>NC_092412.1:67566257-68191257 GCF_040894005.1 Engystomops pustulosus
TACAATAAAATCTATAAATGTGATATCACTGTGATCGCACCGAACCAAAGAATAAAGGAGACAAATCATTTGGAGCACACAGCGAAAGTATTAGAATCTGAGCCCACAAGACAGTGATGCAAATGCGTTTTTCCGCCAATTTCACCACATATTTTTACAGCTTCCTAGTACACAGCATGGAATAATAAATAACTGAAAATAAACACACAGGTATCTATATAAATGCACACATACACACACACATATATATATATATATATATATATATATATACACACACACACACACACACACTCATAGAAATACATATTGGGGGTCATTTACTAAAGGCCCAAATTGTGTTTTTCCGTCCCGTTACCCGAATATTTCCGATTAGCGACGATTTTCCCTGAATTGCCCCTGGATTTTGGCACACGCGATCGGATTGTGGCGCATCGGTGCCGGCATGCACGCGTTGGAAATTGGGGGCGTGGCGCAAGAAAACCCGACACGGGCACACGAGTTCTGGCAGGGAGTGGGCGCACCTAATTTGAGTTGGGGGGGTCTGCAGACAGAGTTGGGGGGGCTGCAGACAGAGTTGGGAGGTCTGCAGATGGAGTTGTGGGGGCTGAAGACGGAGTTGGGTTGGCTGCAGGCGGAGTTGGGGGAGGCTGCAGACGGAGGGCGGCCGGAGTTTGGGTGGGTGGGCGTTTCCCGGGGTCTGGCTGGGGGGCGGGCCAGAGTTTGCACTGGGCGGGTGCACAGAGTTCAAGCTATGGTGGGGTAGAGGCTGGCTTAGGTTTAGGTTAGTGGGTGGGGTTCGGCGGGTCTCAGCTGGAGTTTAAGTGGGAGTGGGGGCTCTGTCACAGAACTAACGCCGCGGCCGAAGACCACAGAATTGCTAGGCGGCAAACGGCACAAACAACACCCCCCCCCCCCCCCCGCCTCAGAAATTATTCAATAGTAATTTGCCAGCCAAAGCACTACATCCCATGGGCCCAGTCTCACTTGCGACCGCTGCGACCCCGATAGGTACGCCACTGGATTTTCAGGAGAGATTTTAGTAGTGGAAGTCGTATTAGTGCGGAGTTACACTAGTCAGGATGAGAGTGAATCAGAGTGATAATCAGGGTTATAAAGAGTACTATGTGTATTCATTCCTTGTACTCCAAGATTCCTTGTGTAAAATGAATGAATACACAATGAGGCACATTTACTTACCCATCCTGCGCAAACCCCTGAAAGAGCATTGTCTGACCGGAATGCACATCTGCCGCGATTTATTGTGCGCCCGATATCCTGCATGTGTCGCTTCCCTCGCTTCCGGGTGCATCTTGCAAAACATATTGGGGGTCATTTACTAAGGACTCGAATCACGTTTTTCCGTCGCGTTACCCGAATATTTCTGTTTTGCGCCGATTGTCCCTGAATTGCCCCGGGATTTTGGCGCATGCGATCGTATTGTGGCGGATTGGTGCTGGCATGCACATGACGGAAATCGGGGGGCGTGGCCGTAAGAAAACCCGATGGATTCGGAAAAATTGCACTATTTTTTAAAAAAAAGTGTCACTTGATATTCGCTTACCTGCACCCAGCGTAGGACAGTGAACTTCAGTGCACTCCGGCGGAATTCAGCGCAGCAGCGCCACCTAGTGGACATCGGGCACACTACCTTAGTGAATCGCCAGAAGACCCGAATCCTCCACACAGAACGCGCCACTGGATCGCGACAGGACCAGATAAGTAAATCTGCCCCATTGAATCTTAAATCCCGCGCTCAGTCCCAATCAGTCGAAACGTCTGATGGCACTCCCCCAATTTCTGTAGCATGAAAGCCAGCGCAGCTGCACTACAATCCGATTAAGTACAACACAATCCCCAGTTAAATACCTGTCACAGCCGCGCAAATCCCCCAAATTTTGAAAATCCGACGAAAGTGCAATACGCAGAACACTTTGTAAATAAGCCCCAATATGTGACAAGTCATAGGACCATTTTTTATTAAAGCCCCTGCACCAGTTTTTCGTCTGACTTTGCAAATTCTTTTTAGTGCAAACTGCTTGCACACGTATTTATAAACTATCCGTGACACATTATACCCGACTATAACAAACGCAACACAAATTTCTGCACTGAAAGGGGCGTTCCGTTGCACAATTGGACCGTGAGAGACATTTATCAGGCAGTGTCAGAAATAATTGTGTGGCGTGCCCTATGTTGAAGGTGCACCGAAAAAAAGTTGCAGAGGAGGCCCGATCCATGAAGAATGTGCACCACAATTCAGGAATGTGGTGCACCCTGGAGACTGCTCCCAGTGCATAGCTTTTCATAAATGTGGGCCATAGTATTTAATAGCAACATATTGGGGTACTTATATCTCATAAATTACGTTCTATTAAAGGATATTTTTCATTAACAACATTGACCTCCTATCTATCTCGTTACCTTACTTACCCACCTTTGTATCTGTTGTAGTTCAGCCATGTCCCGCTTATACACTGTTGTCCAAAATTATACACAATATTCCATATGCATTCTGCCTGATTATTTCCAAGGGAAGCATTTGTCCTGCAGCTCACCAAACTTCATGAATTTTGTATACGCTATTGCTTCTGCCCATTGATTAGTCTTAGACCCAATGCTATGTGACACATTATGAAGAACTGCAGGGGGATGTAGATTTCCCAATATAAAAAGATCAATAAAGAGAAAACTGGAACTGTAGATAATATACACAGAAGACAACATAAACCGGTTCATTTTAGGGGCATATTTCTATACAATACACTATAAAGATGATGTTATGAGGAGTTACCCCTTTCTTCATTGTAAATCACTCAGCTTGCAATCTGTCATGGTACAATAATTTCTTTCTCCCCCTGGCACTGCTGCTTGCATTCAACATACCAGGAAGGTATGATGACACATGGGTGGGGAGAGACATGGAGAAGAACAGCATATGATGATAAGTTATTTCTACAAATCATATATGATAACATCACATAACAATTTTTATGTTAATGCTGAATTAATTTAATTATTCATACATACAATGACTTAAAATGATAGGAATCATTCTTATGCTACAGTTTAACCTATGCATTATTTGCTTACATACTGTGTGTTGGAAATCATAATACACTATTGGACAGATGTATTATAATTCCTGTGCCATTTTTTGGCATGTTTTGGGCATTTTTTTACAGCTTTTTAAGGCCCCTGTCCGTTATTATTATTTATCACATTTAAAGACACTTAAACATAATACAATTTTAGAAATGAGAAAAAAGTACGTGGATGTGGATAAGCAGAAGAAATGACAATTATTCAATAAAAGTATGAACTCTTCCTAGAATAAATGAGTGTTTACAAAATGTAATAGTGAATTGCACTATTACAAGAACATGTGTACTTCCAGGTGTTTAGTCCTATGTGCATGGGTTATGTGACCCCAGCTTCCCTAGTGTCCCAAGGAGCATCTGCAAATCACCCATGGTTTACAAGAATGAAGTAAATAGTGTTGAGTGGACCTAAACTTTGCGGGGTCAGGTCCACAAACACAGACCTCAGTTTGGGTTCGGCTCAAAGCCCCTCGCCAATAACACCCGTGATTGTTGCTGGCAGAACAGAATTCGTTGCTGAACAGAATTTCAAAGTTCTCAGCACCTCATCACTACCTAATATATAAAGCTAAGTGGAAGTATGAATGTATGTATGTATGTATGTGCGTGTATATATGTACAGTATGTCCGCTAAAGGAATCTGCACCATGGCATTTATCATCACCAATTTTTGCACAGTCGCTCTCTGTGACTCAGGGAACGTCATAGACTAGCTTTTTATGAATAAAGGAACATAGCACACGTCCGTAATCTTTTTGCTTTTCTTTTAATTCGAGTGATTATATACAAGTGTTTATATACGTCTCCAGTTCTCATCCATTAGGTTCATTTATTTGGATTTAGGAAAACAGATCACCAACAGATCACATCTCTCCTCCACCCAAACCATTACAGGACCCTCATGTGTTTCAGATCTAGCATGACAAAGGTCGGATAGACTAAAACATTGCAACAAATTATTAATGTGATATGTTTTCCTCATATCCAAATATATGAACCTAATGGTGGAGTTGTATATAAAACACTTGTATATAATCAATGGAATTAAAAGAAAAGCAAAAAGATTATGGACATGTACTATGTTCCTTTATTCCTGTTGCTTGGGCTGAGAACCTGACAAAAGCACCGTCTTGCAAGATTGGAGTGCGGTACGCACTTTTCTTGAATATAGACCAGGTTTTTAGTCCAAATTTGAACCCCGCACTTTCCAAAATACACTTATTAATGACTATATACAGCAGCCATTGTCTGCTGCTGTGGCAGTTAGCAATTAATCACAGCTCAGCTTCTTTTCTGTCATAGGTCATTGCTATGAGCTATGAGCTTTTATTGGCAGTGAGTATAAGACAGCTCATGAGTGAGGTAACATGGATAGAGAGAGATATAGAGACAGAGAAAGAGACAGACAGAGAGAGAGTGACAGACAGAAAGACAGCCAGAGATAGACATAAAGAAACAGTCACACAGGCAGAGACACACAGAGAGAGACAAAAAGCAAACAGCAAGAGACAGAAAGACAAAGAGATAGCCACAGACAGACAGAGACTGACAGAGAGACACACAGACAGAGAGACAGAGAAAGACAGCGAGAGACAGAGAGACAGATTGAGACATAGAGATAGATAGATATAAAATATTTTTGTTAACCCATTTTATTTTGTTATAACAAAATAAAATGTTTATGTTACCCAGCGGGGCATGCATAATTAGCAGCCCGGAGCACTGGACATTTTGGGGCAGATTTATCAAGCTGTCTGAAAGTATATTCCTAGTTGCCCATGGCAACCAATTACAGCTCAGCTTTCAATTTACCAGTGCATGAATATTTTAAAGGGGAGCTGTGATTTGTTGCCATGGACAACTGAGAGTATTCCGACTTTCAGACAGCTTGATAAATCTGCCCCTTGTCTCTGCACTTTTCTAGGTGATCCTGGTGTGTCTAGCTTAGCAAAGGCAAGCGCCGTGATCAAGATAAAGAAAATTTGCAGGTGTGCATCTTGAGCTGTTTTATGGAGGTTTTAAAGCTGTGTTCACGCTTGGCTTTTACATTAGATTTTGAAATGCAATACAACAGCAGAGCGAGAGGACATTTGCCTAATTACATTGACATTTACATTGAACCTTTAACACAATGTTAACTCATGTAGCATCATTGTGTTTAAAAAAAGGCAAGCGCAATGTTAGCATTGCATTTTGTATACTCAAATGTTAGAAGGTAAATATCCTCTCCTTTGCTGTTTCAAAACGCAACTAGTTTTCTGTCTGTCTAGAACAGGGGTCTCAAACTCGCGGCCCGCGGGCCAACTGCGGCCCGCGGGACAATATTTTGCGGCCCCCACCTGCATGGAGAGAGCAGGTCGCGCTGCATGGAGAGGGCTCACGGGCTGAGCCCTCTCCATAGCCGGTAAGTCTTTGCTGCATATTGCAGCAAAGGCTTACCGGTAACACCCGCGATCGGTGCTAGTACCGATCGCGGGTGTTTTCACAGCGATGGCTGCCGGCAAAGCTGCCGGCAGCCTCAAAAAGATAGCGGCGCATGGGCGCCGCCATCTTACCTGGGATCGCCGCTCCCCGTGACGTCATCGGAGGGCGGCGATCCGTCTCCATGGTAGCCTCGGGTCTTCCGAAGACCCGAGGCTATTTCGTTTTAACCCCTTCATTACAATGTGCTGATAGCACATTGTAATGAATGAGGAGGAAAATCCCCATATATTGCCATACTGTAGTATGGCAGTATATGATAGGATCGATCAGACAACCTAGGGTTAAAGTACCCTAGGGAGTCTGAAAAATAGTATAAATAAAAATACAAAAAAGTTAAAAAAAAAAAAATGATAATAAAAAAACCTAAAATTTCAAATCACCCCCCTTTCCCTAGAACTGACATAAATATAAATAAACAGTAAAAATCATAAACACATCAGGTATCGACGCGTCCGAAAATGCCCGATCTATCAAAATATGATAACGTTTTTTCAATGCGTTTAACCCCGTAACGGAAAATAGCGCCCAAAGTCGAAAATGGCACTTTTTTGCCGTTTTGAAAAATCTAAAAAATCTATAAAAAGTGATCAAAAGGTCGTACAGTCCTAAAAATGATATCATTGAAAATATTATCAAATTTCGCAAAAAATGACACCACCCACAGCTCCGTGCACCAAAGTATGAAAAAGTTATTAGCGCCAGAAGTTGGCAAAATCAAAAAAATAATTTTTGTACAGGAGGTTTTAATTTTTGTAAAAAACATTATAAACCTATAACAAATTTGGTATCCCCTTAATCGTACCGACCCAAAGAATAAAGTAGACATGTCACTTGGGGCGCTCAGTGAAAGACGTAATATCCAAGCCCACAAGAAAATGGCGCAAATGCGTTTTTTTCATCATTTTCATTGCATTTGGAATTTTTTTCCCGCTTCCAAGTACATGGCATGGAATATTAAATACCATCACTATGAAGTGCAATTTGTTACGCAGAAAACAAGCCGTCACACAGCTCTTTACGTGTAAAAATAAAAAAGTTATAGATTTTTGAAGGTGGGGAGTGAAAAATGGACATGAAAAAACAGGAAAGGGCCCGTAACCGGTTAATCCCCTTCCCTCCGGTACTTGAAGAAGATGAAGTCGCCGCTCTGAACGCACTTGGTGCAGGTCAGAGCGGCGACTTCATCTTCTTCGATGGGAGGCAAGTACCGGGGGGGAGGGGGGGATGGAGTGTCCTGGGCTCAGTGCGGTAGGAGCTTGGGACCCCTCGGTGCACAGGACGCGTTCATAGAGAGAACACGTCTCCCAGCATGGGGCTTTCCTTGCGCTGGGAGACGCCATGACATTTGAATCTGAATAATGATATTTTGTAAGCGCATTTTGTGTGGAAAACTTGATGCGGCCCAGCCTTACCCAGAATCTACCTCCAGCGGCCCCCAGGTAAATTGAGTTTGAGACCCCTGGTCTAGAAAGAACGCGCATTCTATTGGAGCCAGATTCATGAATCTGTCGCACTCTGCATACTCCACAGGCAAACTTCAAATAATACAGACTACACAGCTTTTGATAAATGTGGACCAATGTAGACACCACGTGTGAACACAGCCTGAAGGGGTCGTCGGGGAACGAAAAAGATACAATGGCGAGTAGTGCCATCCTAACATATCCATATGCCAGATACTGACTGGATCTCCTGCTGTAGAAGGTGTGTGGCTGTGTTATACTGGGTTAACCTCATATGTTATGTATATGCTCAGTGTATAGGTCAGGAGAGCTCCCAACAAATATACTAGGTGTATACATTGACATATAGTGGCAGACGCAGGTATAGTTTTTGTCTCTGTCTGACCAATAAACGTTGGATCCAGTGAAAAAGGCAGGATGGAAAGATGCAGAAGGCTACATCTTTCCATACTGCTCCATTCCTACTGGGGCTTCATGGGTCATAAACTTCTGTAAGAATAAGTGACAGCAGGAAAAGTACATAGAGGCAACTAATGCAGCAGACACCCTCTTTGGTAGGGACTCTGAAGGGTAAAGTGGATGTAAAGGGCCCTAAACAGCGTGACAAGGACTCCGGGAAAAGTAAACCACTTATAGATATTTTGCTTAAGGGTTTGTCTGTAAGAGAGCAGCAGCAGTTAAATGAAGCTCCTTTCCCTCCAAAGGGGCTTCCTTCAATCCTTACAGATTGCTGTTCAAGCCTCACTGTCTGGGATCTGCATCTCTCCTCAGCTCATCGGCTGCAGAAAAGTCCAGTGAGTCGGAGGAAAGAGCTGAGAGTTGCCACCATCACACACCAACACCACTTGCTGCTCCTCTCTACTATAGTTGGCAAGTTATTTCCCCTTTATAACTTTATCTGTACCCAATCCATCCTTCCTAATGACCCTTCCCATTTCTGCATCGCTAGTGCTCCCTCCTCTTCCAATAGAGCACACATCTATTGTAACGGTCACACAGACAACTGAAGGTACTTGGGAGTACCCGGGAGGGAAGTCCCTATGGGAAGAGATCGGAGGGAGGAGTCTGTGGACCAGCGGACCCTCTGGACCACCGCGGGAGATGTAGAGAGTACTTAGCCGCAACCCGGGACCAGAGTCTAAGTGGCACCTTGGTCTTCACTGGAGCGTGCCGCAAAGCGGGATGGTCTTGCTGCGGCAGGGTGCCACCAGGTCGTCCCATATGTGCGACTAAACCCGTGGTGGCAGCGAGGGATGACAGAGATGTTGGACACAGTCCGAGCCTGGGATGACAGCAGGAGTGCGGCTTGGAAGGCTGAGCTGGAACTCATGGCAGGCAAGCAGGCAGTAGCTGGCACAGGACCCAGGCGGGCAGAGACAGAGAGGTCCTTGGAGGTGGCTTGGAGTCGTCTGGTAACACTGGAACACGAGAGCCACCAGAGGCATCTGGGAACGCTGGAGACAGGAGACACGGAGGCGTCTGGAAATGCTGGAGGAACACGGAGATGTCTGGAAACGCTGGGGGAACACGGAGGCGTTTGGAAATGCTGGAGGAACATGAGCGTCTGGAAACGCTGATGGGCTTTCTTCTTCAGCAGGAACCGCTGTGGGTATAGAAACCTTGGAAGTTCCATGAAGACTGTTGAAGATCCAGCAAGGAAGGAAGGGCTGAGCCGGATTATCGAGGGCCAATCAGGAGGACGCTGGCCCTTTAAGGCTGAGAGAGAGCAGCGGGAGTGCACTGCCTTGGCAGCAAGAGCGAGGATGCGACCTAGTCGGGCAGCAGGCTCATGGAGAGGTAAGTTCGGGCTGGGGGGGCACAGGTGTGCATCCGTAACATCTATCCAGTGGTCGCGTATTGACTTTCCTCTGTTTGCTCAAAGAAATATTTCTTATTATTTTTGTATATATATTTACAAATATTTATATTGATGTTTATATTTACATTCATATCAATACTAATGTATTTATCTACCTGTGACATTTATTGATGGTTTACTAAGTATTAACTATTATCTAATTCTGAATTACTAAGTAATAACTACTGGGTTATTTCAGTTTTTTCTTTTATTTGTTTGTTACATATATACATATATAGTTGTTGTGTATTATGTTTTGATAAACAGGCCAGTATGGCGTTGAAACACGTTGCCATAGTAATTTATTTTTTCAATAAAACTTGAAGCTATTCATCCATTCTTGTATAGCGCATGTGGATATTAACAACGCTTTTTTTCTATTTCCTTCATGTCTTTAATGGGTCCCACTCCAGCTCGGGGTTAGACGCTACAACATCCATTATTCCTCAGTTTTTTTGCTTATCGCTTATAAATTATTCCAACACTTGTGCACACCCTTAGGCGACTAGCTCACTAAACTCTCTAGGTTTCTTTTCATTATTACTGTCGTTTGTTTTTTTTGAATAACTCACCTGCACAGACTTACTATAGGCATATGTGGGACTGTAAAGAACAAGCTGCATATAAACTATGGTATGTAATTTATGTTATGGGTGATTTGCTAACAAGTTGCTGCCACCTAGAGGGAACATGTAGTAAGTTAATTCTTACAAAAACTCCAAAGGAATTATGTGCAGGTTTCCTTAGAAACATTATACATTGCTAATTCTGTCTATTGGTTAAACTTAGGCCCTTTAACAAAAAGTTTTAACCCGACTTTTAGTTGACTTATTTTATGGTTCAATAACGTTTTATTTATTTAATTTGCACATTGACAAGTGTAATAAATTGTGGCAAGCAATTCAAGGGTTAGTTGACTTATTTTAGACCATTTTGCTGTGCTAAAGAGAGGCACTCAGTAGTAATAAACTGGTTATATATTTGCATTACAAATCACCTTTTGTCTAAGGAGAAAAGTGCCCAGAGCAACTTTTCTTTATGGTAAAAAACACAATCATTTTGTCATCACTAGTACAGAAGAGAGAAGAAAATGTTCTGTGGAATGAATGGCAGAAATATATTGCAAGGACCTCTTTAGAAATAATTCTGCTGTTTATCTGGAACCATGAGAGTCTTGAGAACATAAAGCATAAACAAGATTGTTGTAATAAGATAGAAGTCACTTTATGTTTAACTTGCATATGCTGAGCCAAGATGACAGTGGGAGCAAATTAGAAGACGGTGCCAGAGGTTGCATTTTCTTTCAGAGTGTTTATTATGTTTTCCTTCCACTGCTTTCCAACCCCTCATCTCCTTTCACATTGTACCTGTCATCTCTAACCAATTTTTAAATGTCTCAGTATCAGAACAATGAGATTGTGTTAGGTTTAGTTTTTCAATTGCTATCATTGCAAAAGGTTCACACCACCCTGCAAAAAGGTAAATATTCAGAACAAACATCAGAAGCAAACAGAACTTAAAGGAGTCTATGACCTTGTCTGAACCCAACACTTGATTTACCAGACAGATTAAGATATCTTTTTCGGTTACTGGTAGAGAAAACTTGGAGGCCATTAAGTATGTATGAAAGACTTGAACATAACCTTTCTTATGCTGCCCTTCACAAAGTTTACTGGTGCTGAAAACTAATAAGCTTTCCAAACCTTTCATCGTGAGACGCAAATCCATGTTAAGTAGCCATGGGGGAGAGGAACGTAGAAGTAAGGGATTGTATTCTTTTTATATATGAGAAAATCCATGGTCTCTACTAAAACCGAAGTAGCAGTCAAATATGCTCAGGACACACATGCTCTGTTTTTGTCCTGTACTTTGTTGCCTTGCACAGTGAGTTAAACCTCCATCCCTGCCCTGCTTTCTGCCATGGGAAGCTTCTATGTGTATGCCAAGTCTGCCAGGCTATCCGTTCTTGCCCTATTCGGAGCGCTGTATAGTAAATAGAGCCTCCCTCCTTCTCCGTCCTAACTTATCTGCATCATGTGACCAACCAGGAAGCTGTAACTTTGTGGGTGCAAAACACAGTTTCTAACACACCCGATAACAGCCAGTTGATGTGCTATCCCCTCAGCAAGGCTTCAGTTACCCGAGACAAAAAGCTCAACTGGCCTCAAGAAAGGTGCACTCCTGGCCACAATTATTTTCTAGGACTGCCTTAAGTCTTTTTGCATGGAGTTTACTAAAGCTTCACAGGGTGCCATTGGAATCTTCTTCCATTCCTCAATGATGATGGTGGATGCCCCACAGGTACTTAATAGGGTTCAGATCGAGAGACATGCCTTCTTGGTGAGACCAACAACTTAAAAGGATTCAGCACATAATTGCTCGTATAAGGAAAAGTGATACAATTTTCAATATACTTTTCTTTATGGTTTTCTAGATCTCTGCTAGCTGCCATTCTATAGAAAGGTTCTATGTTTATGGGTCGACAATATGGATAGAAATGTGGTCATGTGATGGCACACAGGTGCAGGAGCCGTTATTATCACAATTCTCTGATTACATATGACCATGGACAAATTTCTATCTACAGGAAATAAACATAGAAGCTCTCTATAGAATGACAGAAAGCAGAGATCTAGAAAAATGGGTGCCATTGATACAGAATATATATTGGAAGGTTGTATAACTTTTTGCTACACAAATCATATCAATTATTTGCTTAAAGAGCGTAACCCTTTTATGGCCCACATGTCGTTTACTGTTTTGCTTGTTTCTGATTACAAAGGTGGAAGAAGTCTATTCTTTCTCATGGAACAGCAGTGCCTGTAATTAGTTTGGTGGAGTTGCTTATCAGGGAAGAAGGAACACCTTACATCATGTATCACAATCATGCACAGAGTCCCATCCTAGGCACTCGTGTCAATCTGTGAAATGCAGCCACTGCAGGTCCGTGATTCACACACCAACCATGGTTGTCCATTTTAGCCCCAACTCAGGAAACTATAATCACTCTATTCCAATTTTCTGTCTCTAAAATTATAATAATTAGGCTAATGGATCAATTGAAATGTTCATTGAGTGGAGTTTTTATGGCTTCCATTAGAGTGCTTTTGCACCACTCTTGTTAGTTTTCCATTACTTAAGAAGCAAACAAAAGCACTGGAGCTTCCATTCAATTTTCTACTCAAATAACAGGAGCACTAACGGAAGTGGTTCCAATAGACACTAACGAAAGTCATTAAAAGTATGGATATAGTTAACATATCCCTTCGTCTTCCATTATTATCAATTTAGACATAGAGACATCAAAGGGGTATTCCCACAAAGACAAAATTCTTAAATATAATTAGATGGCAAAATAACATATTCTGTAATTCAAATAGGTAAGATAATGGAAGAATATAATCTACACGACATGTGGAGATATTTGCATGTGCAGGAGAAAGATTACACCTTCTTTTCAAATAAAGCACTTTCATATTCTAGAATACCGTAGATTTTTTTTTTTTGGTAAACACTACAGTCATCAATAGAGTAAAACAATCTAATATACATGAAATTATCTGGTCTGACCAAGCATCCATCTCGATGGAGATTAGAATAGAGATGAAAATGATTTCACCTTACTCATGGAATCTACATCATAGCATTTTAGATAAATATAAACAAGAAATAGAAGATGTGATAAAAACTTATTTCGCTTATAATCTACATTCAGCTTCTATCGCAAGTGCCTGCATAAGAAAACTGTAAGAGAAGCTGTGAAAAGTATACAAAAAAGATTAAGAAACCAAAAAGAGATAACCAATGAGATAACGAAAAGGAAACTACGAGGCCAGATCTAAACTGCTGGAAATATTTGTGGCAGAATATTGCAAGAATGTGAAAGAAACTAAAGCATGTAACTATCTCCTAGGAAATAGAGCTGGGAAAATTTTGGCAAATAAACCTAGGAATTGGAAAATGAACAAAATAACTGTAATAAATGAAACTCTGATTTTTAACCGTTAAGGAATTGTAAAGACCTTCAGGGAATATTGTCAGGGTCTGTATAACCTTAAAGATACTCGGAACATAGGATTAGATCAAAGAGATCATATAAAGCTATTTCTAAAGAAAGTTAATCTTCCTGCTCTAAAGGAGGTTCAAAATATTGGGTTAAATGCCGCTATTGAAGAGTCAGAGGTAATGGATGTAATTAATTTACTTAAACAATCAAAGGCTCCGGGACCAAATGGCTTAAGTAATAAATATTACCAACGATTTTCTGGGCTTCTAGCTCCAATTTTGACAAGATTATTTAACGAATATAGTAGTGGTTTTCTAATTCCAAGAGAAATATTGGAAGATGGGATCTATGGCAAAATATCAGGTGAGAGATGCTACCAGAAGAGCTATTGACATGATCCAGATTGCGGGAGGGTTGGACAAATTAACCTGAATCTAAATTTCCGTAGGCAGGCCCCCTACGGAAATTTAGATTCAGGTTAATTTTATCTTTATATAAAAACCAATCAGCATATATAGCATGCTCAGAGTTCCTATCAGAAACCTTTGAGATTACAAATGGAATAATGCAAGGATGTCCCCTCTCTCCATATATGTTTAATCTGGCCATAGAGCCATTGGCACAGGCTATTAGGGAATACAACCGCAATGTAGGCATAGGTGATCATACAAGAAATTTACAGGAAGTGTAGATTTGTACCGTGTTATCCATGGAGAGAAGAAGTCTCTGACATGTTTCCCCAACATAAAGGCCTGTGGTTGGACACTGTTGACACATAATAAGTAAGACCACATTAGAAGACCTCCTATCTCTGACCTGGAGCCCACAAGCAGACAAGAGCCAGGGCTCTCTTGTCTCGCCGTCCAGGTTTTTAGTGTGTTTATTGCCTTCCTGTCATAAATAAGTTTCCCTGTATTTATCAATTTGCTGTTTTAAAGTTTTTTTTAATATCCTTTGATGATCACTGCCTAGTCTGTATAAAATGCTGTGAGTTTTCTGTTTCATTCATAACATCATGTCTGACAAAAAGTATTCCTGAAAACTCACCATCAAATATACATAAAATATATATATATCAAATACATAGTTCGCCTCAAAAAGGTATCGCCTGAATTCTTCACTCTTCTTCCAAATTTCTGGACTCAGTTAAATATCTTCTGGATATTATAGAATTGTATTCAAAAGCTTTCTATTATATATTGAACATAAACAAATGTCAAATAATAACTATTAATAGCAATGAAGAATTAAACTACCATCTGCAGGACCTTTACCCATTCATCTGCCCAGATAAAGGCCTGTCATATTTAGGGATTATGATTGCAAACAACTCATAGAAAATCGTTAAAATTAATTCAACTAATTTATTGAATAGAGTAAAAAAAAGAAGCAAATAAAACGGCGTAAATAAATTGAACATGGATAGCTAGGATTAATGCGGTTAAGATGTTAATTTTAGCGATAATTCTATTCTGTTTCTGATGTATACCAATGGAATATTGCAAAAGTACCATAAGGGAATTGCAGCATATGACAATGAAATTCATTTGCGCCATGAAAAGACTCTGTATCTCGAGAAAGACATTAATTACTCCACTCTCCACTACCATATGGCAACATTGTTAGAATCTGTAAAAACTCTTTGGAATGCGGAAAAACCTGAAAACTGGGAATACAGTTTATAAATAATGATATCCCTACAAAGCATTTCTGATTAGTTCAATTTTCAACATTGTGGAAATAAAAAAACCTAATTGTGAGGTTACTAAATTCATCGTAAAATCCTGAATTAGATATATGAAGGGGAATAAAACCATAATGACTAGACCAGAAGACATCTAGCTAGACTATTTCAGTCTAGTAATCCCGAACTTTAAGCTTTTACCTTGGTATCATTACGACATAGTCTCTCTAAATGACATAATAAATAAGGGATTATCAAGTTTTCTGATTTACAAATTATGCATGATATCCCTTCATGGATTTCAATACATCCAGCGTAGGAACAGTATTAAAGCTTCCGGCATTATAAACAGACTTAAAATGAGATTTAATAACAATTATTATCTGTTCTTAAACTCGGAAAATATTGAACATAAAGTTATATCCATTATATACCAACATCTTCTGCTTGAAAACACTAAATTTAAGTATAAACTGACCCAAGTATAAGCCGAGGCCCTTAATTTTACCACAAAGACCTGGTAAAATCTATATTTTTTACTCGAGTATAAAAAACTAGGCTTATTCTCGAGTATATATGGTACATCATAGCAAGGAAAGCGATGAAGTAGCACTCCATATAGTGAAAAATCTTTAGTTTTATTCCACCATGAAAAACATGCAACATTTCACCTTATCAATAAAGGCATTTTCACGCTTGAAAATGCCTTTATTGATAAGGTGAAATGTTGCATGTTTTTCATGGTGGAATAAAACACGGCTTTATCCTCTGCACGGTGCAGAGTTTGAGATGTGTACATGGCAAACAGCTATGTCATCCTCAAATTGTCTCTATCCGTAAATCATTTAAAGACACTGCAGAAATTACAACTGGGATGGTATTTATCCCCCTAAATTGACTTTGTTTGCACATCCGCTTTTTCTCTTCTTTTCAAATCATTACTGCATTTGGGATGTGATATTAGTTTATTGAATCTTTTCCCCCTCTTCTTCAAACAATTGCTTATCCCCCTAAGGATATCAAAAATGTTTAAAAATCAAAACAAAACCTGTTGGAGAGGATGTAATAGAGAAGCTAACGACCTCCACGTATGGTGGTCTTGTTCAAAAATTAAATCGTTTTGGGAGGGAATTTTTAAGCTTATATCCCAAGTTTGCAATAAGGAAATAGATGTGTGCCCGGAAACGGCTCTTTTAACCCCTTAACGCTGAAGCCACTTTTCACCTTCCTGACACGGCCCATTTTTAAAAATCTGACATGTGTCTATTTAAGTGGTTATAACTTTGGAACGCTTTAACATATCCAGTTGATTTTGAGATTGTTTTTTGTGAAACATTGTACTTCATGTTGGTCGAGAAATTTAATCAATATGTTTAGTATTTATTTATGAAATAAATGGAAATTTGCCAAAAATTTTGAATGTTTTCAAAATTCAAAATTTTCTACTTTTTGGAAAGTTAGTCATATCACTAAAATAACTTGATAACTAACATTTTCCATATGTCTGCTAGGAGGCTTATAACTTTAGGTGCAATTTTTCAGATTTTCACGAAAATCATCAAAACCTACTTTTGGAGGGTCAGTTTAGTTAGAAGTGACTTTATAAGGCCTACATGACAGAAAACCCCCACAAATGACACCATTTTAGAAACTACACCCCTAAAAATATTCAAAACAACCTTTGGGAATTTTGTTAACCCTATGAGCGTTTCATGAGGGGGAAAGATAAATGAAAGTGAAATTACAGAAATGTAATTTTATCTTACAATAGATTCATTGAACACTAAAATTTGCACCTTCACAATGGGTTAAAAAGGAAAATGCATTTTACAATGTTTAGGGCAATTCCTCCTGAGCATGCCAATACCCATTTTGTCACTGTACCCTGCTGTACGGGCACAGGGGGGCACTTGGAATGTAAAGAGCGTTGTTTCGTTTTTGCAGGGCAAATATGGCTGAAAAAGTTTTCATGTGTCAGGATGCATTTGGAGAGCCATAATGGTACCAAAACAGAGGAAAGCCCCAACAAGAGACACCATTCTGGAAAGTACACCCCTTGAAGAGTTTAGCAACGTGTAATTTGTGTATTTTCCCCAACAGGTGTTTGATTCAATTAGGCCCCAAAAGGGAAAAAAGGTGAAAATGTTCTCAAAAAAGTCACTTTTACCCCAAATTTTTGTAAGCCACAAGGGATAAAAGATGAAACAACCCCATAAATGTGTACAACTATTTCTCCTAAGCACAGAACTGCACCACTTTTGCATATAAAATGTTGTATGGGTACACAGTAGGGCTCAGAAGGGAAGGAGAAGCTTTGGCCTTTTAGAAGCCAGATTTGACAATCATCCTTTACATGTGTCAGGATGCATTTGGAGAGCCCTAGTGGTACCAAAACAGAGGGGAACCCCAACAAATGTCACCATTTTGGAAAGTGCACCCTTTGGAGAATTTAGCAAGGTGTAATATGTGTATTTCCCCCCACAGGTGTTTGCTTCAATTAGGTCCCTAAAAGGAAAAAGATGAACATTTTCCCAAAAAAGTCACTTTTACGGCTAATTTTTGTATCCCATAAGGCATTAAAGATGAAACAACCCCAAAAAATGTGTACTAGCATTTCTCTTGAGTATAAAATTGCCCCACACATGCAAATAAAATGTTGTATGAGTACGCAGTGAAGCTCAGAAGGGAAAGGGGGGCGTTGGCCTTTTAGAAGCCAAATTTGACAAACATCCTTTACATGTGTCAGGATGCATTTAGAGAGCCGTAGCGGTACCAAAACAGAGGGAAACCCCAACAAGTGTCACCATTTTGGAAAGTACACCCCTTAGAGAATTTAGCAAGGTGTAATATGTGTATTTGTCCGTAAAGGTGTTTGATTTAATTAGGGCTTAAATAGGACAAAGGTGAACATTTTCTTATAAAGGTCATTTTACTCCTAATTTTATATAGCCACAAGGGATAAAAAAATTTAATAACCCCCCAAAATGTGTAAAGCTATTTCTCTCGAGTGTAGAAGTACCCCACATGTGTATATAAAATGTTGTATGGGCGCACAGTAAAAGGAAAGGGGGAGGTTTGCCTTTTAGAAGCCAAATTTGAAAGAAATGTTTGACGTGCATTTGGAGAACCCTAGTGGTATAAAACAGATAAGAATCCGAAAAGTGACCCTAATCTTTGAATGCACACCCCTTAGAGAATTTTGCAATGTCTAATATATGTATTTGCCCCTACAGGTGAATGATCCAATTAGGCCCTAAACATTAAAAAGGTGAAAATTTTCCTATAAATGTCACTTTACTCCTAATTTTTGTGAGCCACAAGGGATAATATATTAAATAACCCCGAAAAAGGTGTAAAACTATTTCTCCCGAGTGTAGAAGTACCCCACGTGTGCATATAAAATGCTTTATGGGCGCACAGTAGAGGAAAAGAGGGATGTTTGTCTTTTAGAGGCTAAATTTTACAGAAATCCTTCACATGTGTCAGGATACATTTGGAGAGCTGTAGTGGTACCAAAACAGAGGAAAACCCGAAAAGTGACCCTAATTGTTGAATGTACACCCCTTGGGGAATATAGCAAGGTGTAATATGTGGTATAGTGTAATACATGTGGTGAAATGAGCATTTTGAACATATAGGTGGTTTCCAAATATGATGTGCAATGGAGTCCAAGATGGAAATTGCAATTATTTCTGGAAAGTTTAGTGCCCGTTATGTGGCGCCCCTTATGAGATAATCGAGGGGTATAGGGAGCAACAGGACCTAACAGTTGTTACAATTATTCATTTTACTGAATTCACAACAGGTTGGGCGTGAATTGTGAATGTGTTGCGTATAAGGAGGTAGAATATACCAAGGGACCAACTAAACTTTTGTCACTCTGGAGGTGTCGCAGGTCTCTTAGTAGTATGTAGTGTCCATCCTTAGTATGTAGTGTCCATCCTAACTCCTCTTTTGGAACAGACTCTTTATTGAGTCCTACTTTTAGAAGCAGCAGAATTCACAGGGAAAATGCTGCCCTGGCAAAATACAGGAACATCTAAACCAGAGGCACTGGGGCCGCGTCCTTCTTGTCCCAATATTAGTTTCCTAATATCTTCCTCTTGAAAACAGAGAAATGAAACGGCAGGGCCTGCACATTGGAACAGCTCATAAGAGTTGTACAGCATCATCTGTACAATGTGCACGGCCAGCGCTTTTGTACCATATCTTCGTTTTTCGTAGGGAAATTATCGCCAAGTGTTGCAGCAAACATGGACAGAGGGGGGCAACAAAACCCCTCTGAACCACAAGGCAAAATTGGTGGCTGTCAGGAACAGCCGCCACCCTGCCCCGATCACCGTGTCTACAGACATAGTGACCGGTATTACTGACGTCATAAGTAAATTCGCTGCTATTGGCTGGTCTGCATTGATGAGCCAATAGCACCGATCATGAACTGGGTGGGGATGCGGGGGGACGTAACCCTTCTGTTCCATGGGGCAGGATGGATGGCTTTCAGGATCAGCCGCCATCTTGCCCCGATCAATGTGTCTGAACCGTGTTGGCAAGTCACTACCCGCCGCACCGTTCTATTACAACGCGTGTTGGCAGTCCTGGGGCTGCGATCGGAGCAGCGGACCCCCCGGAAAGCGCCGCGGGGGGTCCGATTCACCTTAGATTAGATTTAAATGCCTCTGATCGCGGGTGTTAGAGGCAGGTGTTGGCTATAATATATAGCTGACACCCGCAGCTTCTGGCGCCGGCTCCGTTCAGGAGCCGGCGCCAGAAGCTTGACGTAATAATACTGCATTTTGCGGGAACGCACCTCCCGCCATGCAGTACTATTACGTCAAATGTCGGGAAGGGGTTAAACATTGGAATATGGCATATTTGGGTCACAACTAGATGGTTTGTAAGTAAAATATTTGTGGCAGCAAGAGCAGAAATAGCTTCCAATTGGAAAATCTCTATTCCTCCTAACTTTCTAAATGTGATTAAGAGAATAAAAGGGTATCATATTTATGAAAAATCATTACTGGACAATGGGCAGATTAATACCCCAAACCTAAGGGAAAACTGGAGCATTTTCCTGGAGTGGTTAAATCAGAACTAAAACAGACAAATGATGTACGACCATGTCTTCTAGAATTACA
Source organism: Engystomops pustulosus (assembly GCF_040894005.1). Classification (NCBI taxonomy): domain Eukaryota; kingdom Metazoa; phylum Chordata; class Amphibia; order Anura; family Leptodactylidae; genus Engystomops; species Engystomops pustulosus. Next base: position 67,585,989 of record NC_092412.1, read on the forward strand.
AAATTATAAAATTACATAAATTATTAGGATATTTACTATGCTTGCTTTGTGTTTCTTTGTCTTCTAATACTTTGTCTATACTAATATTATGTACCTTGAGGGACAGGGACAATTTATATACAAATTTGAATGTTATATGGATTGTAATGTCTTGTATTGTACTGTAAGATTTTGTATATTATGTGGAAAATAAATAAAAATAATAAAAAAAATAAAGGTTTTCATCATTTCATGCATTAATACATGGATAATAAAAATACTCATTATATTGAACAGCATGCATAAATATGTGGATAATAAAGGTGAACTAAATAGTATATATTAATATGTGGATAGTAAAAGTGCTTATCATATTGAATAGCATGCAATAATACATGGATAAACAATTGGTCACCATAGTAAATAACGTGCATTAATACATGGATAATAAAAATGGTCATCATAGTAAATAGCGTGCATTAATGCACGGATAATAAAAGCGAATAATAAAAGTGAATAATAATAGTGAATAGTGCACCTTAATATTTCGATAATAAAAGTGCTCAGAATAGCACGCAATAATACATGGATCATATAAGTGTTAATCATACTGAACAGAATGCCTCAGTGGGCCCCTTTGCAGTGAACTCACGTGCCAGCATTAAAAATTCAGAAACTAAAAAAGTCTCTTGTTCCCTGAAATATTCCCCAGTTTATCATCCCAAATAGCTTTGTCACGGTCAGGGCAGTTTTGAGGTCATTTAACCAACAGGGTGAACCTAAAAATGTGTGCCCCTCCACTCTGCCAAGTAATAAAACTGAAACTTCAACTCAGCTGCTGCAGAACCTCATAATACACACCTCAACACTGCAGAACTTCATAATACACACATCAGTTGCTGCAGAACCTCATAATACACACCTCTGCTGCTGCAGAACTTCATAATATACACCTCAGTTTCTGCAGAACCTCATAATACAGACCTCAGCTGCTGTGGAACCTCATAATACATACCTAAACTACTGCAGAACTTCATAATACACACCTGAGCTGCTGCAGAATCTCATAATACATATCACTGCTGCTGAACCTCATAATACATACCTCATCTGCTGTGTAACCTCATAATACACATCACTGCTGACACAGAACCCTCTCTACTTCTCATGTACATTTGAGATGATTAATATCATTCACACATGCAGCAAGACATATATACAGGTATACAGCTACAGATACATGCATACAGACAGACAAGCATGGAGGAAAACACACACACTGACAGACAGATACATGCAAACAGATACACATGAAAGCAAACACATCATCACACGTACCATAAACTCACTATATGGATCAATAATACACATCCATATATGTCACATAACTGCTGGTGTCTGCAGATGGTGTCTGCTGGACTGCTGGTGTCTGCAGCAAGTCCTTGCATCACACAAAGGAGTCTTCAGGCTTCTCCTCCTCCACCTCTTCGTCCCGATTTCTGAGCTGCCAGATTTCTGCGTTACTGCAGCTTCGTGTGAAGAGGAGATGGGTGAGGCGTTAACCTATAATGTGCTGCATCACACAGGCAGCTCTGTAGCCTCTACCTGTCCTGTGCCTTGTTCGAGTGGGGGAGGAACAGTGCAGGACACAACTCACAACTCCTCACAGGAAGTTGAAGATGTGCACCGTGTGTGTGGGCCCCCGGCAGCTCTCTGGGCCCTGGCACTTGCCCAGATATGCCGGGTGCCGGAGAAGACCCTGAATAGGTGGATAATAAAAGTGCCCTTCATAGTAAATAGTGCACATTAATAAGTGGATCGTAGAAATGCTCATCATAGTAAATAGCATGGTGGATAACAGTGGTCATCATAGTGAATAGCGCATATCAATCTTAGAAGTGCTCATTCCTGGAAGTTCAATTTCAAATTTTTCAATTCCGTAACATAAAACTTAAAATCTTTCAATTCCGCATTCCTGGAACTTTAATTTCCATATTTTTCACTTTTGCAATCCTGGAATTTCAATTTAATTTTTTTTTATAATTTTGCATTCCTAGAACTTTAAATTTTTTAAATTCTGCATTCCTGAAACTGCAATGTCAAATTTTTCAATTCCACATTTAAACTTAAACTAAATTTTTAAAATTCTGCACCCCTATAACGTGCATTTCAAATGTTTCAATTTTGCATTCCCAGTACCCAAATTTCAAATGTTTCATTTCTGTATTCCAAAATCATTCTGAATTCATATAACTCCAATTATAAATCTTTCAACTCTACATTCCCGAAATTTGAACCAGAATTTTTTCAATTCTGGATTCCTGGAACTTCAATCTCAAATTTTTCAATTCCCAAAATTTCAATTTAAAATTTTTGAATTTCGCACTGGGAACATGCCAAGTGTCTTCATGACAACACATAGAGCAACATGTTCTTGTGTATGAGGCTTTACCATTACAGATTTATGTGACTTTCTCTACACTATTGAATGTACATATACAACTGTTCAATGTTACATTACTTTTTGCTGGAGCCTAATAGGTTGCCAACAAAGGATGAGAATACTTGTCTTAGTGTTATCACAATCTGGTTGTGGTGATCTGAAAGCTCATGTTTGTAAGTAGCTGTAGTAAATTAGAGGTTGGAGCAGCCTGCCTAAAGTAGTGTGAACAGGAGTTCTAGAGATGTGTGTAGTTCATACTGTGACCCACATTTATTAAAACTAGTGCAAAACTGCACTATGTGCAGTTTGCCTGTGGAGTGTGTAGTGCGCCCGATTAATCAAAATGGTGGGTGCACAGTCTTCATTAATCTGGCGCCCCCTGCACTGCGCCGGAAGGGTGCACCATTTTTTTAATATGTACTTATATACTACAGAATCAGTAATAAATGTGGCACAGACACACATTTTTTCTGTCTTGTCTGACACACTGGCTCAGACACTTTATAAATACTTGTGCAAGCACTTTCACTTGTGCAAGTTCACACTTTCTTTTAAGTGCAAAGTCAGACACAAAACTGGCTCAAATACTAATAAATGTGGGCCAGTGTGTTTAACCCCTTCCCGACGCGCGCCGTACTAGTACGGCACGCGCCGGGTCCCGGTGCATGGAGAGGGCTCGCGGGCCGAGCCCTCTCCATAGCCGGTAAGTCTTTGCTGCATATTGCAGCAAAGGCTTACCGGTAACACCCACCGATCGCGGGTGTTTTCTCCGCGATCGCCGCCGGCAATGCTACCGGCGGCTTCAAAGAGATGGTGCCGCATGGGCGCCGCCATCTTGTTGTGGATCGCTGCTCCCCGATGACGTCACGGGGAGCGGCGATCCGTCGCCATGGTAACCTCGGGTGTTCCGAACACTCGAGGCTACTTCGTTTTAACCCATGCATTACAATGTGCAAATTGCACATTGTAATGCATGGGGAGTAAAATCCACATATACTGCCATACCGTAGTATGGCAGTATATGATAGGATCGATCAGACTACCTAGGGTTAGAGTTCCCTAGGGAGTCTGAAAAATAGTAAAAGTAAAAAAAAGTTTAAAAAAAAAAAATTATAATAAAAAAACCTAAAAATTCAAATCACCCCCCTTTCCCTAGAACTGATATAAAAATAAATAAACAGTAAAAATCATAAACACATTAGGTATCGCCGCGTCCAAAAATGCCCGATCTATCAAAATATGATAATGTTTTTTCACTATGTTTAACCCCGTAACGGAAAATAGCGTCCAAAGTCGAAAATGGCATTTTTTTGCCATTTTGAAAAATATAAAAAAATTAATAAAAAGTGATCAAAAGGTCGCACAGTCCCAAAAATTATAGTAATGAAAACGGCATCAAAATTTGCAAAAAATGACGCTATCCACAGCTCCATACACCAAAGTATGAAAAAGTTATTGGCCCCAGAAGATGGCAAAATAAAAAAAAATATTTTGTACAGGAGGTTTTAATTTTTTTAAATGTATGAAAACATTATAAAACCTATACAAATTTGGTATCCACGTGATCGTACCGACCAAAAGAATAAAGTAGACATGTCATTTGGGACGCAGAGTGAAAGCTGTAAAATCCAAGCCCACAAGAAAACGTCACAAATGTGGTTTTTCACCATTTTCACTGCATTTGGAATTTTTTTCCCGCTTCCGAGTACACGCCATAGAATATTAAATACCGTCACTATGAAGTGCAATTTGTTACACAGAAAATAAGCCATAACACAGCTCTTTATGTGGAAAAATAAAAAAGTTATAGATTTTTGAAGTTGGTGAGTGAAAAATGGAAGTGAAAAAACTAAAAAAGGCCAAGTCGTTAAGGGGTTAAAGAAGACCTGTCACCAGAATTTTACCACCCTGACTAACAATGCCTGCTGATGACGAGTTACAAGTATTTCCAATATCCACTAAAATTAGCTGCCAGTGGGGCCTTGTACCTTGAATACAGGAGATTTTCTGATATGCAAATTATCTTTTCTGACCTGTCACTAGCTTTATATGTGAAAATGTGGTGAAAGGCTCCCTTTAAGTGAGTTTTCACAGGGTATGGCTCAGCTGCCTAAGGTTAGCGTCACACTAGAGAGTTCATTCTGTCAAACTGGTTGGATATGCCTGCCAGAATGAGAGGGCTCAACAATAAGCAAAGTATTTTATAATAATAATACTCTTTATTTATAACGCACATGCAGTGAGTTTGACTGAACAAAGCCACACATGGTGCTATGAAACAATATTAAAGGGGTTTTCCCACGAAAGCAAGTTAGGCCCTATTCACAGGATAGGGTGTAACTTGTTGTCTCCTCTCCCACAGATCACAAAAACGAGGGGTCCGATGGGGTCCCACATACCTCTGACTGACCACTCATCGCTCCATCAGAGTAATGGAGCAGACGGCCGCGCATGACCATTCTGCTCCATTAATCTCTATTGAGCTGACAGAGATCTGAGCCGCTGAGATAGAGGTTGGAGGCTGCAGCGGCAGGTGGGTCCCCTGCATGGAGTCTCCAAAAAGCAGACATAAAGCAGATGGGGTGGACCCGATTCCCTTATCCTCCGATGGCAAGAGACAGCTGTAGATGGCCGAGGAAGAGACTAAGTGCCCTCAACCTGGTCTCCATGACATGGGTCTAGCTGGCCAGTGTGGTTTGTTCCCAGGTCCTTGGTGGGTCCCCTCTGTGGCTGCTCCAGCAGAGATAGGGCATGCATAATGTCCTCGTTCTCTGGCATGGCAGACCTGAGGTCTACAACAGTGGGTCCATGTGTGGCCCCAAGGCATGTTCTCCAGCGGGTCATGTGAAGCCCGAAAAGGTGCAGTGGATGGCCCAAAAAAAAGAGGGGAGAGGGGGGACATGAAAGGAATTCTGGAGTGAGGTGTACAGATAGCCTATGAGCCGCTATCTTAAAATTTCTTTTATAAGTTTCTTTTATACAAGCATTGCTGTAATTGTCAAGAGTTTTATGTGTGAAAACATCCATTATTTTCTTCAGTATGCCATCCATGATCCACTTCAACAGGTAGCATACTGACCCTTTGTTGTCTGTGTGCCCATTCACAAGTGGATTTTTTTTCCATCAACCTGCAGTCCACTGGGGAAAATTGAAGCATGCGCTATTTTAAATTTTGCATCACAGTTTCATAATTTCCCACTTCAGTCACTGACTTAAAAAGGGCGTGTTTCGCCTGCATCTTTCAAAAGTAGAACGCATTTTCTCACATCCAGGGTACCCCCAATGACTTCCTCCTACCTCTACTACAGTTCTCCCTCACCCACAACTACTTTCTATTCAATGGTAAGATCTACCACCAGCTCAGGGGCACAGCGATGGGTTGGCATATGGGTGGCACAAAGGAGTCATTCAAAGAATTATTGTCACAAATTAATTCCAATAATTTGGATGTGAAATGTACTTTTAACATACATGAGAGCACACTCCCTTTTATTGAATGTCTTTATTACCAAGTCCCCCTCTGGTTCTTTGGAGACAAGTGTGTATAGAAAGCCTATGGCTACTAACTCTACTTCGATGGCAGAGTAGTCACCCCTTACCTCATACGTAGCCATTATACCCGTCCAACAACAACCACCTGGCTAAACTCTGGTATAAAGGGCTGCTACAGAAGTAGCATGTGTGTAGCCTGTCCATTTTTAATTACAATCAAGGTGTTTACAGCAAACGTGAATTTCGAAACTTACACAATTAAATACTTAATGAGATTTTGCTCTTTGGTTGCTTCATCCGATCCCCCACAACCAGGTGAGATCAAATTTCTTTATATTTTTATATAATTTGTATGTAAAGAGATAGTACCTGCATTGGATTTTCTTCATCTAGTCAAGTTGATTAGGGATCCTTATATTCGTGGTTGCGCTCGAAGAACTCCTTTACTTGCTGCACAGGTGAAGAATCAAAACGAGAGAGACAGGAAACATTACCTAGTCCAGTGTAGTGGCAGACGAAAAACACTTTGGGGCAGATTTACTTATCTGGTCCATTCGCAATCCAGCGGCGCGTTCTCTGCGGTGGATTCGGGTCCGTCCGGCACGTCATTCCGATGTCCACCAGGTGTCACTGCTGCGCTGAAGAGCATCGGAACGCACTCAAGTTCACCGGCCTATTCCTAGTGAAGGTAAGTGCAAGCTCCGCGACACATGTTTTTTTTTAAATGCGGCGGTTTTTCCGAATCTGTCGGATTTTCGTTCGGCAACGCCCCCCGATTTTCGTCACGTGCATGCCAGCGACGATGCGCCACAATCCGATCGCGTGCGCCAAAATCCCGGGGCAATTCAGGGGAAATCGGCGCAAATCGGAAATATTAGGGTAACACGTCGGGAAAACGCGAATCGGGCCCTTAATAAATTACCCCCTCTATGTTCACAACTCTATGTGGGTTGTTCATACACTTAGATGTTCCAATTGTGCAAATTAAAAATCGCTAAATCCACTAGCGAGAAAACATAGGCAACACCAGTTCGGCTTGAAGCCGAAATTGGGTGAAACCCTGGGTCGGGCTAGGATCGTGTGTTGCCTAAGTTAGACTCTATCCCATGGACATGGACATTCCTTTGTCCCCTTTAAGGACCAAGCTCATTTTTACAAAACTTTTCCTTAGCTTATTTTTCAATTTTTTTTGTCCCTCTCTGGGACTTGAACAAGTGATTATCTAATCACTTGTTCAGATTGATACACTGTCATACTGATGTATGGCAGTGTATTATACCAGTCAGCCTATGCAAATGCATAGGCTGACACTGGCACTGCTGGGTCCGATCCAGCAGGCAGTCAGACAAGGAAGCCCTGGGGTCCTTCAGTAGACCTCAGGGTTGCTGCAGAAATGATCATCTTGCGTCATATTTGGCGCAAGGGGACCAATTGCTGGGTGGAGAGGTGGGTGACCACTTTAGGTGCTGAGGTGGTGTTTAATTGTGGCGCCTAAAGAGTTAAACAGTCAGGATTGCGACTATCGTGATCCTGGCTGTAAGTGCAGAGGCTCGGCTGTCACATACAGTTGGTCTCCTGCACGTACAGCACAGGCTCTGCTTCTGAGTCTGTGCAATCCACATGACATTGGGGTACATAATGGTGGCTGAAACAGAAGTTCACCATGACGTAACCCAACGTTATGGTGGCTTAACCCCTATGAGCACTAGGACATACTATTACGTCCTGGTGCTGCAGGGGGTGTATGGAAAGAGCTCACAGACTGAGCTTTCCCCATACATGGCGGGTATCTTTATAATACAGCTAACAAACGCCTTTTACTGCGGCAACTAAATTACTTTCCGATGGGCGCCACCATCTTGGATGGCCAATCGTCTTATAGAGTCTTATAGAAAGACTGCCGCATTTAAAAAAAAAAGTGTTGCTTGACACACGCTTACCTGCACCCAGCGTAGGACGGTGAAGTTCAGTGCACTCCGACGGACTTCAGTGCAGCAGCGACACCTAGTGGACATCGGGGGGACTACCTTAGTGAATCCCAGCCGGACCCGAATCCTCCGCAGAGAACGCGCCGCTGGATCGCGAATGGACCGGGTAAGTAAATCTGCCCCATTGTCTTCCACATGGACTGAGAAGACATGCTGATATATGCTGTATGACTGTGATCATTATTTATTCAACTTCTGTTCCTACCTTTACTGTAACACGCGTGGACTGTGTTCTAAATTATCTGCTGCTAAAAAAAAACATTTGTTGCTACTTACCAGACGCAGGAATTTAGGTCCAAAATTTTAAAATGCAATTCAATCTTGAGATCATATATTTAAGGTTCGGCATTAGGTAGGACCTCTTATTAAAAGCAATATGAGCGTCTGACAGCTCCCATTGTGGCCATCTCCCCCCTTTAATTGTTATCTCATCTCTCCCTCATATTGTAGCCCCTAATATTGTGGCCTCTCCTCTCCTTATACTGTGGCCTCTTATCGTCCCCTTATTTTATGGCCCCTCATATCCTCATCATATTTAATGGCTTGTATCTCCAGTTCTGTAGCTCACAGAACCACAAGCCTGATGGGATTTCAAAGATGAAATATTTAACTCATGCCTACAGTTTTTAGCTAAAACAGAGGGGAATGAAAGACATGCTGGAAAACCATCAGAGACTAAGTTTGAAATCTCTGGATTTAGGATGCTAAGGGAATATTAAGACGTCAGTCTTAATGAATTCCCCCTTGTGACTCTCGTGCTACTGATTTATTAAGGAGTATGTAAAGAAGACAACCTCTGCCCATATAGTCTATTTGTGAGCCTGATGCGGTGAGGGGTATACTGTCCACAGATTAGTGCCCCTGGTATCTTTAGGGCTAAGGTTTATGTCAGCAAGTCAGTGCTCCTGGTTTCTCTAGTGCTGGGGTCAATTCCTGCAGCTCAGTTTCCCAGAGATCACTAGTGCTGTGGTTTATGTCTGCAGATCAGTGCCCCTGGCATCACTAGTGCTGTAGATTATACCAGCTGATCAGTGCCCCTGGCATCAACACTAGTGCTGTGGTTTATGTCTGCAGATCAGTGCCCCTGGCATCACTAGTGCTATAGATTATACCAGCAGATCAGTGCCCCTGGCATCATTAATGCTGTGGTTTATATCAGCAGACCATTGCCCCTGGCATCATCACTAGTGCTGTGGTTTATGTCTGCAGATCAGTGCCCCTGGCATTACTAGGGTTTATATCAGCAGATCAGTGCCCCTGGCATTACTAGGGTTTATATCAGCAGATCAGTGCCCCTGGCATTACTAGGGTTTATATCAGCAGATCAGTGCCCCTGGCATTACTAGGGTTTATATCAGCAGATCAGTGCCCCTGGCATCTGTAGTGCTGATACACGTGAGCTGTCAGAGCCCCAGTGCTGAGGTGGACGTAGCACACAGGCTGTGCAGCACCAGGTGGAGCAGGCAGTAGAGGGTTAAGGTGTCCTGGGCAGGTCTGTAAGCAGAGAGGGGCAGGAGACTAGGGGGCATGGCCTGCGGCTCCTCCCCTCCCTCTGCCACGCTCCCAGTGCTCCGGCTCCTCTCCTCCCGGCAGCTGTCACCTTCCCTCCATCCCGTGTGCACCATGTTGGGGGCTCCCGTCCTGCTGCTGCTTCTCTTCTCCTCCTCCGCACTCATCCGGGCGGACGTGGAGGAGGACGACAATGACAACACCACAGAGCTGGTGATTGAGACTCTGGTGAGTACAGGGCACTGGTACATGTACACCTGCACCATGGTACCCTGCCAGCTGCCACCATGTCCACTTCACCCACATGTTGCATCCCCACAATGCGCCATATGTGTAGACATACCCCTGCCTGGCATTGGGCGCCCTCTTGCTACTTTTGGTGGTCCTGTGCCCTGTGTCACCCCTCTTCCTACCCTCCCCTGTTACTGGGTCACCCCTCTGTCTATTCTCCCCTGTGCCTCCTTTCCTCTCCTCCCCTTACTATGGGTCACCCCACTTGTTGCTCCTGGTTCATCCCTCTTTATATCCTCTCCCGTGCCTCTGGCTCACCCGCCTTTCTCTCCTGTTGCCCCCGGGTCACCCCTCCATGTCTCCTGTTTTCCCCGGGTCACCCCTCCATCTGTCCTGTTGCACCCACGTCACTCCACCATCTCTACTGTTGCCCCCGGGTCACTCCTCCATCTCTATTGCCCCCGGGTCACCCCTCCATTTCTCCTGGTTCACCCCTTCATCTCTCCTGTTGCCCCCGGGTCACCCCTCTTTCTCTCCTGTTACCCCGGATCACCCCTCCATCTCTCCTGTGGCTCTCGGGTCACCCCTCCATCTCTCCCGTGTCACCCTCCATGTCTCCTGTTGCTCTCGGGTCACCCCTCCATCTCTCCTGTAGCCCCCGGGTCACCCCTCCATCTCTCCTGTAGCCCCCGGGTCACCCCTCCATCTCTCCTGTAGCCCCCGGGTCACCCTCCATCTCTCCTCTTTCTCTCTGCAGGTGAAGCCGGAGACGTGTGGGGACACCGTGGATTGGGGAGACACCATTCAGCTGCATTACACGGTGAGTCCATTCAGAGCTCCTGAGGCCACATCTGGGCCTGAGCTGTAACATCTGTAACAACAATCACACGTCAGCACTGCAGGCCGCCCCGCACAGCCCGGGGGAGGAGACCTGACATACTACATCCAGCACCACGTCACATAGCGCGGGGCCATGAGTGCAGCTCTCCTGCAGGGGCTCCGCCGCCGCCTCCCTCCCTCCTGTGCAGTTGGATAGAAGGAGCACGGAGCGGTCCTGGTAATCCGCCTATAACGTGCATTATACGTGTCCTGGCTGAGCTTCGTCTATAGAAACTTGTCTCCCCTGCACATACCTCAGATGAGGAGAATCCCCGCCCTCCCATGTACTGATTGGCTAACAGCTGCTGGCTGTAGTAGGCTTTAATTGGTTGGTGAAAATGTCAGTCAGCCTCCGTGACTGACAGCTTACATATGCAATAGAATCTCACTACAGCCTGAGCCTGAGAGTGTTAGCCAATCACCGGAGGCGAGGGCGGGGATTCCTCTCTAAGCGCGAGGTTTGTGTGCTGAGAGACGTCATATATAACATGTGAGTGAGTGAGTGAGGCGGTGCAGTGAGTGGCGGCCTGTGTCAGGAGCAGGGGCAATGGCTTCATGTCTAATATGTCCTTCAACCAAATGATAATGATGAAAAAAGTAGCCAGTTTTGGAAGATGTGGAACCTCTATCAACTGCATTTTGTTTATAAATAAAGCTACATTTTTACAAAATTTACAAAAATCATAAACTCCCTTAGGGTGCGGATGCTTTCATATATTTTGTTACTGCAGCTCAACTCCCTTTTACCTGAATAGGAGCAGGGCTGCAGTTACTGACCTGGCCACTACATGGGGAATGGAGCTGTTCTTCTAACTTTGTCCTTTCTGTTAATTACCATAAACACAAATATAGCCGCAGGTATGGGCAACTTAGATGAACAAAAGAATACCTGCAGCAAACTATAAATTACCCCAAAAACTTGCACACACAAAAAGAAGGGAATATACCAGAGTATGCCAAATATAGACGGTATACTTTATTAATGAACCAAAACAATAAAGACACAGGTCAGACAATGGTAGCTAGAAATCTGGAACAGAGAGTTAAAAGTGTGTGTATCCAAAAAGAGTACATCAATCAATCCAAATAGTGGTAAAGAGATAATAGGTAACAACATAAAAATGCATGCCTAAGCAGGCTGTAAGCCAAGAATATAATTACCATACCAAATTACGTATCCTCCTTTATTTGGTATGGTTTCTGCAGTTTCGTTACAATGAGCCAGTGACTCATTGTAATGTATACTGTGCAATAATGCCATATACTGCGATACAGTAGTATTGCAGTATATGGTAGGAATGATCAGACCATCTAGGATTAATGTACCCTAGAGGGTCTTAAAAACTCTTTCCCTAGAACTGACATAAAACATAATAAACAGTAAAAGTCACAGACACAATAGGTATCGCCACGTACCAAAATGCCCTATCTATCAAAATATAAAAGCGGTTATTGCCAGAGGTGACCCCCATAACTGAAAATGGTGCTTAAAAGTCCGAAATGCAACTTTTACACTATTTTATATCACGTAAAAAATTTTTAAAAAAGTGACCAAAATGTTGCACAGTCCTCAAAATGGTAGCAATGAAAACGTTGGCTCATTTCTCATAAAATTACACCTAACACAGCTCTGTGCACCAAAAGATGAAAAAGTTATGAATTTTTTTTACTTTTTTGTACACATTCGTTTCATTTTTGAAAATGTTTTAAAATCCAATAAAACCTATATAAATTTGGTATCACCACGATCTTACCGAACCAAAGAATAAAGTACAGGTGTTATTTGGAGCGCAGAGTGAAAGACGTAAAAGCTGAGCCCACAAGAACGTGACGTGAAAGTGATTTCTTTCCAATTTTTCCACATTTGGAATTTTTTTCCAGCTTCCCAATACATGGCATGGAATAATAAATAATGTTACGGAGAAGTAAAATTTGTTACACAGAAAATAAGCCCTCACACAGCTCTGTAAACAGAAAAATTACAAAGTTATGGATTTTTGAAGGTGGAGAGCGAGAAATGAACGAAAAAAAAAAACCTGCGTCGTTAAGGGGTTAAAGCATTACTTCCTGGGACTGCAGGAGGAGCAAGGAGGTGTAGAGAGAGCTGGATTATCATTGGAGCACCTACCCACAATACCTCCTGTTCCAGGGGACCCTGGAGGGAAGCTACAATGATAATCAAAATATCTCCACCTCCTTTCAACGGCACTGGTTTTCTCAAGACCCTACTATGATTGAAACCGTGGCACGGGAGCAATACATTGCTGATTAAATTGCTGTGTTAGCACTTTGTGATGGATAAGTGAGTTTTTGGCTGTAGTTTGGACATTCGGCCTCTCCGGGACTTTCTATAGCTCGCGACCGTTCTGCCCAATAGAGCAATTCTACGCCAGACAGGGGCTGGGCTTCATCGTGCACATGTTATAAATCTCCCTCAAGTGGCTAAGACAGTTTGATAAATGTGGAACATGAGGTGTTAATGTCTGCAGTGGATATGCAACTTCCAATTTACCTCTCCTCATTACACAGCCAATACATTTAGGTCCTCTTCCTCTACACACTGCTGCACCTCCATATCCCCCTCCTCATATACCGGTAGTCAGCCCCACTTTTCCCCTTCTCCTAACACAGCCATGTTTCCCTCTTTATTCTCAAACAGCCCGGCCCCCCATGTCCCCTAACTTCTCACACAGACAGCACCCCATGTCCCCTTCTCCGTACACAGCCAGACTCCTATGCCCCCTTTCCTCTACCTTGTATTTGTAATTGTGTTATATTTGTGTGTCTGGTGCATATTTTTCAATAAAAATGGATTGATTAAATAATATTTGGGCATTTTCCTGTTCAATGAATGCACACAGAATGTGACATAGAGATTGAGCTGGTGTACACTATTTTTAACAACACAACCTGTTTCTCTTTTCATATATATTGTTTTAGCCTTGTGTGGTGTAGAAATATACACAGTCGGCAACGTCTCGCATTTGAGTGCTCCAGCACGGTGACAGGAACTCCCCGTGCCGGCCCTCTTACGGCCATTTCTACCTATACGCTAGCATTTGCGATTATTTCAGGGCTTCTACGCCACTTTTGTGGCATAGAATTCCTACTGAATTCCCCCAATAGAATTCAGTGCACACATTTATTTGCATTTCTCAATCAAATCGCAACAAAAAAAATTAAAGCAGCCCAGCTAGCAGCTGCCCATTTGGGTGGATTCAGACAGCCATGTGCTCACCCGACCCAACTGAATTAAAGACCCGCATGTAATGGTACAAATATCAAAAGGTAGTTATGCTACCTGAAAATATATGACACCAATTAAACAAATGAAGCTTCTACTACATTAAAAGTATTAAAATTTCCATTTTATTATCTCACATATATAATAGACAGGTATAAAATAGTACAAAAAGGATATTACCTGGCTGATAATGCCTACTGAATAGGTATCCAATAAATGAAGTGCAGATTAATACATATTACATGAGGTAAAGGGAGGATCTGTATATATACAAAAGAACCATAGTTCAAATCATAACAATTGCCTATCCCATAAGGGTCACTCTATGCTCCAGTCAAGGTTAGATTCAAAGTCACGCCCATCCATAGGGGACCATTACCTTGATTGGATAACCACAATCGCAGGCTGCCCCGATGCACATTTCAATCGTCCAGCCTTTTTCCAGGGGTCGATCCTTGGCAAGCATAGGGCCAGAAGGGGGAGCGCTCTTTACCCCTCCTCCCTCCATAGGAAGATGCCCTAAATCTGACAAAATATAGCACATGTCCTATATTTTACTGTGTAGCCGCCCAATTTTGATCATGATCGGGCCATGTACTGATATTGTGGTCTAGACGCAATTTGTGCAGGGAGATCACTGCCAAAATTGTGGCCGTCTGAATGAATCCTAAAACTGGTGGTTTGCATTGCCAGTTCTCCCATATACAGTATATATATATATATATATATATATATATATATATACACACAACTTAATGGAAATCACTGGTGTTGTGTGCCAGGAACATCATTCCTCCCCTAGTCTACTGGATACAATTACATCCCTGAAAATACCTAGTAACATTGTAGCCATGATCATGTTCTCACGTTGACTGACCTGTAGTAAGACTTTGAAAGAGGTTCATCTATGAAGAAGCCACCAATTACTCTGTGTGTGTGACAGGTTGTATAAGAACATGTCAGAAACTGATGGCACATCATTTTTGTTCCTGCAAAAATAAGATGTAAGGCAATCATGAATATGAAAGAGTAACTCCGAGCCTGGTGTTTGAGATGGTGTGAACTGAGTGGTAGTTATCTGCTGTCATATTGTTTGACTTAATCTGTGTGTCTAGCCTGCCACCATTAAACCTAATATCAGCACCAGAAATCGTTGTCAAGCAATCTTTGGATGATTATTGCCAGCCTTCAGATGTGCTGACTTGCTGGAAGTGACAGTACAAGGATGAAATGAACACAGGAGCACATGAAATGTATTTAGCTTTTATCTGGATTGCTGTGCTGCTTCCACTACTTTTCTGACATATAAATATACAGTCATGGCTGAGCTTGAATAGGAGCAGTTTCTTTTATTATAGGCCTAGATGCTGCCAGACAATAAATAAATTCAATGCTTCTGACTATATCAACTCAAATGAAATGCATTTCGCCAGCTGGATGCCACATGAGACCCATAATGCCAGTCTCAGAATATAGGTACCATGCTGGTGAGCTGCTGAGCCAGGTGCCAAGAAATCCCATACGCCTGGCACTTCTCCCTCCTATGAAAATCTGAATTTGACCTGATTTAGAGCACATCTTCACACATATTATTCTTTCAAGGGTTGATAATAATAATAATAATCTTTATTTATATAGCGCCATCAAATTCCGTAGCGCTTTACAACTCATAGGGGACATATACAACTATATTACATTACAAAGAACAAACAGTCATATGGAACAATAGGAGTGAGGGCCCTGCTCACAAGAGCTTACAGACTATGAGGAAGAGGGGGGTTTACACAAGAGGTTGTATAATAGTCCAGCCATTCTTCATAAGGGACCAATATAAAACAATTTAATAAATAATTTACTAAACAACGATGTTGCTGCTTGAACCAGCCATCAGCCGCCATCTTATTTACAGGGTCCTAGGTGAAAGAGACTGCAGAGAAGCCTGGAGCTTGGTATATATCAGCTGTTTGCCAGATAACAGATGGGAGATAGGACATAGGATGGATTAGTAAAGGGAGAGTTGACATTTCAAGCAGTTAGCGAGTGTGATAGGCTTGCCTAAAGAGATGGCTTTTAAGAGCACGTTTGAAGCTTTGGAGGGTGGGTATTAGTCTCAGAGTCTGGGGAAGGGCATTCCAGAGAATTGGTGCAACTCGGGAGAAGTCCTGGATACGTGCATGGGAGGTTCGAATTAAGGTAGAGATTAATCTAATGTCACTGGCAGATCGAAGAGCACGGGAAGGGCGATAGACTGAGATGAGAGAAGAGAGATATGAAGGTGCAGCATTATTCAGAGCTTTGTGGATG
The DNA here is from genome assembly GCF_040894005.1 of Engystomops pustulosus. Classification (NCBI taxonomy): domain Eukaryota; kingdom Metazoa; phylum Chordata; class Amphibia; order Anura; family Leptodactylidae; genus Engystomops; species Engystomops pustulosus. The sequence goes on from NC_092412.1 coordinate 67,602,058, forward strand.
AGGGTTATTATTTTAAAGTGAATACGGAAAGAGACAGGTAGCCAGTGCAGTGATTGGCACAAACTGGAGGCATCCGTGTAGCGTTTGGCCTGAAAGACGAGCCTGGCTGCTGCATTAAGAATAGATTGAAGAGGAGAGAGTTTAGCCAGTGGAAGACCGATTAGTAGGGAGTTACAGTAGTCTAGTCGAGAGTGAATAAGTGCAACAATTAGCATTTTAGAAGTTTCAAATGTCAGAAACGGCCGGATTCTGGAGATGTTTCTGAGATGCATACGGCATGAGCGAGCAAGAGATTGAATATATGGTGAAAAGGAAAGGTCAGAGTCCAACACAACCCCAAGACAGCGGGCCTGCTGCCTCGGTGCTATAGTGATCCCACAGACCGAGATGGAGAGGTCAGGGTTGGTTTGGTTAGTAGATGGTGGAAAGACAAGAAGTTCAGTCTTAGAAAGATTAAGTTTCAAGAAGAGAGAGGACATGATGTTAGAGACAGCAGAGAGACAATCTCTAGTGTTCTGGATTAAGGCAGGGTGATGTTACGTGCAGAGGTATACAGCTGGGTGTCATCAGCATAAAGATGATACTGGAAACCAAATCTGCTGATGGTTTGTCCAATGGGGGCAGTATAGAGAGAGAAGAGAAGAGGACCTAGGACTGATCCCTGAGGAACCCCAACACTGAGAGGAAGATGAGAAGAGAAAGATCCAGAAAAGGATGACTACATGGAGTCACCCTCTGTATTGTGGTAAAACTCATAGAATAATAATCTTTATTTATATAGCGCCATCAAATTCGGCTGCGCTTTGCAAATATTATGCTTATATAACAGTCAGTATTTCCCTATGTTAAAGGTCATAAGTCCACAGGATAGAGTCTAATTTGCTGATTAGTAGGGTCTCGGTGAAGGGACCCCCAGATATCACAAGCATGGAGGTCTGTTATACCCCTTTGCACCCGCTCACACGTGAGACCCATTCCACACTTGCGAGTGTGATGCGACGGACTTGCGTCACACTCGCAGCAGGTTCTGCCTGGATCCCCCGGCCCGAACGCTGCAAACCGGACCTGATCTGACATGCTGAGTTCAGTTCCGGTTTGCAGCGTTCAGGCTGGGAGATCTCCAGGCAGGACCCGATGCGAGTTCATTGCATCACACTCGCAAGTGTGGAACGGGCCTAAGTGTGTACATATTATTTAGCCTGTACATTATAGGATCGTTATGGTCTGCTGTGTGGAGAACTGGTGGGGGTAAATCTAGTTCTTTGGCTAGTTCTTAGCCACACAAGATGGTCAATGATATCTTCATTTCCATAAACTTTATACAACAGGCAGTTAGATGTAAGTAGGCAATGGGCCATCCACACAGATGCATTTCTTTAAGCTTCTCTTCTGATTGCTACTGAATAAAGTTAATGGAAAGGGAGATTCACTGGCATCTTACCCAGATCTGTGGATATTGTTGCTATTTCTTTGATGTGCACCCTGGATCCTTTCCCAAGTGTAACTCAAGCTGGATGCAACAAGAGTCAAGCAATCTGGTAATGTCAGTGCTTTTCTGTTCCATGCGATCATTAGGCATTTGCCATATTTGTAAAGTATATTTCCCTTTTCCGTTTGACCTTTCATTATAATGTAGCGTTGCGTATTTATTTCCTTATATGAATAACAGTAGTTGAGTAGTTCATTGAAGTCTATGGGGAATATTAGTGCAGAATATTAGTTTCACAGCATGTGGATGGAATTTGTATACTCTGTGTAATTTTTGCATGCGGTGGTCATCATATGGCTGTCATGGTCACATTATGTGCTCCAATGTTATTATTACAACGCAAACTCCTAAGAATGTAGTAATTCTGCACTACCTGTTATTTATTTTCATAAGCTTACAGAGCAACATGTCCTGCAATATATCTATTCTAATCTATTCATCTTAACAACATGAATGCTTCTGAATTTTCCCATCCCATCCTTGGTTGGTTCTTTTATTAAGCAGCTGATTGGTCGTTTATGTCACCTGATACTCTGTGCTAATTATGACTAGTCTGTTCACTCACTGCTGATCCAGTCTTCAGATTCATTACAACACAAGTCAACTCTACAGTGAACTGAACTGCAACATGGCCTACATGGCACGACAGGAAATATATGAGTTATTTGATTGGCCACAACTATCATAAACTGATACCGTTTTAAAGGGGTTGAATGATGAAAAGTTCATGTGATGTCACCCAGGTGCACACTCGTTACTATCACAGAGAGTAATCAGAGCTGCGTGTTATAATGAGGCGTGCACCTGTGTGACATCACATGACCATGGATCGTTTTTTTATAAACAGGAAGTAAACAATAAAACTTCTTGTTGAATAACAGCAGAGATCTGGAACTGGACTGCATGACCCCCCTTAACTGAATAATACATCTACTGTATTATTTTGATCTAAAATGGAGTTATTCATCTTAGAAAAAAAATGGCTAAGTGGATATCCCTTTACAGTGTACAACTATCTGAATTGGTAGTACAAGGATCTTTTTATACCTAGGCCTGTGACCAGGACAAGGGGGCATCCTCTACACCTAGAGAAGAGGCCTTTCTACCATCAACATAGACAAAGGTTCTTTACTGTAAGAGCATGGAAGTTTCCTCCGCAGGAGGTTGTTATGGCGGACTCTATGTACATGTTCAATGTTTAATTATATAGATTGGACTTGATGGACCTGCATCTGTTTCCAGCCTTATCTACTATGATCGATGAATCCTTGGTAATATTTAGGTATTCATCATGTTTTGCCACATTCTGTACCATTGATTTTATTGGGTTTCACTTAGTTTAGATAACAGATATTTCTCTTTATCCCTAGGGAAGGCTTGAGGACGGACGTGTGATTGACAGCTCTTTGTCTCGGGATCCACTTGTAGTGGTACTTGGAAAGAAACAAGTGATATCAGGTAATGTGAATTTATATTTCTCAGGGTTTACTTAGCTCCACAATAACCTGAGATTAAAGTTATAATTTGTTTGTTTGTGTTTCATGGATCCATATCTCTGACTGCAGCTGCTTCCTCTTCCATCTTGCCTATAAAAAGTCTTCTAAAGGCAAAGTTTTTGACCTAATCTCACTGGGAAATTGAATATTTGTCTCATTGATGCCTTTCTCTGGAATGGGGTATACAGTTATTTGACAGTGAATGGTCAGAGCAGGAGAATGAGGTGTGGCTGAAAATTGCAGAAAGAAGCACATTTGTCCAGTATGAAAAACTTTTTTTTACTATTTATACAGATTCTATTTAAACTACATAGCTCAATTATTAGAAAACATGTAGCTTGTTTTGCTTGATTTTAAACAGATAAACTTTTTGATCTGTAAAACCCTTGAAACGTCCTTGTTTCTGTATTTACAGGTCTAGAAAAGAGTCTTCTAGGAATGTGTGTTGGGTGAGTATGTCATGTCCAACCTCAGTCATCTACACAAATCACCTCTGCTTTGACCTTGGTGTACAGACATGTCTAATGTAATCCCATATTATATGAATCCACCAGAACCTGAGCAATACTCCATTTTGCTTGTCCATATATTACTGTTATATGTAACATAGTAGAATGGATTGCAAAGAGGATCTTGATGTATAGAAATTCATTTTGTCCGTGGAGCTAAGGGGATTAGCGCTCACCAGCACTGAGTGATCAAGGAAAACATGCTCTCGGGATCCAAACAGTTAATCATTAGCCTTCTTATCTGTATGAGGTGGACAGTGGCATTAATATATTTTGCGAACTACAGCAGAAAGAAGCAAAAAAAAAAATGAAATTACTTAAAGAGGACCTGTCACCATCAAAAACAACAGTAGGAGCTGCTTACTAAAGTAAGGAGCTCCTAGTACTACAACAGATGCAGCAGTGTTACAATGCAAGCGTTATCGGAAACCTCTGAAAACGCTAACAAACACCCAAATCGGTCCGGCATATTCATGGGGGGGGTCGGAATTAGGGGTTGTGACTGCCACATGACGTGCGGCAGTCACCACCGCCTCGGACCAACCCCTCATGAATACACCGGACCACTTTGAGATCTGTCCAGCATTTCTATTGTACAGCGCAGCAGTGTTTGTTAGCGTTATCAGAGGTTTCCCATAACACTAGCATTGTAACACTGCTGCGTCTGTTTTAGTTTTTAAGTGTGACAGGTCCTCTTTAATGAAGTATATTACAAATTTTACTATTATCACCTGCTCTATTAATTTAAAACATAAATACAAAAAAAAAATTATTTCAAATATTTACCTTTTTTTATGTATATATGTTTTATATCAGCAACATTTTACTCTGTAGTTTCTTCTAACCTCTTATGAGCTCTCCTAGCCTGATGGGCAGAACGATACTTTTGTCCTGTTTTGTTGTGAATTCATGGGCCAGTTGGAGCCTATCGGTGACCTCAGCGGTCACTTGCGGTTTGTGTTGAGGTCACCACTGAAGCCACTAATGGCATACCACAGTAATGCCACCAAAATATGATGAAGGACTCTCTGCCCACGAACAGCATTGGCTGCACTGCCCGGTTTTTGTAGTTGAGCCGGCCTGCTCATATTTCACTATAATGCAAGGCCTCCCTTCCACTGACAGGACCTAGACAAGCCCATTAACTCTTAGGACTGATGGGGTCCCCAGAGGTCAGACTTCCACTAATTCTAAAGCAATAGTATAGCCATAGCCCAACACTTCAGTGAAATGGGGAGAACCCACTAAGTCTGAATCTCTACCGTAATGTCAGGGATACAAGGTCACAGTCACTTGCTTGGGACATCTGATGCATCGTCTGTGTCTCCTTTCTTATTCTCTCTTTAAGTGCTTATCCAGCTCTTCCAAAGCCACAATAAATGGCATTTTACAAGTAGATGACAAACCTGTCATGTATAATACAAAGCCTAGTCTTAGATGTTCTTTTCCCACTTCAGTCATCACACTGTGTCCACACAAATGACTGATTCACTTAGACAGACCTGGCAGGACGCGAAAGGTCGCTGGTCTATAAAAAAACGTTGCTTTTATAGTGCTGAATAATTTTCTATGCCAGGGAAAACTACTGAGCATTGGACCAAGCGCTAATAAATAGAATCATGGATGTCTCCTGTGGAATTAGTCAGATGGCAATTAAATGAAATCATTGCTGTTGTCTTGCTAGACATTAAATCTTATGTTATTAGATTCATATGACTGTGGTCGGTATGCAAATTTTACGCTTCAATATTATTTGCAATTCGTACAATTCTGATATAAAAAAGGTAGGAAAAGTTCATAGATTAGAGCGAGCGTACACACTAAACCATTACTCTACCATCAAAAACAAGCATCATAAACCAGGGACACTTACTCATAGATCAAGGCACTGTGACTGTTACATTTGTTATCTGTGGCCCCATTCCTACACCAAGCACACTTACACACTGTTGTGTGTCCGCTAAAACAGTGTTTGTTTTTCTATCATCTTCTAATGGCCTAGTCCTGTAGAAAATCATCTTTTAAAACTATACAAATGAGCCACAGGGGCTCCTGTCTACGTCACAGAAGCCCTTTCTATCTTATCTGATGTCACCTGCTGTCTGGGTAGGGAGGGGTGGGAGCTGGAGGGCTGTAACTCCGTACAGAGGTGTGGATAAATAGAAGCCAGGGAGGGCTTCTGTGATATAGAGAGGAGACACTGAGGGTCATTTAAATAATTTTAACAGACAATATTTTCCATAATGAGACCATTAGAAGATAAAGGAAGAATGTATCCTGTTTCAGGGTACACACACCAGCATGTAAGTGTGCTTGGTGTACAATACTGCATCCATGTGTTAGATTTCCTTTAAGGTTACTGTATCTATAAAACATCTTGAAGTCTCTTAACATGATCCAGATAATCTATTAATTACAAATAATTGTTCTACTGATAAAACCCCTTTGCATCTAGTGAAGGCATCAAACTAAAGTCTTTCTTATAAAGTTTTTCTTTCTGAGGATAACAACTTGAGGTAAAAAAAAGATCAGACTTTCACACAGTGACACATACCATCTCCCGCTGGTAGTTCCCCAGGATAACTCGTATTAGGAACCCCCAACAATCTGCCGCTGCGTCTTCCAAGCCGCCCAATTACAGCAGGATAAATTTCTCTTGGCGCTGGTGTTATAATTGCACTGATTTTCTATCAGTAGCACAGCGGGATAGAAGTTATGATAACTAACATGCTGTGTTTCTAAGCTGTTACTTGTATGTATCACCTTGATAATCCTATGATTACTTCATCATCAGAGAGAAGCGTAAAGTTGTTATCCCCCCTCATCTGGCTTATGGAAAGCGAGGATATCCACCTTCCATACCAGGTAATATATGATCTTTTCTAATCCTATTGTACTTTGCCAATTTTAATGCATTAGGTTTTTATGGTTTTCTGCTTAAATAACAGTGCAAGTGAGTCGACAATATTCACCCCCATGTTATAGTAAGGCTCTGAAATTAGAGGATAAATATTGGATAAGAAAAGTGCTTTACAAGAGGAAAAATTCAGAAACCTGCCAAAATTGCTAACAAGCAGTGCTATGAATAGATTATTGTAAAGGTTTTTTTGGGGGGGCAAACAATTTATTAAGTATTCAAAGGAGGGGCTACAGAACAACATAACAATTCCTATACTTTCTTCACTTGCAGCAGTCACAAGTCATGTTTAATAGAAAGTATAAAATAGAAAAAAAATACTGCTCATCTAAGAGCATATAGTTTTCATAACCTCCCAATTTACCTAATCTTACACTTATGACACAATATAGGAAACCAATTTTTACCATTTACAATCAGTTTGCTAGTTGAAACAATAAAAAACTTTTTCTTTTTGTTGATTTAAAGCAAAAATAGACTAAAATATGATTTGCTGAAAAAGTTTAGGATGATCTTTCATCCCCCATCAACTCCAACTCCTTGTATTTATTAAATTGTTATAATAGTTGTTACAAAATGATCAGTTATGGCATTTTCTGTCCTGAAGCTATATGTGAAAAATCGTCTTCAGCAGCAGTGAAGTGGGCAGAGACTACCCACATCCTGTATATGCAATGAAGCTGAGTCTTCTTTAGGCTGCCCACGGTTCCCATGATGCCTTTTGTGTTCTCGCTGAGAGTAAGATTTCATCAAATCCACTGAGCACTGCATAGTGCACATATAGGACTATATAGTGACTATATAATAAGTAGTAGAAACCAGCAGTAAAACAGTTACATGAAGTGTTTAGTCTTTTCTGTGTGAGCACTTAGCATCTCTGCACTATTCTGAAAGTGCAGGAGAGCAGAAGGTGGGGGAGTGGTTGCAGAGGAGTCTATGGCACAGTATGAGGAGCAGAGAGATGCATAGAAAATTCTACAGAATCACAGACTGGGATTGAGGGACTGATGCTGAGGGGGGGGGGGGGATCTTTTCCCTCACTTATCTCTGAAGGAGATGAATGCATATACAACACTGAACTGCCAATATTATGTTTCTTTGTTTCTGTATTAGGACATATATACAATATCAATGCAGAGTTTGTTGTATTTTTTCTGCATGTGAAAGTTACACAACATGTATAAGAATACTTATGGCTTTTCTTGTCATTCTCTACAGGTGATGCAGTGCTGCAGTTTGAGACTGAAGTCATATCATTGTCAAAGCCCACCCAGTGGCAGACTCTGGTGAATGATGTGCTTCCCATGCTCTGTATTGCTTTAGTGCCCACCCTCCTGGGGCTCATTGGTTACCATCTCTACTCAAAGTCTAAATCTCCGAATGTGTCCAAGAAAAAACTAAAGGAAGAAAAAAAGAACAAAGCAAAAAGGAAATAAAGAACTCTAATTTTCTCAAACAACAGTCGTAATTTATTTATGTGGGTACTGGAGACCTGGCCACTTTAGATTTTTATGTAGGAAAAGATTAGATAAGGCTACATTCACACTTGAATAGCAGAAGAACAGAGACCATTCCCCCCCAGTGTGAACTGGGCTTTATATGCTATGTACTCTGATATTTAAGGCTTTTATGCCATTTTTTCAGTTTTTCACTCCACACCTTTAACCCCTTAAGGACGCAGGGTATTTTTGCTCTCCATCTTCAAAAATTCAACTGGTGAAAATGGTCATTTAATTAATCTGTTAGTTTTCCATAATTTTTGTGACTGAAAGTAAGTCCTAAGGTGTGAACTGGGCCTTAGGCTACATGAAAACTGTTGTGTACTAACCTGGAAAGGTTCCTTGGCAAGCACGCGGCCAGGTGCAGTACAGGACAGTGGGGAGCTCTCCTCACCCCTCCCCTCTGGATAGAAACCTGTAATAGAGTAAAACAAATCAGAGAGCCTGTGTGACTCTCATGCCGCTTCTTGTTTGGATGACAAGCTTACCTCTTAATAGTCCTTAATGGATGAATAGTGGGGGGATTGCTTTATCATGGCTGCACTATTTCAATGTAAGTACAGGCAGTCCCCTGGTTACGTACAAGATAGGGTCCGGAGGTTTGTTCTTAAGTTGAATTTGTATGTAAGTCGTACTGTATATTTTATTATTGTAGATCCAGACAAAAAAAATGTTGGCCCCAGTGACAATTGGAGTTTAAACATTTTTTGTTGTAATGGGTCCAAGGATTATCAATAAAACTTCATTACAGACACCTAATGGCTGATTATTGCAGCCTGGGACTATAGTAAAGCATCCAGAAAGCTTCACCAGAGGTCAGAGGGGTCTGTCTGTAACTATGGGTTGTCTGTAAGTCGGGTGTCCTTAAGTAGGGGACCGCCTGTACATAAAATTCATTACATTGCTTTTCCTTGGTGCAGATAATGTCAATACTAAAAAGAGTTAATTTGTTCTAATACATTTAATATGCTTGCATCTGCTTTAGTTGGCATTAAGTAGGAACATTGTGCAAGTTATTACAGTTCACAGTCATTTTTCTATTAGCCTACAAAAACCCCATTTGCAGAGTTTGCCCCTGTCATTATGTTATTGACATGTCTTGTAGGCTTCTTTATCTTTGCTTTAAGATTTTTATTTAGAGAGGCCTCAGAGAGAATTGGACTTAATTTCATAAAAGAAATGTCTACACTTGTTCCACAAAAGTATTATACTTTAAGAACAATGGTAAGATCAAAAAAGTTCTTTTTTTGCTCATTAATGTGCACTCTGCTCCCCATCTTGACAGAGAAAAACAGAAATGTAGATATTGCCAACTATTAAACATGAAAATCTAAAATATCAGATGGTCATTAGTATTCAGACCCTTTGCTGTGACACTCACATTGTCCGACGATAAGTCAGAGTTCACCTTCTTCCGGGTGCATGTAAGTGTATTGTCTTGCGACACAATTATAAAGTTAAATCCCGCGCTCAGTCCGAATCAGTCGGATCGTTCTATGCCACGCCCCCGATCTCTGCCGCATGAAAGCCAGCGCAGCTGCGCCACACTCCGATCGCGTAAGACACAGTCCCAGCGCAGACCCCTGTTAAATACCTGTCCAAGCCATGCAATCGCCGAACAGTCTGACGAAAGTGTGATCCGCGACCATTGGGGCTCATTTACTTACCCGGTCCAGTGGCGATCCAGCGCATTGTCCGACGAGGATTCGGGTTCTGCCGGGATTCACTAAGGTCCGTGCGCCCGATGTCCACCAGGTGTCGCTGCTGCGCAGAGGTCCGCTGGAGTTCACCTTCTTCTCTTCGGTGCATGTAAGTGCGTGTCAAGCGACAAAAAATTCTTTTTTAAATACCGCGTTTTTTTCAGAATCCGTCAGGTTTTCCGATGGCCACGCCCCCGATTTCCGACACAATCCGATCACGTGTGCCAAAAACCCGGGGCAATTCAGGGAAAAATGTTGCAAATTGGTAATATTAGGGAAACCCGGCGATTCGGCCCCTTAGTAAATGAGCTCTAATATGTCTATAAAAGGCCTTATGCACACCACTGTATGAGCATGTATGGCACTGTATCTGTATAAAATACAGTGGGCTGGCCAATGATCATTGGCTGATGCATGGCTGACTATTCCATGCAATAAATTCTGGCACACAAATGGTATTGATGCATGTGTGCGCACAATAGTAAGATATGACATAGCGGCACTATGCCTATGTAGGATAATCTGTATGAATGAAAGAAGGAAAGAATATGGATGTATGTGGATGTGTGTACAGACCAAAGATTTTGGTAACAGAAAGGGTATGAATGTAGCAATGAACTGTTAAGAAATGTTTGCAAATCAATAGTGAGAAAATATGTGAAAATGGAGAGTGAGATATATATAAAAAACTGTATGTTTATTGATGGCATATGCTGTATAATCTAATAACAGAGAATACTATGGGTATGGGGAAAAAAGAACTTGAAGAGAATGAATGTAAAATAAAGTAAAAGTAAAATAGATTGAAAGTAAGGTAATAAAATAGATAATTGAAAAAAAGGAGAAGGGAAATTAATCAGAGATAAAGGATACCAGAAGTGAATCCGGCAGCTGCCAGAGCAGTGATCCTCAGTAATCTCAGTAGTTCTGTAAAGGAAGGTAGTAAAAGTTAGTATCAGTAATCACAAACTATGTTATATACATTACAAGAAACTGTTTAAATCATACTCTCTATTGAGTCCATGTAGTTCCATAGTCTGTAGAGTATGGATCCATTAAGCTTCCCTTTTCTTGAGCATTTTGATACGGTTACCACACGCCTAGGGCGTGGTATATGTTCAAGTACTTGAAATTTCAACTGTGAAATATTGGACTTATTTATTAAGGGTCCCGCGGCCGCATTTTTGTTGCATTTTCTGACTTTTTGGGGATCACGCCGGGGATTGTATCGCACGCGATCGGATTTTGGCGCATTGGCGCTGGCTTTCATGCAACAGAAATCAGGGGGAGGGCCATCAGACAATCCGACGGATTCAGACAAATGGCGGGATTTAACTTTGAATTTGTGCCACAAGATCAAGCACTTGCATGCATCGGGAAGAAGAAGGTGAGCTCCGGCGGACCTGATCGGCCTGATCAGGATATTGGGCACACGATCTTAGTGAATCGCGGCAGCTGTGCATTGGAGTCGGGGAACGCACCTCGGGGATTGCGCAGGGACGGGTAAGTAAATCTGCCCCATAATGTTTTGCTACATTAAAATGATGTGGTAAGGGAAGCATTAAATTTCCTGTGCTAATTGTGGATTTGTGTTTGCCAATCCTCTCGCTCACTGTCTGTGTAGTTAAACCGATATAGAGCAAGCCACATGGCATTTGATAGAACAGATCACAAAATTAGAAGAACAAGTAAAATAATCAGGGATCCGAAATTCTTTTCCAGTGCGTGGGTGGTAGAATTTGTCCCCTTTAATGATGTTGGAACACTGGTAACACTCAAGTCACGTGTCACGGGTGCTCCTGCGATCCACGTCACGGATCGCGGGTACACCCGTGCTCCGCTGACTGTCTGTCCCCGTCCCCTGGCCCGCATTTACCTCTCCTGGCTGTGCTCCGGGTCCCGGTGTGCAGGCCGCATGCCTCCTGCCTCCAGGCCAGGCACTCCCACTGCTAGGGTGCGTGTGCACTCACGTCTCTGAACTTTAAGGGCCAGCGTCCTTCCCATTGGCGCTGGGATCTTCTGGGTTTCTAATATATACCCGGTGGCTCCCTTCACTCCCGGACGGATTTTCAAGTCTTCCCAACTGAAGTGAAAGCCTCCTGTGTGTATCCCGAGGTCACGTTTTCTGTGCGCTTCCAGATGCCTCCCTGTTCCTGTGCGTTTCCAGATCCTGTGGTCCATATCCAGTGGTCTGTGTCCGGTGGTCCGTATCCTGTGGTCCATATCCAGTGGTCTGTGTCCGGTGGTCCGTATCCTGTGATCCGTATCCTGTGGTCCGTATCCTGTGGTCTTTGTCCGGTGGTCCGTATCCTGTGGTCCGTCTCCGGTGGTCCGTATCCTGTGGTCCGTATCCTGTGGTCTGTGTCCGGTGGTCCGTATCCTGTGGTCCGTCTCCGGTGGGCCGTATCCAGTGGTCCGTATCAAGTGGGTCGTTCCCGTACGACTGTGCTCCTGCTGTGTCGTCCAGGGTTCCAGCCCAGTGGTTCGCCCCTCACAAACCGTGACAACACGGAAGGTGCCGCAGCAGTGCGTCCTGAGGAAACTCTATCCGTATACTGGAGTTTGTCCCATAGATTTCTGGGGCGTCTTGAGCAGGGGAGCATTGAGGCCTGGAATTCTCTGATGTTAGGATAATGTTTTGACAATATGTGCCAGTGTTTCCGGATAATGTTCAGCACTATATTGGAGGATGGGTGGTAGGTATGTACAAATGGTATCCTTTTGTTGTACTCGAGACTGATGACTATCACTGATGACTTTAGGAGGGTAGCCTCGGTTGTTGAAATGATTAGTTATTTTGTGATATTGTTTATACTTATTTATAGGGTTGTCTACAATGCGATCAATTCTAAAGAATTGTGATCGAGGTATGGTCTTTCTCATGGCAGAAGGGTGACAATTGGTGTAGTGTAGCAAACTATTCCTGTCTGTTGGTTTGCGGTATAGATCCATAGACAGATGCCCCGTGTTGGATTTGCTGACTATTGTGTCAAGGAAACTGGTGTGTTTTGCATTTTACTGTATAGTAAATTGTAATTCGGGATAAGAATTCATGGAATTGAATGAGTAAATCTGTGGTCCCACCCCATATAAAAAATACATCATCGATGTAACGTTTCCAAAGTAATACGTTAGATTGGAAAAGTGGGTGAGCATAGAGGAATGTTTCCTCAAAAATGGCCATATAGCTATTGGCATATGGGGGGGGCTACATTGGATCCCATCGCCGTTCCCTGTAATTGCACATAGAATTGATCTTGAAATAAGAAATAATTTTCTTCTAGCACTAAGTGTGTCAGGTCAATGTAAAAATCAATGAGTGCAGGAACTGTATTAGCTGAATTGAGTAATGTACAGCTTCGATACCATTTGAGTGCTGGATAGAGGTGTAAAGGCTTGTTACGTCCCATGTAACAAGTTGTGCATCTTGTTGGAGTGATCCAAATGAATAGATACAGTCCAAGAACCCGGAGGTATCTAACAGGAATAATTTGTTTTTTGATCTATGGGGTTATAGCTTTCTCAAGCAAAATAGACAATAGAGAGAGGATGGAGTCGGTGGAGGCCACTATCGGCCTCCCTGGTGGTTTTTTGAGGGTCTTATGGACTTTAGGGAGCGTGTATATAACAGGTGTTATAGGGTGTTGCTTAGCTAGAAATGCACTGAGCCGGGCATCTATCGTGCCCCCCTGAGCGTGATATTTCAATACCCTCTGGATCTTGTTCCTTATTGCATATATGGGATCTGAGTCAATTTTTTGGTAGACCCTCTCATCATTGAGCTGTCTTTGGATTTCAGAGATATAATCTGCCTTGTCCATTACTACAAGGGCACCCCTTTTATTGGCGGGTTTGATAATTATCTCTTTGTTGTCTGAAAGTGTTTTTAATGCTCGTCTGTCCAGACTGCTCAGGTTAGAATACGTTTAAAATTTGTTATTATTGTAATCTGACCTGAATTCCTCTGTTGTAAGCAATTTAATAAAAGTCTTCACCCTTGGATATATCCTGGGGGACGAGTATCTGCTCTTACTGCGTAAACCCAGTTCTTTAAGGTCACCATTAGACACTGATCCTGTGGATTCAGAAAAAGTTCTTTCTGTTTGGTCCTGTAAATGGGCTTTAAGGCAGACCGTTCGGAAGAACCATTGGGGTTCATATCAAGCTCGAAAGTATTGAGCTGATATGTGGGACAGAATGTAATCCCTTTCTGTAACACAGATAGTTGTGCTAGACTTAGTATTGTGGATGAGAAGTAACCAAAGACTGGTCCGCACCTTGGACTGGGTTGTCATTGGGGGTGTCTGCTGGTTGGTTGACTCCTCTTCTTCTTCCACGGTTTCGTGATCGCTGGTGTAAAAAAGGATCCTGTTGTTAGTATGATGTTCCCTCTTGTGTGGAGTCGGATCGGGAAGTATCCCTTGGAGAAGACCTGTAACAAGAGGAAAAAGGACGGTGCTGCCAGGATTCGTGCCATCTATAAACACGTTTTGTGTGATAATCTTCGGTATCCCTAAGGAATTTCCTTCTCTTGGTTTCTTCTAGTGTATGTTGATGTTTTGCTTCTGTATGTCGTTGCTTTGGATAGGGCCTAACTTTTGTTCGTGGGAAAACCCCTTTAAGGACTCCCAGAATATGAGAAATAAGATTCTCTGGTCTGTTGAGAGGAAGATTAAACTTTTTGGTGTTAATTCTAAGCGGTATGGCGTGAAAATGAAAATGGCCTCCAACCTGTAAGAATGGCTGAGGATCCCCAAATTCAGGTGTGAAAAACTTGTTGCTCTATTCTCAAGAAGATTCATGGCTGTACTAAAGGTGCCTCTACTCAAAAGTGTGCAATGCGTCTGAATACTTATGACCCTGTGATATTTTCATTTTTCTTGTTTAATAAATTAGCAAAAAAATGTATGTTTCTGTTTTTTCCTGTCACACCATACACCATATACATATACAGCATACATACATCCCATACAGTGCCTTGCGAAAGTATTCGGCCCCCTTGTAAATTTGTAATTTTTTTTGGTAAAGAATCAACAACAAGTTGGACACAATTGTGAATGGAAAAGTAGGTTGTGCAATATAATTCAGCCCCCTTAAGTTAACACTTTGTAGCACCACCTTTTGCTGCGATTACAGCTGCAAGTCTCTTGGGGTATCAGGTCTCTATCAGTTTTGCACATCGAGAGACTGAAATTCTTGCCCATTCTTCCTTGGAAAACAGCTGGAGCTCAATGATGTTGGATGGAGAACGTTTGTGAACATCAGTTTTCTGCTCTTTCCAGATTATCGATTGGATTCAGATCTGGGCTTTGAATTGGCCTGTCTAACACCTGGATACGTTTATTTGTGAACCTTCCATAGTAGATTGAGCTTTAAGTTTGGGATCATTGTCTTGTTGGAAAATAAATCTCCTCCCCAGTCTTTTGCAGACTCCAACAGGTCTTCTTCTAGAATGGTCCTTCTTCCAGAGTGGTCCTGTGTTTGGCTCCATCCATCTTCCCATAAATTGTAACCATCTTCCCTGTCCCTGCTGATGAAAAGCAAGGCCCAAACCATGATACTGCCACCACCATGTGTGATAGTGGGGACGGTGCATCCAGGGTGATGAACTGTGTTGCTTTTACGCCAAACATATCGTTTGGCATCGAGGCCAAAAAGTTTGATTTTGATTTCATCTGACCAGAGCACCATCTTCCACAAGTCTGGCATCTCCCAGGCAGCTTGTGGCAAACTTTTGTGCAGTGTTCGACTGAGTGTTGTCCTGTGCATGGACTCTCCCAACATCAGCTGTAGATCTCAGTAGTTCATCCAGAGTGATCATGGGACTCTTGGCCGCATCTCTGATCAGTGTTCTCCTTGTTTGAGATGAAAGTTTAGAGGGATGGCCTGGTCTTGGTAGGTTTGCAGTGGTCTGATACTCCTTCAATTTCAATGTGATACATTGCAAAATGCTCCTTGGGATGTTTAAAGTTTGTGAAATCTTTATGTATCCAAATCCGGTTTAAACTTCTCCACAAGAGTATCACAGACAGCACGGCGGGCACACGGCAGCGCGGGGAGAGAAGGAGGAGGTGAGCGCAGCTCCTACGCCAACCTCTTTTTGGGGTGGTGGGAGGGCGAACACGTGTACCCAACGCCCTATTACAAACAGCACGTAAGAAGTTGCCATCGTTTTATAGATGATATTCTCCTATTGTGGGATGGATCTTTGGAATTGTGTAAAGAATTTATAACTGAACTTAACAACAATCCCTGGAATACTGTCCTAACTTCCAACTTTTCACAGGTGGCAGTTGAATTCTTGGACCTCAAACTAACAAAAAAGAATGGCCGGCTGGTCACTGATCTCTTTCGGAAAAGCACCGCGACCAATAGTTTACTTCATTTCAACAGCTTTCACCCAGAACATTTGAGAACAGGCATCCCTGTGGGACAGTTTATCCGGGTAAAAAGAAATTGTACACAAGAGGATGACTTTCGCAGAAATGCATCGGAATTGACGGATAGATTCCTCAACAGGGGTTACCCCAAAAGAGTAATCTCTAAAGCCTACCGCAGGGCCCGGGATTCGCATAGACTCCAAGTGAATAGATCTATTAACACCAAAAAGTAACACAAAGGAATTCAAGTTGGGCATTGTAACTACTTTCAATAACCAGTGGTCGGACATTCGGGAAATCCTGTCAAGGAATTGGAACATCCTAAGGGGTGAACCACGATTGAAAAACTTCATTTCGGATAGACCCACCTTAATAGCAAAACGTGCCAAGAACCTCAAGGATAACTTATACAATAGTCATTTTCAACGTCTGACACAGGCCACTGGCAGGGGCAGAAGATTGAGAGGCTCATATGCCTGTGGCAACTGTTCGATCTGTTCTCTGATGCCTGCTACCCAGACATTTGTACAACCATTCTCTCTCCAGAGTTTCCCTCTACGTAACTATGTGAACTGCCGTACCAGAAATGTAATATATGCCCTGATTTGCCCCTGTCAGAAAATTTACGTGGGTCAGACCACACAGGAGCTTCGGAAGAGAATCCAACAACATCTATCCACCATCACGAATGCTGGCTCACACTTTCTGTCAGGTAAGACTCTCTCTACTGTTGCAGCCCACTTCCGCAACTTTCACGCTAGCAAAACCAGGGGGATCAAGGTATTTGGCCTAGACATGGTACATATCAATGTGAGAGGAGGAGACATAACCTCTGAGCTTTTGAGGCGGGAGGCCCGTTGGATATACCAATTGGGCACCCGAGCATCAATGAGGATTTGTTGTTTACAGGCTACTACAAACGCTAATGGGGACATCAACGAGGACACCGAAAAGCATCCACGATCAACGTGATATTCCGTGGTAAGTTTAAATACCCACCCTTGTACCCTACACATTATCCACTATCCACTCCCTCATCCGCTCTTTTCATCTTTCATCCCTCTCCTTCCTTCCTTCACCATTGGTACATATGGTACCCTTACACTTTTCATTTTCACGGGTTTCACACCTTTTTCCCTCTGGGTTATTTACCCCTTGTAGTTTGGGACTCTTATGCCCCCCCTATCACTTACACAGTCACTTCCTTTTGGCACTTTCCTCCCCACTTATTTGTTGTACACTGTATTAATTTTTGTCCACATTTTTCTCGAATTTAGTATTAACCATTACCATGTGACCACCCAACCTGATGTACCTCGTAGTGACCAACAAAGCCTCTCATCCTGTTAATGAGAAGGATCTACTGTTTGGAAGCAACTTTTTCAGAACTACAAAAAAGAAGATGATAACAGGAGGACGACAAAGGGGTCCCTGACCCACATGGACTGTTGTTATCCTCACCTATCCCTTCTTCATCATGGACCTATGACCTATACTCTCCAAGACTTTTTACCATACTTATAATTATCTTACAATTTATGTTCATACCTACTGATCACAGGTTTGTTCATTTTGTGATACCTATATTGTGGTTTGCTGTGGCTCCCCTATATGCCCCCGTCCTCACTCTCTTGGCGGTTCCTTCATCCTCGACCTTCAACCTCATACATTGCAGATTTTGCAAACCAGCTTCGATGGATACTATACTTTGATAAGCGTCATGTATCAACAACAATATACCATACCTACCAAGTAGTACAAAAATATGTGACCATTCTTTAATCCATACGTTTGGATAACTTGCATTATATACTCATCTACGCGTGATTATCTACCTCTTAATATGTTGGCACTTGGGTGTTTTCGTCGTCTTGAGCTCTTCTACTTATATTCTTTAGGAATTTATGGCCTTTTAAGGGCTGTTTTTTCTACTGCCCTTATACATTGATACTCACCTGCTAATAAATATTTTCTCTTTTATCTACAGATTCGATCACTTGTAATTATTTGTTCTATTATCGTACATACTACGATTATTTGTTCACAATAAATGGTTATAATATACACCATTTATTTTCTGAAAATACCTTTGTTTCACTGTGTCTAGATGGACTCATCGGTACTTACATTTTTTGATTTCATGGATCTATCATTCATAATAATGTATATTGATCACATATTCTGTTTGATGGCCGATGTTTCGTCCTTTTGTCTCATGTAAACTATCTAAGTACCGCACAACAACGTTTGGTTGCTATTCTTGCTACTCTTTGTCAGTATTCCTTTTCATAAATACGCCGTCCACAAGGGGCGCTCTTCCCCTGCGTTGTACATTTTCATATATTTTAGGTAACCATTGTAAAAAATCGTTTTCACACCTCCGATAATACTATCTTCATGGTATCTTACGCAATAGCGCTCTCTTGCGCTACTACTGTTAAGCTATTAATCCAATACTGTATGGTATCACTCGGTTACCTAGTAACCACATTTACCTTGATCATGTGTCCTATCATGTGACATACTACTTCCGGTTTATGTCGACGCGCGTCACGTGACTCATCCGGAGACTTCCGGTTTGCTATAGACATGGCGCCCAATTTAAACACATGTTTCTACAGCTGAGGGTGAGTGAAACATAGGGGTATATAAGGGGAGCCCAGCAACACAGGGGGCATCTTTTACCCCTGAGGAAGTCTCCAGTTGGAGACGTAATGCGTGCGGAGCCCTCCACCTCCTGACTACTTTTCCACCCCGTTTGTATGCTGCTATTTTACTGGCTTGCCGCCAGGTTATCTGTATTTTGCCCTAGGGTTTGCCTCTATTACTTGTATCGAATGTATACCATGATTGCATTTTAGGCATCCATTTACGTAGTATTTACCTTTATGGCAGCTTGATATATGCATTTGCACTTTATATCTGTTTTCTCAATACTTAGGGGTGGCTTGGGTACATTTTGCCCACTCAGGAGGTGTCTTGTTTCTGCACCAACCACAGTGCACAACATGGTAGAGAATTGTATGTACTCTGGTACAATTTTAATTGATTTTAGATATGTGTTTGTGTTCAGTGCTTGATATAAATAAAATTTGCTATATTTTTTTGAACCCATTTTGTCAGTGACACACTGCTTTTTCTGTTTTTTTGATTAGGTGAGCGCAGCTCACCACCGCCCCTCTCCATAGCGATCTATGGCCGCAGCGCCGTAATACGGGAAAAGATAGGACATGTCCTATCTTTTCCCGGGCTACGGAGCGGTACGGTGCCGCACGTGTGCTGCACCGTACCGCTCCCGTAGGGCGCCGCAAGCCCATAGAAGTGTATGGGGGACGTATATCGGCCGCATATACGTCGGCCGTATATACGTCCCCCATACTGTAGTGTGAATGTAGCCTAAGTCTGTGATACTCTTGTGGAGAAGTAGGCGCAAACTGTTGGGGGCCCTCCCCACAATTTTTTTAATTAAAGAAAATGTTGCTAGTAATAAATATATATCCAGCCCCCATGTAATAAATTTCCAGACTCCTAATAGCGATATACAATCCCCTTATAATAAATATATACAGCTCAATGTAATAAATATATACAGCCCCCTAAAATATATGCCACCTATAATAAATAACTATATACAGCCCCCTATAACTATATACAGCCCCCTATACTAAATATATACAGTCCCCTATAATAACTATATATAGTGCTCTTATAATAAAAATATCCACCCCCCCCTCTAATAACTATATAAAGTCCCACTTTAATAACTATTACAGCCCCCTGTAATAACTAACTATATACTCTCGTTTGTCATCACCTCACGCTCCAATGCTCGAAACATGGGAGAGGGAGGAGATGAGGGTGTGTGTAATTAACGTATCCCCATGCTCCATCCTGCTAATTATAAATATTTTTTCTCAGCGATCCTGGCAAATCAACACTAAATAATCTTTTTTGTGAATCTCAGTGGTTGTTTTCCTTTAATGACACATGCTCTTGTATAGACCAGTAATAGACCATGAAATGTTATGTTACTGGTCGCCCCTTTCCAACATGATTGCACAGGCAGTGACTGATCACAGTGAGCTATGACCAAGCCCAATAAAACATAAATTATCACATTGGAGCACATGTATCATTAGTTTTCTTTTATGACTTTTTAAAGTCGACTGAAGTCGTGATACATTAGCCCTTGTGATATATGTCTATTTTTTTTCTGTTTTGCATGGGCTTTTTTAACTTTTTCCAACTTTTACGTGCATTTATGGAACTTGGGGTTGGTTGTACTTTGTTTTGCACCTAAAATGTCTCTTATTTGCTCTTCAAAAAGTCGCAAAACAAAGAAAACATCTTTCTTGCATCAATACATTTAGGAACACTGCATCGACTAACTCCTTAAGACCCTGGCATAGTCGGAAAATGCACCCAAAAAGTCCAAAAAATTTTAAAAAACCTGCAAAAAGAAGAGAAAAAAAAATACATGTCCCCCATTGACTTTATTGCTATAAGTGGATTTTTTTAAATTTAGTTGTTTATTGAAGGGCAAACCACACATGTTTCTAATATGCATCTTTTTATAATTCTGCAGAGTGATACAACCTTTGGATCAGTTCTGTATATTTCATGAATGGGCTAACTGAATAGGACTAAACATGTGATCTGTCATGTAAACTTTAACATAGGGAGTGCGACAGATTTTGCATGATAAATCTGGCGCACGGTCCGACTGCGCGTTGGAACACCCCCTAATTTGTGTTGCGTAATACCTTCTTAAATACCTGTGCAAGCAGTCTGACAGAAAACTGGCACACGGCACAACCCTTAGTAAATGTACCCCATCATGTGAGCATCAGCACTGGGAAACCAACTGGGTTAAATGTGATTGGTTGGTACATGGGACACATGCCTGGGAAAAATATGACTTAGCCGTATGCCCACACTGCTCTGACGTGACCCCTCCCCTCTCTATAGCGATCTATTGTGCATTGCCGATAACACTGGGAAAGATAGGACATGTCCTATCTTTTCCCTGTGTACGGAGCGATAACAGCACCGTATCGCTCTGTGCGCCCATTGCTTTCCATAGGGGACACAGGTACGGCGACAATCTTGCGGCCATACATACATCCCCCATACTTTTGTGTGAATGTAGCCTAATAGTAAAAGCAGATCTATATTATGATCACTTCACTTTACATGATTCCCTGTCTCTAGGTGATATGTGTTATGGCTGCCTGTCTCTAGGTGATGATGTTATGTTATTAAGTATTTATAAGGAAAAAGTAATAATAAAAAAATAAACATAAAGGAAATAAGGACAGATAACATGGGAGGGTCACATGACAGACACCATGTTTAATCTCTTTCAGATACACTTCATGGGATTAAAGCAGAACTAAATTTACTATTGTAAATAGTTTGTGGTGTATTTTTGTTAAAAGTACATGTTCTGTCACTTCTTTACTAAGCTGGTTTCTGTTGTTTCAACATCATCTGTCTAAACGGTGTACAGACTCTGCTGGCTGGTGGACAAGCTCCTGCTCTGAGCAGTGACAGAGACCATTGCTTTGACTGTCACTGCCAGGTCCACCTAGTTTATATAATATACTAGCTGTAGAGCCTGGTGTTGCCCGGGATAAGAAATAACTGCTCTTAGCTGTAACAAACAAAATAAAATGGGTTAACAAAAAGTATTTTATAATGTATGTCTCTCTCTGACTCTCTCTGTGTCTCTGACTGACTGTCGCTGACTGTCTCTGTCACTGACTATCTCTGCCACTGACATTCTCTGTCTCTGACCATCTCTTTCAATGTCCGTCTCTTTCAAAGGCCGTCTCTGACCTTCTCTATGACCGTCTCTTTCAGTGAGTGTCTCTGATCACCTCTCTCAGTGATTGTCTCTGACCGTTTCTTTCAGTGACTGTCTCTGACTATCTCTTTCAGTGACTGTCTAGGACCACCTCACTCACTGATTGTCTCTGACTGTCTCTTTCAGTGACTGTCTCTGACTATCTCTTTCAGTGACTGTCTCTGACTATCTCTTTCAGTGACTGTTACTGATCATCTCTGTCTCAGACCTTCTCTGTATATGACCATCTCTTTCAGTGACTGTCTCTGACTGTCTTTTTCAGTGACTGTCTCTGACAATCTCTTTCAGGGACTGTCACTGATCATCTCTGACTTACTCTGTCTCTGACCATCTGTTTCAGTGACTGTCTCTGACCGTCTCTTTCAGTGACTGTCTCTGACAATCTCTTTCAGTGATTGTCTCTAACAGTTTTTTTTCTGTGCCTGTCTCTGACAGTCTCTTTCAGTGAGATTTATCAGGAGTGCCTGAGAGCAGAACTGCTGTAGTTGCCCATGGCACCCAATCAGAGCTCAAGTTTCATTTTTGCACAACTGTTTATAAAATTACAACTGATCTCTGATTGGTTTCCATGAGCAACTGGAACAGTTTTACTTCAGACATTTCTGATAAATCTCTCCCTATCTCTGCATATTGCACATATTGCCTGTAGAAACCAATCACAGCTCAGAGCTCATCTTAATGACCTGTGGCAAAACAGCAACCAATTTCCTAATGCCACAGCAGCAGCAGACAATGGCTCCTGTATATGGTGGGTAATAAGTATATTTTGGAAAGCACAGGGTAAAAATTTTCGGCTCAAAACTGAGTCACAGAGAGTTGTGCAAAATTAGATGATTGTAAACGTGACGGTGTAGATTCCTTTAGCGGACATACATACATATATAAACTCAGCTTTATATATATTGTATTAGATTATAACATAGCTCCTGTTACTGACTAGTATTAGCTGTTCTGCACTCTCCTTCTGGCTATATACATGTACAGTACTATGAAGGAGTGATGCCAGCAGCAGGCTGGTGTAGTGCTGGCCCGGCAGAGCACAGTGCAGTCCTCTGCTCTGCCAGTACCTCACCAGTTTGCTGCTGGCATCGCTCCAGTCATAATCGTGGAGTCAGAGTCAATAACCATTTGGTGAAGTTGAAGATGTGATCAAATGGATCAATCCGACTCAACAAATATATAACTAATTAAAGTAATTGTGAAATTTCCTTTTAAATGTCTGTTCTATTCCTGATCTAAGGATTTAGGCCAGAAGTGAGCAACATTTATTGGTCCAATGGCCATACTGTTATACTGCTCAACTTTAACCAGAACCCTAGATGCAACAAACACAGAACAGCACAAAATGCATCCCCAGACATTACAAATATCACACTACAGCAATAAATACCCACCATCAATCAAATACTGCAGTGAATGTAGTGCAGACAACGATGTTGGAGATGCGGAGAGCAGACAATAATAATACTGGAGACACCACAGCAGATAATAATACTTTAGACCCAGAGTAAACTACTAACATTACTGGAAACCCCCAGAGCAGACCTAAAAATAAGGAAATCTTCTCCTTCTGGCTCATCTTCTGCTTCCTGTACCACACTGCAGCTTCTTCTCTCCTATATGTGCCTCTCAGTTCTGTGTCCACCACTAGTTGTATATGCCAGCATCAGGACCCAGGGCAGAACTTGAGCAACATTGGACACGGGCAAGGTACAGTACAGCTGACAAGTACTTACCACTCCTGGAGGACCACTGCTGGGGCCGCTCTGCTCTGGGTTCTAACGCCAGCGCATTCAAACAGCATCATAAATCTCCCCCATGGTCATGTTACTCTCTGTAGAGACACAAGTAACTGTGCTGTCGAACATCCCTTCTACTTAAGCCTGTGTTGAAGAGAGGATGGGAGCACTAGTGCAAGCTACAACAATATATTGTTTTATTAAAGGACACTAATTAGGGAAGCACTGAGTATACTATTTAAATTAAGGGGCACTCTCTTGTATTAATTTGGGGGTAATGTCTTTTACTATTTGGCGAGCACTGTCAATATTATTAATTAGGGGGCACTCTGCTCTGCCTTCACTATCTCAGATGCTGTAGTAAGTGTACAGCCTGTGAGATGGAGGACCTAAGTCTGCACAGAGAACACCAGCAGTGGAGAGGTGAGCAATCCTTTTTTTTATAGGTGAAAAGGGGCACTGTGACTATTGGCTACAGAGGCGCCTTGTGACATTTGGATACAGAAGGGCACTATGACTATTGGCTATAGAGGGGCACTGTGACTATGGGCTACTGGTAGCAATGTGACTTTTGGGCACTGTGACTGAGGGATGCTAGGAGCAATGTGACTCTACTGAGGAGCACTGTGGTTAATGGAAACAGAGGGGCAATGTGACTATGAGATATTGAGGGCACTGCGACCCTGCAATAATCTGGTATTAACTATATAGTTATCTTGGCTCTGGTACTGTATCTATATAGTTATCTTGATTTGTGTACTGTATCTGTGTAATAATCTTGGTTTTGCTCCAGTATCTATGTAGTAATTTTGATTCTGATAACTTATTTATGTAATAATCTGCTTGGTTCTGGTACTGTATCTTTGGCAATATGAGGTCACTGTGACTTTGGGTTACTGAGGTACTGTGAGCCTAGGATAATGTGGTGCAGAATAAGGCTGTCTGTTTCACCCTTATTCGGTTCTGGTATTATCTATATAGTTATCTTGGTTCTGGTACTGTATCTACGCAGTAATCTTAGTTCTGCTTCTGTATCTATATAGTAATCTTGGTTTTGGTAACATATATATGTAGTAAACTTGGTTCCCTGCATTTGGATTTTTTTTCCAGCTTCCCAGTAACATGTTACGTGGTATTTGCACAGTGCTATACTTGTAGTATGTGCAGACCATCAGAAAAAAGCAATACATAACCCACAGCCTATTCACAGCTATATGAGTTGGCATAGAGGTAACATTGAGGTGTACATCCTCTGCCAAAACTGAGGCTGTCATACAAAGGCTGGTCAGTTTTGTTCCATAGAAAGCGAATGGAGCTCTATTCTTTTGTGGTACAACGGGGGTACTACGAGTGTGACGGCGTAAACATATTATCTGATCACTTATTACCATTCTATGCGATACTAAGGTGTTGCAGCATATGGCATTTTTACATTAAATCTATATCTAGGCCTGAATACATTTAGACAATCAAACACTGTTACTAGCCTTCAGGTTTTCTGAAAAGAGCAATGGTTTCCACAATCTCCACAAGAGGGCGCCGTTTCCTTACTTTACTTTCAAGGAGGGTAATCTCGCAGCTTCTTTTCATGCATAGTAAATGATGGGAGATCCTGCCTGCTGAAATCAGATGTCTTTCAAATGTATGGACACATTAGGTCCTCCAAGACAGGACCGTTTTTAGGAAGACTCAAGACACCAAACTTAGAGAAGACGGGGGATTGGACACAGGTGAAAGCATGCAGTGCAAGGTATTGTCTAGATCAGAGATGTTGATGACCAGGGACTGGACGAGGGGTAGGCAAGAGTAAGCTCCTGTCTAGGGTACCACCCCAAACCTTAAAGGTGTATTCCGGGAATATGAACGTCTGACACAAAAACCCATGATGATATAACTAAATGAATACAACAATACTCAATGTCATTAGTCACAAAACGGAGCTTAAATAATTTGATTTTATGATTTACAAAGTTTATGGCCTCTCTAAAGTAGGTGGAGTTATCACTAATATGGCCGCCACTGGAAACTACAAGTTCCATGATCCTTTAGTTCTCAGTAACTCCTCCTACTACTTATGCTCTGATGATATAACAGACTTTCTTGCTCTGTTACCATAGTAATGATGTGTAACTGCCATCACCACAACACTGACCATACTGGATGCACTGCAACAGCCAAACATAGTGGTGATCACATGACCTGCCCAGGCAGGTGTAGGACATGTGATGTGGACATGTGACCAGCGGCCATCTTCTGTCCTGCAACGGACCGCGCGGAGGAAATTAATGGACTGATTAAAGGGCCAGTAGCATTTTAATTCTTCATTACAGTCTATGTCACCAGCATTTTCTGCTAAGCGGA
The DNA here is from genome assembly GCF_040894005.1 of Engystomops pustulosus. Taxonomy (NCBI): domain Eukaryota; kingdom Metazoa; phylum Chordata; class Amphibia; order Anura; family Leptodactylidae; genus Engystomops; species Engystomops pustulosus. The sequence goes on from NC_092412.1 coordinate 67,628,014, forward strand.
GCAAAATTTTAAATAACAACTAATTACATATTAGCTTATATTTTAAGTGCCCATTTGTATATGAATTATGCTGATTCCTGGAATACCCCTTTAAGCATTTTTGCCATACAACTCCTTCAGCCCAGGGTAAAAAAAAACCTAAGATGATGACAGGACCATGTGATAATTAACAACCTCAAAGGTCCTGTAGGTCCAACAGTGAATCACATCTACATCATATCTAAATACCATTCTTGATAATAATAATCTTTATTTATATAGCGTCATCAAATTCCGTAGCGCCTTACAGGTTCTGGAGAAAATATACAAAAAAAATAAGACATTACAGAATGAGACAATAGGAATGAGGGCCCTACTTGTAATACTAGTAAGGACAATTATGGTCCCTAGTCGTCAAGTCCTCATAGGAAAAGTGCTTTGGCTTAACCCCATACTGCAAAAGCACCAATGATGGGGAATAGAGTTGTCAAGTAGAGTCAGTCTTTTCACTCATTTGAAAATGTCTAAGGTCGCTGTGACGAAACTCTACTCCCAAAGGCTTTGGACACACAGTTAACAAATGGAGTAACCCCAATCCTCTTCTATCTCCCTTCCTCTTAATAGATGACACTGAAGAAGGAATGACCAGATAATATGCGAAATTACAAACAATAAGGATAGATTTTCATGGTTTTTATTATTTTTACAGTTTTCAGCAATTAGTCACAATTTATTTGGAATTTGTACAACTTCACAAATCTATTAGGAATAAAATAGTCCTAAACGTCAACAGGTACATATATATATATATATATATATATATATATATATATATATGTACATATAATTCTACCCAACCAAACCTAGTGGTAGAGCAGCAGCCTTATCACAGTGTGCGGCTGACCACATGAGCAGCCTCGATGATGTTATGGACAGGCCGTTGAACCCTCTTGTCAGTAACAGGAACTTGTGGGGCAACCTTTTGGGAGAGGTTACTGCGGTTGTTGAGAATTAGTAGAGAGTTGTGTTGGGAGAGAACCTCATCGCTTACAGAAATGCCATCCAAATACTGCTTCAGCAAAATGCGCAGTTTCTGGTTATCTTGAGACAGGACAGTTTTTTCACGTTCAAGTGCCCAGCGCTCAAGAAGAACCTTGTTGTAGCGTTTCCAAAACTGATCCAATGTAGTGTAGTCCAACATCAACTGGAGGAAAAATCAGATGTCAAAACATTTTAATGATATAACTAAATTAACCTAGAAAAAAATTAGTTCTGTCCCCATTCATTTATAATGAGAATCTCATCAATACTTGTAAAATAAAGATTCTTTTATTTGATATGACCCCAAAGGCATTGTTAAAGGTATTATAGCAATGAAGAAAGGGGTTCCTGAAGTGACACTCCCCCTGTAGCCTTTAAAAGTGACTCATCTCACACAAAATATGACCCATCTCTAATAATCTGGTGATTTACGTGATTATTTTTTTTATTCCTAAACAGGTGAGAACTAGTAAAAAATATGGTGCAGGAAATATGGTGCAGGGTTCCCAGGGGAGCGGGAAAACTGCTCCTCTATAGCCACTCCCAGGGGACAAATAGACTGATCACAGAGCACATGGCATTAAAAGGTCCTATATAACTTTTTATTTTTTTTTGTAAAACCTATTTTTTTATACAAAAACTCTTTGGCAGTGTATGGACTATGCTCTGTGGGGTCTGGAGAAGTGCTAATGGGTCTCCTAGTGACAGGTTCCCTTTAAGTTGTCTGATTACTTACATTATAACTGTAATGCAGAACATTGTAGATATATTCTACTACTATATTGCAGTCTTCCTCCGACAGAGATAGTAATGATAACTGTGGGAGCTTTTAACAGGCTGATGATGTGGCGGAGGGCAACAACTGGCATTTAAAGGTGGCAGCGCCCAGGCAGCAGTTACCAGCAGGTGTCCACTTTGTAATAACAGCTGATACCCCCAGCATATGGAGAGGGCTCGGTCCATAAATCCTCTCTACACACCCCTTTACGAACAGCCAATGTATATTTTATTTTGGCCGTTCATGAAAGGGTAATCTCTGGGGGGAAAAAATGTGATTGAAAATATGATATAAATTGATAATATGAAAGCAGCTTTAATTTGTCATAAAGAGGTGCTTTGAATAAATTAAGTACAGTCCTCGGGTTACGTACAAGATAGGTTCTGTAGGTTTGTTCTTAAGTTGAGTTTGTATGTAAGTCGGAACTGTATATTTTATTATTGTAACCCCAGTCAAAACTTTTTTGGTCTCTGTGACAATTGGATTTTAAAAATGTTGGATTGTCATAAGAATCAGGATTAACAATAAAACTTAATTGCAGACACCTTTGATAACTGTTATAGCTGTTTATTGTAGCCTAAGGCTAAAGTACAGTAAATTACCAATTACCAAAGGTTTGTTTGTAACTAGGGATCGTATGTAAGTCGGGTGTTCTTGCACTTGCAATAATTTTTTCATAACTTATTATTGCTGAATATGAGGGAGGTAATGGGATGATACTTTGTTATAAAGTGGATGATGAGTATCTTACAGCTCCTTTGTGAGTACAGGCTTTTATTAATGTTCAATAGTTATGGAGGTAGGGAGGGTAATCTAACACAATGGGGCAGATTTACTTACCCGGTCCTGTCGCGATCCAGCGGTGCGTTCTCTGTGGAGGATTCAGGTCTTCTGGCGATTCACTAAGGTAGTGTGATGTCCAGCAGGTGTCCATTGGGGTTCAGTGAAGTTCACCGTCCTACCCTGGGTGCAGGTAAGTGCGTGTCAAGCGACACTTTTCTTTTTAAATACGGCGGTTTTTCCGAATCTGTCGGGTTTCTTACGGCCACGCCCTCCCGTTTTCCGTCATGTGAATGCTGCCGCGATGCGCTACAATCTGATCGCGTGCGCTAAAATCCCGGGGCAATTCAGGGAAAATCGGCGCAAATCAGAAATATTCGGGTAACACGACAGAAAAACGCAATTCGGGCCCTTCGTAAATGACCCCCAATATCCTGTACTCTCAGTCTTTTAGAAAATGTGAGCTTTGTGAAATGTGTCCTCACCTGTGCCAGCTGCTCGGAAGGCTTCTCCATGCTGGCTCTCTCAGCCTCTTCCCTCTCTGCTTCACTTAAGGAAGATGGGTAGAATGGCAAGACTTTTTCTTCCTCAGTTTCAAGCTTACGACACATTTCTGCCAAGCGGAGAATCTGTTCTCCCTGCACATAGAGAGAACAGTAACATTTACTTCCATGCTATGTACTAAATGCTTGAGGTCACAGGTCCAAAGCCTGCGGTTGTTGTGTTCATCCAAAACGTCCTTATCTCCTGGTTCAGCCATGTCATTTAGAAACTATGTGCAGTCTTATTCTTATATGTAACTCACACTACTGCAGCCTAATAAGAAGTGAACAGTTATGTATCTATTGATTTGGGATGATAAAATGTCTCTGTGATAACATTGAATCAGCAAAATGCATAATGTGAATTGTTTGACTATGTTCACACATGTGAAATCTGCCCTTGTCCAATATCATACATATGCTAAAGGATCAATGGCCTAAGAATGACACTTTTATATGTTCCATGGGTGTGCCTTTTGATCTGCCAAAAGATTTAATTAGATTAATCCATTGGTTTTTCAATGCGAAATCCCCAAGAACAACATACATGGTAATTACAGTTTTTTTCCAGTGTCTTTATACAGACGAACTGCTGTATCTTAAATGTCCAGATGTTGTCAGTGTATATGTGTTATATGTGGCGATACCTTCTCTATAATGTTACTGAGTTCCTTGAGGGCAGCATTGCTCTGCACAGTCAGAGTGGTGAGGTGGCTATGCTCTGTGGCTCTGGCTTGGTTCATCTGGCTTTTTAGCTTCTGGAACTGCTTGTGCACCACTTCCTTATCCTCCCGTAGTTGCCGGTTCTGCTCATCACTTTCACGAGCGTGTGATGAAATCTTGTTCCTCAAGGTTGTGATGGTTTCCTACAAAAGGGAAGTAGTGGTCAGCAATTTCACTTCTCAGCTCTATCCCACATATTCCATTTCAGAAATACAATCCCATTGTCAGGATGTGGCAAGGTCTGTAGCGGTATACATTGTCACTATTCCCCAGTAGTGAGATGATAGAGAGTCAATCAACCTCCCAAGACACATATGTAAGGCTAGGGCTACATTGTGAATGTCGAGTGACAAAATGTTAGTCTATGTAATAGGGGACAAAATTACAATTTGGTCACAAGTCGCAAAGTCACAAAAAAGTTTTTGTGTTTTTTTTATCTTTTTTCCATATTTTTATTAGATTTTGTAAAATAAACAATCAAATAATCGTACATTACATTACAATCGCTTGTGTGTACTTTATGGGGAGACATACTCAGGCTCGGGCCAATCATGGCCTGCATTGTCCTTTAGTCCTGAAGTACAACAAGCCTTTAGGAGTTTGTCCACAGCAAAAAGCATCAAATAAATGGAATGCAGTAACAAAATAACCCCACCTCCCCCTCCCCAGAGTCATCTCCCAGGGGTAGGGCTTAAACGCCCCCAATGTATCGCATTTTATTTATTCACTATTTCTCCTGGCCTCACACACACTCCTAAGAAGCTAGGGAGAGCTCATATTGAATTCATTTATAACAATGATAGTGATGGCGATTTTGGTGTTTCAATCCATTTCCCGCAGATTTTCTCAAATTTGGCTATAGAATTTCTTTTCAGTTAAGAACGAGACACACAAATCTTTTTGATGCTTTTCATCATGCAGCAAACAACTCTGTGTAGCCTAAATTTCTCATTGTGTGAAATCTGATATATGTGATGGCAATACAAACAACAGCAAAACTGACTTCTAACAAGATACATTTTCTACCCAAAAGAATCATTATTGTACAAACCCATGTCATACAAATATGAATATCAAGTTACCTGAATCTTCTGAAGCTTTTTCATCTGATAAGCAATTTCTTCTGCACTTTTTTCATCTTTTGCCTTTAATGTTTCAAATGCAATTTTGCGGTCCTCTGTGGCGTTTGTGTAGTTCTTCAAGGCTTGCTGGAACTGCTTCCACAGGTCCTCCACTGTTCCCTCCAGAGTTACACGAAGGGAATGTTTCTCCTCTAAACTCTGTCAAGCCCAGAAGGAGCAGGCGTTTTAATTATACAAGAAAAGACCAATAGACTTTAAAATACTATGGGAATGACAAAAACTGCCGAGCACAGCTCTTGGTTATCTCTCGCCCTCTTATTCACTCTCTGTAACAGTCATGTCATTTGAGGAGTTCCCATTATACTGATTGAAGCAGAATGACATTTGCCTGACTAGCGGCTCCAACAATTATTGAGAACAGGACCCACATTATCGTGATCGTGGTCCCAGCAGTCAAACCCCAACTGACCATATTGTTATCCCTTATCTGGTTGACAGGAAATAATAATTGAATTTGGTACAACCTTTTTAAACCGGTAATACCCACAGTGAAGGCTGCCAGTGAATCAAGTGTGTATGTGTAGTGGTTAGGAAAATGTCAGATTGCTCAATTGTATGTCAAAAATGTGTACACTTCAATAAACACTTTGAATAAGTAAAACTTGCCTTGTTTTTTATATCATCCCTCATACTCTGAAATTCTTGTTTAGCTTCATTCTCACTTTCAGAAGTGTTTTGTTCCATAGCCAGCATTACATTCTGTATGTAGGATATCTCCTTCATGCTCTGCTCAAAGATCATCTTTCTGTGTAAGAAAATAATTTCTAGTAAAGAAGTGATGACTGGGCAGATTACAGTCTCGTAACTATGATTACATAATAGGAAAACGTTATAATAATAATAATAATAATAATATAGTAACGTTAGGGCCCACATTTACTAAAAACAGTGCAAACTGCACTAAATGCAGTTTGCCTGTGTAGTGTGCAGAGGGCGCCAGATTCATCATTTCTGGCGCACGTTCTTCATGGATCTGGTGTGCTCTGCACTGTTCCGACAGAGTACACCCCTTTTTTTGGTGCACCTTTAACACGGGGCATGCAACACAATTCTGTCGGACTTTGCATGGTAAATGTGGCTTAGGGTCCGTCTAAGCACCGGAACGCAGTATAGCTGCAGTACAAAGTGATGTGTCCCGTGTGCCACAAATGTGTCTCGGACACTTCTTAAATACATGTGCAAGCAGTTTGCACTGAAAAGAACGTGCAAAGTCAGACAGAAAACTGGCGCAGGGGCTTTGATAAATCTGGACCTTGTTGCCATATAAACTGGAGAGATCCTACCAAAAGTGTAAAAGTCCAGCATCTTATATTGAGGGTTTGTACATTAATGTCAGCGTTGAAAGTGTAATTTTCTGCATATTACAATGATCAGTTTGTAATGTAAAAGTAATGCACTCTATGCAAACAAGTTAAATGTATTAAATAAATTCTAATGTAATCTGGACTTTAAAGGGGTATTCTGCTTTTGCAGAGACTGGGATGCCATCTGGATGGATGAGTATATAGTTTTCTTCCTCTTACATCCCTGACATCCAGTGGTTTTCTGCAGAAGCAGTAAACCCTTTAATGCTTTAGCCTATACAGGCAGTTACACACGACCCCTAGTTACAAACAGACCTCTGGATGTTGGTAATTTACTGTACTTTAGCCTTAGGCTGCAATAAACAGCTAAGGTGTCTGCAATTAGGCTTTATTGTTAATCCTGGTTAATATGACAATCCAACATTTTTAAAATCCAATAGTCAGAGAGACCAAAAAAATTTGGCTGGGGTTACAATTATAAAGTATACAGTTCGGACTTACATACAAATTTAACTTAAGAACAAACATACAGAACCGATCTTGTACGTAGCCCGGGACTGCCTGTACATTGTCTTAAAGTTAAACTAACAATAATATCAAGCATGATAAACCAGGGACACTTACTCGTAGATCTAGTCATCTAGGTAATCTTCTTATATTTGTTATCCATGGCCTCCTTCCTTCTAAAATTAACTTTTACATTTATGCTAATGAGACGTATGGGTTCTGGGGGTTGTTAGAATAATTATAAAAGCTGATTTTAGAAGGAAAGAGGTCATAGATATAAAATATAACTAGATTACCACAGTCATGGTGCCTGGATCTACTAGTGTCCCTGGTTTATCATGCTTGATTTTTCTGGTAGATTTCCTTTACACAACATGCTTTCTCACCACTAGGGGTCAGCCAAATTTTAATAGTGGTCGAGTCATGAAACACTACATTATCAAAAAATACAATAACACACTTTTATAAAAATCAATAGATTATGCCTAAGCACCTAAAAGCTTTAAGAATTATATATGCTTTAGATATGACAAATGATGTAGCAGGAAGTCTACATGATGTGCAATAATCAAATAGGCTGCTTTCTGAACTATTATAATCAATACGTCAGAACAGTCTTCAGCACGCCTGTGTCTATACTCCCTAAATTCTTGGAAGTTGGATCAATGAATGAACAATGAGGGCTGGTAAATATGTGTACATTGCAATAGTGAACTGGAATGTTAACCACCAATAACCACTTAGGGCAAAGTTAAACCCTGACAAAGACTTTTAAGTTGAAACACATTGGTCAGCCGTTGGGCCATTGTGTATTCATGTGGTGTTGCTGTTTATATGCAGCATCAAAAAGTATTGAGTTTTATGGATATTCTTTCTTCTTTCCAAAAATAGACTACTTCCATAAAGGTTGACCAGGAAGTAATCCACTAATTTAAGGGCAAGTACAGCAGAAATGCAGAAGCAGAGGATGTTATAGAATATTTCTGGGAAGATATAAAATGCCAGTTCTTCTAAAAGTACATACCGGATCATCTGCTACAGAAAAGCAATTGTTCTACAGACCACGTGTTACCCAATAGCTCTTCTAACCTTACAAATGTTGCAGCCAATATACTAACCTCTCAGTATCAAATTCCTTCTGTACAGTATGCAGCTCCTGTTGATACTCCTCTTGCAGCAGGTCAAGGCGCTCTCTCTGCAGCTCCAATAACTGGTCAATGTTCTGGAGGTGACTGCGCAGGGCATGTGTGTACTGCTCCTCTGCTTCATCTATGTCCTTTATGAGTGACTGCAAGCACATTTCATACTGTATTTGAATCCACTATTCACTGGTATACACACTGATATATTCCACGGAGCTGTACATTCATATAGCCCCTGGAGGTGGCACACTCAAACATACACACAAGTCACACAGATATATAGCCATATAACTAAAAGGAGTATACAACTGTTCTTAGCATATGGACGGAATATCTGATAAATGTGAGTCCTGTAGCAATATGTTATATGCTATCCTGGCCTCTCTGGGATCAACAACTAGGTCTAAAGTGATGTTCCCTCCTCCGTTCTTTCTTTTGTATCTCTGAAGAAAGTGAATGGGAATTACAGCAGCAGCATACTGGAGGTGCAGATTTAGGAAACTCTAAAACTCCTTATTTCTCACCCTTGCACAGAAATGTGGTTCCACTTCATCAATGGGTATAGGATGTAATATGTGATGATGGTCATTGCATCTCTGCTATACCAATATAAACACCCATTGGCTGTGTCTGCTACACAGACACCGAAAACTTCATTGAATGCAGAGGTAGGAGATTTCAGAAGGGGACACAGGTAAGAAAAACATCTATGTTTTATTGTCTCTGTCCATTTCTCCCTTTAAAAGAACCTTGGACAATCAGAAAGTTCTGCGTGCCTTTGGTAACAGATGATGTGGCTTTTGGTTGACAATGCCAGATCTAGTGTTAGTAGTCACACTGAGAAGACGTGCTAGAATACTAATGCATAATACTGGTACCTTCAGTAACACCTACAAGGGATAAGAAACTGGCAGATGAAACACAGTGCTGGATTTGATTATAATGGGTTAACATGTAGTTTTAACAGAAACAATAGGTTTGGAGAGTTGCAACAGTAACAGACTTTTCCTGCATTATCTATGAGCTGTGTGTACGCATCTCTGACTATCCTCATCTGTCCCACTGAAAACAAGGCCCATACTGCCTCCAACTAAAATCGGTATAGAATTAAATGTTTCATTTAACCCTGGACAGCAGAGATGATTTCTGAATGTACGTACATACAGTACACACAATGGGGGTGTGCAAGTCCTAAAAAAGTAGTAATTACTAGTGAACCAATAATTGCGATTATTTCACCCTTCAGGCCATCTCCATGGAAAATGAGTGTGAAGGGGCATGGAGGGGAGCATGGCCAGCATACTAGTTATAGCCTGCAAACATTCAGGCCTGAAAGTTTGCAGGCTATAGCACAATTCTAAGCCAGGCAGAACGTGCCATAAAATTGACAGCCAGATACATTGGGAGGCTGGAGCTCCGGCCTATGATAAATGTCTCCAATGAGCAGACAACAATCTCCATTCCCAATCATTGCCTGGTTCTTTGCCTCTCAGTCTTAAATGGGTTATACCAAGTTGTTATCCTCTATTCACTTTAAATAGAAAATATCAATGAAACTTGGTAAACCCCTTTAATGTTACATTCTGATATCTCACCTTGATGACATTGTCCTTGCAGTCCACAACTCTTTCAAACGTCTGATGGAGAATCTCTATATCTTTGCGCAGCTCCTTGGCCTTCACTTCTCGCAGTACAGTCCGCCACTGTACATTCAGCTTGTTCATATTCATTTTGCTGCTTTGTTCTTCTCTAGCAAGTTTCTCCTGTACAGAGGGATTGTGCATGTGTAAAAATCATCAGAAATAAGAACATAACTATATTTATCAGCATTCATCCTGGGATTACAAAATACAGAATAAAGTTAACATTACTTCTTTTATATTCACTTGTCAAGATATAGGATACTGAAAACTGAGCAAATAACACTGCTAGGCCTAGTGACCATATTCTAGGAAAACATGCAAATACGTTTTCCAGGATGGGGATAAGGAAAACCACACCTTATTAAGGAAGCCCCCTTGACATCACCTCAGGAAACCTTATGACATGATGTGGGATTAAAACCAAACCAGTATATCTATATCAGAAGGAACAGACTCCCAACTGTAAACAACACTGTTTTGACCTGATTGGGTCTCTTCAGTACATTGTAGGGAACTGGTTTGGCTGAGTGAGAGGTTTGTGACTAGGGTCGGGAAGTAAGAGTTAATATTGAGTCTCCGTAAGGAGAACTCTTACTTCCTGACCCTAGTCACAAGCCTTGTCATGCTTGAGGGTAAAGGAGCTGCCTTACAAGGTATTTTAGGGCGACATGGGTTACCTGGACCGTGTTTAAGTTTGTTTGGGGTTCAAAGATGGACAGAGTCAAAAGTTCTGTCATGTACAAGGAGCCTCACAAGGGGGGTAAGGGCATCCCCGACATCCCCACTTTGCTTTGGATTTCTTTTGTGTGTGACATGAAGAACTCTGCGAACACCAAGGGACTCTGTCGGAAAGTCCGTGTCCCGCTTTTTCCTTCTTCCCCTGTGGCGGGGGCTTGGTTGGGACAAGTGGAACAGCTCCTTCCCTTACAACTGGGATCCTCCCCGGAACTATGCCAAGGCGGTGAAATTTGTGAGGGATCAACATCTGGAGGGTGTTCCGTGGCTGACCACCAGCACCATGGACACCGTGTGGTCCAACATGTCGTGTGAAAGGCTTAACAACTGGCACAAGGATCTGTCATGGATGGCCTCCCCACCCGGTCATTTATGGCAGCCCGCAACCTGAGCAAAACCCAGTACTACCGGTGTCCCTTTGTGGAGGAGACATCATTGCACTTGTTCTGGGAGTGCCCCTTTGCTCGGGGCCTGTTGAAAGCTCTGGATCACGAACTTCTTCTTTCTGTGCCCAGGAACACCATGACGTGCCACGCTGCACTTTATTGCCTGTTCCAAGGCACCCACACGGTGGGAGCCATCCAGGATGCCTGCTGTCTTATAAACTGCTTCAAAGACGTCTTGTGGTACGCCAGGAGGCGCCTCACCCTTCACAGAGAAACTTTGTCCATCCAGGACTGTCACCGGCTAGTCTTGAGCCAGCTTAGAGACTACGCCTCCCTTGACAGCAGGGTGGACTTAGAAGAAGAGGACTAAAGGTGGCCTTAATTGTCAGTCTCCATAAGGAGAACTCTTACTTCCTAACCATACATACAGACTGGCATAACCATACTACATGCAGGATGGGACAAAAGATTTGCTCAGCAATAATAGATGGCAAAGATGTGGGGGGCAAGCTCTCAGGAGTGAGTAACACAGACTAGGCACATGTTTTTTTTTTTAAATGCATCCAAACCAAAGTCCAGCCCCTGTATTTTGTCAGGGTGCAAGATAAGTTATAACATACAATTATATTGTAATGCAAATGCTTAGAAAAGGCAGAGAGGCAGATTTGCACTGCAGCTGTAATGGGCTTTTACAATCTGTCTTTAGTGAAAATGAGGTCCCTGGTGACAGGTTCCCTTTAAATGGCAGGTTCCCTTTAATGTTTGATATTGTTGTAGCAGATCTGATTAATTTCATTTTCTATCTCATTTATATCAGATGAAAAATATTTTAAAGGGTATACATTAATAACACTGAATGAGAACCTTTAGGAACTGCATCAACAGGTCTTCTTTCTTCTTATTCTGCTCTTCCTCCGCCATCATTTTCTGCTGCATGTACAGTAACCTCTCCTCTTCAGACATACGACTCAACTTGGCAGACTTCTTTTTGCCTTTCTTCGGCATGGTGGTGTAATCTGCAAGAAATAAGTGAAGTCCAGGCCTTAAAGTGAATAAACAGTCAGAATAACCAAGAAGTTTTAGTCCTGTATACAAATCAATGTGTGAGAAAAACTTACAGTGTTCTCTCCATCAGCAGCAGGTCCTATTCTTGAGATCACTGAATGCACTAAGTGGCCAACACTAATGGGACAACCCCTTTTTTATTTTATTGCTAACTACTTTTATTTTTTATAAAATAAAAATTATTGAGCATTTTCTCCTATAGCTTTATGTAGTGTCCTTCCTCTGTTATTCTTGCTAGAAATGTAGGAATACATTGACAACTGAGCACCACTAGGCAGGAGCGTGATCCTGTACTGCCTGATGCTGTCTATTCAGTGATAAACATACAAAACCTTCAACACCTCAAATACTCAGAAAGATTACAGAAATGTTATGAATAGAAACCTCTACTAAAACAGATATGTCAGGAGAGAGGACAGGACTTCTATAAATACATTTTGTATTAGCATTGCACCAAAAGAATTTAGTTTGGACTGGACCAGTGATGGCGACCCATACACACTTATTTTTCGCAAAGTGCCAGCACTTTGCCACAGTAACTTACTGCTCTCTGCTCTGTCACAGCTTTCAATTGTAGCAGCATCCTGAGAACACCAATACATTAGAAAGAAGGGGAGAAATTCAGGTTATCAATGTAGCTGTAGCTTCCCTGTAGGTCCCATGAAAAGATAGAATTGTGAGGCCCAAAGCAAGAGCTCCAATCCAACTTAGTCTAAACCTCCTGCAGTTCCAGACACCCAACGATATGTAACTTTAACCCTTTAAGGACCTTGCCCTTTTTTGTTTTTTCATTTTCATTTTTCACTCCCCACAATCAAAAATCTATAACTTTTTTTTTTACACGTCTGGGGTGGCTTGTTTTCTGTGTAACAAATTTCACTTCATAGTGATGGTATTAAATATTCCATGCCGTGTACTGGGAAGCGGGAAAAAAATTCAAAATGCAGTGAAATTGGTGAAAATACGCATTTGCAGCGTTTTCTTGTGGGCTTGGATATTACAGCTTTCACTGTGCTCCACAAATGACAGGTCTACTTTATTCTTTGGGTCAGCGCATTCACGGGGATACCACATTTGTATAGGTTTTATAATGTTTTCATGCATTTGCAAATATTAAAAACCCGAGTAGAAATCTTTTTTTTATTTTGCCATCTTCTGGCGCTAATAACTTTTTTATACTTTGGTGTACAGAGCTGTGGGTGGTGTCATTTTCAATGCTACCATTTTTAGGACTGTACAACCTTTTGATCACTTTTTATAGATTTTTTGATATTTTTCAAAATGGCAAAAAAGTGCCATTTTTGACTTTGGGTGCCATTTTCTGTTACGGGGTTAAATGCAGAGAAAAACAATTATTATATTTTGCTAGAAGAGGAATTTTGGGAGGCGACCATACCTAATGTGTATAGGTTGTCCGATTGATCCTACCATATACTGCCGTACTACAGTAAGGCAGTATATGGGGATTTTCCTCCTCATTCATTACAATGTGCAGATCGCACATTGTGACCATTGGATTGAAACGAGACAGCCTCAAGTGTTGGGAAGACCCAAGGCTGTCATGGCAACGGATCGCCGCTCACCAGTGTGAGCGTTAACACCCGCGATTGGTACTAGTAGTAAAGACTTATTGGCTATGGAGAGGACTGAACACAACACTTTTTGGGCTGCCTGTAACTATAGGAGAAAGTCTTGAGTCCTGTCTGGTGAACTACGGTCTAGGAAGACAGCCTTGGTGCCCAGAGAGTGACCGCAGAGGGCCACCTCTGGTAAATGTGCCATATGTGCACTACCACTGGGCTAGACTATGAATAAAGCTACACAATAAAACTTATGGGTATGGATGTCCTGGTTTACCAAATTTTAAATAGTATGAAATGAAAGATAAATAATTATCCTGGATTGCCTTCCAAGTGCTGGAAGTTCCATTTACTTGGCTTGTATGATTGGCGGCTTCTTAAGGGTCATCTATCACCAGATCAAGCATTGTAAACTAAACATACAGACGTACTGGTGTGTACCCCCTCTGTCAGAATCTGCTTTTCTTTTAGCTTCTTATGCTCTTGTTTTTAAGAAAAAAAATGGCTTTAAAAATTATGCAAATTAGCCGGAGGGGCTCCAGGCTCCATTAACTCCTATGGAGCCTGGAGCCCCACAGGCTCATTTGCATAATTGTAAAAGCCTTTAAAAAAAAAAAAAACAAGGTATAAGAAGAGCAGATGCTGCCAGAGGGGGGCACACACCAGCATGTAAGTGCTCTTGGTTTACAATCCTTGATTTGGTGATAGATGTCCTTTAAAAGAAATCTACCATCAAAATCCATCATGATAAACCAGGGACACTTACTCATAGATCCAGGCACAGTGACTGTGGTAATCATCTTATATTTGTTACCATGGACTCCTTCCTTTTAAAATCAACTTTTAAAATGGTGCTCCATTACAGGAGCCTCTCCATGCTCCAGCTTTACAGGCTGGTACACTGTCTCCCCTCTCCCTGCACCCTCAGCGTTTCTGCACAGTGCAACAGCCTGTGAATCTTCAGCGTGGAGGGGCTCTGGTAACATCCCCAGAGCTCTACTGGCTCATTAACATAATTGTAAAAGTTGATTTTGGAGGGAAGGAGGCCATGGATAAGAAATATAAGAAGATTATCACAGTCACATGAGACTATAGTAATTGCCCCCGGTTTATCACTATGCAGTTTCATTTCCTTTAATGTGACGAAGCAGCTGATCTATTTATATTGTTTTACATGGTAACACATAAGTCTCCATAGGATATATATTTTCATGAAGAAGTCATGCCAAGATGCTTTATTTTATTAAATACTGTATGTGAAGAATCAATCATCCTAAAATATATCACCTGGTAGAGGCCTGGTAATAAATGTGAGAACTCCAGGGTCCTCACCCTATGCTTTAGACCCCACTGATCACTACTTGCTATACCCTCAGATGATGGGGTGAGCGTGCATGTCACCTCTGGGGAGTGCCCATCTGCATACACTCCTTTCACATACAGCGATCCATTTAATAATACAAACATAACATTTCTCCAGTGTATAACACCAGGGACACCTCTCACACATGCCCTCCCGTCTTCAGTACCGCGGTACCGCAGCGTTATGTGCAGTGTAATGACCTGATACCGGGTTCCGTCCATCCCCCTCATTACCTGGATCCACAGCGCTTTCTGCTGAGTTTCCTCCGTCTCCTAGCAACAAGACAACTACGGAGGGGCGGAGACTGCGGGAGGAGCCGAAGGTTCCTTCGATGCTGCAGTTTGTGTGTCACGTGGTGTAAGGGCGGCAGTGACGTAATCATGGGGCGGCGTGGCGTAATAAGGAGAGGCGTGATGGCATGCTGAGCGTGTGTGCAGCACAGCTGTGATCAGAGACTACACTGCAGCACGTGATGTCATAAGCACAGCGTATTACGTCACCACATGTTGTGTTTCTAATGCACAAAGTACTGTATGCTTTATTTTATGCTATTTACCGTTACAGTGTTTACAGGCAGAAATAATCTTTTTTGTATTTTGATAGAACAGGCATTCTGGGACGCAGCGATACCTAACATGTTTATGATTTTTACACTTTGTTTATTTTTATATGTGTTCTTAGGGAAAGGAGGTGATTTAAACTTTTACTTTTTAACCCCTTAAGGATGCAGGTTTTTTTTCGCTCATTTCTCGCTCTCCACCTTCAAAAATCCATAACTTTTTCATTTTTATGTGTACAGACCTGTGTGAGGGCTTATTTTGTGCGTAACAAATTTTACTTTCCCGTAATGTTATTTATTTTAACATGCCGTGTACTGCGAAGCTGAAAAAAAATTCCAAATGTGGAAAAATTGAAAAAAAACCTGCACGTTCGTCATGTTCTTGTGGGCTCAGTATTTACGACTTTCACTCTTTGCTCCAAATAACACTCCTACTTTATTCTTTGGTTCGGTGCGATCGCGGTGATACCAAATTTATATAGGTTTTATTGTGTTTTAATACATTTTTAAAAATTTTTGCCATCTTCTGAAGCTAATAACTTTTTCATACTTTGGTGCACGGAGCTGTGTGAGGTGTCATTTTTTTTGCGAAATGAGCCGACGTTTGCATTGCTCCCATTTTTAGGTCTGTGCGACATTTTGATACTTTTTTATTCCATTTTTTTATGTGATGTAAAAATGTGTAAAAGTCGCATTTCGGACATTTGGGCACCATTTCCCGTCTCGGAGGTCACCGCCGGCCGTAACCGTTTTTATATTTTGATAGATCGGGCATTTTGGGACGCGGCGATACCTAATGAGTCTGTGATTTTTACTGTTTATTATGTTTTATATCGGTTCTAGCAAAAGGGGGGGTGATTTGAATTTTTAATATTTTATTAATTTTTTTATTTTTTAAACTTTTTTTTTCTTTTCTTTTTTTCACTAATTCTTAGACCATCTAGGGTACATTAACCCTAGATCAGTGATGGCGAACCTTTTAGAGATAGAGTGCCCAAACTACAACCAAAACTCACTTTTATGTTGCAAAGTGCCAACATGACAATTTGAGCAGTAACCTATTGATCTCTGCTGTATCACAAGTTTCAATTGTAATGGCGTCCTGAGGACACCAATGCAGAAGACATCTGGATTGTAGCTTCCCTCCAGTGTCCCCTGAAAAGGAAGAATCAGGGGACCCAAAGCAGGAGCTCCAATGATAATCTCTGTGCACACCTTCTCGCTCCTCCTGTAGTCCTGGCAGCCAAGTATGTGTCACTTTAAAATAGCTCTGAGCATGGCACGTCCTGGGCTGTCTTGGACTGCAGGAGGAAGCCTTGAGTCCTATCTGGTAAATTCTGTGCTGGGTGCCCACAGAAAGGGCTCAGAGTGCCACCTCTGGCACCCGTGCCATAGGTTTGCCACCACTGCCCTAGAAGGTCAGATCGTTCCTACCATATACTGCAATACTTCTGTATTGCAATATATGGCATTTTTGCAGCTCATTCATTACAATGAGCCACTGGCTCATTGTAACGAATCTGCAGAGGCCAGATAGCCTCGGGTCAAACGAAGACGGCCCGCGTGCCGCCGTCTTTTAAATGTCGCCGACGGCAAAGGACAGGTTAATAGCCGCGAATGGTACAAGCACTGACCGCGGTTATTAGCAGTGGGGGTTTGCTGCAATATGCAACAACCCCCACCTCTGTATGAAGAGGTCTCAGCCCGTGAGCCCTCTTCATACATTCCCTATACCTCTGCGCCGTAGAGCTACGGCGCAGAGCGTTAAGGGGTTAATTTTTTTTAAAGATGGCGGTGCGCATCGGCTCAGCTGCGAGCTCTCTCCATAACTCCCCACAGCACCAGGACGTAGTAGGATGTCCTTGTGCGCTAAGGGGTTAAAAGACAGTCAGGAATGTCCCCTATTTATATTATATTTACATAATATATTTAGTTGTTAATACACACAAATGTTAACCCTCTTCAGTTTTTGCATGCAAGATTTAAAGGGGCCGTACAAAGCTGCAGAGAGTGTTTGGTACAAGCCCTGGTGATCTGTGTAACCATAACTATGTGTATATGATAGTAGACACAGGACTGTGAACCTGTATTTAGATTGTAGCAGGACGTGGTGCACTGGTGTGTGAGCTTTCAATGTACTGCTGCACTCCCCCTGCGGTAACAGGCTTTTTAACACATAATCAATTTACCAACATTTTTCATGTTTAACCCCACTTCTTTCTGGGTCAATCATGACCATATACTTTAAAGATTACAATGTATATGAGTTACTTTAAAGAATACGATGTACACAACTTTTATGACCTAACACTTCACTCACATTTTCTTCTGTGCACGCATCATAAGTGAAAACTATAGCGATAAAAAGAGATGTTGCCGTTTTAAATGTTTATTGTTGAAAAATGTGTCCTTCAATAAGCCACTGACAAGGACCCGAGGCTGTCGTGGGAACAGATTGCTGCACCCTGCTGTCGGCAACATCAGAACGGTTAATACCTGCAATCGGTGCCGGCACAGACCGCGGTTGTTAGCGGTGGGTGCTGGCTGTCATATGCAGCAAACCCCACCTCTGTATGAAGAGGGCTCTGCCCGTGAGCCCTCTTCATATAGCCTCTGCGCTGTACATATACGGTGCGGAGCGTGAAGGGGTTAAGTATAAATACTAACTGCTGCATAACCACAACTATTCAACTTTTGGATTTCCAATCCCTTTAGTTAACCAGATCATTGATTGGCCTGGCTTGTTACAGATATATTGGACCTATTGATTTTTAACGTTCCAGATTTCCAGACATCTTTGAACATTACAGCTCCAATAGGATCTATATAAGTAGATGTTATCTTTCTCCATCAGGTTTTCTTTTTAGTGTGTTCAACATGTTTTATTGTTATTATTGGAATTGAATGTATATGTTGGGATTCTTATGTGCAAGGACCCTGCACGATTTTAGGTATCGTTCTCATATTGATCTAGCGTATTTTTCAGACTATAAGGCGCACCGGACTATAAGGCGCACCTCTAATAAATGCCTGCTAAGACATCTAGGTTCATATATAAGGCGCACTGGAGTATAAGGCTCAGGATCAAATGCAGTACCTAAAAATGACCTGTGCACAGTTCAAGCCAGCTACACTTCCCGGGAAACTTGTCTTCAGCGTGTCAGAGAGCTCCGATCTCAGAGGTATGGGCTGCTGGGGGTTAATGCAGGGTGATGCAGCAGGGGTTAAGCGGTCTCCCTCTGCCCCTTCTCCTTCCCTCCTCAGGCAGGGTGTTATTCCTGTGGGGTTCCCTGTGGCTCCTTCTCTTTCCCCTGTTACAGGGCTGGCAGGTATGGGGGATTTTTTTTACTGATGATGATGATTGCCTCGTGGTCGGCACTATGGCAGCTCCGGTCTCTGTGCTAGGGGAGGGCAGGATGGGCACAATGTTAGTTGTGGTGCCAGGGCACTTCAGGAGCTAGGGACCCTGTATACTGTGTGGGAAGGTGCAGGACATTTCTGGGGATGGAGCTATTAAACACTGGTAAATGTACAGTACATCTTGTCTGTAGTACATTTCTGTATAAGTTCATATATAAGGCGCACCTTTGATTTCTGAGAAAATTAAAGGATTTTTGGTGCGCCTTATAGGCCGAAAAATACGGTACGTTGAATAAAAAAAACCTGTGTGTATTTGCTACAATTTACTGTCTAATGTAGGTCATTTACCAGTGCTGACACAAGCATATTTCTCTTTGTTAGTTCTACATTACCTATAAATACCCAGGCAGTGTCTGAGCACAGCTTTTAACTCTTGCTTCTCTTCTGTGATGCTCTCTTTACTTTATTTGTTTTAAAATATGTTAATTATGGTTGCATCCCCAAATTCCTCATCTATCAAAATATAAGTGATTATTCCTAGTGGTGAACCATGTAACAATAAATCGCCACTTTTTTCCCATTTTTGCCTCAAATTTTAGTAGAAAGTGATCAAAAGGTCTTACAGTACCCCAAAATGGTAGCAATGAAAACGTAAGGAGGCCATGGGTCCTGTATAATGAACTCTATGCTGAGGACCTGGGTGCCCACAGATAGGGCTCTGAGTGCCACCTGTGGCACCCGTGCCATAGGTTTGCCACCACTGGTTTAGAGGGTTAAGATAAGGCACTGATGGCATCAGATAAGTCATTTGAAGCATTGGCAGTTAAATCTGATGTGCACCAACAATCCCAGATCTTATGGATCTTTGCAGTGCATTTCCTGTTCTTATGAAACACATAAATGTGAAATTGTAATCTTTTTTACGCCACTAAAACATCACTTTTATTAGAAACATTTTTTTTTTCAAAAGACAAGGTGAACTGTGCTCTATCAGTGAATGTTTAAAATGATCAGGGTGAGTGTTAAGGAGATCGCACTAGTTTTGGATGCCATCTTGACTACTGTCCGCCATTTTAAGTATTAGCCAGGGGTCACGCCGGGGGTCAAGCACTGTCCAGTTAATGTCATGATTCAAAGTTCATTTTATGTAACCGGGTTGGTCAGCTAATTCCCTTTGAATCCAGTCTGTCCTTCATCTTTAGTTCTACATTTTGATTCTAGCGCCAAGCTTATCTTCTTCTTCTCAGGGAAATTGGTATAAACATGTCTGAGAACAAGGCCTATTAACCATTTCCAAGAATTTGCTGGTAAATTCATTATGACCAATAGCATTACAGTATTCTATTCACGCCTCTTTGATGATTTTCTGCAGCTGAGACAAATAAACTGGGAGAAGATCTTTACATACACTAAGAGACTGACGTGTGTTAGTTTGTGTTCAAGCCCCGGGCAGTCATGAAAGAGTTAATTTGAAAGTCACCTGTACTACTGAAGTAAGGGCAGTTGAGCCCTAGATAAAAATCTCTAAGGGTACATTCACACAGCGGTATGCCCGCCGTGTGCTGGAGAGGAGGAGGAGGCAGCCCCTCCTCCCTCCATAGAGAATAGCGGTGCACGGCCGCACACACGCCAAAAGATGCTCTATCTTTTTGCGGTGTGCGGGCCGGATCGGTGCCACACATGTGCATCTGCGCCGCGCCGCTATTGCCGTCTATGGGGACGTACATGCGGCCGCAAATTTGCGGCCGCATGTACGTCCCCGCAGACGGCCATGTGAATGTGCCCTAACAGTGAGGATCAGACTATTTTGTAAATATATCAATCAATGGTCTTTTTAGACTAAGTCGTTGTATTATTTTTTTTTTATTGATGGTCAGAGCACTCCCTAGCTTTCAATGGAGAGTGGATTTCCAGGCTTTATTCTTCAGCCCAATACAAATCTGTAAAGTCTGTAAAAATAACTAGTGATTTGTGCGTGTTTGAAGCTCTGAGAAGCAATCACTACCAAATATGCCCGAGTATAAGCACAAAAAATTTGAAAAATCCAAACTCGGCTTATACTATAAAATAGTCTATAAAAAAATAAAGTGTACTCCCCTTCCGATGTCCCTTCGGCAGGTCCTCTTCTATCCATCGATGTTCTGGCTTCGGCTCCTGGTCTCTGTGTGGTGCTGTCACTCACGTCGTGATGTCAGCTGCTTGCTGACATTCTGCTGCGGTACACACCATTATGTTAGCGGGAAGCTGACGTCACAATGCGTGCGAGTGATGGCACCACGCAGTGACCCGAAGCATGAACATCCATAGAAAGAAAAGGTGAGGTGAAGGGAGTACACTTTTTTTGCTTATAGGCTAGGCGTTCCTCTGGGAGGGGCTGCAGGCTGTATACTGGGGGGCAAGGGCAGCAGGCTCTATACTCGTTGGCAAGCAGGCTGTATACTGGGGGGCAGGGGCAGCAGGCTGTATACTCGGGGGGGGCAAGCAGGCTATATACTAGGGGGCAGAGGCTGCAGGCTATATACTGGGGACAAAGGGACTTCTGGCTATTTACTGGGGAGCATGCAGTGGCTGGCTCTATACTGGGGGCAGGCTGGCTTTATACTGGGTGGAGGCTGGGACCATTGCATTTCCCATCCTAGGGTTATACTCGAGTCAATAGGTTTTGCCAGTTTTAAAATTAGGTACCTCACCTTATACTCGGGTATATACATTATATATTTTTTTTTCTGTATCTTATTTATATTCAGAGCGTTGTCCACTTTTGGAACCAAGTCATACAGTGCTATGCCTCCTTAACACACTTTCTCCATTTCGTGGTCTAATATCTACAAGGTTTCGACTGTCTTATACTCCAAAATATCGCTAGGAGCCACTATCTGATCAGTCTCCTATTAGTATACACTCACCGGCCACTTTATTAGGTACACCTGCCCAACTGCTCGTTAACACTTAATTTCTAATCAGCCAATCACATGGCGGCAACTCAGTGCATTTAGGCATGTAGACATGGTCAAGACAATCTCCTGCAGTTCAAACCGAGCATCAGTATGGGGAAGAAAGGTGATTTGAGTGCCTTTGAACGTGGCATGGTTGTTGGTGCCAGAAGGGCTGGTCTGAGTATTTCAGAAACTGCTGATCTACTGGGATTTTCACGCACAACCATCTCTAGGGTTTACAGAGAATGGTCCGAAAAAGAAAAAACATCCAGTGAGCGGCAGTTCTGTGGGCGGAAATGCCTTGTTGATGCCAGAGGTCAGAGGAGAATGGGCAGACTGGTTCGAGCTGAAAGGCAACAGTGACTCAAATCCCCACCCGTTACAAGCAAGGTAGGCAGAAGAGCATCTCTGAACGCACATTACGTCAAACTTTGAGGCAGATGGGCTACAGCAGCAGAAGACCACACCGGGTGCCATTGCTTTCAGCTAAGAACAGGAAACTGAGGCTACAATTTGCACAAGCTCATCGAAATTGGACAGTAGAAGATTGGAAAAACGTTACCTGGTCTGATGAGTCTCGATTTCTGCTGCGACATTCGGATGGTAGGGTCAGAATTTGGCGTCAACAACATGAAAGCATGGATCCATCCTGCCTTGTATCAACGGTTCAGGCTGGTGGTGGTGGTGTCATGGTGTAGGGAATATTTTCTTGGCACTCTTTGGGCCCTTTGGCACCAATTGAGCATCGTTGCCACGCCACAGCCTACCTGAGTATTGTTGCTGACCATGTCCATCCCTTTATGACCACAATGTACCCAACATCTGATGGCTACTTTCAGCAGGATAATGCGCCATGTCATAAAGCTGGAATCATCTCAGACTGGTTTCTTGAACATGGCAATGAGTTCACTGTACTCAAATGGCCTCCACAGTCACCAGATCTCAATCCAATAGAGCATCTTTGGGATGTGGTGGAACGGGAGATTCGCATCATGGATGTGCAGCCGACAAACCTTGTTGAATCTATGCCACGAAGAATTGAGGCAGTTCTGAAGGCAAAAGGGGGTCCAACCCGTTACTAGCATGGTGTACCTAATAAAGTGGCCGGTGACTGTATACAGTACATGTCTCTTCAGTGTCTCTCCCTATCTACATTCTCTATTTGTAAGATCTGTTCTCTACCTGTATTTAAAACACTATCATTGCCCTCAACATGTTTCAACACCTAATGTGTCGTCCTCAGAGGTATCAGGGCAAAGATGATGGGCTTTTTATCAAAACAAATATACTGCTCTCAGCCCAATAAGGAACCGACCCCCAATGTCTATTAGCTGGGAATCATAGTATATCATAGAGGCTAGAAGTCAATGATCTTGCATCCAATAGTAGCCTTTGAGAGCCTTTTTATGGGGTCACATACACCTGCGATAATTTACACAACTGCCTTAGGCATAACTGCAGGCTGGGTTTTGCAGAAATCCATCATCTCTATCTGGGTGTGTTATTTTTGTCACAGTTTATTTGCAGGCATATTTCATTCATACAGTAAAAATTGTTACATATAATTATATGGTAGCAATATAAATTACCCAAAGTCTGCACCCTAAAGACTTTGCACATTTGAGTCAGTAATTAGACTTATGTAAATGATGTGTCATTATTCCATTTAGAAGGTTTCGCTCCCATACATTTTGCTCATTTATCTAAATTGCTGTAATTATTATATTAGAGATTTCGGAGAGGCTGCCCGAGGCATCAAGCTTCCATCCTGGTAGTGCCTCCGAGATCACAAAGTAATCTGCTCTAACAGGCCTGTTAACCCGTTCAATCCCGCGGTCAATGCTGTGACCAAGGGATCGGTGTACCTTCAGAGGGAGGGGGCTTCCTTCCTTCTCCTCCCATCGCGGGGTGCCATCTTCTTTGCCAGGGACCTAATGAAGGTCCTCGGGTCTGCCATCGGCATCTACCTGCTCGATCCAGCCCCTGGCTGGACCAAGTAGATGCCTGTCAGCATATGAATCTGCATAGGTTGACTCTTCTAATGCATTGCAATACATGGTTATTGCAGTGCATTAGTATGAACTAGTGATCACAAGATCACTAGTTTGTATGAAAGTAATGTGAAAATTGAAAAGTAAAAAAAAAAGTAAAAATGTCCCAAAAGCCCTTAACATATATGAAACAACAAATTCTCTGGGATAAACGTTTGTGGTACCTGAGGCCACGTTCACACGTAGCATTTTGGTTACGTTTGAAAATGCAATGAATGAATGAATTGATGATAAATATTAGTGAATTCCAAATCAAACCTTCATTTTGTTTGAATTTCTGTAAAATACATAAAGGTTTAACAAGCTTCCTATATATGTGGCGGGTTTCTAGTAACAGAACTTCCAAAACCTCTATAGAAATTAAATGGTCCCTAAAATAATCGATTCTAAAATTTTCTTGAAAATTTTAGAGAATACCGCTTGATTTGTGATTTTTCTAGTGTCATAATGAAACAAAAAGAATGTTGGGCTGCATTCACACGAGCGTATGGGGGGGCGTATATATATGGCATATATACGTTCCCCATGCACCGCAATTTGCGCATGGCCCCGTATGAGAGCGGTACCATGCGGCACCGTACCGCTCCATAGCCCGTAGAAATATAGGACATGTCCTATTTTTTGACGGAATACGGCGTTGTGTATTTCTATGGAGAGGGGTGGGGGTGCTACGGTATGGCGGGGACACATATGTGTGAATTTAGCCTTTGTCTTACAACACAAATTAGTTAATAAATATCTGTTTGAAAAACAGAAATGTTGAAGTTTGAAAACAACTAGTTTTTTCGAAATTTTTAAAAAAATCACCTTTTTTCATAAATAAATGTTATATATATCAACCAAAATTTCCCACCATTTAGAAGTACAAAATGTAACAGAAAAACAAACTCAAAAACACTTGGGTCAGTTAAAGGCTTCTAAAGATATAACCAGATAAAGTGACACCTGCTGGTTTTGAAAAATAGGTTGGTCATCAAGGCGCAAATTAGCTTGGTCGCTAAGGGGTTAATGGGTGTATTTCATGCATTCAAGTAATACATGCTGCATTTTTCTCTGATAGAATTAATATAGCATCAAAGGACTGTGAAAAACATGTGATGTGCTCATAGCACAATAGTATATCAGTGAGTCAGAGTGCTGTAGATTTGGACAGAAAATCATTTGTGGACAGGGGGCCTAACTCATCAGGTAAATGTGGTAGGGCCAATCATAGCCATGGCTAGTTGCTATGGTTGTTCATTTGCCGGATTGGCTGTTCGGCCACCATTATGTCCTGGTTGAATGACCGAATGCGGACAAGTCCACTCATCTCTAGTTGTGACTTTACTTGTTGGCCATCACAGGAAGGCAGGGAGGGTATTTGGAGGCAGTCTTTACACCCAACATGTGTTTCTACAAGGTAGAACATATCCACCTGGACTGATATTACATTGTTTGTATCTTATTCTTTATTAGACAAGTATCCTTTTTTCTGTCTTTTAAAAAAAAAACCAATGTACTAGACTACTTAGCTAATTATAATGAAAATACTGTGACAAGGTCACTATTGAATTGGAAAGAAAATGGCGTTTGTGTATTAAAGTGACCACAATGTGCATTAGGTGACACTGGAAGCTGTGTACCAATTTCACTGCATTTGGAATTTTTTCCCGCTTCCCAGTACACGGCATGGAATATTAAATACCACCATTTTGAAGTGTAATTTGTTATGCAAAAAATAAGCTGTCACACAGCTCTGTACATGGAAAAATAAAAAAGGTATAGATTTTTGAAGGTGGAGAGTGAAAAATGCAGCGGCATTAAGGGGTTCATTTAGGCCAAACCTGACAGTTTCATAATGAATAAAATGCTCAGCAAAGTTTGATGCCCAATTTCTCCCTAGTGTACTGATACCCCATATGTGTTGGTAAACTTCTGTACTGGCGCACTGCCGGGCATAGAATGGAAGCAGCGCCATTCACAGCAGATTTGTATTGTCACAATGTACAGGCTATAAAATTGTAATTTTTTTGGTGATCTGAACATATGAGGGCTTATTATTTTTTGCGGGGTGAGAAACACTTGTAAAAATGATTCATTTTGAGGGTCTATAGCTTATTAATGCGATTTTATTGACAACCGGTATTTAACCCTTTAAGGAACTCGCTCTTTTTTGTTTTTTCATTTTTATTTTTTACTCCCCACAATCAAAAATCTATAACTTTTTTTTTTTTTTTTTTTACACGTAATGAGCTCTGTTATGGCTTGTTTTCTGCATAGCAAATTTCACTTCTTAGTGAGAGTATTTAATATTCCATGCCGTGAACTGGGGAGCAGGAAAAAAATTCAAAATACAGTGAAATTGGTGAAAAAATGCAATTGCAGCATTTTCTCATGGGCTTGGAATTTACGGCTTTCAATGTGCGCCACAAATGACATCTCTACTTTATTCTTTGGGTTGGTGCGATCACGGGGATGCCAAATTTGTATAGGTTTTATAATGTTTTCATACATTTACAAAAATTTATTTTTTAAAAAAAATTTGCCATCTTCTGGCGCTAATAACTTTTTTATACGTCGGTGTATAGAGCTGTGGTGGTGTCATGTTTTGCGACTTTTGATGAAATTTTAATTGCTATGATTTTTAGGACTGTGTGACCTTTTGATCACTTTTTATTGAATTTTTAAATATTTTTTATTTCGGACGCTATTTTCCGCTACGGGGTTAAATACAGTGAAAAACGGTTTCTATATTTTAATGGAACGGGCTTTCTCTGATGCGGCGATACCTAATGTGTTTATCATTTTTACTGTTTATTTATATTTATATCAGTTCTAGGGAAAGGGGGGTGATTTGAATTTTTAGGGTTTTTTATTATAATTTTTTTTTTTTAATTTTTACTTTTACTATTTTTCAGACTCCCTAGGGTACTTTAACCCTATTTTGTCTGATTGATCCTACCATATACTGCCGTACTACAGTATGCACAACCAAATTATCACCAAAGAACAGAAAAGTAATAATAATTACAAAATATTTCTTCTTATTCGAACCCACTCCATTTACCGCAATCCAAAAACAGTGTGAACTGGTTCTTACAAATTAAATCACAAAAGAAAAAAGTTTAAAACTTCAATTTTTTTATTGAAAATAATTTTAAAAACCTCATTATAACATTTGTAGATGGCTACAAGAAATTCATTCCTGAAGGTCCATATAATTCATCAATATAACACTAAACCATTCATAATTGCAAAAAGCGCATCAATATGTGCAAATCGCTGTATCTCTACAAAAAGTGCAAATGAAAGTGTAAAAATGAACTCCCAATATATACACTCACCGGCCACTTTATTAGGTACACCATGCTGGTAACGGGTTGGACCCCCTTTTGCCTTCAGAACTGCCTCAATTCTTTGTGGCATAGATTCAACAAGGTGCTGGAAGCATTCCTCAGAGATTTTGGTCCATATTGACATGATGGCATCACACAGTTGCCGCAGATTTGTCGGCTACACATCCATGATGCGAATCTCCCGTTCCACCACATCCCAAAGATGCTCTATTGGATTGAGATCTGGTGACTGTGGAGGCCATTTGAGTACAGTGAACTCATTGTCATGTTCAAGAGACCAGTCTGAGATGATTCCAGCTTTATGACATGGCGCATTATCCTGCTGAAAGTAGCCATCAGATGTTGGGTACATTGTGGTCATAAAGGGATGGACATGGTCAGCAACAATACTCAGGTAGGCTGTGGCGTTGCAACGATGCTCAATTGGTACCAAGGGGCCCATAGAGTGCCAAGAAAATATTCCCCACACCATGACACCACCACCACCAGCCTGAACCGTTGATACAAGGCAGGATGGATCCATGCTTTCATGTTGTTGACGCCAAATTCTGACCATACCATCCGAATGTCACAGCAGAAATCGAGACTCATCAGACCAGGCAACGTTTCTCCAATCTTCTACTGTCCAATTTCGATGAGCTTGTGCAAATTGTAGCCTCAGTTTCCAGTTCTTAGCTGAAAGGAGTGGCACCCAGTGTGGTCTTCTGCTGCTGTAGCCCATCTGCCTCAAAGTTCGAGGTACTGTGCGTTCAGAGATGCTCTTCTGCCTACCTTGGTTGTAACGGGTGGCGATTTGAGTCACTGTTGCCTTTCTATCAGCTCGAACCAGTCTGCCCATTCTCCTCTGGCATCAACAAGGCATTTCCGCCCACAGAACTGCCGCTCACTGGATGTTTTTTCTTTTTCGGACCATTCTCTGTAAACCCTAGAGATGGTTGTGCGTGAAAATCCCAGTAGATCAGCAGTTTCTGAAATACTCAGACCAGCCCTTCTGGCACCAACAACCATGCCACATTCAAAGGCACTCAAATCACCTTTCTTCCCCATACTGATGCTCGGTTTGAACTGTAGGAGATTGTCTTGACCATGTCTACATGCCGCCATGTGATTGGCTGATTAGAAATTAAGTGTTAACGAGCAGTTGGACAGGTGTACCTAGTAAAGTGGCCGGTGAGTGTATATCAGCCTGCCATATTAAAGTGCCAATTCATAATTAGAACTACCCATAGAAAAGTGCAAAATTGTAACAGTAATTTTCCAAAGGATCCCAATATCTATTATTCTAAATTCACTTACCCTTGGTGTGTAGTGTATATGGATGAAGTACCCCGACGTGCGTTTCGAGTGTCACTGCTTCCTCAGGGGGCCTGTGTCACTACAGTATGGCAGTATATGGGGATTTTCCTCCTCATTTATTACAATGCATGGTGGGACTGCCCTATTCATCTCTATGGAGATAGGCAGGCGCCGTACTCGTCAGTCTACATTAGCTCCATAGAGATGAATGGGGCAGCCTTGTTCTAGTGATCTGTGGGGGTCCCATCACTGAGACCCCTACCGATCAGCAAGTAAGGCCCTATTTTGTGGAGAGGGGCTAACTTATTTCATTGGTGAAAAACCCCCTTAAATAAAAGTTTACCAATAAATGCTATGTATCGCATAGTGCCATACTGAATTCAAATGAATCTGCAAAAAAAACAATCCCCCATTTGGCTATGATGACTGAAAATGTAAAAAGTTTGGAACTAGTTAGTGAAGTACCTTAGTGTTGTGCACATGATGCATGCCCTCTCTTTATGTAATATGTCCTCTGACAGCACTAGGGGGAGCTCTCTGCATATAGATATGTAAAACTCCCATTAAAATCAGAGGAAGCTGTCAGCTCCCCACAGATGCAGCAGTAGAGTTTAGGAAAACAAAGTTAAAAGTTCTGATCTGCAAATGGTGGCCCTCCCCACGATTATTTTCATTAAAGTAAATGTTGCTAGTATAGCTATATATCCAGCCCCCTAATACCTATATACAGCCAACTGTAATAACTATATACAATCCCTATAATAACAATACTCAGCTCCTATAATAAATATATACCGCCCCTTATAACAACTATATAGAGCCCTCTTATAATGAAATATGCAGACCCTATAACTATATACGCCACCTATAATAACTATACACAGTAATGTACAGCAAGCAATTAAATGTATACAAAACAACCTCCAATGTTATCTCAGAAAATCAGCAGTAAGGGTGAGGAAGAATATAAAACATAACTTTTAATATATAATTATGTAAAACTGCGTCCATATAGGTGTCAGGATACAGAATAATACAACACGAAGCACCTGCACTGTGTAGTGCAGAATGCAGAGAAGTGCAATCAAAGAAGTAAAAATCGTCCACTAGATAGGATTGTAACCACTTGTCATGATGATAATAGTATCACCGAATATGAACAGGGATAACCCGATCCTACCGTGATTCAGACGTCCTGATATCGGGCTGGGTATTTCGGGGCATGTGGGCCTATACTCTCCCTATAAATGCCCCAAGACTCCTGCCCTAACAAGGGCAGTCCACAGCTGTCCTTGCAAAACAATAGTGCGCATGCCCCCTGTGTTGCGCCACCTTCCCTGACGCGTTTCGTCTACTGACTCTTCAGAGGGATCTCAAGGGGACCCGGCGTCCATCATAACTTAGGGCTGAGTCCGGCATAAAAGTGGCATGCATGTAAGACCACTTAGCTGTCTGCTAAATTGTGGAGAGGTAGTTCCTGCTGGATCCACAGTCCTGGTGGTGGACTAGTGGAGTCGATATGCAGGTAAAACTGGCTAGTCGCGCCAGATAGAAGGCACTTCCGCCTTTTAACCTTAATTGTCCCGCCCCTAAAGGACACCCATTGGTCACACCTCCGTCTTCCGTGAGGTCCTATTGGTGGATAGCGGTGCGTCGTAGATAATACGGCGGACCGCAGTGTAAACCACCGAGGTACGATGGGAGCGGGTAGTGCGCATGCGTCCATACTTGGATACGGCGGGCAAGGAAAATAGACGCGTCTCCTAGGAGACGCTAATGAGCCCGTCCCTTAACGGGTCTAAAATCCACTTTGCAGTGGCAGGTGGCTCGGGTAGGTGAAAGAATAGGCAGGGCAGCCCTCATTGGTGCTCTAGACGTTTTAATGTCATAGTAAAAAACTGACAGGTTAATCTTTTAATGCATATCGATTAGGGATGAAGAAGAGACATATTCATTAACTAGCCCATAGTGTAAAATGTAGGCATACGATGGTGTGATATTATCAAGACTGTTGACCTACACGTCCCATATAACGAGGGGTCATATAAAGAAAAAAGGGGACGCAATAATAAAAGAGGTGGGACTAGAGGGGGTAGAGGTGCGAGTAGGGGCTCAGGAACTCGTTTTTTAGACCACTCTTATCCCCTCAGGAACAGGAACACAACAGGGGTTCCAACTGCTCCCCCCAGATAGTCAATCTATCCCACAAAACTCTGGATAGCAACGAAATGGCAGTTCTATCTAAGGGCCTTTCGTTTGTCCCAACATCAGATTTTGATGCGTTTACTTGGACTAAAGATGTACATCTGTTTGCGCGTAAATTAAATTGGCAAAAATTCTTCAGGAAACAAAAAGACAAATCGAGTAGGGAGTTGGGGGTACCCCCGGAATTGGTAGAAGATGTTAGGCTGCTGGCAAGCCTTGAACATTCTGATCCCAACCAGGCAGGATTGGGACCATTCACTACACTTAAGAATAGGAGTACAAGGATGCCCCCCGCAGGGGAAATCTCGAATATTGAAGTATTTGTTGAGTTAGTGTGCAACGAACTCAAGCTACTCAAACCCTCACAGGTCAGACACAACTGCACACAAGAAGAAATTAAGGCACTCCGGAACCTTGAAAAGGAGGGAGGAGTCACAATTAAACCTTCGGACAAAGGTGGAAACATTGTACTGATGGACACACCGGACTATGTCAAAATGTGTAGATCCCTACTGGAGGACAAAACGGGGTATGAGATACTGGAGGGTAATCCCACAAGGGGTTATCTGTTGGAGCTCACGACGATTCTGACAGAAGCAAGATCAGCTAAATTGATAAGTGAGGAGGAACTAGAATTCCTGACTCCGAATTCTCCAGTATTGGCAACGTTCTACTGCCTCCCTAAAGTGCATAAAGGGGTTAACCCCTTGAAGGGAAGACCTATAGTATCAGGGGTGGGCTCCATGTGCCAAAACATTGGGGTATACATTGATCAGGTCCTACGTCCATTCGTTCTTGCACTACCCTCCTATCTTAGGGATACATCCGATCTGCTGCGTCACCTAGAGGGGCTAACAGTGGATCAGAACACACTGCTAGGAAGCATTGACGTGGAGGCATTATACTCCTCCATCCCTCATAACAGGGGGTTGGAGGCAGTGGAATTTTTCTTGTCATCTAGAGGGTCCCAATATCGCGCCCACAACAGGTTCATCCATGACCTGTTGCAATTCACCCTGACAAGGAATTTCTTCCTATTTGATGGCCGGGTCTACCACCAGCTCAGGGGCACGGCAATGGGGAGCCCATGTGCTCCCTCCTATGCCAACCTGCTCCTGGGCTGGTGGGAGGCTACGGTCGTCTTTGGGAATGACCCCCCACCTGGGATTGAGAATGTGGAATTGTTTCTTCGTTACATCGACGACATATTCATCCTGTGGAGAGGGGGAGCAGATGAGTTTACCAACTTTGTACAGATGCTCAACCAGAACCATCTGGGGTTGCGATTTACATCTGAGATTCACAACGATAATCTCCCATTTTTGGATGTACTAATCACGAAATCGCAAGATGGCTCTTTACACTCATCCATATATCGAAAACCTACAGCAACAAATTCTCTGTTGAAATGGGACAGCCACCACCCATGGCCTCTACGCAAGGGCATCCCCAAGGGCCAGTACCTGCGTGTACGCCGGAACTGTAGTTCGGAAGAGGAGTTCCGGCGGCAAGCGGCGGACCTAAGGATGAGATTCCGTGAACGGGGTTATCCAGATGATATCCTTAGAAAGGCCTATCAAGAGAGTGCAAACCGGAACCGGGCGGATCTACTGCATGGTACACCCAGGGAACCTGAAGGAGCTAAGACACTGAGGATGATAGCCACGTTTGATAACGGGTCCAGCGAAGCACGCAAAATCCTTGAAAAATTCTGGCCCATACTCCTGATGGACAAAGACCTCAAGGATATGATTGGACCAACCCCGTCGATAACGTATAGAAAAACCAGTTCGATCAGGGATCGCTTGGTGCACAGTCACTATGTGCCCCCTAAACCCAAGGGCACCTGGTTGGACAGACGAATTGTTGGCAGCTACAGATGCGGGGGCTGCATCGCTTGCCCATACATAGAGACTGGTACCACATTCATGAGCAATGTGACGGGGAGGCAATTCAACATCCGTGATTACATTAATTGTAAAAGCACGGGTGTCATCTACAAGATCACTTGCAAATGTGGCCTTGAATATGTAGGCAAGACTTTTAGGGAGTTACGGAGAAGAGTAGGCGAGCACCTGGGTGATGTCACGCATAAAAGAGATAAGCCCATACCTAACCATGTTTGGACATACCACAAAGGAGATGCCACAGCCTTACGCTTTATGGGGATCGATCTAGTCCCCCGCCCTGCAAGAGGGGGCGATTGGGACAAGACGATTCTCCAAAGGGAGACCAAGTGGATATATAGATTGGACACGGTCCTTCCGAAAGGCCTGAATGACCAACTATCATTCACATCCTTCCTCTAAAAATGAAAATTCTCCACCTAATCAGGTATACCTGAGTCAATCTGGCATCCCATGGCATTGGTAAAATGGGGAACTAGCGGTAAACCGTTCTCTCACTCGACTCCATTTTAACAACTATACCTCCATAATAACATGAACGTAGGGGGCAGGTGTATATACGTCATTATGGTGTGATGTGTCGCGTTAATGTGTTATATCGCACCTATGTATCATCCCTTGGGCCATTGCTACATATATACTTCTAAACGTGTACTTATGTACTATCCCGTGAGGTGACTCTCCACCCTTAGGATTCTGTCAATGGCTGGGTCGGATAGATTACCTTTAGGTCCCCCCTTCACAAGCCACATAGTATTACCACTAATATGAGATATCTCTTTGAATATGGGACGTGTAGGTCAACAGTCTTGATAATATCACACCATCGTATGCCTACATTTTACACTATGGGCTAGTTAATGAATATGTCTCTTCTTCATCCCTAATCGATATGCATTAAAAGATTAACCTGTCAGTTTTTTACTATGACATTAAAACGTCTAGAGCACCAATGAGGGCTGCCCTGCCTATTCTTTCACCTACCCGAGCCACCTGCCACTGCAAAGTGGATTTTAGACCCGTTAAGGGACGGGCTCATTAGCGTCTCCTAGGAGACGCGTCTATTTTCCTTGCCCGCCGTATCCAAGTATGGACGCATGCGCACTACCCGCTCCCATCGTACCTCGGTGGTTTACACTGCGGTCCGCCGTATTATCTACGACGCACCGCTATCCACCAATAGGACCTCACGGAAGACGGAGGTGTGACCAATGGGTGTCCTTTAGGGGCGGGACAATTAAGGTTAAAAGGCGGAAGTGCCTTCTATCTGGCGCGACTAGCCAGTTTTACCTGCATATCGACTCCACTAGTCCACCACC
This sequence comes from Engystomops pustulosus, assembly GCF_040894005.1. Taxonomy (NCBI): domain Eukaryota; kingdom Metazoa; phylum Chordata; class Amphibia; order Anura; family Leptodactylidae; genus Engystomops; species Engystomops pustulosus. Next base: position 67,661,692 of record NC_092412.1, read on the forward strand.
AGGACTGTGGATCCAGCAGGAACTACCTCTCCACAATTTAGCAGACAGCTAAGTGGTCTTACATGCATGCCACTTTTATGCCGGACTCAGCCCTAAGTTATGATGGACGCCGGGTCCCCTTGAGATCCCTCTGAAGAGTCAGTAGACGAAACGCGTCAGGGAAGGTGGCGCAACACAGGGGGCATGCGCACTATTGTTTTGCAAGGACAGCTGTGGACTGCCCTTGTTAGGGCAGGAGTCTTGGGGCATTTATAGGGAGAGTATAGGCCCACATGCCCCGAAATACCCAGCCCGATATCAGGACGTCTGAATCACGGTAGGATCGGGTTATCCCTGTTCATATTCGGTGATACTATTATCATCATGACAAGTGGTTACAATCCTATCTAGTGGACGATTTTTACTTCTTTGATTGCACTTCTCTGCATTCTGCACTACACAGTGCAGGTGCTTCGTGTTGTATTATTCTGTATCCTGACACCTATATGGACGCAGTTTTACATAATTATATATTAAAAGTTATGTTTTATATTCTTCCTCACCCTTACTGCTGATTTTCTTCCAACTATACACAGTAACCCATAACTATATACAGCCCTGTATAATAACGATATACAGCCCCTATAACAACTATACAGATCCCTGTAATAGCTATGTACAGCTCTCTTATACAGGCGGTCCCCTACTTAAGGACACCCGACTTACAGACAACCCATAGTTACAGACAGACCCCTCTGACCTCTGGTGAAGCTTTCTGAATGCTCTTCCATAGTCCCAGATTGCAATAATCAGCTGTAAAGTGTCGGTAATGAAGTTTTATTGATAATCCTTGGTCCCATTACAGCAAAAAATGTTTAAACTCCAATTGTCACTGGAGCCAAATTTTTTTTTGTCTGGATCTACAATTATAAAATATACAGTTTCGACTTACATACAAATTCAACTTAAGAACAAACCTCCAGACCCTATCTTGTACGTAACCCGGGGACTGCCTGTACTAGAAAAATCCAGCCCCCTTTAATAACTATATATAGCCCCCCTATAATAAGTATATACGCCCCCTGTAATTAACTATACAGGCAGTCCCCGGGTTACGTACAAGATAGGGTCTGTAGGTTTGTTCTTAAAGGAAACCTACCACTTGAAGTGGCAGGTTTCAGATGGAAATACCGAGCACCAGCTCAGGGTGAGCTGATGCCGGAGCTTATTTTTGTTAGTGTTTTAAACCGCGGTATCGCTGGTGCTCGGTATTTTCTTCTGAAACCTGCCACTTCAAGTGGTAGGTTTCCTTTAAGTTGAATTTGTATGTAAGTCGAAACTGTATATTTTATAGTTGTAGCCCCAGCCAGAATTTTTTTGGTCTCTGTGACAATTGGATTTTAAAAATGTTGGACTGTCGTAAGAACCAGGATTAACAATAAAGCTTAATTGCAGACACCTTTTAATAACTGTTGTAGCTGTTTATTGTAGCCTAGGACTAAAGTACAGTAAATTACCAACATCCAGAGGTCCGTTTGTAACTAGGGGTCGTATGTAAGTCAGGTGCTCTTAAGTAGGGGACCGCCTGCATACAGATCCCCTATAATAACTATATACAGGCCCCTGTAATAACTAACTGTATGCAGATCCTCTATAATAACTATATACAGACCCCTGTAATAACTTGCTGTATACAGACCCCCTATAATAACTATAAACAGACCCCTGTAATAACTAATTATATGCAGATCCCCTATAAAAACTATATACAGCAGCCTGAAATAACTACAGCCCCCTGTCATAACGAACAGCTCCATGTAAAAACTAAATATGGCCCCCCTAAATAACTATATACAGCTCCCTGTAATAACTATATACAACCTCCTATTATAACTATAGGCAATCCTTGGTTACATACAAAATAGGTTCCATAGGTTTGTTCTTAAGTTGAATTTGTATGTAATTGGAAACTGTATATTTTATAATTGTAGATCCAGACAAAAAAAAGTTTTGCCCCAGTGACAATTGGGGTTTTAAAATTTTTTTCTGTAATTAGACCAAGGATTATTAAAAAAGCTTCATTACAGACATCTAACAGCTGAACATTGCAGTCTTGGACTATAGTAAAGCACCCAGAAAGCTTCAACAGAGGTCACAGTGGGCAGTGGGGTCCGTCTTTAACAAGGGTTCATCTGTAAGTTGGGGGTCCTTAAGTAGGGGACCACCTGTATACAGCTCCCTGTAATAACTAATTACATACAGCCCCCTGTAATAACTTACCATATGCAGACCCCCTATAATAACTATATACAGCCCTAGGTAAAAAAAAAATTAAATTGTACTCTATGTCGAACAACCTCCTCATCTTGCCTCGCGGTGTCAGCAGCATATTGGCACTGGCAGGGCAGTGTGTGATGGCAGGGCGCTGACATCCTGGGCATGCTCCCATGGTCTATGGCAGAGAAGGGAACTTATTGTTCACTCGCTCTGCTATAGACTGTAGTCTATAGGATGACGCCCACGAAGCTGGGAGCATACATACTGTGGGCGATTGGGGTGGCCATGCGACTGCCTGAATCGCCCCTGTTTGGTGGGGTGCACAGGCGCTGCCCCTATAGTCCAGCCCTTGCTCTTCTACATGTCATGTTACACTCCTGTTGAGAGCTTTGGGCCGGCTGCACACAATTGCATGTATAAAGCACAGTGCCGGGGACTACTACTAGACCATTTAATAGTAAGGGCAAAGTACAACTTACTGGTCCGGAACTTGTGTTGAGAAAACAAATGTACTGTACTTTTAAAAAAAAAAAAAAAAATTTAGGTTAATAGTAAATAAATACTATAAAAATACCATGAAAATCACAACCACAATAAAAGAAAAAGGTTATGGTTTATTCTTATGTGCAACTTTAGCTTCAATATTTTTTCTGTAATGCTACACTAAGAGCATTCACTGAGCACTGACAGTATAATTGAAGACCACTGACTTGTATGGTCGTTTCAACAAGAGAAAATGGCTGACCTCTCTTGTGCTGGGTCAAAAGCTTTATTCACAAGATGCTGTAAAACCAATGACAGGTGGTGGTAGCCGTATGTTATGTGCATTACTTGTGTACCGCACCTGCTTTCCCTGCATGTGTTTGTTTATATAGATGCCCCCTGTGTAAATCTGTGGTTATACATAGTCTGACTTTCAGCATGTGTGTTTGTCAGTGTGGAAGTGTGTGTTTATGTCAAAGTGTAGATGGTCATTAGTAATACATGCAGCTACTGGCCCTGTACGACTATAACTATCATATTAAATCATAGAAGTTCCACATGGTACCAAAAATTATCTTAAAAATGTATATATATATAATATATATATATATATATATATACTCAAAGCCCATTAGTTTTTTAAATCTTATACAACTTATGATATGTGTGTATGTTTGTCCGCTAAAGGAATCTGCACTGTCACGTATACAATCACCAAATTTTTTCCAAAGTCTCTCTGTGACTCAGAGAACGTCAAAGACTAGGTTTTGAGCCAAAATCTTCACCCTGCGCTTGCCAAAATACACTTATTAAAGGGCACCTACCACCACAAATCTACCTATAAAGGTAGATTGGGTGGTAGGTGGATCAATGGGACGTGAGGATAGCCCTTTTAAGGGCTAATCCTCACGTCCCCACACTTTTTTGATAACTTTTATTACACATATATTCAAATTTACTTATGTGGCTCCTGGGGCGTGGAGTAGCCGCATCTGAGGTTACACGAGGTTACCCCTCCTACTAACCGATCTTCGGCGTGCAGCTCTGCGTAGCTGCGCGCCCTCGTCCGGCGATCCTGCCGTCTGCGCATGCGCAGAAGAGCAGACCCGCGCCTGCGCGGTCACTGCTCCGAAATAGGCGCGGGCCTTAAAAGGGCTATCCTCACGTCCCATTGATCCACCTACCACCCAATCTACCTTTATAGGTAGATTTGTGGTGGTAGGTGCCCTTTAATAAGTGTATTTTGGCAAGGGCAGAGGTAGGAAGAATAAACGAAATCCCATTATACACTTGAACTAGGATACTAAGCAAAAGAAATCTTAATTATATTATATTCTACAAAATGGTCTCTTGAGTAGCCAAACTTCAACATTTCCACAGAAATGAGGTGGTAATCAGGTAGGGTATCTAGCATATATAGGACCTATAGGGTGGGATATTCTGAACGGTGATGCTGTGGAAATTCCCTGTACTCTGCAATAAACCACTGTACCCACCATTCCCTAGTCCTTACACACCCATGCCTAGATGGGGAGCAAACTGTCTCTTTCGTGATAGCTAAATGATCCCTTACACATTTGCATCCGTCAATACTGAACATAGGTGGATGTCGGCCATAGGGGGAACATTTGCTTCACTAAACAGGACGTGGGTATAAGCACCTAAAGCACCTAACGCGTTTCCTCCTCGTTCTTAAAAGAATAAGGATACATCAGAGGTGCATTGCACAGCCATATATAGAGTCATTTGGTAGTTATAGCCTTAAGGGCTCATTCACACGAACAAATAATTTCTTCAGTCGTCTATTTACATACGTCTACCAGCCAGAGCCCCATGTTGATGTTGTCAGAGCCCCTGCGCTTCATTTACATAATACTATAGATTGTTTTATAAGTAAAGTAAAGGTGAACTTCTCCTAATACACATATATTTCTAATCACGCGTCTGGGGTCTACCCAGCTGCATTAATCTAGTTAATCTAGTACGCAAAGTGGTAGATTTCCATTAAATAAAGCAATAGACATAGCTGCTGGTCCTTTACAAGTTGTTTGGTATAGGTGCAAGGTCACAATAAAACATTTTTGTTTACTGCCAGTGAATGGGGTATTTTTTTATTTTTTTTTTGTATTGAGTCTCTTTAATGGATGTTTCTGATATTCCCTCGAGTCTCTCAGTTGTGCTGTGTTTGTTGAGGTCTAACTGCTGGAAGTATATGTGTCAGTAGGAAGTCTGGTAATTACTTCCATGTGTAAATCTCACTTGCGCTCTTCAGTACCTACTAATTTCACACTTTGGCAGCCACTTTACACATGCTCAGCAGTGAAACCGCTAATGAAGAGATTACAAAATCAGGTAGGTCTTCAGGGTCTCACTGTTACAAAAACTGATACTTGTTCCTTCAGCATCATCGTGCTTTTCTTAGAGTACGTTTTTCAACAACTGCAGCAAAGAAACATGGAACAGCAGCATAAAAACTCCTTCCTTTTATTATAAAAATGCTGTAAAGCGAGACATGTTTCTACTCACCAATTATAATTTTGTTTCAGAATAGGGGTTAAATTATAGATGGTACTTGTTGTTTTAGGCTTTTTTCTCCTTAGTTTTAGAGTTGTATTTTGTATCCCATATTTGGGCGTTTTGGGTATGGGAGCTAACCATTCTGTCTGAAGCTATAAAAAGCTGCAGACAGTGTTAAGCATTAGTCCTGGAGAGGTGTAGTGCCATACCTCTTTGTTTGTGTTAGTAGCAGAAAAATGCTTTTATAATTCCAGGAGTGTAGCTTTACTTGAAGAAATGGGGCGTATCCTCACACTGCTGTGTTCTTTGATCTCTGCATCAAACTGCTTCTCTGACCAGAATCCTGCTACAGCAGAGTGGATCAAAATAACAACAGAATACGCTCCACTACAGAATCCAGCATTGGTTCACTATGACCTTTGGCCGATTCTTGATCGTTTTGGCCTTATAGTGGATCAGCTATGAAGTTGCCTTCAAACAAAGCTTAAAGGAAACCTACCACTTGTAGTGGCAGGTTTCCGATGGCAATACCGAGCACCAGCTCAGGGTGAGCTGGTGCCGGAGCTTATTTTAGTTAGTGTTTTAAACCGCGGTAACCGCTTACCGTGCGCGCGGCTACATAGGAAGTGAATGAGAGCCGCGTGCATGGTAAGCGCCGAGCGCGTACCTGCCTGCGCCGGCTATAAAGTTTAAAAAGTGTTTTAAACCGCGATACCGCGGTTTAAAACACTAACTAAAATAAGCTCCGGCACCAGCTCACCCTGAGCTTGTGCCCGGTATTGCCATCGGAAACCTGCCACTACAAGTGGTAGGTTTCCTTTAATAGATCAACCACTGAGGAGCTAAAGTCGTCGTGTGAGGCCAAAGGTCATTTGGACCCGGACCTGAACACAGACTTGCATCATATAGCAAGTGTATTGTAATAATAAAATAATAAACTTCCATTTGTTAACCCCTTTTCTGTGTGTGGCTCTGTATCAGCACTCCAAGGGATAAAGTTTAAGGGAAACCTACCATTTGATTTAATGCATTATGAAGCAAACATACTTTGAGATTGCTGTAGCTATACTGATGCAGGATCATATCTTGGTTAATCCCTGAGCTGAGTGGTTTTGGTGAAAAAACAATTATACCATTCAGGACCTTGGGAAAGCTGGGACAGACTGGCTTACACATTACACGCGTGCTTGGAATTGCAAATGGCTACTATGTAGAGAATGACTAAGCATGACTAGTCAAACACTAATCAACCTGAGTTGAATGACCCATACACAGCAGCTGGGGGATGGTGCAGCAATTGATTATTCTGTCTGGCAGCAAGAGAAGTGCAGGAGATGATGATGCAATCAGAGAGAAACTCTCCTGCTATGAGAAATGGCAAAGTAAGGCAGATATAGAAGGGATAGAGCTTCATTATCATAATGTTATATCTGTTTTATCAGAAAAACCACTCAGCACAGGGATTAACCAAGATATGATTCTACATCAGTGAAGCTACAGCAGTCTCAAGGTATGTTTGCTTCATAATGCATCAAATCACATGGTAGGTTTCCTTTAAGGGTGAGATACATGGGCGCTCCATGCGCCTGTGTGGGATAAAGGCCCTCTCCCAAAGACACAGCGGAGACCTCATGAATGTTCACAGGCTTTTAGAAAGTGCGCAGGCACGTGGCAGGAACGGTTCTTGCTGGCCCACCCTGGCGGCGGCCACGCCCCTTCACACCCAAATTGTGTGGAGGTGGTGTAGTAGCGAAAATAATCAGTGTGCAAAAAAATGCTCTCATTTCATTTCTTCTACGCCAATAAGCTGTTGTGGTAAGTGCTTAAACTCCACCTATGACAGAGTAATGGTGAGATAAGGTTCTCTTTACATTTGTCCGAGTCATCCATTAACTTCAGTAGAATTTAATTTATTTTGAAATGTATAAATGTAGGTTTTTCATTGCAACATTGTTCTGCTCATCTAAAATGACATGTCATTCTTTGGGTGTATTTAATATTAATGTGAATGTCATGATAGATACTGCATCTCGGAATGATGCATGTGATGTATAACATACATTTTTTCCAATACGCATCCTGTTGATGAGTTTGGTTAAAAAACATAGGTTCCCCTCTCATAAATGGAGGATGGAAAAACTAATTTGATTACATATTCTCTCATCATTTGACTCTAAGCGTCAACAATAACCTGTAACAATAACCTATAGAAATATGTGCATACAGCTTGTTCCTATGGCCAGCATAGCGGGATCCGTACAATAGTATCACATTTAATTGCCCACTGGCCACAAAATTCTTTGCCAAATTTTGCCACATTTCACTGCATTTCAATTTGTTTGTTTGCCCCAAATGAGCAGCTCTGATTGAATTTAGAAGCACCAGGGCTGAATACATATATAAATCAGTTTCACTAGGATGGAAGTCTCAGCCCCTCTTGATGAGGTTGTCTTGTTTGTCAACAGTTGTGTGTGATGTAACTATCTTGACTGTGTAGAATTTGATTGTGTAGTGAAACTGGTAAAACTTGACCTTTAGGACACCTTCATGTTGACTGATACTGTATCACTGACACCTTACCTATAACAGGTAAACTGTTTCTGAGGTGCAGATAAATGAGTGAATCACTTATTAGAATGGGTTCTAACACAATCCCCACTGAGTGTCCCTACTAATATTAGCCCCATCATTAGTTCTCCCATAGTAAGTTTGCTCCTTAGCACCACAGTGGTGACACTGCTCCTACAGTGTCCCAGAATTAAAGGGGTTGTCCGAGAGTAATGAAAAAAAAAAATGCTTAAAAAAGTAAAGCTCCACTTGCTATCCAGTGCTCTCTGGTGTCCCGCGCTGCTGTTGCTCCGGTCCGGGCACCATGTAAACAAACATGGCTGCCGGAGCAGCGCAGAACTCAGCTTCCGGCTGGGCCCGACAACCTTCCGGCGCCCATACACAATGCTGTCAATAGGGACGGATAGGCGTGGTTACTGCAATCTCTTGGATAACTCTATTTACTCTGGGGTTTGGCCTAGGACAGAGGCCACATTAACGCCTGTGCAAGCATCTATGACGCTTGTAGGGGCACTTTACCCTCAAAAATAGTGGCACTATTTTCCCCTTCTGCCAGGCCGCAAGCATGTCTCTTCATTGCTGCAGCTCTTGGCCCGATAAAAGATCATATGACAGGAGTCCAGCTATTGGGGGGCCAGCGTCGGCCAGTCTAGACACGGGGGTCTGGGTGGCCGGTGTCCGCCATGGTCCAGTCTGTAGTTTGAAATTTCTGAGGGGGTGGAGGGGGGGGGGGGTAAAAAAATGTTGTGCATTTTTTCTAAAGTTCTTTTTTGCCCCTCGTTCAATTTGGAAATATCAACAATGAAGTTTGAAATAAGGTTTTAATAATTGCATGAATTATGAATGATAAAGGAAATAACACAAGTATATTGCAGCAATTCAATCACAGGCAGACTGGTCACACTTGGTATTCTTTTGTCATCAGTGAATAAGTAATCTAAAAGTGTTACACATTTTCACTTTAAATGGGTGTGGTTGTGATTATTAATAGAAGTGTGAAATCTACATTTTGGGTAAAATTGACACCATAGACAGGATAACAGATGCTGTATAACTAAGATTCATATTTATTCCAATAGATGAATTGATATTAATCGCTTTTAAAAGTCACTTTACAAAGAGTGAACTTCAATTAGTCACAGGGGCCGTCCTAATCACATAGCATGAACATGAGCATCATTAGTGATGCTGACCAGGTAGATTGTGGACATCATTAGACAGGAGCCTCCTTGGAGGGGTTCATGCTGCATAAACAAAGTCTGTGTGAAAGCTCATAATTACGTTCTGTGTAATTGAACTTGCTGTCCCTTAGTTTTCTACAGATTAATCTGGACATCTGTTGGTAAAACAGAGCTCAGCTCTTAGCAGCATGACACCAGTATTGGACAGAAGTAATAAGGAGCGTACAGGTAGGTTAAAAAAAAAATCAGCCATTTATTCCTCTGGACCAAGAGCAATGTAAATACCCTCCATTCTCCGGACCACATCATATTCCCTTTTCTATATCCATAGTGCATGAGATGCCTTTACTTCTAAGGATGAACTCTGTGCAGTTACATCATGTTTGTTTTTGTACAATTTGCCAGCCCCTATACTACATGAAGCCTAGAATATAGAACGGTCATTACTTTAAATCAACATAAGAATGCTTAACGTGGCAGAAAATGCGGTTTATGGTTGATTGCTTGGTGTATTGTATTATATTTTACTGCATCTCCATACAGGATGAGCTTTGACTTTTCATTTTATTCTTTTATAGAGAGTCACAAATGTTCTTGTTATCTAATGGTTAACAGAAACCGGGATATCTCTCCTGATTTTAGTGTATGTGATATTCGTGGCTGTTGCCATGGGAACAGATGTGTATTTGATTACAAAAGACAAAAGGCTGTATCTTCACCAATCTCCCACCCCCCCCTAGGTCTCCCACTCACACCCCCTTCAGTTTCCATTGCTTGGCCTGGATGTTATGTTTTTCTGCCAGTTGTATTTGCGTCCTTATGCTGCTACACATAACAATACGCTTTACATATGGAAACAAATCTGTGGATTCAGCAAATAAATAGACAAATACAGGCCTTGCAGATAAAGGAAGGCCCGACCTGACATGTGCGCAGCCGCTCAGTCACCACCATGAAAAATGTTCTAATTAAAACTAATTACTATTTAATTGTCTGTTCCGCTGCTAGAAGCTTTTGAAACCCATTTAGATATTACAGAACGTGAATCTGCAGACACTGAACTGATGATTCATATCTGAAGCGCAATTATGTTGCTGTGTGGTAATTTGTAGCAATCATGTTGCTTACAAAAACGTGGATTACGTGTTGGTAAATTTAGAGAGTGCAAATTCAGAGTGTTGTTGGCAGGAGATTTGTCGTAGTAGGGTGCATTAGAGATTACTATACAGGCAGTCTCCGGGTTACATACAAGATAGGTTCCATAGGTTTGTTCTTAAGTTGAATTTGTATGTAAGTTGGAACTGTATATTTTATAATTGTAGATCCAGACAAAACATTTTTTTTGCTCCATTGACTATTGGAGTTTCAAATTTTTTTTGCTGTGATTTGACCAAGGATTATCAATAAAGCTTCATTACAGACACCTTACAGCTGATCATTGCAGTCTGGGTCTATAGTAACATCCAGAGAGCTTCACCAGAGGTCACAGTGGGGATAGGGGTCCGTCTTTCACTAGAGGTCGTCTGTAAGTCCGGTGTTCTTAAGTAGGGGACCGCCTGTATACTCAAATTCAAGAAGAGGAGGCATTGGAAGGTTCCACAACTTCATAACTAAAGTGTATAATAACAGACATAGCATAAAGCATCTTACAGTTTAAATTTTCTGTAACTATATTTTATTTTATACAAAACATATAGTGGATTTCTCTGAACGTCACCACATTTGTAATGAGAACAGGCATTTTATTTTTTTTTTACCTTTGTATTGAAAAAGTTCTCATTAACCCCCCTGCTTCTTGTCTAAGCTGCATATCACTCTTAAATTTTAGCTGAATTCATTCTTGCTCGCAAGATGGACAGAAGTTCCCTGATTTGTGATATCTCATAGTTGTTCTATACATGGCCAAATGTAAGTCACAGCAGCAAGGTCTGCACTGAACAAGTCTGAGATGATTGCATATTCACAAATATTGGCCTAGATATATTAAAACTGGTGCCCTGTGCATTATTTTTCTTTGCCCTTGCTTTGTGCAAGTTGCCCCATATTATTTAATATAATGGTGAACAAAATCCAGCTGCAAACGATGCCCACGTGAGGATTAAAAACTGTTACCTTTATTCAAAAAGCGTTAAAACAGGAATATGGTGAAGGCAAACAGCCTGTATAAATAGCAAAACTTTACAGGGTAGTGAGGAGACAGGTAATCGCCTTCGCGTTTCAGAGAAACATCTCCTTAATCATGGCTGAATCCTCACGTGGGCATCGTTTGCAGCTGGATTTTGTTCACCATTATCTTCCTTGTACTAAAGAGCCAAAGTATCCGTGCTCACGAGACGCCACGTCTGCATATGCTTTCATTCATCCAGGTGAGCTGACTTATCTTTTTCTTCTATTTTTCATATTATTTAATAGTGGCTCATGCTCTTAGCTGATCCAGTCTGTTTTCAGGATGTGCAAACAGTCGCACCTATTTTTTTCTTGGTGCACTTTGCTTCATGCTGTTGCGACAGAATTGTGGCGCGTCTCAATAATAAATGTGGCACAAACTAGAAACACACCACCACACCCCTTTTAGGTGCACAATTTTGAAAAGTGTTGGTCAAAAGGCCGCTGCGACACAATTGTGGTGCATGAACATAATAAATTCATGTGCAAGCTCCAAAGATACTGTTTTCACGTAAACATGGACAAAAAACAGGCACACTGTATAATGCTTTCTTCCACAATAAGGAAGCTACAAAAAAGGGTATTAGTAAAGGATATAAAGAAATACTTCTTCTAGATAACGAAAACAAACTACCATTCCAGATAAAATGGGAACAAGAATTGGATAAAATCTATGAATCATCTTCATGGGATTATGCCTTTTCCCTCTCTGCAAGAACGTCCAAATGTATCAATCACCAAGAGACAGCAAGGAAACTAATGTATAGGTGGTACCTAACACCATATAGATTAGCAAAAATTTACCCAAATTCTACAAACCTGTGTTGGAGATGTAAAAAAGAAATAGGCTCCCTACATTTTTTGGCATTGTAAAAATGTCCAAAAACTGTGGAATTCAATATATCCAGGTATTGCCTTGCTGTCTCTGGGTATGGAAAATATTCCACTCAATTATGCGACAATTATTTCTCACTGCTTAAATGCAACTAGGAATCTCATAGCTAAAAATTGGAAATCTTCTAGTCTCCCCTCTATACAAGAAATTTTTCATACACTTAACAATAATTATAAGATGGAAATTCTTATTGCAAAAACTAAAGGTCAACAAAGCATATTTTCGAAAAACAATGGGCAGTATGGACTGAATTCCTATCCGCTCATCCATTATGTTTAACAATATGGGCTATGTAACTCTTAGCAGCATTTCATTTCATTTATTACAAATCTGGAGGAAATTATATGGGCAATATTTTATGTTCTATGTTACATGTTAATTATTTTTCTGTTATAACATGTATTGCTTGACTTACATCTACAGTTTGGAAACTCTGATTTCGTATGCCAACATGTAACCATTGTAATACATGCATTGTATTTTTGTTACATATTGATTTAAAAAAAAAAAAAAAAACAGGCACAGACACAATAATATATCTGGGCTAGACTACAAATAAAAGAACTGCTAAAAGCAAGATTATGGGTGTCATTTCTCTTTTTTTTGTGCTTCATTTGTGCCATTTTGTATCAATTCCATAGGTAGTTTAACATTTAATAATTTTTTGGCTGCCTCAGGTTTGCCCTATTTATCTTAGCATGACAGATGTGCTTGTTTAATTTTTACATTTTTTGACCAAAAAAAAGTGCAAAACTATGCCAGAGAAACCTTGGCGTTAGCAAGATTTTTTTCAGGGAAGGAGGAAAAAAGGTGCACATTGTGCTGAATAAAAGGCAGGGACATATTTTAAAAAAACCTTATAAATTAGACCAATAAAAACAAACAAACTGGAAAAAGAGAAGAAACAAGACCAAAGAGAACTAACTATGATAAATGATCACCTATAAGTCGCATAATGTACAGAAACTGTGTTAATCATGTGCACCTTGCTCTAGTTCTTCCACTCTTCGGCAGCTCTGTCTGACCACACTTACATGACCCTCTTCTGCTGATCAGTGGTCTCTGAAGACTGTCAGAGACTGTCTGCTCATGACACTGTGCAGCCCCAGGGCACTCAGCAGATTTAGGGGCTGCCCAGAAGACCCTTTTTTTTTTTGGAAAAGGAGACCATAGAAACTATAACAAGTGGATTCAGTGATGCTACTTAATAAGGCATGAATCAGACGGTAGATTTTCTTTCATTTCCCCTGTGGTGGCAATGCATAGAAATTTGACTATTCGTAATTGTCAGGCTCGGTGGCCACAAAGCAAGTTGGACCTGCTGTGGCCGGATACCACCAGGTCGCTCCACGGGAGTGACTTTGCTCGGCAGGCAGAATTGGAGTCCTGGTTAGGCAGAAGGTCAGGACAGACGGCACAGGATTGGAGTGGGGGACGTAGCAGAAGGTCAAGACAGGCGACAGAGAATTGAGGTCAGGAACCGAAACAAAGGTCACAACGGGTAATCACAGAAGTCACAAAATCAATCTTCCTCTCTGGCTATGAGGCACAAAGAGCCGACAAGGATCACAGGAACACAGGAAAAGTCTGGCTACTTATCAGGGCAAGCGGCTGGCAGCACCAATTAGCGGGGCGCTGGCCCTTTAAATTTCACAGGTGGACCGGTTGAGCCCTCGCTGGAACACGGAGAGGTAAGTGAGGCTGCAACTGGCATGATTGGGCACACAGACTAATTTACGAGCAGATTCTCTTCACAGCATTCTAGTCAGTACTTTGTACCAATATTTGGAAGCCAAAACCCAAAGTGAATTATACAGAAATAGAATTTGTACATATTCTGTGTTTAGGATCCATTTCTAGTATTAGTTTCCAAAAACTGATGGAAAAATTTCACCAGTATACTGCTTTGTGAAGATTGCCTAACATTAATCCAGCAAAGTCCGATTGGTGGCGCCATTTGTGATCATCTTATTGTTGGAGTGTACCATTTACCTAGTATTCTCATCTGGGCATTGACATTTAATTTAAGTCATCTACTATATACAAACATTTCTTTAGTTAGATGTGAGAAGATAATTTCCCATAAATGTAGCCTTATGGTCCTTTAGAAATTAGATTGTTGTGTTTGGATACGACCACCTCTGCTGTATTGATTGCACAAAGAAACAAATAGTTTGTGCATATGAAATGTCCTGGAGTTGCTGCATGTCCAACAGCCACCCTGTGGTAATGAACGCTGAATTCAGGTGGTCAGGCAGGACTCAATACCATATGTCTGGTCACTGCTGCCAGTGTGCGGGAGTGGTCACATCCAAGTAAGCTATCTCTTTTCTAAGGGACGACATGGCTACCTTTATGAGAAATTATCTTCACACGCGTGCATTTTTTTAATAACATCCAATTTTTTAAAAATGCATGTATATGGCAGATGAAAATAAATTAACATTTGAATACCCATTTGGGATACCCCTTTAAGTTTCAAAGTAAACTCCCTGTAAATCTTTAAGAGATATATAGGTACTTTTTCAGGTCAGTGCTTTATTAGGATAGGTGTCCATTAAGCCATTTTATTTACACATTTGTTTTCTTATCAAAATCCAATGCTGTGGCTGTCTGCCACCACAGAATACTGTATCAAGCGTTTCAGGCTTCTAATGTTTTCTATGTTAAGGTTATGGCCAGTTTTAGGCTTCTGCATTCCTCTGACAGAAGAACATTAATTGGACAGCAATAAGGAATCTGAACCCTCCTCACTTGTAAAGGGAAACATTTTAGTTTTACTGTTGTATATATTTTGTGTCTTTAGTTACAAATCTATTCTACAGAACTATTCACAGAATGGATCCACTCAGATTATAAGAGAATTATTGATAAGGCAATTCCCTAATGGTTCCATCCTTAAGCGTTAGTACGTTTATAATCCCCAACTATCAAAGCCCTTTATATTGAGGATCAATTTCTTCTTGGCTTTTAAAAAATTGCAAAGCTTTATAGGATGTCGGAGCTTTACAAACTTCTGAATAATAATGATAATTGATTTTTCATCTCAGAGACCATTGTGGCACAGCAAGCCTGCTTTCTGCATCTATTATTCATTTATACCGCTCAAGCATCTGAATACAACAGCTACTGTTATGTCATGCTGCATGTGCATGATGGAGTATAGCAATACAGGGAAATGCATGTGTGAGCAGTAGTTTTATTTTTTTAAGGCTGTATTCACTTCTATCATCATTTGTGTGGCCAGCATTTTCATGCCGAAGCCAAACACTACTAATGGTCTTCTACATAAGGAACATATAGCCTGATCAGAAAACACTGCTGTGCATTACCCACAAAATATCTGCCCATGTAAAGAACCTATTCACATAATAGTAAACATTTTTAGATATCTGTATGATAGTATTGTCAGGACTTGCTGCGGTGTGGTAACACCAGGTCACTCCATAGGCGTGACTTTAACCCCCTTACTTTACAATGTTACTCAGTTTTATTGCTGTTTTAGCTCCTATCACTTAAGGATGGTCAGTGTAACATTCCAGAGTGTGGGTGGGGCCTCTCTAAGCCAACTTCATGATTCCTCTAGTGCCATGAGATGCTGTGTGCTGACAATGTGCTTAGATTATCAGAGTGCAGGTTTATCTACACTTTTATTTAGCTTCTGAATATACTACTAGTATCTGATACATAGAAAATGAAAGATTATAAGATCCATGAGATGGATATAAAACACAATGACACACTGAACTCTGCTAACTCACCTATAACATATACAGGGGAACATTTACTAAAACAGTGCAGTTTGTCTGTGTATACAGTTTGCCTGTGATGTAGGATTTCTGACGCTGTTCTTCATGAATCTGGCGCTCCCTGCACTTCTCCGACAGTGTGTACCTTTTTTTTTATTTTTTATTTTTTTGGTGCACCTGTAATATAGAGCATGTGCATGATAAATCTGGTGCACGGTCCGGCTGAGCACCAGTATGCGCATTTCAGTGCAGGAATTTGTGTCGTGTGAAGAATAGCCACATCACAAAAGGGTTACGTGCAACACACGTGGTGCATGCCCTTCTCAAACACATGTACAAGCAGTTTGCACCTAAAAGAACATGAAAGGTCTGCCAGAAAAGGCCCCTTAGTAAAGGACCTTAGTAAATGTGCCCAACAGAGTCAGCTCTGCTATAAGCCTACCTCCTGGAGAAAGACCTTATCTTGCCAGTAGCTAGTAGAGTAAGTTTCTGCAAATTGCTGCTTGTCAGCAGGAAGTGCCTGTGTCTGAGCTGGTCTTGTAATGCAGGAGGCAGAGAGCACTGCTGTGTACAGACAAAAGAAGCAATTCATGAGAAGAATCTGACCATAGTCAGAAGATTTACGGTCAGATCCAGGGCCAACCAAAATTGTGTACACCAGAGCTGAGAGGTTGGCATTATATCTGTGAAATGCAGTATTTTTGTTTATAACAGTGAATTAGAGAATAACCTTAGACCTTTGGCAGGTGAATGAACACAGGAAAGGTGATAGGTAAAGATTAAAGGGAGAAGGGGTAGGGAGGTATAAGACCGTTGAAGGTTTGAGTTAGTAATTTTATCTTAATTCTGTAGGTGCCAGGTAACCAGTACCGTGACTGGCACAGACTGGAGGCATTTGTGTAGTTCTTGGGTTGACTGTAGAGAGTTAGTACAGTTCACTCTATGGAGAAAAGAGTGAATCAGAGAGACAATTGAGGTTCTAGAGCAGTGATGGTGAACCTTTTAGAGACCGAGTGCCCAAACTACAACCAAAATCCACTTATTTACCATGAAGTGCCAACATGGCATTTCAAGCAGTAACTTATTGCTACCTGTTCTTCAACAACATTCAATTGTATTGGCTCTCCTAAGGCCACCAATGCAGTTTAAAGAAGATGGGCAAATTCAGACCATCATTGTAACTTCTCTCCAGGAAGAATGGTTGGTCCAGCAGGATGACCTCCAAAGACAATGCAGTTCTTTGAACACCTTCTCATTTTTCCTGCAGTTTTAAACAGCCAGTGAAATGTTGCTTTAAAATAGCACTGACAGCAGCATCCCTTAAGTTGCCTGGGACTGCAGGAAGATTTGGTGGATGTGGTCCTGCTTGGTGAAATAGGGGCGATGGCCTGAGTGCCGTCAGAAAGGGCTCAGAGTGCCATAGGTTCGCCACCACTGTTCTAGAGGTTACAGTCATCTGAAAGTCTATAAAGTATAGTCCAATTTTTGCAAGGATTGTATGCAAAGAAAATGTTATCATAGACAATCATGTTTCAATGTTCTCCATGGCAGTCATTGGGTGCATGAAAAAAGTCAAGCTTCTAGATGCCAAAAACTGAGAAATAGCTCAGACAATTGAACATGAAAATTTGACACTATTTGGAGGACTACAGTGGACAGTCTTAAAGCTAATAGTCTAATTTGGACGGAAAACTGATGAAACACAGGTGTGTTTTGATGCTGTGCAATGGCCCTTAGGGAGAGCCCCTTTTAAAGTGCAATTTTCATCATTGTCTATACCATCAGGTGCTTCTAAATGACTTAATAATTGCTTATCTTTCCCCCATGACCCCATACACAGTTTGTGATAGATGGACAGCTTATTTATTCTCATCTAAGGTCTATTATTCTTTTCAGTGCTTTTTTTATCAGACCTTTGACCTTTTAATGTCCATTTGTTTCTCAGTGTTGTGATTTATCGTCATTATCAGCATTATGATTTTTTTTTTTACTCAGAAAGTGCTGGAAATGATGTTTTTATTGTTTGTTTTTTTTCTTCCAGATCCCAAAAGTTTCTCTTTAGGGTATGAAATAATGGAGGTAAAACATAGAAAATTTTAAAGGTTACCAAATAAGAAATTTTGTACTCAAGTATAAGCCAAGGTACTTCGAGTATAAGCCAAGGTACAAAAAAACTGAGAAAACCTATTGACTCGAATATAAGCCTAGGGTGAGAAATGCATTGGTCACAGCCTCTAGCCAGTATAAAGCTGTCCAGTCCTCTTCCCTCTCCAGTATATAGCCAGCCAGCCCCTGCCCCCCCCCACTATATAGCCTGCCAGCCCCTGCTCCCCTAGTATGCAGCCAGCCCCTGTCCCCCAGTATAAAACATGTCAGCCCTGCCGATCAGTATATAGCATGCCAGCCCCTGCTTGCCAGTATACAGCCCCCCCCCCCCCAGTATATAGCCGGCCAACCCCTGCCCTGAGTATGCCAAGCCTATAAAAAAATGAACACTGTACTCACCTTTCTGATGCCCCCCCACAAGTCCTCTTCTTGTTTTGTCTTCGTGTTCCTCCGGCTCCTTTTCCGGTTCCCTTGCTTGGCTAGCACCCACAATGACGCCAGCCGCTTGCCGACATCATTGTGTGCTGCCGGCATCATAATAGGAACCAAAGGACCCAAAGATGGAGCCGGACCAAGAAAAGGGCCTGCGGGGGACATCGGAAAGGTGAGTACAGTGTTCATTTTTAATAGACCCGTGTATTAGAACAATTTTTGTGCTGAAAAATTCAGTTTATACCCAAGTATATAAAGTAGTCTCTAAGATTAAAGTGAAACGTTCACAATTGGTATTTTTTTCCTTCTTTGACAATATAGATGCAATAAACTAAACTAATTCCACCAATAATATAATTTTAGATTTTAGATGTGTTTCTGGATCATAACATGACCTCAGACTGGACTTCCTATCAGTTTACCTGCTGACGTGATATACCAGTTTATAAGCATAACAAATCAATGGTATGAACTATTTCCAGGACTAAGACACATTGCCCTCCATTAATCACTGGATTCCCAATTTTGCTGTGCATGAAACTAAAGTCTTACTCTAACTGTGATACATTACTATGAAAAAGAAATGTGCTGAGAGTAGCAAAGAAGTCTAATGAAAAAAAATACTATAGGACAGATCATCTATCTAAGTACTATAGCAAAATATTATTACTTTTCTATGATATTCAAAGCGATATGCTATGTGTGGCCACCCATAATTCGTCTTGTGAATGGCAGCCGTGGATGAGTTTTGTCAACATGTCCCAATACTCTAAGGCAGCGGTCTTCAACCACCGGCAGTGGCCAAAAGAGGTAACTGTTCACATCATTATTTTTATGGGGCCTCCTCTGTTGACATTTCATGGGGAAGAGCACTGCTGGGGGCATTTCATTGGGGTGGGGGGCATTGCTTGGGGCATTTCATTAAGGTGGGAGGAGTTCTAGGGGCATTTAATTAATGGAAGAGCACTGCTGGGGGCATTTCATGAAAAGGGGTGCACTGCTAGGGACACTGCAGTGGGGGGGCTCAGTTGGGGAGATTGCATTGGGGAAGCACTGCTGGGGACACTTCATTAATGCGGGGAGAACTGCTGGGGACGTTTCATTAATGACGAGGAGGCTGCTGCGGACATTTCATCAATGGCGGGGAGGTTGCTGCAGACATTTTATTAATGAGGGAGGCTGCTGCAGACATGTTACTAGTGAGGGGAGGCTGACGCTGGACATTTCATTGATGAGGGGAGACTGCTGGACATTTTATTAACTACATGTAATGCCTGAAGCTAATTTACATATTTTCTATAAAGTTCCTTTCTCATGATTACTGATGTCATAGCACTGTTTTTGACTACTTCCATCTCCCCTAGAGGTAAGGAGCAGGTTTGTAAGGACAGTTTACTATCAGTAATCTTAGTGATAGATGTCTTTTAACCCCTTAACACCGTGTGACGCAGTAATATAGCTGCGAGTTTTGGAGAGGGTTCACGGGCTGAGCCCTATCCATTGCTGTTGAGTGTTCACATATTGCAGCAAAAGGGGGTTTGTAAAATAGTAAAAAAAAAAAAGTTAACAAATTAAAAAAAAAAAAACATAACATAAAGATTCAAATCACCCACCTTTCCCTAGAACTGATATAAATACAGATAAACATGTTAGGTTTCGCGGCATTCCAAAATGTCCGATCTATCAAAATATTATAATGGTTATATCCGGCATTTAACCCCGTAATGGAAAATAGTCCCGAAAATGCTACTTTTTTACCATTTTTGCAAAATATAAAAATTTCAATAAAAAGCTGACAGTCCTCAAAATGGTAGCATTGAAAACATCACGAAACATCGCAAAAAATGACACCACACACAGTACCATACACTGAAGTATGAAAAAGTTATTAGCCCCAGAACATGGCAAAATGAAGACTTTTTTTGTACAGGTTTTAACTTTTGTAAATGTATGAAACCTTTATAAAACCTATATAAATTTTGTATCGCCATGATCCTACTGACCCAAAGAATAAGGTAGACATGTCATTTGGGGCGCACAGTAAAAGCCATAAAAACCAAGCCCAGAAAAAAATGGCACAAATGCAGTTTTTCACCAATTTCACTGTATTTGGATTTTATTTTAACGCTTCCCAGTACACGGCGCGGAATATTAAAAGCTGTCACTATGAATTGCAATTTTTTACACAGAAAACAAGACCTGACACAGCTTTTTACATGGAAAAATAAATAAGTTATAGAAAAATAAAAACGGAAAAGTGCCTGGTCATTAAGGGGTTAAGAACCTTTCACCATCATGCACCACCAGTACATGTAGTAGTTCCATGCCAGCCTTTCCATAGCTTCCTCTGCGCCAGTCTCTCTCGCTGCCCTGTGATGAGGAAAGCTCGTTCTGTGCTCCATTGACTTCAGTGGAATTCCCGCAGCAGGATGCTGCAAGGCCAACTTTCATTTTAGTTTTCATTTTACATTTCTATTTTAGTAGTGTAAGTAAGTTGAAGTTGCTTCATTTATGCAAATGTTTTTTTTTGTTCCTCAACATGTTTAATAACTAGGAAACAAGCCCCAGGTACCAACCACACCCAGTAGAGTAGTTACATCTCTCGAATGATGTAATTATTTGGTAAGATCACTGGGGTTCTTTATCATTTAGCTATATCTGTTTATGCCAGAATACTGTGGTAATATGTACCTGAAATGCCATGCGCCACATTTTTTGAATGTTTTAGACCTTTTTAGGAAGTTTTCAGACTCATTTGAAAAAAAGGGCTGTGGTCTTGCAGGAAATAGCCCATGCACCATAGAAGGGGCAAAGTACAACTCACCAGTCTTATACTGCACCAGATTAATCATCCAGCATCAGGCACAGGGATTAATCTGCCTAGTTCTACTCTGCACTGGTCTAATGACTGACACATCCAGACAATGGGGGATCTTCATATAGTCGGTACGGGCACTATATGAAGATCCGCAATCAGTCTTAAAACAAAAAAACTATGCTCACCTTCCGGCTTCTTCTCCTCGGCCCCGCGGCTCCGTCCACTGCTCTTCCGGCGGTGTAGTGGCCGCGTGACGTCATGGACGTGGACATTTCATTAAAGGGGGACCCTGTAGGTGGACATTTCATTAAAGGGGGACCCTGTAGGTGGACATTTCATTAAAGGGGGACCCTGTAGGTGGACATTTCATTAAAGGGGGATCCTGCAGGTGGACATTTCAGTAAAGGGGGACAATGCGGTGGACATTTCAGTAAAGGGGGACCCTGCAAGTGAACATTTCAGTAAAGGGGGACCATGCGGGGGACATTTCAGTAAAGGGGGACTCTGCTGTGGACCTTTCAGTAAAGCATTGCCGTCCATCTCCGTCAGCTCCATAGAGATTAATGGAGCAGAACGGTCATGCGCGGTCAGTCGGACCCCTCGTTTTCGCAATTTCCTGGGCTCTCAGCACTGAGACCCCCACTGATCAGCAAGTTAGGCCCTATCCTGTGGAAAACCCCTTTAAGTAGGTTTCTCTCCAGACCGTTGCACCCTATTTTCTGTAAACATCGATAGCTGCCTGTGACTGGTTCAGAACCTCCTTTTGCTACCTTGAAAGGTAGCCCCCTTAACATCAAGTGTGACCTACAAGAAGTCTAAAAACATGATGTGGGATTAAGCCAAACCAGTATATCTATTCCACAGTGCTGTCTACAGTTTGGAGTCTGTTCCTTCTGGAATAGATATACCGTATTTTTTGCCCTATAGGGCGCACCGGACTATAAGGCGCATTAGTCCGATGCGCCTTATATATGTAATAATTACATATATAAGGCGCATTGGACTATAAGGCGCGGGGTCCGGGGGCCGGGGGCGTGGCGGGGGCGTGGCGGAGGCGTGGCGGAGGCGTGCCGGAGAGCCGACATGACGTGACGCGGCGACGGGACGCAGCGACGGGACGCGACGCCGAGACGCGACGGGGAACGCGGGGAAGGTGAGCGGGGAAGGTGAGGGGGAGGTGGAGGTGGAGGAGGGCAGCGGATCATACTTACATAGGTCCCCGCTCCAGGTCCCGCTGGAGATCTGCTGTCTCCGGTCTCCGGTAGCGGGGACCTATGTAAGTATGGTCCGCTGCCCTGTGCCCAGCGCCATACATAGGGCGCACCGGACTATAAGGCGCACTTTGGATTTCCACGGAAATCCAATGCTTTTAAGTGCGCCTTATAGTCCGGAAAATACGGTACTGGTTTGGCTTAATCCCCCATAATGTTTTTCGACTTCTTGTAAGTCATACTTGATGTTAAGGCGACTGCCTTTCAAAGTAGCAAAAGGAGGTTTTGTTTTCCATTTAACACCTTGGAAAACTTATTTGCATTCTTCCAAGTTTTCCATAGTGGAGCATCTATGGCTTTAAGTCTCCACACGCCTTAATTGGCAATGTCTCCTTAAGGAGAACACCTACTGTCTGACCCGTGACTGGTTCATTCAGCATTATTTATCCATTTATTTAATCCCTTAAAGAAGGCTGGACCAAGTACCAGTCACCTTCTGTATCACCCCTCATAGACATTGGCCATTCTTGTTGTTTCTTCTTTTTATGTTATGACTGCGTAATGTCTTGTCTTATTTGTATATGTCCCCTATGATCTGTACAGCGCTGCGTAATATGATGGCGCTAAAGAAATTAGGCTTTATGATTATTATACTGATATTATTATATAACTGTTCACACCATGCCACTGACTGTATTCTAGGGATTTGACTTGAATAATGTTACTCATGTTATAATTGCCTGGTTGAAAGTAGTAAGCTGTTCACAAGAGTAACAAGTCTATCAATTCAAAACTATAGGATTTCGGGCACAGATTTTCTAATACTGCCAAAAATTAGACAGACCATTTAAATTAGTTGGACTTTACACCTCATAGCAGGTTACTTAGAGCCAATAACCGTCCCTTACAGCACATTACTGTTAGTTGATCTGCCCGGATGTGCCTTTTATGGGTCAGTACAGTAATTTAATTGGATTACTGTATTATCTACTGTAAATTTTAATTGTGTATGTGGTACTGCTGATACTGGTACCTGAGATGGAAATGGCTGTAATAGGATAAATTTGTAGCATAATGAAAATACTGCTAATTATAGATCCTTTTTTGGCAAACAATTATTTGGGCAATACCGTATGTGCACCTCATTTATCTCATGGTGCACTGTAGTATTCTACATTGCATGTCTAGCTGCTGTTAAATCCACAATTGGTGTTTTATATTCAGACTTGTATATGGTTTACAATGCAGTTGGCATTTACCCTCTCTATTTTCCAGCAGAACTTGCTTGCTTGCTTTGTTTCCAAGGTTTTTTTTTTTTAGCAAGTTAGGTTTGCATTTGTTAATCTGTCTGCTCAAAGTTCACATCCTGATCTCTACAACAGGTTCAGTTGCTATCATTCTGAACGAATTCCTATTTTAGTGCATAGTTGTTACTCAGCAGATCCCATGTTCCTTAAGACATGTAGTTTAATAAATAGCAGATTGTGGACTTTCCCATGCTGTCACTCATTCTTAGGGAAGAGGCAACACTTCCTCATAAAAAGAATGTCACGTGATATTTAGAAACTGTTTTTTTTATTCTTTATACTGTATACACTGTATTATTGTATATACTCGGGTATTTTTCGGGAGTTTATCAGTACAAATAATGTGCTTATACTCAAGTCACTAAAAGAAAAATCGGTACTCACATTTCCAACACGCCCCTGCAAGTTTTTGTCTTTCTTGCGATGCCCCGGCTCCGTGTCCTTGTGTGCTGCCGTTGCATACACCATGATGTCAGCCATTTGCTGACATCATAGTGTGTGACAACAAGGACCTGGTGGGGGGGGGGGTTTGTTTTTTTTCTAGGCTGGACATACCTCGGGACTGGCTATATACTGGGGACATGGGCTGGTTGGCTATATACCGAGGGCAGGGGCTGCTAGCTATATACTAGGGGGCAGTTGCTGGCTATATACTGGTGGGTATGAGCTGGCTGGCTATATACTGGGGCCATGGACTAGCTGGCTATATACTGGGGAACATGTGCTGGCTGGCTATATACTGTGAGGCATGGGCTAGCTGACTATATATTGGGGGCATGGACTACCTAGCTATATACTGGGGAACATGTGCTGGCTGACTATATATTGGGGGCATGGACTAACTGGCTATATACTGGGGGTATACTGTCCGGCTATATACTGGGGGTATACTGTCTGGCTATATACTGGGAGCATGGACTAGCCGGCTATATACTGGGAGGCATGGGCTGGCTGGCTTTCTAAACAGTTCACACAAAATGAAGTTTGAACCATGACATGGCTGGACAGTGGTCAGCATGACCCCCAGCTAAGACTAAAATGGCTTCTGCTTAGTCCAAAATGTTGCCTGTAGAGGAATATATCTCGCCCAAGTCCCATATCACAGATTGCCTGATCATACTAATGGTTGTAAATTACAAAGTGTTATTATTGTGCAGGGATAAAGAAAACCTCTAACTGAATGTGACTGATTATAAAACAGTTTAAATTTTGGGGCCCCACTTTGTCTAAAACCAGCCCTAACTACATATACTTATATATACTGTAGTGTGGAGGTGGCAAGAATTTGCGATTATTCCACTGCTTAAAACACCTTAAAACTGGGGATTTATCATGTAACCTGAAGAGCTGACACTCTAGTGTGTGAGGAGTCACATTCCCCTGGGTTCATTTGGATCCATTCTTTATTGCTCTCTCTTGGATTACAAAGGGCGCTATTCAGTGAAAGTGGTTGGGATGTTCCGGGAGTATTACTCGTTACTGATGCCATGCGCTGTGTTTCACAACTTCTGACAATTATTGCTTCTATTCTTGTTGTTAAATCTCTGGGCACAATACACATTTAAACCAAGGGTGATGTAAGATTGCTTAACCTAACTTAATGAAATGTTTTCACATTCTGGATTTTTTAGGAGGTTATCATTACTTCTACTGGGAAATTTCCTAAAATGAACTTCTAGCTGTGTATATTAACCCCCTCATTATGGGGCTCATGTATCTCTGAATATTTAGATCTAATGATAGATACTGATATATATCATTTATTTGACTATAGTAGTCAACTGACCTTTGGTCAGTTATTTACGGCCCTTGTTTTATGGATATGTGATTTCGACTAACGCAATGCTGACAATAGATAAGGACTGCCCAAGCTGCAGACATAGGAAGGAATAGGTTCGGTGGCCACAAGTATACTGACTACAACTTACAACATTGTAGGAAAACAATGTGTGGTGCCATGAATTTGGGCAATACAACAGTTTTTTCCTAAAATGCCTTCAGCCATGGTATCTTGGTTTCTGCACTTATATCAGTAAGCGGGCTCTATTGTGATTATTCTGGGTGTCTGCCACCTTTCTCTGTAGACACTATTATCCATCAAGCACAGACCATAGTCTCCTCTATCACGTCTCTTCATTAGTGAGTCTCACCTAACAAATTTCAAAACACTTCTTTCATGGCATCATGTGGATAAAGAGAGCAGTGGCAGCACCTGTATATGTGCATTACATTACATATCAGCAAATTGTTTATATCCCAGCATAACATCTTATCATTGCCCCCTGTTTCTTTCCATCTGCCTAGCCAGACCCCCATGCAGAATCGGGCAATGGAAAGACAAAACTCGTTACACTGTTTGCTAAAGCAAGAGGGGGTATTAAAGCCAGAAGAGATAGTAAGGCATAAACAGCCTGTGTCAACAACCTGGTGGGAGAGAGCTAATGTGGGAGCCAGACAAGTCTCTGTGGGAGACAGGTGCTCTGTGAGAAAACCAACCCCTTTTTAACACCTTCCTATATGTGGGAACCTACCGTTAGATGGACAGCAGCGGCTATAATAGCCTGTACTAAGTAAGCTTCTAAACAGCTGTGTCTAAATGGAATAAGTGGCGTCACAGACCTAAACAGCGAATACACATGTAAGCTGCTCATACACACTGCAATTCAGATTTTTGGCCATAAACAGGGACATTTTGCATTTCTTTAATTTTAAAATGTAAGCAGCCATCAATCTAATTTCTAATGTCCATGCATTTCTTTCCAAGAAAAAGTAATGGTCATTTTGGCTGCCCCATAACCAGACCCCTTTCATCAAAAATGTATGGGGGTATTGGTATGGACATTCAAAGTGTTTGACAGTGCTAACATCCATGCTGAGCGTAGTTGTGCATAGTGAAAATGTATAGGTTAAGGAGCTAATATGTATGGCCAGCCTCTGCGTGTATTCAAAAGTTGTGCTCCGAATGTGTTTTGAAACATTTGTAGTTCACGTTACATTTAACTAATCACGCCGGAAATGGAATGTTAACTCAGCGTGTGAACACACAGAAGCAGCGCCAGTTCCCAGGGACAGGCCTCAGCCCCATCGCATCAGATCGCTAACCAGCACCCAGTGTCTTGCATTAAAACAATACAAGACACTGGGGCACATTTACTAAGAGTAGTGCAAACTGCAGTTTGCCTGTGTAGTGTGCAGAGGGCACCAGATTCATGATTTCTGGTGCACATTCTTCATGAATCTGGAGCTTGTGACACACTTCTGTCGGACTTTTCATGATAAATCTGCTGCATGGTCCTACTGACCCCCGGAACGCCCCCTAATTTGCCTGATGCCTAGTTCAGCTGCACCACAAAATGGTCCCAGTTTGGACCAAAAAGAATGTGCAAAGTCCGCCAGAAAACTGGCGCACACCCCTTGGTAACCAGCACACAGTGGGGCAAATTTACTAATTGCATGCAAGCATATATGCGATCGGGCCTAGGCCTGCCCCTGGGCGCTATCATTGCATTTGTAAATGCAACATTAGCACCACGTTTGTACGCACCTTCAAGTTTCTCATCAGAAAATAAACTTGCTATTACTTTAAAATCTATGATGCATGTCAATTTCTGCACTACCAAATTCCTCTGTGCTTACATGATATTTTCTAATATTGATATATTCTTTATTGGCACTGTAAGAATATCAGTGAGTAAGCTGCAACCGGAGCTTGTGGACATAGGGGTCTTCTGCAGGTACTCAATAATGAAGTATATTCATTGTATTTAATTATATACTTTACTTTGTATTATTCTGCTGGGACAATGGACATAGCAGCTGATACTAAAACGGCTTCCAGTAGACATGGAGCCTGGGTCAGTAATGAAGTGCACACAATGCTGTGGAGATAAGTGCATCGTCTCCATACTTGTTAGATCTCATCTAGCAAACGTGATTAATCAGAGACAGAATGCGTTAATAGCCCAGACGTGTTCCAGGAATATTTACAAGATATATATTGTCATCTCTCACCTTTACAGGAACCTAGAAGGGAAACTCCCAGATGAGCTATTTTTTAAAACACTTTTATTTTCCATCCTTGTGAAAGTTACAAATGCCCGGAATGTTCCAGAAGCCTTTCCGGAATTAGTGACCTCAAACACTGTGCCAAGTTATGCTGGAAAGTTGTAAGTGTAAACTGAAGTGCCGTGATGAAGTCAGAATAAGGTATGCTGCACTACTGCCTCGCAGCTTACCTTTGTGTGTATATATCTATTCTGTATATAAATATCATGCAAACGAGTTGTCTCTTGTGATATCTGGAGGCTTCATCTGTTTTCAGCTGCAGACCTACCTACTAACCCTTAAAAAAGGTGGACTTAGGCCAACAATATCAGATTGGTGTGGATGCAACACCTTGCACCCCCACAAACAGTGGATTTTAGTAGCCACAAACAGTAGCTCTGTGTACTTGGTTTTGGCCATGACAGGTTACAGCAGCTCGGTTCTCATGTATTTTAATGGGTACCCAACTGCTCTAACCAGGAACGGCCTTTACAACATTATGCTACTGGCTGTAGCCACTAATATACCTCTTTCACGAGGGTGCCCATCGTTAAACCCCATGAATCCAATTCTGATGAGTCGCCTAAGGATAGTTCATCAATATGGAAGTCCTGTAAAATTTAGAGATCACATATTTTGTATCATGTAGAAGCTTAATTTCCTGAAATCAGGAGGGTTAAACAATTAACATCTATTGCTCATGAATACAAGTTACAGCCCAGAAAAACATTGAACATTCAATTTCAGATATATTTCAGTTTTGGATCAGACCCTATATTTACAGCTATATGTATACCTATAGGACTATATCATGTTTTTCTGTTGTGCTCCCACCAGAAATACTTGTATTATTCAGTCTGCATTGTTTTAGTAAGTATTGTTTGGAAACAACATAGAGCGGAGATCCATTGTTTGCAGATGAAAGCTATATTGTGATGACAACATTGTCCATCTACATACAGCTTCAACATTACCCCTACACAAACTCTCCCTGTGTCTCTTGTGATACAAACATAATATAGGTTTCACTATTATAATTAAGTCACATCATACTAATGACAAAATAACCACAATCACCATTTGTCATGCAGAGATGTAATTGTATGGAAAACTGGTTTGTCAGCCTTAGGACTCGTAGACATAAAGTAAAAAATAGTAAAGTTTGTGTTACTGATCTCTTCACCATTGACATATAGTTGTTACAATGCCATCCTCGTAAAATTGCGGATCAATGTAGTAAACTTGTCCTTAAATGACACAATTTATGGATGACACTTTTATATTTGGGATTAATGACCTCAAACTCTATAGGGCTCCTACACAATGGTGTCAAGGTCCGTCACCGATGTCCAATTAAGAACCATTACAACAAGGTCAATGGAATAGGGGAAGCAAACAAGCGCTCTTATGTTGTGTCAACACTTGAGTTGTAAATCCGCAGCATGGAAACATCTTTACTGCGACTGAGGGGAAATCTATGTTTATGCAGGCTATTCGGGTTGAGCATATTATGGTGGTTGTCTAAGGCTTTTTACATTGAAGGAGAACCTGATAGAGAGTAAGACGTTGCTTTGTCCACTTCTGTCCACTTCAGGTTTTATTGGTGCCACCTTATCAGTAGGCCAAAGTCAGGTTTTATGGGGCATGCATACCAAGTTGTGAATACCATTGAAAAACATGACACCTCGACAATAATTTACTAATTAAGTAAGTTCTGCCATCTTCAAAGATCCACTGGTAAGAATACCCTACATTTTACACACTGTCTGGAAATGTACAAACAATTGTCACCATGCCTGTATATGGATAATTAGATTACACCCAGACACAAGTGGAAAGAAGTGGAAAGGGGTTTTCTGGAAAAATAAAAGAAATTGTTACTAGAGAACATGGATTCCTTACTCCATCTGTCCCTGATCCCCCACCACTGTGGACAACCAATAATCTGTAATTGTCCAACACAAATAGAAAGTCAAAGGAAATTTTGTACCTTATTGATGCCATTATCTGCAGAATTTATCAAGCTGCAATGGTGGTACTGGATAAGGGGATTGAGGTATCTAGCGCAGACATGAAGTGCTGGGAGATGCCACACTAAAGCCACTGGCTGACTCTGGTCACTGCCGCTTCCCATAATTGGCTGAGGAACAGACAATTTTTGGGCCCCAATGTTAAGTCTCTAATGGAGACCTTACCTGTCATGTGTGTGTAATATATATATATATATTCCTCTACTGAAGAATACCCGGCTTACAGACAACAAACGGACCTCTGGATGTTGGTAATTTACTATACTTTGGCTACAATATACAGCTATAATAGTTATTAAAGGCGCCTGCAATTAAGATCTGATTTTATTTTCTTTTAAGGTATGAAAAAAAAGAAATTTTGTAAAAAAAATTCGAAAAATTCTCATTTTCAAATTTCTAAATTCTCTGCTTTTCAGGCATATAGTGATACCACCGAATAACTTCATAACTAACATTTCCCAAATGTCTGCTTCATATTGGCATGGCTTTTTATGCATCCTCTCATTTTTCTTGGTTGTTAGGAGGGACAGACTTCTCGTTCCCAAAGTAGTGAGCCTTTTAAAAATTTTAATCCCTCCTCTACTTCCAGGATAACGCCAATGTGCTGGAATAATGAAGAACAACTCTGGTTTACGTTCCCCAACTATTGCAACATAAACACAGAAAGCCTGCAGCCATTTAGTTGTTGAACGGTTTTGGCATAGACCTCCTGCGTTCCTCCTCTTTCTCCTCAGACTTTTTATCAGATTTAAAACATTCCTTATAAGATTATAGGATAATAAGTCAAAGTATTCCATATTTTTTCCTTTTTGGAAGATGTTATCCCAGGGGAGAGACTTCACAAGTAAGTACTTCTTGAGCACAGAACACAATAACACCTACTGCTCTGGAAACATCAACTGATCTCAGAAGAACTACTGGCATTCCGCAAGGCATTAGCTGGCACTGCAGGGGTTAATACTGTATGCAGACTTCATTTATCACGGGTTAATAAACTCAGCAAAGATGGCTCAGCAGGGGTTAACAAAGATTGTACTGCAGGCACATCAGGGGTTAACAGCCTTGGAGCTTGAGGGGGCCTTCCCAAGTGGAGTTTTTCTTGCGTTTTTAAAAGCATCCAAAACGCAGGTGGGAGGGGGGGGTTTGTCTGCAAGGCATGCGTTTCATTGCACACGCATATGCTTTTTGGCCAAACCCCCTCCCATTTTCCCATGCATCGAAAACCCATGCTTTATTGACGCAGCAAAAGACCAGTTTGCAAATGCATTTTAGGGCGCGTTCACATGATGCGTTGTGTCACGCATTTTTATGCGTTTTTGATTCCATTGCATTTGCTAAAACCCAATGTTACTTCAACATGTGATCAAGGCCTTTGGAATGCATCAAAAACGCATCGTGTGAAAGCGCCCTCAGGGTGCCGTCGCATGTACCGCTAGCGCTGCGTTTATAAACAATGCAAGACGCCAAGTTCTGGTTACAGATCGCTTGTGTTTCCATAGAAATGCATACGCGAAGGGGCCGAGGCCTGCCCCCGTACCTTAGCGCTGCTGCTTCCCAGCCAAATACAAGTATTGCGGACGGTGACACACGTGGCGTTTTATCTGTGTTTTTTTTCATTGTGTTTTTGCATCTCCACTTCTGATTTGGACAATCAAAAACTGCATCTGAAAACCGGAATGTGTGAATGCACCCCCAAAGCTGTGTTCACTCGTGCTGTTGCGTCGCGTTGTTGACACTTTTGACAAGACGGATCCGTTCCTGTTTTATGTTGTGTTTTGGCTATTGGGTTGCATTTATGAATGTGATACACATTGCATTTTTTGTCACGGTTTTGTGGCAATTTTTAACACATTAAAAACGTGTGCATTTTTATGCATGCGTTTTGCAAATGTTTGCTTGTGTTCTCGTTTTTAAAAACGCAATGCCTGATGTCCGTTAGTTGCGTGCAGCTGTGTCACTTGGAATTTCTAATAGTGCAGTGATCTTGTTCATCCTGCTGTTTGCGTAATCTCATGCGTTTCAAAACACAAACCACAAACGCATGCATTTTCAAAAAACGCAACCGCTTTTTAAAACGCAATTAAAATGCACCACAAAAAATGCAAACACTAAAAACGCAAGGTACAAAACGCCAAGACAATTTAGGGTGGTGTCACACATGGCATTTTAAACCCATTTTTAAGCAGTCTGTTAAAAAACGCATGCCTATTTTGAAAACACATCCGTTTAACACATCCGTTAAGATAATTGGAAAACAGACAAAAACGGTCAAAAACTGGATACGTTTTCAAAAACCCATGTGTTTTTTTAACGGACTGTTTAAAAATGGCCTATTAACGGGTTAAAAATGCTAACCTTTGCCACCACCCTTAGGGCGCGGTCCCACGGTGCGTTTGCAAACGCAGACGCAGACCAAACCACGCCCACCGGGGCGGTCCGCGGTCCGATCGCATCGGCGTTTTCCATAGAAACATAGAGAAACGCCGATGCGATTGGACCGCGGACCGCCCCGGTGGCCGCGGTTTGGTCTGCGTCTGCGTTTGCAAACGCACCGTGGGACCGCGCCCTTAGGCCGGCGCCACACAGGGCGCTTTGTCTGCACTTGCAAACGCAAACGCAGACAAAGTCGCGCCCACCGGGGCGGGCCTCGGCCCGATCGCAAAACACCGGCGGCTCGTTCCCGATCGCAGGCGTTTCCATAGAAACGCCGATGCGATCGGGCCGAGGCCCGCCCCGGTGGGCGCGACTTTGTCTGCGTTTGCGTTTGCAAGCGCAGACAAAGCGTCCTGTGTGGCGCCGGCCTTAGGGCGCGTTCACACGTTGCGTTTTGACCTGCGTTTTCATTGCGTTTAAAACGCATATACAACAGCTGAGGAGGGGTGATTGCGTAAAATTACAAAAGTAAACGATAATGTAATTAGGCAAATCACCTCTCATCAGCTGTTGACCAAAGCTGCGACCAAAGCGCAACGTGTGAACGCGTCCTCAGGGCGCTGTCCCACGTCGCGTTTTGGCTGTGTTTGCAAACGCAAACCAAATCGCACCCACAATGGAGGGTCACGGCCGATTGCATTGGCGGTTTTATGGAAATGCCTGCGACCGGATGAGCCGCTGGTGTTTTGCGTTACTTTAATGCAAAACACCAGCGGCTCGTTCCCGATCGCAGGCGTTTCCAAACGCTGATGCGATCAGACCGCGGCCCGCACCGGTGGGTGTGGTTTGGTCTCAGCTAAACCCCAATGTGGGACAGTGCCCTTATTCAAAAAAACATTTAGGGCGCGGTCCCACGTTGCGTTTGCAAACGCAGACGCAGACCAAACCGCGCCCACCGGGCGGTCCGCGGTCCAATCGCATCGGCGTTTTCAATAGAAACATAGAGAAACGCCGATGCGATTGGACCGCGGACCGCCCGGTGGGCGCGGTTTGGTCTGCGTCTGCGTTTGCAAACGCAACGTGGGACCGCGCCCTCAAAAAGCCAATGTGCAAAACGTATGCGTTTTACAAGGATACAAAAATGCAATGGAAAAAAAGTACCAAAAAATGGCACATGTGTCAATAGCCTCAGAATTTAGCTAAAGTTTATGATCCCATATCCTCCCATTGTGTCTTCATTCCATGACAATGCAGTACATAGCACATGTCTTTCATTAGGAATTGGGACTGCAGGTTATCACACGGGAAGGCGGGGCCTCCTACAGAAGCGGGCGCTGATTGGTGTGGAGTCGCTGTGTCCTCTCCTTGTGATTGGTCCGGCGCTGCCTATATATAAAGCAGCCTGTGGCTGGCGGGTTCAGTTGCTCTGTCGGATTGTTGTGTGACTCCCCGCCTTGGACTCTATCACCTCTCGTGCTGCTCTATCCCCGCGCTGCCATGAAGGAGAGAAGGAATCCTCAGCCTGCCGTGGTCCGGTGCAAGCTGGTGCTGGTGGGGGACGTGCACTGCGGGAAGACGGCCATGCTACAAGTGCTGGCCAAGGACTGCTACCCCGAGGTGAGAGCTGCCTGCTAGCCTAGCCCTGGAGACCTTTAACCCCGGTGCCCAGGCTCCCATGTCGGGTGGGAGCATTGCTGAGATACCGGTGCGCTGTACTGTGACTGCATTATGTTCCCAGGCTCTAGCGTCAGATGGCACTGGCCCATATATGTATAATGCCAGTATATAACCACCTGACCAGCAGTCATATAGCTGCTCGCTTATAGCTCTACAAATAGTTGTGCAAGTCTGATGGATCACAAAGCAGAATGTGTTGGCTAATGGATGATCAATTTTTGGAAAATGATTTGCATATAGGCAACGTGTGAAACATGGGACATTGTAGCTTGTAATTAGTGGTGTCAGCTCTGGTTGGTCTGCCACTCCTGGTGGGCATCAGTGTGAAGTTGTTTATTGTAACAAAGGATGTATTGGGGTGTCTCCATCTGCACAAGGTTGGTCAGTATCGCCTGACATCCTATGTGTGTGGCATTGATCTATCCTATGTTGAACACAATGTGGAATGGAACGCCAAAGGTCAATTATTTGTCACCTTGAGAAGCCTCCGTTGTACCTTTAGTAAAGGGTGATGGTGTGAATGATTCTGGGTACGTGTAGTACATTTTGTGTGATGGCACACCTATTACTGTTGTGCTTTGTCATTTACCTGCAACGTTGTAACAATGCACTGGCTGCTTTCTATTATAAATGTAAAAATGGGTGATACATTTTGGGACAGCTTTGTAGGCTGAGGGTTGTCAGGATTCTTGTGGGGGAGGGGGGATGACAATGTTTGAGATCTTTGCATCTAAGTTCTGAAGTCTGACTCTGGTTTTTCTCCTTTGTCTTGCTTGTCTGGATTGTCTTGTGTGGTGCACTTGCCTTGCGTATCAATATCTCTATGTTGCAGTGGTGCCATTGAGACACGTGTGCTTGCGTTGGCTGCAGTGGTGTCAGTGAGCTCTATTGCCCGCAGTTCCATTGTGTTGCGTAGGTGTCAACTCCCTTGTGCTTGTGTTGGCTACAATGATGTCCTAGCATTGCTCTGTTGCATTGAAGTATCTCTGTTGGCTGCAGTGTTGTCAGTAAGCTATATATGTGTGTCTCTTGTTTCTAGACATATGTACCCACAGTGTTTGAAAACTACACAGCTAGCTTGGAGACGGAGGAGAACCGTGTGGAGCTCAGCTTATGGGACACATCAGGTATGTATATTGTGAGGAGAAACCTTATTCTATGTACTGGAGGCTTTGTTCAATCTAAACTGACTTTTAGAGCCCCCATAGAAAGTCATTTTTTTTCTACATGCTCTTTCACATGATCTGTCCAGAATGTTAAACTAAACCCTTATGTCCTACCTTCAAGAAGTTCTCCTAGATGTGAGACAAGGGTATAACTTGTAATATCGCAGATAATATGATTGGATTAAAAGGTGCCTAGTGGTCTTGTGGTAAAAGTAATAGAAATTTCTATGTGGCCACATGGTAGGTGATAAACTCTTGCATACCTTCAACAACCAATTTGTGGTAAATCCACTAGTCAGTGGTTTAGGCACCAATATGCAACTCCATTCTTGTGGAACTATATTGGAATGAAAATCTGAAATCTGAGGCCATACAGGAAGGAAGCAAGCTTTGTCACCGCCATCTTTGTTTAGATTAACACCAGTGTGTACCAGGTGTAAATGGCTTGTATCCTGCTGGCATTGTAGTGTTGACAGACAAATGGTCCCAAAGACAGGTGCTGCCAAGACCTTCCATTAACTGATATTTTATGTTGCTATCTGTTTGTGGGGTTATCAAATGCTAGGAATCACTGATGGGAAATCATAGTTGCACACATTACTACATTGTTTCAACCGTCCATAAGGTAAAGCTCTTGTTGCTATTAAAATACCTTAAAGAACATCGTTGGTCAGGATCGAGGATTGTAACCTAAGCACACGTACATGCTAGTGTGTGCCCCTCTGGCTGGATACACTATTATTTTAGCTTCTTTTGCTCTTATTTTTACAAAAGTATACAAATGATTCCGAGGGGCTCCAGTTTCTATAGATGTTGATGGAGCCTGGAGCCCCATAGGCTCATTTGCATAACATTTTACTCTATTTTCTGTTAAAAAAAAAAACATAAGCAGCTAAAAGAATGGATCTTTCCAGAGGGGGCACACACCAGCATTGGCTGGCTTGGTATAAAAGCCTTGATTCTGGTGGCAGCTTTCCTTTAAGAGATGGAGATGAGCAGACCCGATGGTCAGGTTTGGGTTCAGCTGCCTGACCGGACATTTTGGGCCGCCAATCCAGCAAATTGACGCAACTAACCATGGCTATGATTTGCTAGGACAAAAAAGTGGGCAGTCATAGGTGTCCGAACCCGACCATAGAGTCCGCTTGTCTCTACTGGAGATCCCTAAATAGGCCTGTTAAGTTTCTTCTCTTGCTTTTTGTAGGAGTAAGGCCCAGGCATGTTCGTTTTATTTTTGTATATGCCCTGTTCATTGACTAACGTTACAATACAGTTAAAAAGGGAGTTGGTAAATCCTTAACAATTGAAGCTGGGAATGAACTGTAGTGTTTTAAGGTTTGTATCAGAAAAGGCTGTAATGAATGGTTTATGGTGTCTCCTGCTGGGTATCGTTGAGCTGGTCTTTCAAGCCTGAAACTTCCCCAAGGGCTGACATGAATGAAAACCACTGGTGGCCAACACCTATTGGTCATTTCCATGCTTAAAAGAGAAATGATGTGGCTGATAATGAGGTCGAATAGCTCATTCCCTCATGAATGTTGCTCCCAAAACAAAAATCTAATTAGGCTCCTTTCCTTGCTTCCTGTTTCAAGGCCCCACAATTGCTGGGATGTTTTTGTTTCCATTAGTCACTTTACAATTAATCTGCTAGCTTTTGTATAACACATTCTAAAGTTTGGGAAACAATGTAACACTTTGTAATGTATACATTTATCTGACTCTGATTTACATTTGTTTTTCTTTTGGGTGCTAATATTTGGGATATTCTGAATATGCAAATGGAAAACACGCCTAATCTATTGTGGCATAAAAAAAACTTGTATAAAATGATTACACACAATTAATGCCCTCATGACCTCTATAGTCTTGACAACAATGTAGAGTAAAACTTTGTTTCCAATGCTAAACTGCAAACATTGGCCACCCTATTTTTTTGACTGTTTTTCTGTAAATTATATATGATGGTCTGTCGGCAGGTCTGCTCTTTTATACTCTGTCTAGCAATGGTTTGTATCTTGTCCATCTGCTGTTGTAGACCTGACCCCTGATATTGTCATCTAGGCCTTAGAGAAAGCGAGGGTAACATTTAGTGAAACCATTTGCTAGAAGGCTTGTAGTGTCTAGTAATTTAACTAACAACTTCCCCTTGGTGTCCTGGTCTTTAATCTTGTCATCCACTGAGCATCTCCTTTAATATAGGCCTTGTGCCATTGATTTTTGAGTTGGCTTCCCAGAGGTGATCTGCTGGCTATTTGCTATGCACAGCCAGTCTAGTCAATGCCGCAGATCCGTGGCAGGAGTCCTCTAGCCGGTGTGTGGCTCAGAATTGTACATTCAGCTACGCAGTTTTCGAAGAGCCCCAGGGGAAGGGATGCAGCAGGCACCAGCCAGTCCTGGAACAGCAATCCGGCTATGCCAGGTCGCCAACCAGGACACGGGATGGAACTTCTGTCTGCCACTAATTAGGAGGTTGATTGCCCTGTCACCTACTAGTATGACATAAGGTGTGGGCTGTGCTTTAGACTTGCCAGCAGGTTACAGAACTTTGCTTCTAGTATATATTTGACAATGACCATGTGGCCCTTGCTTTGGGATGTTTTTTTTTTTTTTTTTCTCTCTTCTTGGGATGCTTGCATAACATTATTGGGTTTCCTATGTAATTGGGAAACGCACTAATTTTACTGCTGTAGCCTGACTCTATGGGTGGAGTGCAGTGCTGAATAGGAGCACCTAGAATAGTTATGTCCTTATCGTACATATTTTTTATATAGAATGTCTTGATAGTCTGCAGCCTCCTGTCCCCTAACAGGATTGGTCTGGGCTTGTTGCTATGGAAACTGTTCTCCTAGTCGGGGAGGGGGTATTTGCTATTCTAAGCACGAAGCTGCTGAGCTGAAACCTGAAAGGGAGGGTGAAGTGGGGAACGCTTACGGCTTGCAGCTCTCTTGCCCTGTGTGTGCCTTTGGGGTGCTGTCCGGGCGTCATACCCACAAATAAGCTTGTTCGTAATTTTTATTTATTTCCTTTTAAAACCTACCTTCTGTCTTTGACCTCTCGGACATTGTGGATCTCTATGGGAATTCTCTGCCTGAAAAGTCATGATTGCTCCTTCTTTGAGGCAGTCATTAAACTGATGCAGAGTCCCAAACCTCTTCCAGCACAGAGGCTGTTGTCACTTGTAAGGGTGTAGCAGATAATGGCCTCCTCAGGGAAAGATTGCTTTAGTGCTTGAACACATGTTCACAATCTAAGTAGCCAACTTGTCCCTGAAGTTCCCCGGCTTACTGTTTTATCTGCAGTCTGGATGGGAAAAGCTTTCAAGTAAATGCAACAATGGCGGGATCATGGCTTGTGAGCCGTGTTTTGGCTCTTTTGACGTAATAGGCCCACTTCTCACATACAGACTGAGCCAAAATACACAAACTGTAATATCTGCTTTGAAATTCTACAGAAGATAAAATACATTCTGTTGAGAATATACCTTAAATTTGGTATTCTCAACTGTCACAATGACAAGAGTGAGTTTCTACTACTACGAACAACTTTGTAGTTGAATATACATTGCCGGTTTACTCTGCTCGAGGGTCTTGTGGTTTGATTGTAGGAATAAATCCTAAAAGGATTTAGCAAGTTACACTC
Organism: Engystomops pustulosus; assembly: GCF_040894005.1. NCBI lineage: Eukaryota > Metazoa > Chordata > Amphibia > Anura > Leptodactylidae > Engystomops > Engystomops pustulosus. The sequence goes on from NC_092412.1 coordinate 67,700,310, forward strand.
AAATCTTTCCTGCCATCTATGGCTTTGTGGTTTTCTAACCAAAATGTTCTTTGCAAAGATATGCAAGTCGCCAAACTATACATCAGAGGATTTATAGTATTAAATAATGGCTTTAAAAAAAAAAAAAAAAAAAAAACCCTAAACCAAATAACCAAAATTCCTCAATCAGAGGCCCTATTTGCTTCCCTGTTATGTTCTGTAACATGAAGTTGACAATGAGGTAAATGGAGCCCATACTGTCTCACATTGACTGTCAGAAGCTAACAATATGGCAAAAAGAATTTAATTTTTTGTTCTGCAGCAAGTGTCTCTTCCCCTTACACCTGATGATGACCATTTATCTCTTTTCCTCTGACAGGTTCCCCATATTACGATAATGTCCGCCCCCTCTGCTACAGTGACTCTGATGCCGTCTTATTGTGCTTTGATATAAGCCGACCAGAAAGTCTTGATAGTGCATTAAAGAAGGTGTGTATCTACCGCTGTCTGCCGCCAAGATTAGTAATGTTGGGCACGTGCCTGTACTGCTATAAAGGGATAATATATTTTATATTGATTTTGCTGTAACCTTTTCTTTTAGTGGAAGACAGAAATCCTAGACTACTGCCCCAACACGAGGATACTCCTGATCGGCTGCAAAACAGATTTAAGGACTGACTTTAGCACAATAATGGAACTGTCCAACCAGAAACAGACTCCTGTGTCCTATGAGCAGGTTTGTATAAAATATTTTGTATATAGTCCACAACAAAATGCTGGCTGTCAAGTGACTGTATTGCAGATTATTTAGCAATATTTCATAACTTTTTTCCTTTCTATATATGTTAATGATGCACAGATCATACTTGGTCTGTGGCCAGCATTGATTTCTGCCAAGATGACAACACGTCCTCTTTGTTTTAGTTCCAAATTAAGACATTTAGTGCTGTCATGGCCACATTCCCATGTATTTCAAGGGTGACAATGTCCCATTGTTCATGGGAATGCAAAGCTTTGTTGACTAAACGGAAACTGGATTTGGAAAATTGGTGCAGCGTTTATACCATTTTGATCAAACCAGAATACTCTGGGTAAATGTCTTCAAGCAACAACTGTCCACAACTTATGTTTCTTCTTTCTCTGATTTCCAGGGTTGTGCAGCCGCCAAGCAGCTAGGAGCGGAGAGCTATCTAGAGTGTTCGGCCTTCACATCAGAAAAAAGTGTGCACAGCATATTTCGTTCTGCGTCCTCACTCTGTCTGTCCAAGCCCACACCCCCCAACCGCAGAAGCCCTGTCCGGAGTTTATCCAAGAGACTTTTAAATTTGCCCAGCCGTTCTGAATTAATTTCTTCTACTTTTAAGAAAGAGAAGGCCAAGAGCTGTTGCCTGATGTAGGGCTGCATGACAGGCATGAAACCCGGACTCGTATTAGACTTTGGACATTCCCCTGCGTTCTTTATCATTACTGGCAGAGAACGCCGGGCCCGGGGGTGAAGATCCTGAGAGCAGTAGCCTCACCCCCAGGGATTGAGCTGGCACAGAGGCTTGGAGAAGAAGGGCTGAGAAAATTTGCACAAAGACTGATTGCACATGAAAGGTGGAGTTGAAACTCGAATGATGCGGTGAAGATGTCTGGAGACCACGAAAATAAAAAGCTGCTTTCAATAGAATTATCCCATCCCATACCTTGGCCAACTCCCTGGACTTGCCAGAAAATTCTCATTACAGTGTTAACCCTGTGGTACTTGTGCCTGTACATTATGGTATAGGTAACAGCTCTCAGTAAAACTGCTGGTTTAAAGTAGTTTTCTTCCATGCGCTGTGAGGACTGTATAAATTACTTTTAATTTTAATCAACTGTAAATCTGTATGTGCTTGATCTGTGACACTAAAATTTATTTATTGGAAATATATGGGAGAAACAAATCTGGACTTGTTCATTTCAGAACACCTTGGCGTGGCATAAATAAACCCTTTTTTTACGGAAATATTGCAGCAATTTCATGTTGGATTTACAAGATTGCATCACCACCAACATAGACACGTGCGTTCAGTACAACAAAGCATGTGCATTTTAATGGTAAATGTGCTCTGTTTAAATTATGCCAGAAAACGTGCTGCTTTGCGAGTTTAAAGTGGTTAGTTTTCCCATGCACATGTTTAGTCAATTTCTAAAGTATTTACTAGTTCCTGTGATCTCAGGATGTAAAAAAAAAAACTGCAGAAAATTATACATTCAAGGCTACAATTCCCATTAAGCTTTGCACAGTAGGTTTGTAGTGAGCAGAAAAAAAGTGTTGCAATATCCAGAAAAAGGGAGGCAAATACTGGAGGAGCTACTAACTTGGCAAAACTCCCAAATTGGCCAGAAAAACACACATAAAAAAAAAAAAACACAATAAAATGTTAAAATTGAGAGGTCCACAGAACGGTCTCGCCCAGTTCCTTATAGATCGGAGATTGAAGAAATTTCCTCAGTGATTCCTCCTTTCACGATGTTCACTTCTCTATACTGGATCCTGTGGGAGACCACGCTACACTGTTGTGCACGCGATCACAGCACCGGTCCTATATCAGGAAGAATGTACAGATGGTGCAGATCACCAAGGATAAGTGTTTTTTTTTTTTTTTTTTTTTTTTTTTTTTTTTGTAGTGAGCACCTTTTGGCTTTTCCAATGTAGCTCTGTCACTACGCATTTGTATATCCTACTCCTTACGTTTTCACTGCACAGCTGTGCAAATTAAGTTGGCTGTTGGAAAGCCGATCATTTGTACTCGTTGGCAGAGCCAAGAAGCCTTTCCTCTGTTCCACCCCTGCCCAACCTGTGGGTACTGAATTGAGGTAAAACCCATACCAAGGTTGGCATAACTTGCATTGGCTGCTCGTCCAGCTGCAATTTTCCCTAGCAATATCTGGACCACTTTCCTTGAATTAGACAATTGTGATCACTTTTTAATATATTATGCTATCCTATATCTTCTAGCTATTTTAATCTATAGGGAACTGCTATTGACTCCACAGAAATACCTAGGTAGCAGCTTGGATTAGCAAAAAATAACACCAGAGATGGAGGCTTGACCGAGCACACTTGCATGCTTGTGTGCTGTATCTGGCAGAATCCACTTTTGGCTTCTCATGCCCTTGTTTATATTTAAAACAAAAAACAACTTATTGAAAATTATGCAAATTAACCTGAGGGTCTCTGGGCTCCATAGCTGTCAATGGAGCCTCTCGGGTTCATTTGTATATTTTTTCAAAGCTATTTTTGTAAAAACAATTGTATGTGAAGTTAAGAGTGCATTATGCCAGTGGGGGCACACACCAGTATGTCCGTATGCTTGGTTTACACTGGTGATCCTGGTGGATGTTCGTTTAATGGCATGGGAGCTCCTACATGCATATGTCAACCATTAATGGTGAGCCGTCAAAGCAATAAAAGGCCTTAGTCATTGTGATCCAACATTATCCAATCTTCCTTGTGTTATTTTTGAAAGAAGACTCCTGTTTTTATCTTGGGTACTGCCGTTTAACATTGTGGACTCCTGAGACTTGGAGCCTCTGGGCCCCAGGCAGTGGTGATCCTTTAATCTGTATTTGTTATACTAATAGACCTGCATGATGGCTGACTATCTGATGGCAATAAACCCACTAAGCTAGTGATTTGACTGGTATTTATTGCATATCCTCTAGGTATTTCAGTCTTTAACACCCACTGCTGATAACAAGAGGTTCAAAGTCTATTAAGAGCAGAGCAAAATCCTTGTCTGCTTTAATTCTGTTTTTAATGGTGGTCAGAGTGCGTTACTGCATATTTCATTTCTTTATCAATCCCAAAATACTCATGTTCCAATGTTGTGTGGGGTCTCCACTGGTTCCTAATACATTGACCAGTTTTGAAACACCAGAAATACTGTTACGTAAGTGATCTGGCTTATATGGGGGGCCTCCACATCAGCCAGTAACTGGCTATACAGCATTTTTGAGGGATATTCCCATAGCTTCCAGGTGGAACCAATGGGTGTAGAGCAGTGAATATGAAATGGGAGAGATGGGTTAGGTGAGTATTGTGCACTTTTTACATATATGTAAAATTGTACTATTGACATTCTCCAACAGTCTACAGTATTATAGCTAAATATTTCAGCCTACTGAAATTCCGAATTTAAAAAAAAACTGCAACCTGATGAATGCTGACAATATTAATTAAACTTGGTAACTGGCCCTCTGTGACCGACACTACATGTATGCTAAGAGCCAGTCATTGTTCAGTGACATCTAGTACCTCACAGGTGACGATCGACTCCATCAGGAACAAGGCATCATTGAGTCTTCTCCCACCCATGAATTTTGAATTTGCTGCCAGACGTCTTCAGCTCCCAGCACCACATCTCCACACTGCACCCATAAAATACCAGCTACTTTCAGTATAAAGCCAACTACATATTAGTCTTCATAAACCTATCGTGACACAACAGACCTTTATAACATTATACAGAGCCCCATCTATAATAGCCTCTCTCATTTTATAATATGCAGCCCATTGTGATATTTGATGCATGAATTTGGCCAATTCTAAAAATAAAGCAGTTACTTACCTTGACTGCTGTCACGCTCCCATGCCGGCGTTCGCACCCTCTTCATCTTCCCGGCTCCTCTGCTCTGTGTCGCGATGCAGACGGCATGATATCATCCCACACTACCTGGCTCCTTAATAGCAATAGAGCGGCACAGTCTGTGCAACAATTAAAGAGACAGGCGCAATGGCCACCCTAAGGCCTGCATATTTTGCCGCCTTTCTCTGGGCTTGGATGCGGCCATGGGCGAGCTGTATAATTCCTACAATAACATATACATAATAACTGTTCTTTATATTCCTCATTTTCATAAATGTTTTCTTCACTGTAACGTCAGTCTTCCAGTCATATGATTTTCTGTGACTTGTGACCTTGTTTTAGACACGTTATTCTTAAAATCAGGCCATGTTTTCAGAAAAGGAATCTTGGGAATTTTGTTGCTATAGCTACCTAGGCATTTCAGTACTGTTTAAAAAAAAATGTAATAACGCCAGGCCTGTATAAGTATGAAGATTCACAGCAGACTTGTAAGTTACTGTCTGACTGTAGCACGCTTATTTTGAAAGGTATTTTTTTTTATCACTTATGATAATGACGGACTATTCATTGTAATGGCATAGCTATAAGAATGGTGGCGGTCCAACTTCTGCAAATTATTTTTTCTGGACACGGAGAGAATGGTGATTGGAATCTAACTTCATTCTCTGTGTAGTGGGAACTGCATCTGCATTGGGTCTCTATTGAGCCCTATTGCCATGAACTTGGTTATTATTCCAGCATTATAAAGGAATATGATAAGGAAAGTGGGGCACTGGTGTGCAGAGAAGATCCAGACTATACATCCGGGAGAAGTGAAACCTGTTTGATCCAGCATAGAGAGTGACAACAGAGACAGAAAGGGCATGTACACCCGGGATTCATTCTTTTTGCCGTCTCTGTGAGAGAAACTCAAGTGTAAGTGGTTTTCAGCCCCAGACTATAACGTGAGTGATGCCATGTTGCTGATTGTTGGTACATAAGAGACTGCTTCCTTTAGAAATGTAACTATTATGCTAGTTGCCCCATGATAGATTTGGAAAGCATGGAGCCCAAGGCTGAGCTTATTGCTAGTAAAGTTTTCCTAAAACTTAACACCTGTTATAACCTCTTCCACAATACAATCTTTGACTGTGGAATCACCTAAAGATTGAGGGCAGCAGGACGCCTCAGTGGTTAGAACTACAGCCCTGCGCTGGGGTCCTGGGTTCAAGTCCCATCCAGGTCAACATCTGCAAAGAGTTTGCTTGTTTTCTCTGTGTTTGCATGGGGGTCCTCCGGGTCCTCCAGTTTCCTGCCACACTCCAAACCACACTAGTAGGTTGATTAGACTGTGTGCCACATGGCGACAGGCACTGATTTGGCAAGCTCTGTGCAACGGTGCGTACTGTAATCTGTAGGTGCTATATAAATAAAGAATTATTATTATTATTGGACAGTTTTTCAATTAAAGTAACAGTCCAGTGTTTCAGCTGATTCAATGAATTACACCTTATGCAGAGCTTGAAGGTAGGAACATGACTCTAGCAATACAATGAAAATGAGTCCTGCTCCTCCCTGCAGCTCCTGCACCAGGCATTATTCAATGAATTAGCTTTGACTGTAATGTTCCTTTTGTCTGTGTTCACACATGCGTTTTTTGCTGCATTTAAAATGCATTGGGACTCTGATGAAAAAGTTAAGGGAAGCTGCTTCCCAGTTAATATGGATCACAAAATGCAATTCGAAGTGCAGCTTCCAGTGGTCAAGGTTTGGACATGTTGCAGCCAAAATGGTAGAGCCACACAAGTCTGCATTTTTTATAACGATAGTGAATGATTTGCTAAAGCATGACACGCCACACACAAAATGACCAGCTCCCTCTTTCACAGTCAAAGGATTTAGACGTTAAAATAATAGACAAGAAATTCCTTGTAATTCTATGTCATTTACTGTCATTCCTGCACATTCCCACAGATATCAAGCCTCGCCTCCCATTGTTTGGTAATCAGAGGGCAGACAATTGTCATTGCTAATTGCCCATCCACTTCTTTACAATCAATGTTCCCTTCATGTAGATGTCTGCAGTGATATATGTGCTTGGAAAAGTTGCAAACTGTCATTATAACACTGCAACAGTTAACATTAATCATCATGTCAGCATGATGCAGTCACATCTCCCCATCTCCAAAGTCTCTGCCTCTATTCCTGAAATCTAAAGCTGTGCTATGAATAGAAAGCTGGAAGCCGGCAGGAGCCCTCGCATACGTGTTCACTAATATAGCGCGTTGTCAATCAATTACAGTATACACATATAGTAGATGCATGTTATGCAGAACTTCTAGATTTAGTGATAGAACTATAAAATAAAACATTACATGTTTTGGGTTATTGCCTGATTAGAGGAAGGAGCAGCACCCTGCCACCCTAAATGGGTCACTATCTATATATAATGCAATGACTGAAGCTGGTATCTGGTTCCTTGTGTGGCTATGATAAGATTGACAAAAGAGCAGATATCAGTGTTTGAACTCTGATAATCCATGCAGATCAGTGATAATTTTTTTCTGCGGATTATGTCATCTATTAACCTTTAAAAGTCTGGCTCCTCCTAATGCAGATAGAGTTGTGATGCTACATCACCATTGAGGCAAGAAGGGCGTGAGGTGTGATGATGTCATCGCGTCTGCAGAAACATAAAAAGGGGAACAGGGAGGGGGCTACAATATGAATGGGGGCAACAATGTATGGGGAAGGATACCACAATGTGAGATGAGGGGGAGCATTATCGGTAGGATAGGGGGGGGGGGGTAAATAAAAGGGCTAACTATCAGTTAGGGTAAACATAAAAGTGGTAGTATCAGTGGGGAACATTATATGGAAGCTGTTACAGGAATGAGGGACATTATATGTTGTTGGGGTACATTAAGGGGTATCAGATATGGGGTTCATTGTGGGGTATTATACAACATGGGGGATGGCCACAGGACAGGAGATATTTTACAGTGTGGGAATACTAGGGTGTGGGATAAGGGGTACAGCAGGGGGTCATAGTTTAGGGCATAACATTTTTTACAGCTTGCATAGTGCTACATCATATGTCCCTCATTCGCACAAAAGTTGGGAGGTGTGTGCAAAACCACAAAATGTTGTAGGGGACTATGTTCAGCAGAATGGTAGCGCCAAAAGTTAATAGAGACTAACTGGAAAGTGCCATGTGCACAGAAATCCTTTGTATAAAAAATAAATCTTTACATTATATGAAAGTTTTGCAGACCTGTGACTAAAGATACGTGCAGGGTAAAGCCAGTTTCACACACCAGTGTTTTTTCCAAAATTGGATCCCAGAGATGAAAATTGTATAATCAAAAGATTTATACATCTGGTGATTTGAACTTACTCCTTGTTTTATTATCCAAATATTTCTACTGTTGTGTAAAAATGGCATAAGGATCCTTTTACACATTGGGATTTTAAGGGACTTTTTTTACAATGGGAAATAGTCGGACATTATTGGCACTGTGCTACCCACCAATGAGTATTTTAATGCTATGTGGGCTGACAGTGAAGCATTTGCATGTTTACGCAGAGCAATGATTGAGAATGAGCTTTATACTGTACACTTATTCCTGTGATCATTGGCGCATGTAAAATAGTCTTTACTCACCATTTATGTGATCAACAGGCTGCTTTATTACCAGTTAGTTTCTGCATTGTACTTACTTTCTCCCACCCCTCTTTTAGGAAATATTGGATGTTTGTACTTTTATATCCAATCTACTAATTTCATTTTATTTTGTTAAAAGTACAAAAGTACATTTTAAAAATGTTGGATTCTCATAAAAACCAGGATTAACAATAAAGCTTCATTGCAGACACCTGTGATAACTGTTAAAGCTGTTTATTGTAGCCTAGGACTAAAGTACAGTAAATTACCAAAATCCAGAGGTCCGATTGTAACTAGGGGTCGTATGTAAGTCAGGTGTTCTTAAGTAGGGGACCGCCTGTATAAATCCAAAGAATTCCACCATAAATGGAAAATGCTTAGCCTTATCCTACCTGCATTCTCACACGTTGTTTGTGTCCCCTGTGTTTCCAATGTGTGAGGTCTGCTCATATGGTGATAACAGTAGAAAAACAGCCCAGGCCGTAAACATGTATAAACCTACAATAATTAATAATCCGTATATACTCGAGTATAAGCCTACCCGAGTATAAGCCGAAACCCCTAATTTTACCACCAAAAACTGGGAAAAACTACTGACTTGAGTATAAGCCGAGGGTGGGAAATGCATTGGTCAACCCCCCCCCAATAGTATACAGCCTGCCAGCCCCCAGTAGTATACAGCCTGCCAGCCCCCAGTAGTATACAGCCTGCCAGCCCCCAGTAGTATATAGCCAGCCCCCATGTAGTATTTAGCAGCCCCTAGTAGTATACAGCAAGCCCCTAGTAGTATACAGCAAGCCCCTAGTAGTATATAGCAAGCCCCTAGTAGTATACAGCAAACCACTAGTACTATACATCAGCCACTAGTACTATACAACGGCCACCAGTAGTATACAGCAGCCCCTAGTAGTATACAGCAGCGCCTAGAAGTATACAGCAAGCCCCTAGTAGTATACAGCAGCCCCTAGTAGTATGCAGCAGCCCCTAGTAGTATACAGCAGCCCCTAGTAGCATACAGCAGCCTGCCCCCACGGACCTTAAAAAAAATAAACTTAAATACTCACCCTCAGATGTCAGCGCGGCTTACTGATGTTTCTGATGTCAGCGCTTCCTGTCTTCTTTCTTCTCCATGGGCGCGTCCATGCCGGAAGAAGACGGTACGCGCTGACATCGGTAAGCCACGCCGACATCGGGGAGCCGCGCTGACGTCGGAGGGTGAGTATTTAAGTTTATTTTTTTTAACTGGGTAACTTTTTTTTTTATAATAGACTCGTGTATAAGCTGAGGGGACGTTTTTCAGCACATTTTTTGTGCTGAAAAACTCGGCTTATACACGAGTATATACGGTAGATAAATTTTTCTCAACAGTCAGTACTCTCTATACATATATAAACATATACAACATACCTCAGTATAAAATATAATGCCAAGGAAATTACTTAAAGGGGTATTCCAGGAATCAACATAATTGAAATCCAAATGGGTCCCCTTAGCAGAAAAATGCTGTGGACATAGACTATAATGAGGAATTAAAATGCTACTGGCCCTTTAATCAGTCTGTTAATTTCCTCCACGCGGAGAAGATACAGGACGGAAGATGGCCGCTGGTCACATGTCCACATCACATGTTCTGCACCTGCCTGGGCAGTTCATGTGATCACCACTACGTTTGCTGTAGTCCGTTGGTTGCAGTGCATCCAGTATGGCCAGTGTTTTGGTGATGGCAGCTACACATCATTACTATGCCATCTTGGTGATAACTGCATACTTTAGAGAGGCAATCAAATTTTGCAAATCATAAAATCAAACTATTTAAGCTCCATTTAGTTACTAATAACATTGAGTTTTGTTACATTCATTTATTTATAGCATCATGGGTTTTTGTATCAGACGTTCATATTCCCGGAATACCCCTTTAATGAAATCACAATTTTATGAGAGCACAGTTACCACAAAGTACCAACGCAAACAATAAAAAATAGATATATAACAAAGGACAGTTTAAAAACATATACCTCCCAGTGGTTTGGGGAGGTATACACTTCATTTTCTACACAAATGTCACAAGTTAATATAAATACATTTCATACCATATATGTACACAATAACTAAAAGTGAATATGCTAATGCAAGTCATAAACATTGGCAGGAATAGAACCTGCTCCAGTGGGCCAGAGCTGTAGAAATCATGGCCATGTGTATTAAAATACATGGAGATGTGTGCTAGCCGGTGAAATAACAGGTAGCTCACAGTCCATTCCAATGTTCATGTGCAGGAGGCCTTATATAGATGCCTTCCTAAGGGTCTGTACAACACCAATCTGTAACAAAGGCATTTATTGTACTTTCCTACTTTGTGGGAAATGCAAACACAGAAATTCTCTTGAAGAGGCGGAAAATTTGAGCAACAGAAACAGATACTAATGGCAAGGTGACAGATGCATTTTAGAGACCTCCACCACAGCAGGATATGACCATGGAAGGGTCTAATTGTCAGTCTAATAAAGATCCCCCGCAGGATTACTCCTAAGATCTTAGAATTTCCTGATTACCTATGGCGGATATAACGTCACATGACTCTGGTGTTGCCATAAATCGTTAGATAAACTGCAGAAACTTAAGAAATGTATTTGACTACAGAGCTCCATGACTACTATCTTTTATGTATACAAGTGTTAATTTGTCCCTTGTCAACCATTTGTTGCTCACTCTAGTGTTCATATGTTAATTGGTCACCTAAATGTGTATCTAGGCAGTATGGCTGGAATGTAAAACAGCACATTGTTACTGGTATTGGAAGTACAGTATTCTTTTATTCTTTTTATTGGAGCTAGTTCAGATTAATCCATTGCCATTAACAAGTGAGTGGCCTTGTAATGCATTGTAAATTTACAAGAGAAACATTTTTCTAGAACATGTCTGGTCACGTGGATTGTAATATCACCTTCTATAAAGTTTTATGAACTTACACTAAGGTTCTGACAATACACATAGGCATATCAGTATTCTCTGTAGTATCTCTGTGGTTTTTTTTTTATTAGGGAGCTTGCTTGCATGATATTTGTCAAGATATTTATAATGTGACATTCCCCGAATATATATATACATACAGGCAGTCCCCGGGTTACATACAAGATAGGGTCTGGAGGTTTGTTCTTAAGTTGAATTTGTATGTAAGTCGAAACTGTATATTTTATAATGGAAGTTCTAGACAATTTTTTTTCTTTTGCCCCAGTGACAATCGGAGTTTCAAAATTTTTGGTGTAATTGGACCAAAAATTATCAATAAAGCTTCATTACAGACACCGTACATCTGATCATTGCAGTCTGGGACTATAGTAAAGCATCCAGAGAGCTTCACCAGAGGTCACAGTGGGCAGAGGGGTCCGTCTGTAACTATGGGTTGTCTGTAAGTCGGGTGTCCTTAAGTAGGGGACCGCCTGTATATATATGTTCTTCCCTGAAAAAGGATCCTGAATAGGGTCTGAAATGTCACCCACTTGAATTTTTCACCTCAATTTTTTAATCTTATTTTTATGGGGAATAACTTTACTTGTAAATGACACTTTTAATTTTGTTACAATGTTATAATATATATGTACACGTATATAAAGATAGCAGCACTCCAAAAATGCAAGTTGATCAAGTGAATTTGATCTATGTTAACTGTAACTTAGCTTGAGAAAGTATAAGCACTGGAGCTGAAACGTTGCAGCTAACATGGAATAAATTCACTTGCATTTCTGGAGTGCTGCTTTTCTTTTTACTATCTTCAGGCCTGGCCCTGAATAGTGTGCACCCACATTTTTTAAAAACATTTTTAGCATCTATTGCGCTGGTGAGATTTTCTTTTTGTGTATATATATGACAGCCCTGACATTCTTTCACAGGCCAAAAGTGCTGCTATACAAGCATTTAACCTAGTCGCTTAATCTCTTTCCCTTTGTTGGTAAATTAACATAGTAATCAGCGTTGACATCATACATCCAGTGGAGGGAAAAGTACTAAAAGAGAGGGTGTTTCAGGATTATTTTGGTTATAGTGACCTCTGATCTTTACATTATGTCTATTATAACATATTATATCGTATGGGTTTAGGTATTGATGTTTATTTCCATATTACTGTGTAATATATTAACTTTTTAAAAGCAATGAAAATTAAATAAAGCATTGTTTTTTTATTGTTTGAAGGGGTTTTCCTATTTAACCTATTTATGAAATGTCCATAGGATACATCATAAATAGATGGAAAGATGTAGGTCTTACCTACCTCCATTCATGCTGACTGTGGGTCAATGATTTTTAATATGTGTCTTTATAGATGAAAAAGAACTTATACTGACCACTCTCCTCTCCCCACTTCTGCCATGACGCGCCTGTTACTTTCGGCTTGTGTTTGGAAACTGACGCCAACGATGATGTGGATCTACTACCACGCTCCTGTTACTGCATGAGTTTCAGTTTAGTAGCAGGAGAGCGTCACACACAGAATCCAGCAGTGATGGGCGGCTCCGCGGAAGGACAGGAGCAGGGAAAGAGGTCCTCCCAGCCATATATTAAATCTTACCTATTACCAGACAATCAAATTCACTGATTTTGGTGCCATCAGTCAACTCTCCAAATATGTCCAGAAGTTTCTTCAGCTTATGTCGGAAGAAAAGAATCAGACATACTGAGTTTCTGCTCATTGTGGAAGTTCAGACCCATAATAGCTAAAGGATTATTCAGCCAACAGCTTTTGTATATATAGCACGTGGCATCACTAATGTTTTTTAATATATGCAATTCCTAAAACCCACGCATATCTTAGTTTGAACTGTACATTTATGTAGACACAGTACAACTTACCTTTATTTTACTCTTGTTCAATGTTAATCTTTTGCATTATTTCTAAGCTGTCTCCCACCTCAACTTTTTTACCTTTTAAAGAGAATTATTTGCAATCTAATTTTAATGTATGATCCTCTGCTATATTGCTATGCTTGAAGTTTATCCTATATACCCCTTGTATGGGAAAATCATTTTGTTCATTATTATTTTATTAATTGCTGTTACGTTATGCACGGGATAGGGCCTAACTTGCTGATCAGTCAGATTAATGAAGCAGAAGGCCGCGCATGACCGTTAATCTCTATGGAGCTGACGGAAATTGCTGAGCACGGTCATGCCGTCTGCTGCATTAGTCTGAGGAGCGACTTTTCGTGATCTCCCATGGATAGGGCCTAACTTTCCTTTGTTGGAAAACCCCTTTAAATAAATATATGCTAGTAATTATATAGGTTATTCACTGGCCATCTATAATCACATATTTTCATTATTAGACATATACAGTATGTTGAAAGTTATAGAGAGCAAAGTAAGCCAGTCATATACTGAACCAGATCTATCAAAGTGTTTATATCTATGCTATAACTATGCTGACTCATTAGGAACAATCTGTTTACCTCCCATTTATTTGCTTAGTTCACACACTTTTAAAACAACTTAGGCTACATTCACACTATGCGTGCCCGCTGTACCGTAGCAGCCTTAGACAGCCCAAAATTCTTCCACCGGTACACGTCAGTCCCTTTTTGTACTAGTCACTAAAGTCTGTCTAAAACCCTTGATAAGTCTAATATATTTTAGAGAGTTTTCTGGAAATTTGCTATATTTTCCCCAAGGCATATGACTGGCAGCATCAAATTCCAAAAGCGTGGGACTATGATATATCTTTAGTAATGCATAAAGAGTACTGTATACATATACACTATTTGAATTCAGTGGAGGACACGTATCCTTATTTTAACTTGCTTTTTTCTTTTTGTACTTATTTTTTAATTTTTGGGAGCATTTGCACATTTCTTTTGCACCTATACCAGGGTGTTAAGCAGTTTGCCGCTGTGTATATGTTGCAGTGTTCCTAATGTATCTGTGCACCTTCTACATCCCCTATTTTAGAGAAAATTGGAGACTTTTTAGGCTCAAATCAAAGTACAACTAACCCATACTTACTTCCATACATGTTTTAGAAAATAAAAAAATGTGCAAAATCACACCACCCAAAAAAACCCCACATACAGATACATAATAACACACAAGTGTGCCAATAGCAGACAAGTTTAAAAATAAGCAGCAGAAATACAATTATAAATACCTAGTAAAATTGACTATAGCAAAAGCTATATGGATTATTTTCTTTATTATATTGTCTAGACTTTTTTGTAAACTTTATCCCACATTATTTGCTCGATAAAAACATTTAATAAAGGTGATTTTTTTTAATTTATATAATACAGTATTAACATAAATGATTTGGAAAATTAGACAGTTTAACTATTTTGGATTTCCAGTTGTCATTCCAAGCCATGTTTCCAGCACCTTGTTACACTACAATTCAATCTTCGCTTCAAACTGTGTTCTGGTTGTGACATATTTGGGGTGAGCTGAGTTGCCACTGGGCAGCTGTCTATTTCTATTATGTACAGTAAAGGCTGAAATCCTTTAAAGAAGCTCAGAGTGATGTTCATAGATTGGAGGATTTAAAGCCATATCCACATAATGTGGTAAAAGAAAAAGAACATTGTCAACATTTTTTTCTCTTTTCTCTCTAATGATATAATTGCCACGGCGTCTATAAAAGAACATTATCTGATAGCATCCCGATTCATTCCTCCGGGGATTTAAGCTTCATTGTGTGAATGATACAACCCAAGATAATGAAAAGTATCAGAAAATGCAGAATAGGCAATGCAAAGATTTTTCTTTCCTATTTCTTATGCCAGTATCTTGCTGAAGGGTTTTTATCATTTTGAAATGTGCCATGAGATTCACTTTTAGTTGCAATTCACAGAATGTCTCCTGCTTTCTCCATTACTAGTGGATGGCCACTCACTTAAAAACTTATGAAGTATTAATAGAATCAAAATTGTATTTGTGAGATATCTTAAAATCAAAAAGAACAGGTTAAAGTGCCAATGACACAAGTAGTATGCCTTTATATGCTGTTAAAAGATACTAAAGCATTATCTGTAATTTAATTGTGATGCAAATTTTCCTAGATGTCTCAAGAATGTGAGAGGCCGGCGTCTGTGTGATCTTAAAAACCCAAACTTAATGCATTAGTAGGCATTAGGGTTGATATTCTCTTCCTTTGGCCTAGTCTCAATGGATCCTCATGAATGGGGCCTTAGGAAAAATGTGCTTTAAAAAAATTTGCCATAAAAATGTCTCCCTGTAGATGCATGAAAAATCAAAAGATGCTCTTTAGTTATATCAGCCACATGATACATTTTCTGTCATCCTCTCATGAAGCTCATCAAGAGAAGTATATAATTCCACATGTGTTAATTCATAGTTTTGATGCCTTCACCATAACTTAGATTACAAGTAATTTGTGAAAGACTTATTTGCCCATTGTCTCTTCCAAACATCTTAGGCAGTGGTCCCCAAACTACGGCCCGTGGGCCACATGCGGCCCGCGGACCGGTTTTATCCGGCCCCCACCGCATCCAGCGCTTGGAGCGCCAGCGGCTCCTGCTGAGGCCCCCGAGAGGTCGCGGTAGTCAGATAGGAGCCTCCATCCATCTGGATAGGAAGCTCCTGCCCGTCACTGAATAGTCCTCAACGTGGCCGATGTGGCCGCTTGAGCACTATTTTTACAGGTGGAGTGATGTGGCCGGAAGACAACCCCGGCAGTACAGGATATGTGCAGAGTACAGAGGAATTTCTTATTTTTTTTTTATTTTTTAACATTAGTCCGGCCCTTCAACAGTCTGAGAGGGCCCGTGAATGGCCCCTATGTAAAAAGTTTGGGGACCCCTGATCTTAGGGATCAACGCCTCTAAGAAATACATTTTGTTGTTTCTTTGACCTGGTAAAGAAAAGAGGATTGAATAGTGGATGAAGCTTGGGTGAATACTATGGCAAATATCAAACAAATACTAACCCTAACTCTAATTCATAGAGATTAATTTCCTGACCATCAGTGATTACCTTCAGGTTACATCAGGAACTTAGCAAAAACATATATTTTTGCCCCTCTATTATATTCCATGAACTTCTCTTTGAGTGTGTTTTCCTAGTTAGCAGCCTTATTTTCATAGTTTCATAGTTTATACGGTTGAAAAAAGACACTTGCCCATCAAGTTCAACCAAGTAAGGGAAGAGATTGGATGAGGAAGGGATTTAGGGGAAACAATTCTATATAACATAACCATCAATGTTATTTAGGTTTAAAAAGGCATCTAGACCCTTCTTGAAGCTCTCTGCTGTCCCTGCTGTGACCAGCGCCTGAGGCAGGCTATTCCACAGATTGACCGTTTTCATAGTAAAAAAAGCCCTGTCACCTCTGGTGATTAAACCTTGATTTCTCCAAACGGAGACAGTGCCTCCTCGTCTTTTGATTTGATTCAATCTGAAACACCATATTTTTTGTATGGACCATTCATATATTTATATAAATTAATCATGTCTCCTCGTACTCGTCTCTTTTCCAGACTAAATAAATCTAGTTGTTTTAATCTTTCCTCATAACTAAGACCCTCCATACCCCTTATCATTTTTGTGGCTCTACGTTGAAACCTCTCCAGCTCCAGGGCATCCTTTTTATGGACCGGTGCCCAGAACTGGACAGCATATTCCAGGTGAGGCCGAACCAATGCCGTGTATACATCCCTATCACGAGAGTCCATACCACTTTTGATACATGACAAGATCCTACTAGCTTTAGAGGCAGCTGCTTGACATTGCATGCTGTTACTCAATTTATGATCTACTAGTACCCCCAGGTCCTTCTCAACTAGGGACTCTCCCAGATTTACTCCCCCGAGTACATATTTTGCCTTTGGATTATTGGCCCCCAGGTGCATAACCTTACATTTATCCACATTAAACCTCATTTGCCAAGTGGATGACCAAACATTCAGTTTGTCCAAGTCACCCTGCAGCCTATGAACATCCTCCATAGACTGTATTACACTACACAGTTTGGTGTCATCTGCAAAAATAGACACAGTGCTATTAATTCCTACCTCTACATCATTAATAAATATATTAAATAGTAGTAGGCCAAGCACAGAACCCTGGGGTACACCACTCATAACTGGTGACCATTCTGAGTAGGAATCATTGACCACAACTCTCTGGATACGATCCTTCAGCCAGTTTGCAATGCAATTGCAAATGATTTCTGCCAAACCAATAGCCCTAATTTTACCCATCAGGCGTCTATGAGGTACAGTGTCAAATGCCTTTGCAAAGTCCAAGAACACAATATCCACAGCTGCTCCTCCATCCAGGCATCTGCTCACCTCTTCATAGAAGCAGATCAGGTTAGTTTGACAACTTCTATTCTTAGTAAACCCATGCAGGCTGCCTTCATTATACGTTTTAGGGGCCGTTCATATTACATTATGACCACCTGTTCATATCTGTAAAAAATTCTGTCAATTTGTCAGCAACTAAAATACAGTGGGCATTTTTAAGGGGTTGATCCCTGGAGTATCACATGGGTGGGGTTGTCATCAGATCAATGGTAACAGCACAGCTCTGTTCTTTGTAGTGGGTGAAATGGGTTACTGCAGCTTAATGCTTGCCCCTGCCATGTACTGTTTAACAGACATATATACTTATACTTATCTGATACTACTACCCCTATAGCTTGCAGTGGACACCTCAATGTGACATGGACCAAGAAATTGTCCAGTCCACCATGAAGAAGCAGTTTTTTTATTAGGTACAACTACAAAGACTGCACATATACCTTACCACAGCTCTAGATGTGACATCCAAGTGCTGCTTATTCAATGTAAACAGGGTTTATAAAGTTAAAGCTACTGCATAGCAAATACAACCCCACTATAATCAAGGTACCAGTTACTTCTTTTAGAGTTTAGAGTTTAGCATAAGCCGGATAGATATTCCCTTAAAAATGTCAAGGCGACCACCTCATGTTTATTTGGGTCACTCTCCTTAATGATAGATTTCTAGGTAGATAAGAATAAAGCAAAGTTTAATTTCATTTGCCCAATGCTTTTGATCTTGGGAAGATAAGTGACAGCTAGAGGTGTCTAGCATTGGCTTCTCCCTATACCTGGTTCACTACACAAACCCATGGGAGTCCCATGGCTGTGTATTGCCAGTTTTAGACAGTTTATTTCTTCAACACTACTGTATACTCTTGTGCTTTTCAATACACAGGTCATGTTTTGACCATTGGTTCAGTGATTGGATTTTTAAGTGTACTCTATCCCAAAAGCTCACAATGGTGCTCTATGTGGTTAACAATTAATAGCATCACTCTTAATTGAGTTTGCTGAGTACACAGTTAATAAGGGAAAGAGACAGGCGAGTCGGCATTGCAGATAAAACCTCATAGTAGTAAACACAAACAAGCTTTGAAGTCTGGAAATGGCAAGTGTTTCTGTGTTAAACAGTCCTGTTTGCCTGCTTTTTCACAATTTAGACTATTTATTTTACCCTTTTATGTATTGGTAATTATTCACATGGACTTGCGATGGCAGTCAATATGTTTTGTGTACTCTAATGACAGTGGCTTATGGTATATATGGAGATGGCTGCTATTTGCAGTCACAGGATCTAAGTTATAACTTACTTAAGTTCAGTTCCCATGGACAAAGGGCAAGGATAAGCTAAAGAACTACCATCAACGTCTTTATGGCTTCACAGTGTATTGTTAGTGCACCGGACACCTCAAGGAAGCATATGGCACTCTGTCCATCAATGTACTATTGTAAAGCAAACAAGCATTTGGTCATGGCTCTTAGGAGAAATGGCATCGGACTGGTAATTAGGGTAGCCACACCAAAAAAATGATATATGCTTTTGTCTAACATAAAGCAGACAGAGAAACAATTGCCATATGTTGATTATTGCCATGAAATGTTAAAGAGCACATCCACCATGAATATATTAATCATTTCGCCTACACAAAGAGTGAAGTAATTTCCAAAATTAATTATTAAAATTTTTTTAAAGATGTTGGTCAAGCTATAAAATGTGTCCGATGTGTGAAAACCAAAGCTAAAGAAAGTGGTCTCAAAAGCTTACAATTGTCATCAATAAAAGTATCAACAACAAATAATCTATACTTGTTGCAGCTTCCTGTACTGCGCTTTGGTCATTTGTTTATATGGATTGTAGCAGTCTTATGTCCTTATTCACACATTGGGAGATGAATCAGAAATGTCTAAAAGAAAAACGGTTCTAGTTGCTCATTGCAACCAATCAGAGCTCAGCTCTTATTTCATAAATAGATGCGAGAGACAACTGCACTCTGATTGGTTCCCATGGGCCAATAGAACAGTTCTGTACACTTCTGATAAATCACCCCATCATTTCTGCAACCAATCACTGACCTGGATGATATATGGTAGGAGACCACTGAGGCCGATCATTGGCTAAAAAAGTGACATAGGTAAAAAAAAAATTGCCAAGGACACACAGTAAAAGTGAGTTTTATTATTTAAAATGTTCTGAGCATTTGGGAACTTTTCTTTTCAGTTGATGAACTAAAAGTCACCACTTGCCTTTAAGGGAAAGCTTGCATCATCAAATATGATTAAATATTGCCCCATGTAACACTTCACCATAAAATGCGCTGCGGAATCTGTTGGCGATATATAAATAAAGGAATTATTATTATAAGATGTCATACCAGATAATTGCTTGACTTGATAGGTAGTATGCAGTGACTTGCCCATCCATCTGCTTATTAATACATAGAAAGAATAACCTGCAATGCCATTACCCCATCCATATTTCAGCATGTGTTGATGAAGACACTATTAGTGAAGCCCACTACATTTCGCACTGAATAATTAACAGGGGGTCTGTTGTGTTGTAACATTCCCACTCCTTACATGTCTCTGTCCTGCTGAGTCTCACCAAGAAAACTTCTTAGCACATCAAAAGACATCCCAACCCTGCATGAAATTGGGACCCAAAAGCCTTGAATGAGCGGGAATCCTGTTAATAAGGACAGCTAAACCTACAAGCACTGATTAGAGCCTAATGGAGAGATAATGCACAACTATTAACACCATGAGAACAGATCATTCTGCCCTTAAGGGTGTGGGGGGAGGGACCCGGGAAACAAACAGTGGAATTACTGAATACCTTTTTTGTGCGTAGTGGTTCTACAGCTTACATCTGCAGAAACTGGATTCACGCATTTTTTTAATCCAATAAGGACAAAAGAGAAAATTCTATTTCCATTTCAGGCTTTCATTTGTATTTAATTACAAGCCCCAATACCACATAGGTTTCCAATAAAAAAGGACTTTGACCTGAGTTGTGGACCATAGATTGTACCATAAAAGACCATATCATACCTAAGCAAGACGTCTGTTATATCACCTACATTTTTAAGTCATCTAGACCCTGACCTACCTTAAAGGAACACTCCAGTCAAAACTGATTCATTAAATTATCCCTTGTGCTGGGCCTGAAGGGAGGAGCATGACTACAGGTTATAGGAATTGCATTACAAGAAATGCATTTGTCCACAGAAATTATTGGGGTAGATTTACTATAGATCTTAAATATATAAAAGAAAGGGCAAACATAGTTTTTGGCTTTGTCCACACCACCACCAATGGTGTCTGTTCCTCTGTTTTATTATGGACACCTTAATCTGATGGTAAATGGAAGCACTTCCATTTAACATCCATTCCATTCCCAATAACTTGTATGTATGTAGGTTTCCCTTCTGTCATGCTTTCATTACTTTCAACAAAACAGTAGCGCTGCAGCATGCATTATTTTTACATAATAATGAAAGATCTGAATGACAGACACTAGTGTGAACCGGTGCATAAAACTGCATCAGAGCATTAAATGCTGAAAGGTAGATCCGGCATATATAGAATATCAACTCCACCTTTCACCACTTATTTTGTTGGCTTACTTTATGTCAAAAATTCTATTTATTTTTTTGTTCACATTGTTTCATTTTAGCCAGCACCCTTTTTTATATATGCATCACCATTTTCCTGATATGTCTTTCAGCTTTTGATGTTTATTGTAAGGGGTCTATAACACATAATAAATGTGGTGTAAGATGCATAAAATCAGTTTTTTGGGTGTAAATTACTAAAAACTTTGGGGAATTTTCATGAGTGACTCAGACACAAGACTACTTTAAGATGACACCGTAGCTATCCCAAACCTTCTAAAAATAATTTATTTGCCAATCTTCTACCTCAAATTACAAGTCTCCATGCAGGATACAAAACCAACAGCATTTTTGAGAGTTTCAAATACGTTCAAGTTTGTTCTTAAGTTGAGGTTTGTTTGTTAGGGAGGTTTGTTCTTAAGTTGAATTTATATGTAAGTCGAAACTGTATATTTTATAATTGTAGATCCAGACAAAAAAAATGTTGGCCCCAGTGACAATTGGAGTTTAAACATTTTTTGCTTTAATGGGGCCAAGGATTATCAATAAATCTTCATTATAGACACCTTGCAGCTGATCATTGCAATCTGGGACTATAGTAAAGCATTCAGAAAGCTTCACCAGAGGTCAGAGGGGTCTGTCTGTAATTATGGGTTGTCTGTAAGTCGGGTGTCCTTAAGTAGGGGACCGCCTGTAAATCATACAAGAGCTTCTAATGATCCGTCTCCTTCCTTTTCCACTGGCCCAGTTGGTAACCGTGTACACTGCTTTGAGAAATCGCACTGTAAACCTCCAACAGATCTGACTTGGCTTAGGCTCTATGTCTATGTCGGTCTATGTAGAATGGAAACCGATCCATAATGCAAATCACGATACAGAATGGTTAAAAGTATTTATTATACTCAAACAAAAATAGAAAAGCGTTTGTTAAAAAATCACAACGTGTTCAAGCCAGCAGACATCATCACCTGACGCTGGGTTTTGCTGTATGGCTTCTTCTTTGGGGCATTTCCCAAAATATGTTGATGTTGACAAGCTTGGCATGCAATTTATTTTTACTTGCTTTTTTGGGCTTGCCTGAAGCCGATACACCTGTGAGTATTTAAAAAAAAAAATTTGTTTTTATCTCAAACCTGGTTATTGTGTCAAAATAAACCCAAAGCCACCAGTAGAGACCAAAAGGCTACAGAGGAAAAAAGCAAGATCACTCTCAGATAGCTATATACAGGAGCTAAGAATATTCTGTGTACATGTTGCTACTATTTACCAGAGGGCGCAGTGTGGTCCTGCTGTGACTAATAGAACAAGGCACTTCTGAAACAAAGATGGGAAAGGCATAGCTTCACAACTGGGGAAGGGAGAGGGCAATTCTATGACAACTGTGGTAAGAGGGGTCCTGCTGTGACCACTGGGGATACTATTCTGGCTACTAGAAAAAGGGGATGGCTACAGTACAACTTAAAGGAGGGGTATATACGATTCACTACTGTGAATACTGTTTGGGGACTAGCAAAGAAAAAGTGATGGACATGATTGTACTCAAATCAAACTTACATATCACTTTAAAATACTTAGTGTGTACACCCATAGTGGGAGTGATTAATGGTATCATTTTGTCTTCACATTATTGGGTTGTGTTTTATCTCTTCATTTTGGCTATTGTGTTTTTGAATATTGTTGCCCTCCCTTAGTGATTGCAGATTATTGGGGCGATTTATCAGGGTTTGGAAAACAGTTTTCTTGCTTACAAGCCCTGAAATAATCCTATTTACTAGGGAACTGCCAGGTGGGCGTAGAAGAGTTTGAAAGAGCGCGCAATCAGCAGCAGAGTGGGAGTGTTCCTGCACCATACCTGAACATCTCCTGAGAATTTACATTACCCCACGTGGGGCTTGGCACAGAAAAGTATGCTGCACCGGAGTGAAGGGGATTTCATCATATGCTGATGCTCAACCTCCCCCCCCCCCCCAATTGCCTTTATTACTCTGTAACAGTTGCTGCCTTGTTCCTTTTATTTTTGTATTGAAAGTGTATTGAAAAATTAATAAAAATTATAATTCAGAGGAGACACTGACCAGGCGGGTGAGTCAGCAAGGAGGAAGGGCTTTATGCGAGTCCATGCAGATAAGGAGGTGTCATTACCTGTCGAGGTGTCCATGAAGGTGACCATAACCCCCCCCCCTGACTGGATGCCGAACAGGGATATAAGTGCATTTTTTGGGTTGCCTGCAACATTGGAAAGTTATAAAGATATGACCAGCAACTTGACAACTGATATATAAGGTACTTTTTTTGGTTTACAAATGTAGGAATTCGAAGGAGACACTGGCCAGACGCGGAGTCGATGAAGAGGCAGAGCTTTCTGAGGGTCCATGCAGATAATGGGGCTCACAAGCTGGCCATGATGGAGAGTACCTCCTTATCTGCGGATAACCCCACCCCCCTTGACTGGATGCCAAACAGGGATATACGGTAATTGTATTTTTCAGTGTGAACGCAGCATTGGAAAGTTTTGTTTGCTTCTTAGTTGACAGCTGGGGATGGCAATAACTGACATAGAAAATGTACTTTATAGCTTCGGTGCATTCTTATCCCAATCAGGAAAAATTTCTGTAGGTAGTCCTACAAGGGTTTCTAGAAGTGGCTTTGCAGGATGACACAATAGCACTCTCACGAGAAAGCTGGTTTTAAGGTTTAGATTCATAAGGTCTAATTCATTAGAATACAGTGTATCCCATCTGAGTATAACAAAATAATCTTGTAATATCTCTGATAATATGTTCCCTCTGAGAAAAGAAAACATCAAACTAGTGTCCTGGAATTGGAGAATAACATGGAGTCAGGCAGACAGCAGTGGATTTCAGGAGAATTGCTGGGAAGTCAAACAGACTGCATCTCACATCATGCATGTCCCCTTTGTGATAGTTATTTTCTTCCCTACGGCTTAAGAGATCTTCATTTTCAAGTAGGATACAAATGTCTTTGACACAACTCTCAGGCAACAGAACACTGCATTGCTTTTCAATATACAGAATACTAAATTATTCTTATAGCACTGGAATGTAATAATGTAATTCAGTGGGTCTAAAGCAGTTCTTGGGTGTCTGCTGGAGACATTGGATGGGAATTTGTAGATTTCAAATCTAACTCTCTTAATATCATATAGGTTCTTTCAACATAGATGGTAAGACTGGGAAATACCTTTGACAGTGCTAATCATTGGAGCAAACAACATGACTAGACTAGGTAAGAGTTGCCAGATCTGAGGTTCCCACACAAACCAGCTTACAGCGTCGAGAAGGTTATACTTGTACACAAAGACATCAGCAAAAATGTACTGCCAATGAGAAAATCATATTTCAAAAAAGTGCAACATGTAAAGTCATTTTCCTAATCTTGCAGATCATAAAGGAAACCTGTCATCAGAAATTGGCCTAATTGACCACTAGCAGTATGTTGTTAAGTAGCTGAGCAGCATCTAGATGATGTTTCTTTCATGGTCCAGTGTGGTGGCATCATGCAAAAAATCAACTTTGAAGTGAGATGTAAATTGGTTTTATGAAGTGAAAGAGGCGGAGAAATTAACACTGAAGTCAAGCTTTCCCTGCCTTAGAAAGCCCCCTCTAATGTAACTGATGGTCCTCCGGCCAGGGACATCATCGATCACATCTCCTGAGGTTTCAGATGAATGGAGAATTTGACTTCAGTGTTAAAGGGAACCTGTCAGCAGAAATTGACCTATTAATACACTAACATTATGTTGTCAAGCAGCTGAGCAACTTCTAGATCATAGTGCACATGGCACTGTATGGTTGCATCATACTTAAAATGCACTTTGAAGAGAGATGTAAACTGATTGTATAAAGTCAAGGGGGCAGAGAGTTTAACACTGAAGTCAAGCTCTCTCTGCCTCAGAAAAAGCTTTGTTCACTGTAATTATTGGTCTGACATCACTATCCAGATCTCCTGTAGTCTGGAGAATGATGTAAATTACAAGGGTGCAGGCATTCAGAGGCGGGGAAAGCTTGATTTCAGTGATAAACTCTCCACCTTCTTGACTTTATACATCTCTCCTTGAATTTACATCTCACTTCAAGGTTGATTTTATAAATGATGTCACCTTGCTAGTGTAATAGTTTATCAGGTCAATTTTTGATGCCAAATTCCCTCTAAACTCTCAATCTCCCTAACTTTATACATATAACTTACTTCTTACTTCAAAGTTAATTTATTTTCTGGATGATGCCACCCAGCTGTGCCATGAAAGAAATGTGACCTAGAAGCTGTTCAGCTGCTTGACAAAATACTGGTAGTAGTTTATAAGGCCAATTTCTGATGACAGGTTCCTTTTAACCTAGACTATGCTCTTGATTACTGGATCTTTTTTTAAAATTTCCTTTATTCATGATGAACAGCAGGGCAAACGGCGAGAACGCAGTCTCTCACAGTGCAACAGTAATACAGGCATTTAAAATCTTTGTATAGTACAATGAAAAGTGTTTTTAACATCATGTATGTCATACAATTCAATAAAGGTCTACATTCAAGCCAAGCCTACATATTGCAGATTACAAAGTTATCCAAACCTATAGTTTTCATCTTTCACTCTTTGTTTTATTGCAGCCAAGTGGCAAGATCAAGAAAGTTATTTGTATTGCTCATTACTGCACAATCTTGACAGAACTAAAAGAGAAATGTAAATATTTTAGCTAATTTATTAAACAAGAAAACTGAAATATCACATGGTCAGTATTCAGACACTTTGCTTTGACATTCATGTTTAACTCACTTGCTGTCCATTTCCTTCTGATCCTGATTGAGATGGTTCTACTCCTTCATTGGACTCCAACTGTGTTTAATTAAAATGATTTGACTTGATTAGGAAAGGGACACACCAGCCTATATAAAACCTCAGGGAGAGAATTGTGACAGGACACAGATCTGGCCAAGGTTACAAAGGAATTCTGCAGCACTCAAGGTTACTAAGAACACCTTGGTGAGAGAGGTAAAGCAGAACCCCAAGATCACTGTGGCTGAGCTCCAGAGATGCAGTAAGGAGATGGGAGAAAGTTCCACAAAGTCAACTATCACTGCAGCCTCCACCAGTCAGGGCTTTATGTCCTGACGGAAGCCTCTCCTCACTGCAAGGCATATGACATCCCGCATACAGTTTGTAGAAAAACACATGAAGGCCTCCCAGATTCTCTTGTTTGATGAGATCAAGATTGAAAATTTTGGTGTTAATTCTAAGCGGTATGCGTGGAGAAAACTGCTCAACATCTACCAAATACAATCCCAACAGTGAAACATGGTGGTTGGCCATCATGCTATGTTGGTGTTTTTCAGCTGCAGGGACAGGACAACAGGAAGGAATTGAAGGAAAGATGAATGTGGCCATGTACAGCAATATCCTGGATGAAAACCTCCTCCAGAGTGCTCTGGACCTCAGACTGGGCTGAAGGTTCACCTTCCAACAAGACAATGAGCACACAGCTAAAATAATAAAAGCAGTGACTTCAGAACAACTCTGTGACCATTCCTGACTGGTCCACCCAGAGCCCTGACTTAAACTCAATAGAGCATCTCTGGAGAGACTTGACAATGTCTTCCACCAATGTTTTCCATCCAACCTGAGGGAACTGGAGAGGATCTGCGAGGAAAAATGGCATAGGATCCCCAAATCCAGGTGTGAAAAACTTGTTATATCATTCCCAAGAAGACTCATGGATGTTCTAGTGCAAAAGCTGCTTCTACTCAATACTGAGCAAAGGGGCTGAATACTTATGGCCATGTGATATTTCAGTTTCCTCGTAGCTGCGTGCCCTCGTCCGACAAGCCGGCTACTGCGCATGTGCAGAACGCCATCATGACGGATGAGGGTGCGCAGCTACGAGGAGCTGCGCGCCGCACGCAACAGGGTAGGAGGAGTAATGTGGCTACTGGGGCGTGGAGTAGCCGTGCTGTGTAGCCTCGTACCCGGCTACTCCACGCCCCAGTAGCCGCATAACGAAATTTACATATTAGTTCAATAAAGTGTACCAAAAGTTAGCGGGGACGTGAGGATTAGCTCTAAAAAGAGCTATCCTCACGTCCCTTACATCCACCTACCACCCGATCTACCTTTATAGGTAGAATCGTGGTGGTAGGTTCCCTTTAAATGACTTTGGTAATCAACAACTAAACAGCAAAAATAAAGAATAAAACATTACAAGGACTCAAAAAAATCATAGTATCCACGGACCACATTTTTGTAGTCTATATTTTATTTTTAAAAGGCAGAAATGTGCACTTGGGCCCTATTAGTCCCATTTCTGCCTCTTTTTTAGCCCAGCCTGAGGTCTTAAAGAGTATTAAAGAATATTTCTATGTATAATATATTATTTTTATTTTAACTGTTATACTTCAAGTGTTTGCACTAAGGTATACCTTTTAAGTGGATGAATATCCCGGGAATATTTGCGAAAATTGAAAAATAAATTTTTTTTACTCATACATCTATAGCTACAGTGTGGATTGGTGCTTGGTGCTACTTTCTGTCTTGTTCAAATTTACTGATACAGTTAAGCACCTGTATGTCGCCATCAGCACGCCCACGGTCCATTTCATATCTATGTTAATGTCAGGGTAGTGCTGCGATAAAAAAATTTTTCTTTTAGAATTCCATGTGTATGGAGGTGTTGGGAGGCCTCTTGCTAAAATCAGCATGTGGCTGACAGCTATGTTATGAGAATGGTCAACTTTACTATGATGTGTCCTTTGTTCCCTGTGCAATAAATTCTCCCCAACCCCTCTCATCTGCCCATTAAATAATGGGGAAGGGTGGGGGATAATTTCCTTTAGAGAGATCTGTACACTAGGGAATGGCAGAGGGACACTTTCCAATATACCATGAGACTGATTAAAAGGGTTTTCCCTCATTAAAGAATAACCCTCCAGGGGCAGCTTTGGTGTAAAAAAGATTTTTAAAAACTGTATTCAACTCTGCAGGGGCCCCATGGTTTCAGCGCCAGCCCTCTGGCCCCTGAGGCTTTCAGTCCACTCTCTACATGACTGTTGAGCCCAGCAATTGGCTCAGCCATGATGTGTATGACCTCAGCACTTCCAGCCTAAGCCCCAGGCCCCAGAGCACCAGTGCTGGAACCATGTTATTTTTCTTTACATCAAAATGACCTATTTTAAATTATGGAAGACATTTAAGGAGTCAAAAGTGTTGACACACTTCCTTTAATATCCTAGATGCCTTTTTGGTGGCATTTTTTACATGTTTTTAGTGTTCTATGGAGAAGCAGCACAAAATAAACAATAGCTTAAAGAGGACCTGTCACCCCATTTATGGGCACTAGGAGCTGCTTACTAAAGTAAGCAGCTCCTAGTGCTTGATCAAACGCCACAGTGTTAGAGTGATAGTGTTACCGGAAAATTCCGGTAACGCTATCTAACACTGCGGCGGGGTATAGTGTAATCATCAACTTGCAAAGCTGTCCGATGTATTCATGAGGGGGCGGTCCGAGGCGCTGCCTTTACCCCGGACCGCCCCGCTCGCTCCATAGGCCGGCATTGACTGCCGTGCTAGGCGGCAGTCACCGCCCCTAGTCACGCCCCAACCCCGCCCCCTCATGAGTACGTCGGACAGCTTTGCGAGCTGTCTGACAATTACACTATACCCTGCTGCAGTGTTAGATAGCGTTACCGGAGGTTTCCAGTAACGCTATCACTCTAACATTGCGGCGTTTGTTCAAGCACTAGGAGTTGCTTACTTTAGTAAGCAGCTCCTAGTGCCGATAAATGGGGTGACAGGTCCTCTTTAAGCATGACATTTAGAGAAACATGCTAAACATGAAACATGACATTTAGAGAAGCAATAATCCTACATTAAAATTAAAAGTATCTTCTGTATGTTGTGTCACAATCACAGAAAGAAATGCAATGAAGTCACTGGTCTGTGAAGCGGATGCGGTGGGGGAGCAGCTGGTGGACCCCTCCAATATCAATTTAATTAATCCTGGTCAACCACCTTCACAACTGGAACTTCAGGTAAACAAGATTAACATGTAAATTAGAGATCTGCTCCATGTAGGGATCATTCTGTGTGTTTTTCAAAGAATAGACAATTGCGCCCTCCTGTGGACAAATTAGTATATTTTTTCCCCAAAATGAAGGTACGTGTAACTAAGTATGTACAACACATACATAGTTTTTTTTTTTTAGAAAGTCCAAATGGAGCCCTAGAGCAGAATATAATTTAGTCTATGATGATAGTGATGATAGCACATGTAAAGTGAAATTATTAACATCTATCAAATATGATAAACCAGGGGCAGTTACTCCTAGATCCAGGCACTGTAACTGTGGTAATCTTCTTATATTTGTTATTCATGGCCCTCTCCTTTTACAATTCTGCTAATGAGCCTGAAGGGCCCCTGGGCAGGTTACTAGAGCCCCAGCATGATGTAGCTTCACAGGCTAATACACTGTGCTGGAGCACTTCCTCCCTCACACTGCTTGAGATTACAGTAGGCAGAGGGGAAGTGCTGTCGTAGCAGGGTGGAGGGTGAGACAACCTTTGAAGTTGCAGCATACGGGGGCTCTGGTAAAGCCCCCCGAGAGTCTTTCGGGCCTATTAGCCTATTTGATTATGATTCTAAAAGGTGATATAAGTAGGTTACCACAGTCACGGTGTGGATGAGTGAGTAAGTGCCCCTGGTTTATGATGCTTGATGTACCCCATTATAAACTGATGACAATGTTCCCTATTAAAGGACGTCACATTGCCCAGGTGTAATCTTTAGAAGAAAGATGTTGCAAGTGTTCCCTATAACAGGACCTCACAGTACCCAGCAGTAGAGGAATAAGGTATTAGATATACATGTTCCTCATGTAAAGGGATTTTCTAATTTTGCCTAAAACCCAGGTTTTAGCGACGATTGGCACTCCCCGAAGGGGAGCGTTCATGGGGAGAGAACCCTGGCAGGCATGTTAAATGCCGCAGTGGCACCTACCACCCTGTGTGTGCCGATCTTGAGCTGAGCCGGCAACAGCTCTGCGTCTGATATATCAAACGCTGATCGCTAAATTAAAGCGCCTCAAGAATAAGAGAAACATGTGACTCTCTAAAGAGAATTCCTGAGGGCAGGGTGAGGTTGATTTATCTTCACATAGCCATTGTCTCTCTTACCCCCTCCTTCCTGAAGGAGTGGTTAATAATGTAGCTGAGCCATGTAACACACAACCACTGTCTGTCTTTTATCGTTCCAGCATTGTGAAGAATTTCCTACCCCTGATAACGGTCCCTGGGAAAGTAAAGGAAGCTGTATATGTCTTTAACTGAAAATTGGCAGACAGTCCGCAAGTACTTGTTCCATGGTGGAAGCAGTGAGACCTGCCAGGATAGTGCAGAGAACAATTAATATGCAGGATTCACTATGATTGGACTTACATACAATTTTACAAACTTATTTTTTAACATTGCACCCATGGAAAGGAACCATTTAGGGATAAGGGCAATGTTTTTTTAATTATTATTTTTTTATTAAGTATTTTAGGTGGAATAATTTGAATAACAGGTTCCCTTTCAGGTATATACATGCCATAAATATATTTCAGGGTTTCCGATAAATAGGCTGCCATGTGAGTATTAGGGAACAGGCTCTGGAATGGGGCACAGTGAAAAGGCTCATATACAGGTTAGGGATTCCGGAACAGATTATGACTCAGGATTCCGGATCTGGCCTGATGTAAGGTACTTGGTAGCCATAGTCCATTCAGAGGATTCTGACTGTAACCTCGTTTAAGAAGCCACTGGACCCTCATTTTCTGCATACCGGAGTTTGCTGATGGCTGGTTATTTTGTCAGGGTAAATATGCAGGTCAGAATAAGGTTGGGTTTTAGGTTAAGGTTCAGCCAAGGAAAACTGAGTCAGATCACAGAAGAAACAATAACCAGCCCTGAGTGAACTTAGCCCTGGGAATTTATCCAACCCTGGATGCTGCCCCAAGCAGCTGACTGGCTAGGGCTCAGGCTACCTGCACACAATGGGGGTAATTTACTAAGGGCCCGATTCGCGGTTTCCCGACGTGTTACCCGAATATTTCCGATTTGCGCCGATTTTCCCTGTATTGCCCCGGGATTTTGGTGCACGCGATCGGATTGTGGCGCATCGGCGCCGGCATGCACGCAACGGAAATCGGGGGCGTGGTCGAACGAAAATCCAACGGATTCGGAAAAACTGACGCATTTTTAAAAAAAAGTGTCGCGGAGCTTGCACTTACCTTCACTAGGAATAGGCCAGTGCATTCCGGGGAACTTCAGCGCAGCAGCGCCACCTGGTGGACGTCGGAGGAACTGCCTTAATGAATCCCGGCCAAACCTGTGAAATTTATAGCTGTGATCATGAGCCAATATAAGAAGTGAATGAAATGTATGCTGGTTTGGCCATTTTATAAGGGCCATGCCCCTTTTTCAGGCAAGTTGGAGAGCTGCCGAAAATGGTCTAAATACCCAAAATCCTGGCAAAGAAAGGTTGATGAATCTCCCCCATTGTATACAAACAGAGGCTGGCAGTGATAGGGAGCTGCAATTTTTATACCAGAAATTGATTTAAAATGTAAGATAAGCAATAGTTTTCTTCTACACAAACACAGATTTTTTAGGTTTTTAATATTCCATTGATGCTGTGTGCTTTTAGCACACTACCATGAAGTTAGTATCTACTAAAATTTCCCCAATTCTCAGTAATTATTTAGATAATTTTGGCATTTCCTGTATGAAAGTTGACATGCCTCAATAATAGTGCCACTATAAAGGGACATTGTACAGTACATCATCAGTCATATTTCACCTGCTAATATTTGCAGTAGATTTTGAGGCAGTCAATGGGGACATGTATTGGTTTCTTTAGCATAGTAAAATGTTTTTGATATTCTACAATTTCCAAAAGGGGTTTGGAGAGGATAGGGAAAAAGGGGAACAAGGCTGTGTGCCTTAGCCTGCCTGCACACTGTGCTGTCACCAGCCACAAGCAATGGATCCTTGGTCTGCTTTTGCTGTTCATTTCAGTGAGCACAGAAAAAAAAAAAGAAGGCTGGTAAATTATGTCAATGCCTTGTCCAAACCTCTTTAAGGATCACTTGATTGTGTTACATATAAACTCAACAAACACGGATAGCATGAGGATGACTCCAATGTAGGAACCATATGTGTCACAGAAATAGCAGCTGCTCTGAGTTTTCTACAGCCTCCACATGGATGTACAGTCTCAAACAGGTTCTTGTGCATGTGTAATGGCCCGCTGGGAATTACAAACTGAACCAGCTCCCCTTGGCTCCCTGTCTAAGAAGCAGGCAGTCAGGATATTATAGCTATTGACAATGGAAGCATTCCTTGGCCTATGCTACCACCTTGTGGCTATTTGTGGTATTGCAGCTGAAATTATATCAGCCTGTGTAGGTAGTAAAAGGGGTATTGCCACAAAGACAAGTTTCTTAAAGGAAATCTACCATTTGATGCATTCATGCATTATAAAACCAAAATACCTTGAGATTGCTGTAGCTACATTTGTTAAGGTAAACCTAGATCAAATCCTGTCATTTCTACTTGTCTTATTTTCCTAAAAAGTACTGTAATAGCAACAATGAACTCAAGATGGCGCCGAAAGTTTTGAGACTAAGGAATGTGAACACGACGTAGACGTGCGACAGCAGGGAAACTCTCCAATCAAGATCTGGGAACCTGATTTGTTATGCTTTATACGCTCCTCCTTTTCCTGCTTATTTTCTGTATAGACTGATAGAACAAATAAAGCTTGCGCAGTGCTGATTTGCCCCAGGTAATGGCATAAGTGAGACTTGAATCAGCAGTAGTCTGAGTCATTCCTTTAAAGATGCTTATTGATTAGAGACACAGCCAACACACTAAAAGAGGATATCTTAAATCCTAACAATGATGCAGAAACATATCTTGTTTAATTCCTGAGTTGAGTGGTTTTGCTGAAAAAACAATTATGACATTCAGGACCTTTGGAAAGCTGGATTTCATGCTTCTTGCAGTGCATAAACACATTACACGAGCTGTATGCACTGTCCAAACAGGACTAATCAACCTGAGCTGGATCACTAATACACAGCAGCTGGGGGAAGGTGCAGCGATTGATTACTTCTGCCTGTCAGTGATTACATATTCTCCTGAGCAGTGTAAGAGGAGAAGTGCTGAGCCAGGCACTCATTATCCTGAATTTTATCATTGTTTTTTCTGCAAAACCACCCAGTTTAGTGATTAAACAAGATATGATTCTGCATCAGTGTAGCTACAGCATTCTCAATGTATGTTTGGTTCATAATGCATCAAATCAAATGGTAGATTTCCTTTGCGGCCTCATATACGTCCCCATAGAGGGCAATGGCGGCCCGGCAGCGGTACAGTGCCACACATGTGTGGCACCAATCCGTGCCATACATTGCAGAAAGATAGAGCATGCTTTATCTTTTTGCGTGTGTGCGGCCGCTCAACGCTTTTTTCTATGAAGAGAGGAGGGATCACCTCCTCCTCCTCTCCAGCACATGGCGGTGCCCGCATGTTGGGCATACCTCGTGTGAATGTACCCATACACAGTAGATACACAGTATATACACATTTACACAGTATATACACGTATATACAGTAGATGCATACATACAAATACACACACATTTACACAGTATATACACGTATATATAGTAGATGCTTACATACACATATACACACATTTACGCAGTATATACACATATATACACGTATATAGTCGATGCATACATACACATATACACACATTTACACAGTATATACACATATATACACGTATATACAGTCGATGCATGCATACACATATACACACATTTACACAGTATATACAGTCGATGCATACATACACATATACACACATTTACACAGTATATACACGCATATACAGTCGATGCATACATACACATATACACACATTTACACATTATACACGTATATACAGTCGATGCATACATACACATATACACACATTTACACAGTATATACACGTATATAAAGTTGATGCATACATACACATATACACACATTTACACAGTATATACACGTATATACAGTCGATGCATGCATACACATATACACACATTCACACAGTATATACACTTATATACAGTCGATGCATACATACACATATACACACATTTACACAGTATATACACGTATATACAGTAGATGCATATGTACCCAGTATATACACATATATATAGTAGATGCATATATACACAGTATATACACATATATTCAGTAGATGCATATATACACAGTATATACACATATATACAGTAGATGCATATATACACATTATATACACATATATACAGTAGATGCATATATACACATAATATACATCATATATACAGTAAATGCATATATACACATAATATACATTATATATACACACAAATACATATTTATATACTTACCTTTAAGGGTTACTGGCCACAGCGTCAGGCGGGTGTTCGAGCCGGTGGGGGGTCTTGCAGGTGCTTGTTCGGCCGGGGGGTGCATTTTTCAGACGGGGGAAGCTGGGGAGGGCGGGTGCTCTTTCGGGCGAGGGGCGGCAGGGTTGCTTGTTCGGCGGAGGTGGGGCGGCAGTGTTCGCGCAGGTGCTTTTTCCAGCCGGGGGGGGGGATGGGCGGACGGAGAGAATTGCGGAGGGCTGGTGCTTTTTCCAGCGGGGGAGGTTGGGGTTGTGACGGAGGGAGTTGCGGAGGGCGGGCGTTTTTTGGGCGGGGGGCGGCGGGAGTACTAACATTGTAGCGCAGGTGGATGGGCAGGCGTGTTGGCGGTCGACTGTGCAGTGGGCGTGCAGCTCGGCCTTGCAGGGGGATGGACGGGGGGCGGTAGGCTCGGACATGGAGGCGGGTGGGGAGGAGGTGACCGATGCCGTGGAGGCGGGCAGTTGGAAGTCACCTGTGGCGGGGGGCAGCCGGGCTTCAGGGAGGTGGCGGCACAGGAGTTGAGCCGCGGGGGTGCAAACTGGTGGGGGCCCCCTGGGGGGGCAAGATGGTGGGGGCCCCGGGGCTAGAGCCCCGTGAGCCCCGCCTATAATCCGGCCCTGCCACCTTTATCCTGATTTTAGACGCTAACTTCCTTCTGGCAGCAGCTGGAAGAGTGTAAAGCTACAGACAGATAAGTGCTTTATCTGGGGAGGGGGAGGAAGGCACAGCAGATCTAGTGTGTTGTGGAATAGCAGAGATGTAGGAGAGCTGGCTGTCATTGTGTGTAATAGGCATCTCATGGATCTCATGTGTCAGATACTAGTACAATGTACAGAAGCTAAATGAAAGTGTCTATAAACCTGTACCCTGATAATCTAACCGCATTGTCAGCTCACAGAACTAAATGGATCATAATGGGGCTTGTTTACTAAGGGTCACGCTGCACAATTTTTTCACACTGTGCACAAAAGCTGCTTGAATGGGTATTTAATAAGTGTGTGCGCTTGGATATTGGCGCATGTGATCCTTTAGTGGCACAGATTCTCTGGTTTCCATGCGACACAAATTAGGGGGCATGCCCTTGGATGTCTAACTGTTTCGGACAAGTACAGGATTTATCTTTTAAATTGTGTCGCAAGCCCTATGTTTAAGATGCATCACAAAAAAGATGGTGAACACTGTCCGACCTCTGAATGGGGAAGCGACACATTCATGATTACAGGCACACGATCTTAGTGAATCACAGCACATTCTGTGAACTCTGTGACCGGGTGAGTAAATGTGCCCCTATGTGTCTGCTTAGAGAATCCCCACCCACACCCTGGGATCTGACACTGACCATCACTGAGTGATAGCAGCTAAAACAGCAAAAATTGTAATTTTAAAGTAAAGGGCTTTGAATTTTATTGTGTTAACATCACTAGGGGATTGAAATGTGAGAATTTCCTTTAAAGTTTGCAAAATAGAAGTACTGTATTAAATATAAGAATCCCATCTGCTTATGATTCTGTGAGCTATAGAACTGGGCATAAAGGAAGTTAAAAATGAGATGGGTATTGGATCTTTGTCATCAGCTTGCATTTCCAACATTATATTTAGCTGCCTGTATCTCCGATTCTGTAGATCACAGAGCCATAAGCCTGATGTGATCTGATAGATGTGACACAAAAGCTTGCTTCTAGATGCTAAAACATCTAGGTAACACTACTCCTGCAACCACTAAACTGACTCATCTTATGTAAAAATGCGAGAAGAGTCACATTTAGGGTGCGTTCACACGTTCAGTATTTCAGATGCAGGAGCGGAGTGAAAAAATGAGGAGGAGCAGCTTCTCCCAGGGTGCGGTCACACGTCGCGTTTAACACATGCGTTTAAAAACGCATTGCAATAGCTGAAGAGTGATTTGCCTAATTAAACAGCTGTTAACACTTACGTTTACAAAACGCAAATGTTAACGCTTGTGTTAACGCATGCACTAACATTGTGTTAACACTTGCGTTTTGTAAACACACGTGCTATCAGCTGTTTAATTAGGCAAATCACTCTTCTGCTATGTGTGACCGCACTCTCAATGATATGTTATCACCCATTATGATCCACACCTGCTTTTGGCTTTAAAAAACTACATCCGAAAAACTGACCGCATGAGCGCAATTTCACCTGACTTTTTTTTTTACTAAAGCAAGCAGCTCCTAGTGCTACAACAGTCCCAGCAGGGATACACTGCTAGCGTTATCGTCAGGGGCGTCACTAGGTCAAAAGATCCGGGGCCTGTGCCCCGGATCTTTTGCCTTGTGCCCCGAATGTCCCGGGTCAGCAGGACACTTCTCCTGCTGCCCGGGCAGATTTCCTCTCTCTGTACCCTGTAATGGTGAACAGAGCCATCGGCTCCGTTCTCCACTAGAGGGAGCAGGAGACACAGTCACACAGCGTCTCCTGCTTCAAGCAGCTCAGTACAGCTGCCAGGAGCAGGAGACGCCGGGTGATGACGTCACCGCGACTCGGTCCTGCAGAGAATAGCAACAAGCCTGAGGAGACTGAGGTGAGTGGCAGTTTTTTTGTTTTTTTTATTATGCAGTGGGGAAGGGGAGAGAGGCACAGTCAGACGACTTAGTCATGTGGGGGACATTGCTGATGGCTACAGGGATCGCTGGGGACATCCCTGGGGCTGTAGGGATGTTACAGGGAGCTTTGGGGGACTTCGTAGTCGGGGCTCTGGAGAACATCATAGAGGGCTGTGGGGGACATTACAGGGGGCTCTGGGGACATTCCTGGGCCTGTGAGGAAATTAGGGGGCATTGGGGGGGGGGGGGGCATTACTGGGAAATGTGGGGGGTATTCTTAGTGAGGGACTTTAGAAGGGGCTCTGTGGACATTACAGGGGGGCTGTGCAGGACATCACAGGGAGTTCTAGGGACATCACTGGGGCCTGTGAGGAAATTAGGAGGGGTGTGGGGGAACATTACTGGGAACTGTGGTGGGTCTTCTTAGTGGGGGCTGTGAGGGACATCACAGGGAAACTGTGGGGGACCTTACAGGGGGCCTCTGGAAACACTACGGGGGGCTGTGGGGAACATTAGAGGGGGCTCTTTTAACATTACAGGGGGGCTGTGAGGGGCATTAGAGTGGTATCTGTGGACATAACAGGGGGCTCTTTGGAAATCACAGGGGGGGGTGGAAGACATAACAGGGGGCTCTTTAGACATTGCAGGGGGCTCAGGTGGACATTAGAGGGGGCTTTGAGGGACATTACTGGGGACTGTGAGGACATTGGGGCACTGTGGGGGACTTCTTAGTGGGGAGTGTGCAGACTGCTCCTTTATGTGGACATGATTAGGCAGGGCATCATTTAGTTTAGGGTCATATTGAGGGCAAGTTAGTGGGGGGCCACAGTTAAAGATATATATATATATATAAGGTTTTATGGCTTTTACAATATGTTATATTAGGAAGCATTTATTATTTCTGTAATAACAGTATTTTCAGGAGGACTTTCTGTGTATCTGTAGGCCGTATGCTAGCTATATGAACAGTAGCTAACATACGGCCACCATAGGAGAACAGTGTTCACAGTACAGTGAGCACACTTGTGTGTCACCAGAAAAAAGATCTTTCGTGAGAATGTGAGGAGCGGTCAACCCTGCACCTCCCCTGCCAAGCAGTCCTAGCCTGGCCGTAGCATATATGTATGTGAAAAGGGCCTTACAATAAAGGAGGTGGAGTGTTAGCGGTAGCAGCAGGATAACACTGTTAGGGGGCCAAGATGCAGGGACAATGAAGAACATAAGATGTCTGTGTGGTGAACTCAACAAGGAGGACACATGGCTGAGGAGACGTGGTGATGCCGGGCCTAATGGAGAAGATAGAGAACATATCACCTGCAGTCACTGGATGGAACAGGTAGGGATTTCTCCTGTGGTTTCTAGAGCTGTTATATGTTAGGTACAGTAGTTATAGGTCCAACCACACATGTACAGGAGTGGGCATTACTGAAAGTTCGATACATGTGCATTGGGGCCCGTGCCCCGGATCTTTTACCACCCTAGCAACGCCCCTGGTTATCGGAAGCCTCTGATAACGCTAGCAGATACTGCTGCGCTGTACACTACAAATGCTGGACCGCTCTTAAAATGGTCAGGAGTATTCATGGGGGGGGGGTGACTGCCGCATTACGCTTGTCAGTCACCGCTGGCCTATGGAGCAGGCAGGGTGGTCGGACTCATAAATAAGCCAAACAAAATCTGTTCATATACATGTAGTCTAATGTATGAGCTTTGATTCCCATTGCATGAAGCTGATCTGTCTGAGGTACAAAACTACTTCTCAGGCCACGTTTTGTAAACCCATGAAAAACGCAACGGCATATGTGTTTTCACCAAATCGCATGCATTTTGGAATGAGCGCCACATGTTGAGTATCACATGCACCTCCTGCTACCTGGTTATTGATACAGAAAACTGCAATAATAACAATATGGACTGTTATTGTGACTGTTATTTTAAGCATAATTGTTATGTTATGGTATTGCTGTACAATTCCTGACTGGGGCATAGTGAGCCGCTTCCCTAAGACCCTTCTGGACAACACACCGGTGCATGCCGGGAAATGTAGTTCACTCCTCGCTTTCTTTTTACGTCTCGCGTCGCCCTCCTTCCCGTCATCCCAGCATGCAGCGCGGCAGCCAGGGAATCATGGCGGCACACTGAGAACGGAGGGATAACGTAATAAGTGATCAGAGCGGCGTATACCGAGGGGAGAGGTGAGTCCCGCGCACGTCTCTTTTTACTATAGGTGGCCACTTTGCTGTCGCTCGCTTATATAAGTGTCCGGGGCTTCTGCTTCTTTACGTCCCTGTTCTTTCCGCTCTGGAGTAGAACGTGTTGATTGTATACAGAATATTAGGGATGTATTCACACACGGAAGACTTTGTGTCTTTTGTGTTGATGTCTGACCTGCCCTGCTGATATTTTGGTGAGGGGTAGGCACTTGCTGGTCTTGACAATCCATGGCAGAGCCCCGGGGCCCAGGCTCTGATTACTGCCTCCATCACACAGATACAACACGTATAAGTGGCCGTAGGACCCCACTTCCAGGGGGATGTCAGGTTGTGTTGTGGCCATTGTTGCATATGGTCCACTTATTTCTAATGGGCTCATACACACAGCTGTGGTTCCCGCTAGCCCTGCGCATGAGCTGACTGCTCGGGCATGTCTTACTCCTGCCCATATCTGCGCCTGGGGTAGCAGTTTTTACTATCATCAGTGTGAACATTCCTCACAGAGGCTGCAAACTATGAACCACAGGTTTTAGTTTTTGTTTTTTTTTTGTCTGTGGTAATTCACAGAAATTTCCTACCATCCTCGATATTTGACTGCAGTGATTGAGCACTAACATTATGGCTCCCAATTCTCATATAGGATGCCTGTTGCTTGTTCATTCACAAACTGACATCCACTGATCATGGATAAATGACAACAAAATCCCTGTCTTTGTATTTAGATGGCTGGAGAAACGACTGACAAACGTGACCGTGATGGGTCTCCATCGAAGGACCGCAAGCGCTCCAGGTCTCGTTCTGGTGAGAGGGATCGTGATAGGAAATCTTCTCCTTCGAAGGACAGGAAGAGACATCGGTCAAGGGAAAGAAGACGATCTCGCAGCCGATCCCGGTCTAAATCTAATGATAGGTTTGTCCAGACAAGATGTTTGCATGTTGCATTTAAAGGGAACCTGTCATCAGAAATTGGCCTGATTAAACCACTACATGTATGTTGTCAAGCAGTTGAACAGCTTCTAGATCATGTTTCTGTCATGGCCCAGCTTGATGGCATCATCCAGAAAATCAACTTTGAGGTTAGATGTAAGTTAGATGTATAAAGCCAGAGGAGGAGAGTTTAACATTGAAATCAAGCTCTCCCTGCCTTTGAGCACCTCCTCCAATATGATTGACATCATGTGCCGCACTTTAGAAGATCTGATCAATGATGTCCCTGGAC
The DNA here is from genome assembly GCF_040894005.1 of Engystomops pustulosus. Taxonomy (NCBI): domain Eukaryota; kingdom Metazoa; phylum Chordata; class Amphibia; order Anura; family Leptodactylidae; genus Engystomops; species Engystomops pustulosus. The sequence continues at coordinate 67,740,933 of NC_092412.1, forward strand.
ACAGAACCATCAATTACAGTGAATGTGGCATTTTAAGGCAGGGAAAGCTTGACTTCAGTATTAAACTCTTCGCCTCCTTTACGTCATAAAACCAATTTACACCTCACTTCAAAGTTGATTTTCTGAAGGATGCCATCAAGCTGGGCCATGACAGAAACATCATCTAGAAGCTTCTTGACTACGTACTGCTAGTGGTTTATTCGGCCAATTTCTGATGACAGGTTCCCTTTAAATTATGAAGGTTACTTTGCCTTTTTTCACTTGATAATTAATGTTTTTACTGCTTAATTTTAAAGGGACAGAAGACAAAAAGATAGAAAGAAAGATGGAGGTAGAGAGAAGGATTCCCACCGTCGTGACAAAGACAAAAAAAGATCAAGGTAAAATTGTTTTGCTGCCTTGTAAAAGAACTCTATGCATATGTGTGTATTGTAGCTCCAGAACCTCCATTTTGTAGACTTAAAGAGAACCCGTCATGCAAAATAACCCCCCTAAACTAAATATATTTTCATAAACTGCCATTAGAGAGCATTGCCTCTATCCCTTCATTGTCCCTCTACATGCCTGTAAACCTAAGCAATGAGGTCCTAAATCTGTATGCAAATGACCTGTGAAATGTCCAATGAGTCATTAGCATATTCAAGCTGTCCACTCTATTCATGAGTGGGAGGCACAGCCACACCCCCAGTGCATGACTGACAGCCTGTATAATGATGTGAGGCTGTATAATGATGTGCTTCCTGGTGCTGGTGGCCACACCCTCTGCAGCCTGTGTGTGTGTATAGGAGAGATACAGCAGCTCCAGGCTGCAGCCATGTTACAGCAGAACATGTCAGATTCATGTGTAGCTGATGTCTGTGTCTCTCACCTGTATATTAGGAGGATGCAGCATGTCAGCAGATACAGCACACACACTAGCAATGCTTTACTATACATTACACACAGACATGAGCAGGGGGAGGAGAGGGGAGGGGTGACAGGAGTTACATCACTGCCTATGACCATGTGACCAGCCTCATTTACATGATAAAGAATAGGTGATTTTACAATGAATAATGTATGAAATAACTAGATAAAGGCTGGGATGGGATCCTTGTGATCTGCTCCAACAGGTAGTAGTGACAGGACTAGTGACACAGACCTGATGACAGGTGTCCTTTAATGTTCTAGGCCACTTTTATTTTTAATGTCTGATTCTTTTTATATGCAGAAGTCCCTCACCTAGTCGCACTAAAGAGCAAAAGGTAAAAAAAGAGATTAAAAAGGAATCTGAGGAAGATGCACAAGAAAAGAAAGCAAAGGTAAATGCAGATGCGATAGAAGAATTGCCTTTAGCTTGAAGCACATTTTTAAGTCTCCCAACTTTAGAACTTTGTAAACAAAACTGGGTATATAGTTATAAAAAATTATGCTAATCAGTTTGGGGCACCTCAGTGACTTGTCTTTTAATTAATCACTAATAAATTAAGACAAGCGGCTCTGGTGACGTAGTAAGAGGTCACCAGACTGATGAGCATAATTTTTATAACCCTTTATTGCTGAAATCTTGATTATAAAATCAAAGAATTCTTGAGGAAAATGGTTCCTCAGGAACTGGTTAGTAGGACACTTCTAGTAAATTTCTAATGGTAGATGTCCTTTAAACTGTGCCAAATTTATCATCTAGCATTAGAAGCTTTGATAAATCTGGAGAAGCAGAAGACTGACTGTATAACTGTGCACTGTCACTGTCATTTTTATAAATCTGTCCCATTGAGTGGTAATGTTGTGTTTTTAACACCTTTTATTTTTCCAAAATGATTGTGATGTGTTTACACATCTTGCAGCAACCAGAGGTATTTGTACAGTAGAATCTGCACTTATAACAACATTTATTCTTTTTAGTGGGTTTTTTTTCCTACTTTGCGTGTTATTAGCCATAGACTTTGTCAGTGTAATGTCCTCACATCACATTTCATATGTTTTTGTAAAGTGCAGCACTATTTCATGATTTTGGTAAAATCTTTTGATTTTAGCTGAAGCGACTGCTCATGCTTACACTGTTTCTTTGTACACTGACAGTTAATAAAAATGGTACTTGTCTATGTCACAGGCACAGCCACTTTCCTTGGAGGAGCTGTTGGCTAAAAAGAAAATGGAAGAAGAAGCCGAATCTAAGGTAGATAACAACATATTTAGATAAATAACAACGGGTGAAAAAATTATTTGATAGAACTCCTATGTCATACATATTCTCAAACTAAACATAATATATGTCTAAAAACTGATTTTGGTGGTTACTGTTCTGTAATTAATGTATATCTGGTTTCATTATGGTGTAGCCAAAATTCCTTTCCAAAGCGGAACGGGAAGCTGAAGCTCTGAAACGCAGGCAGATGGAGGTAGAAGATCGACAGAAACTATTGGAAGAAGAAAGGAAAAAAAGGAAGCAGTTTCAAGATCTTGGAAGGAGGATGATGGGTAATACTGTCTGCTTTCATATTGTCACCTATAGAGAGACACGACACCTCCATGTAATATAAAACAGTGGGAATAAGATATATTTACCTGTGATTACTAGAAGCAGAGAAATAGTGGTGTATACAGCAGTCTCGCTATTAGTTATGTATGGCTGTAGTGTGTAGTTATTTGAAACTTCTTTCATCTGGTAAATTTGTCTTTTTTTGAATGTGTTTCCAATTTGCAGAGGATCCACAGGAAAGGGAGAGACGAGAGCGGAGAGAAAGAATGGAACGAGAAAATAATGGCAATGAAGATGACGAGGGACGAATAAAAGTCAGAGAGGAAAAGGATAAAACCAAAGAACTGCAAGCAATAAAGGTACAATGATTTACCTTGGTGAAAGCAAACATATTGGGGGAAAGAAATCCCCCCCCCCCCTCCCAAATACATCACTAAAAGTATATCACAGAATCCCTTAAAATATAATATGGGGACATTTAACACTGAAGGGGCGCAGCCGGTGGAGGGGCAGCCATAGGGCGTTCTTGCGTACATTTGTTTGCAGGTTTTTACACGTAGCGGACTTGTCCTGGAGTAGTTCTGGCCAGCAAAACTCATGGATCCAGCCACTGTGACTGTTGTAATCTTATATTTGTTATCCATGTCCTCCTTCGTTCTAAAATCTATTTTTTTAAAAGATGCTAAAGAGCCTGAATAGCTTTTTGGGGGGGATTTCCAAAGCCCCTCTGTAACAGTCTGTGAAACTATAGCACAGTGTGAAGGAGCATGTCCCTCCCACTGTGTGAGATTACAGCAGGCAGAAGGACAGGGTGGCAGGGGTGAAGCAGCAGAGGGAGGCCATGGATAACAAGTATAAGAAGATTACCACAGTCACAGTGCTTGGATCTGTAAATGTCCATGGACCATGGTTGTGCTATACAGACCAAGATATCTTGACACTCCCCCAATGCAGCCTCTGAGCCTGATCCACTCTGGCAAAAGATTTTCTTTAAATAAAATTGTGTTAGGTTTGTTCTAATTCAATTATGTTAAAAAAAACAAAACATCAGTAAAGTGCTAAATATCCTCCTATTCTCTCCATTTAGGAACGTTACCTCGGCGGTATAAAGAAGAGAAGACGCACTCGGCATTTGAATGACAGGAAGTTTGTGTTTGAATGGGATGCATCAGAGGACACATCTATCGACTACAACCCTCTGTAAGTGACGTCTACCAGTACAACAAATGGGGTACAGGTGTATGTTATTCCTTCATTCGGTGGATGAAAAATAAACTCGCTCATCATAAGAGCAAGAGGCCTATTCACCAGTCTGAAGGGAGCTGTGGCTGCTGGATCTAGTGCTGCATGAGCAACCAACCCTTTTTGTAGGTACAGGGGACCCTTTTTGGTGGTTATTTGTGGAGGTCCCATTCAAGCTCCCACTGATCAGTTACTTAATCTCCTACATTGTTATTTTGAAATCTTCTTGTCAATAATATTTCTCCCTAACAAACTTTTGTCTGCAATCGTTCTTCCAGATATAAAGAGCGGCATCAAGTTCAGCTCCTTGGCCGTGGCTTTATTGCAGGTATAGATCTTAAACAACAGAAACGGGAGCAGTCACGTTTCTATGGTGACCTTATGGAAAAGAGGAGGACATTGGAGGAGAAGGAGCAAGAAGAGTAAGTACCATTCTCGGAGCCCTAGGCAATTCCTAGGCACAAATTCCTAAAGCAAGCGCTAGGTATCCTCCACGTGGCAAACTACTGCTTTAGGGGCATAAGCGAACAATACCAGTAACCACTGAATGGGAAAGTTAGTAACTGGTATTTGTGGCACATGCAACTATATTTACTAATGTTACGTGGTTCTGAGTCGTAATATTCTGGACTTGTAGGTGGAATTAAACAATGAGGCCTTGAGTAGCTTTGTTCTGTACTAAGGTTACTATTGCCTTCTTGTTCACACTACACTAGCATTTAGAATTCCTACTAATGTTCCACTTCTGGGCTCATTGTCCACGTATTTTATTTATTTATGTGAGACTGTAAAGACCAACACGCAGGAATTATAGTGCATATTGAATATTAACAGGGTGCGGCTGCGCAAGCTGAGGAAGAAAGAAGCTAAGCAACGCTGGGATGATAGGCACTGGTCTCAGAAGAAACTGGATGAAATGACAGACAGGGACTGGCGTATCTTCAGGGAGGATTACAGCATTACCACAAAGGGTGGCAAAATTCCCAACCCCATCCGCTCCTGGATTGACTCCTCTTTACCACCACATATTCTGGAAGTTATTGACAAGTGTGGATATAAGGTTTGTTTCAATACCAGAACTAATTGGCTTTTACACTTGATTGAATTTCTCATGGCATCCAACATTGTATATGGGCAGCTATAGTTTAAAGGAAATCTACCATCAAAATCCATCATGATAAACCAGGGTCATTTACTTAAAGATACAGGCACTGTGATTGTGGTGATCTTCTTATATTTGTTATCCATTGCCTCCTTCCTTCTAAAATCAACTTTTACAATTATGCGTGAGACTGTGTGAGATTATATCAGGCAGAGGGAGAACAGAAACCCTGAGATAGCAGGGGGGGGAAGTAAGACAGTAATTGCCTGTGAAGCCAGGGCACTAGATAGAAATGCCCCATAGAGCTGTTCGGGCTCATTAGAATACTTTTAAAAGTTGGTTTAAGAAGGAAGGAGGCCACGAATAACAAATCTAGAAAGATTACCAGTCACAGTGCCTGGATCTATGAGTAAGTGTCCCTGGTTTATTATGCTTGATTTTATAAATTGATTTCCTTTAAACTAATAACATATAAAGCCATAGATGATTTTTGAAGATAGTAATGGTTTGAACTAAATGGTTCAAAGCAGCCGTATAACAACTAAACACCTAACTCCACTGTCGTATCTACTTTAGAAATACTTGTATTCCCCATAAAAGTTCTGGAGCATCTCCTCTTAGAACTTTGTATTGCTCCCTAATAGGTATGTAAGAGATAATCGCTGAGTTTTAACATTTCCTTTGGTGCTGATTTGAATGTGCTCTCAACTTGAAACGCCCAGTTGACCATTTATAAGTTTCAAAGTGGAATAGTTAAACAACGGCAGAGAACCTCCGAGATAACGTTACTATATCAAGAGAAATATAAAATTGGGAGTAGATAATTCTTTTGTACTCTTTTTAACATTGGGGTACACAGACCCATGGATATAGGCAATTTACCATAAATTATTTGGGAAATATTTAGCATGAGTAATTAATGGTTATACATTTTTTCCATTGCTCTAAAATAAAAAATGCACTGCAAGTGTTACATATTGAAGTATACAGTTGTTTACAAAAATTAACAGCTTAACCGTGGAGACAGATTCTCTAATGTGTGAGGTCATGTTCACAAAGCCTATTTTTATTAAAAAATAAAAAATTACATTGTATCAGAAGCTGATCTTAAAATTAACCCTTCAAATGTTTACTACTTTGAAATAATCTTCAATTTTTCTTGCTTTTTCAGGAGCCCACACCTATTCAGAGACAAGCCATTCCTATTGGTCTACAGAATCGTGATATCATTGGTGTGGCCGAGACTGGCAGTGGTAAAACTGCTGCTTTCCTCATTCCCTTGTTGGTCTGGATCACAACACTGCCTAAGATCGACAGGTATAGAATGTTCTGATATTTTTCATGTTATGGAATAATAATTTATGTAAATGTTCAAATATAATAGCACCAGCTTTGTGTTTTGGTTATCTGGAATTTTGCAATTGTCATAATTGACCTTTTATGTCAAGAAAATGACCCTGATGCATTATATTTTGTAGGATTGAGGAGTCTGACCAGGGACCATACGCAATTATTCTGGCTCCAACCAGAGAATTGGCTCAGCAGATTGAGGAGGAAACAATCAAATTTGGAAAGCCTCTGGGTATTCGAACTGTAGCTGTCATTGGAGGTATTTCCCGTGAAGACCAGGGATTCCGTTTGCGGATGGGGTGTGAGGTGAGGCTGGTCTTAAGTTAAAATTATTATTATTTTTTTTTTTCTATAAAGCATTGTACACTGTTTCAATATGTTGCACCTGTAACTGTTACCATCTATTCTATGCTCCTTCTAAACGGCACAGGGGTGTAATTGTGTAGAAAATATTTGTTTGCCATCACCTGTCTTTCTACCATTTGTCATTTTTATAAATACGGCTAGTTAAAGGTTTCTATAGAGTTCCTAGTAACTATCTGACCCAATTCTTTTAGCTAAAAAATTGCCTGGTATCTAGGGACCTACGGAGCGAGTCGAGGGGCATGGCCTAATGTAATATGACCAGGGTGACATTATCATAGGTCTTTTAGCTTCTTAGCATTAGCAAACGTTACCCCATGCACATACCTCAACTCCACTCCCTGCAGGGTGCTGTGATTTCATGAGCTATATGCTAAGGACCTGCGATGATGTCACCCTGGTCACATGATGCCACTAGCTATACTTGTAAAAAATGTGGTAACTGGTTCCCTTTAAATGGTTTGTGGAATTTAAGGCACAGTTATACAACATTTTCTCCAAAAGTTGCCTGTGCCCTTGGACAGGAAAAGTTTGAACTTTTGAGGCAGACTGCGACATCTTACACAGGGAAAACAATCCAGGTGCCCAAATATTTTGTGATTATCCCCTTGTGTATGCGACTTCATGGATGTAGCACAGCTGTACTTGCATGTGACCGCCATGGAATCTTTTAATTGGTGTTATATGTTTTCCCTTTTTTGACTTAATCTGTGTGCTTCTTGCAGTCTGAAAAATGCTGTAAATCTGTGGGAAATGAATTGCCATCATTTGGTTTTCTGAAATTGCCATGATTCCAAAGCTGTTTGGTATTACAATATTCTTTTCATCCCTTAAGATTGTCATTGCCACTCCTGGACGTCTGATTGATGTGTTAGAAAACCGCTACCTAGTCCTGAGTCGTTGCACATACGTGGTACTGGATGAAGCTGATCGTATGATTGACATGGGTTTTGAACCAGATGTCCAGAAGATTTTGGAACACATGCCAGTTACCAACCAGAAACCTGATACAGATGAGGCAGAAGATCCAGAGAAAATGATTGCCAACTTTGAGTCTGGAAAACACAAGTATAGACAAGTGAGTTTGTGCAGCATAAAATATCCACCTTTTAAAAGGGAGCCTGTCACCAGGAATTTCATTTGTAGCTGGTGACAGGTTGCAATAGCCAATGCTACAATGCTGTTTAAAACTTCCTTAGTAGGCATTCTGAATCATTTTAGTAGTTTATAATAGTTTATTTCACATTACCTGGCTCCCTGCTGTGTGAGGAGGGGGGCAGCTGAAGCCTCGAAGTGCCTGTGTCTCCTCATGCATGCTTCCTCTACTCCACACCATCCCTCTCCCTCCTCTGTCTGCTCAGTGCACATGGCAGGAAATGTGGGGGGAGGTGAGGGCACTGCATGAGTGTGGACAAGAGGAGACTGATACAGGCTGCAGCTGCCCCCTTCCCCAGGACTCTCCACATGCTGCTGGCAGGGAGCCATGTTATTTGAAATAAACTATTATAAACTGATTCAGAATGCGAAGGCATTTTGGTTATTGGAACAAGTCGCCAGGTAGAAACTACATTCCTGTTGACAGGTTTCCTTTAAGTTGTATGTAACCACTGAATAATTTTGTACCATTTTTCTCAGACGGTCATGTTCACAGCGACTATGCCTCCAGCTGTGGAGAGACTGGCCAGGAGCTATCTGCGTCGTCCAGCAGTGGTGTACATTGGCTCTGCTGGTAAACCCCATGAGAGAGTGGAACAGAAGGTCTTCCTTATGTCTGAAGGAGAGAAGAGGTGCGTTTTTTTTTTTTTCCCCTCCTCATTATGTGATTTGTTCACTTCTGCCTTGGAGGATCTGTTAAAACACGCACAAAAAACATCCTGCATAAAAATAATGGGGAACTCTATGTACCCCATTAAAGACAGGAGGGCCATTATTGTTATGTTACATGCTGAGGGCCCCTGTTTTTTGTAGTTCTGTTCCTAGAATGGACTCCCCAATCCTAGTGTGAACATTGCCTTATGTTTGTTATTCACCCAAGTAATGACATATAAATAGCATTTTGGTACATTAGGAATCGCACCTTAATGAGTTGATGTTGATTGCTTTTTGCCTTCCACAGGAAGAAACTGCTTAACATCCTGGAGAAAGGCTTCGATCCTCCAATTATTATCTTTGTCAACCAGAAGAAAGGTTGTGATGTGTTGGCCAAGTCTCTTGAGAAGATGGGGGTATGTGTTCAGCCGTGTCATTTTATTGATAATTTTCTTGTGTTGGGTTTAAATGTGTGTGTTTGTTTGTGTATGTAATATATATTTTACTGAACATGTAGTTTGTAACATAAATGTCAAAATTGAGGACCTACCACATGTGCTTACTGGGTTCCAAACTTCTCCTTTTAAAAACAGTTTTCGTTGCAAAAGTGGATAATTTATTTACACTTGAAGAATAATCTATAGTTTCTGTTGCTGTATTACAAAAAATTTAAGAAATTTAAGTTGTTTGTGGCTTTAATATCTAAAAATGAGCGAAAGTTTAAGGGGTAGGAATATTTTTGCAACCAATTGTAATCAGTCACTTCATGCTCTTACACTTTTTGCTTTTTCCATAGTACAATGCTTGTACGCTTCATGGTGGTAAAGGGCAGGAGCAGAGAGAGTTTGCCCTGTCTAATCTTAAGGCTGGAGCTAAGGATATACTGGTAGCCACAGATGTGGCTGGTCGAGGTATCGATATTCAGGATGTCTCCATGGTCGTAAACTACGATATGGCTAAAAATATTGAGGGTAAGTTCTTACATTCCTGCTTGGCTTATGCTTTCCATTACTTTTACAATGGGAAATTATACATCTTGTATACACAGTACAGTCTTATGTGAGAATTGTGCCACCACAAGAGAATCATTACTAAAATGTGATTGCTCTTTTGCAGATTATATCCATCGTATTGGTAGAACTGGGAGAGCGGGTAAGAGTGGTGTTGCCATCACATTCCTCACCAAAGAAGACTCCTCTGTGTTCTATGACCTCAAGCAAGCCATCCTTGAGAGCCCTGTGTCATCTTGTCCCCCCGAACTGGCCAACCACCCAGATGCTCAGCATAAGCCGGGAACCATTCTTACAAAGAAGAGAAGGGAAGAGACCATCTTTGCCTGAATTGACTTCCACTTCCAGATTTTATTTAACATGTTGGACATTAAAAACTTGGGGACAATTGTCACCAGTGATTTCTTTACTTGTTAGGAGAGCACCAGAGTATCTGTTCTTACAGTACAATACAGTGAATGTGATGGCCACTTGGTTCAAACTACTGTGCCCTTCAGCATTTATTGTCCTGTTTTGCAGCCCTTGAATTTAACTATTTGTTTGCAGGTGCACTCTGTACGTCCCATAACCATAGATGGAAAATAGGAAAGTTCTGTCTTGTTTGCATTGTCGAGCTTGATTTTAAATGTGAGATTTTGGTTGGGGAGCAGACTCGCCACACCGGTAGGGAGGAAGGATGTGCTCCCAGACGCTGTTTTTTTTGGTGTATTATCTACAAGTGTATGGGAAGAATTCATCAAAACATATGCAGCAGTTTCCCGACATAGATATTGGAGCATCCCATATTTTTGTGGGTATATTTTTAATTACTTTGAACTCTCCACTTTTCAAAACGTTTGGAATAGAATAAGAGTTCAGGTCTACTGTCTATTCCAGATATGCCATCATTTTAGCCAAAAATTCACCCAAATGATGGCTGCAGTGCATGCCAATTTATAGCAATATCAGACATTAATCTCCCAAATTTATTTTTTTTCTATGAGATGTTTAGATATTCTGTTCCAAACATGACATTTTTCATATAAATGTGTATGGCCTGCATTTTCATACACATAGGCTTCAATTAGAAGAATAATAGACGCTCTGGGTGCGTTAATTGGAATAGTGTTTGATATTTTTTTTTTTTTTTTTTTCACACTGACCATCAACTTGTTCTTCCTTACTATGCAGCATTACCTACAACTGTACTGTCAGCATTTCACTAATAACCAGGATGTCCCTTTCACAGTATTGTGGAATATTAAATATTATTACATCATGCAGAAAAGCGTTTTGATGATAATGGAATAAGATATTATGGCCGTGTCCTGCTAGATGCTAGAAGTAGGGGTATATACTGCGATATGTCTTGATTGTACCCGTGGTTATACAGGACAATACACATTGTGGGGGGAGTTTATGAAGGCTGGCACATTGTGCACAAGTCTTTATTATTTTCCCCTTCTGGATCCCAATGCATTGAATATGCTAAAAGTTTCAGGCCTCTTGATCTTGAGCCCAGATTAATTATACACCAGGTCATGTGTGGCCTAAAATTCATCCTTAGTAAATTCCCCAGCGAGGGTATCTCTGCTCCCAGCCCCTCAATGACTCATTTTGAATTTGTGGAGATGGCAAAGGGGGAAAAAGTCACAATTTCCTGGTCGCCAGGCAACTTTTTTTTAAAAGTTAATTTTAAATTCCATTGGTTGAATCTTTCACCTTATTGTCAATCATTATAGTTAAAATCTTGGCTGTATTAATGGATAATCGTTCCAGCTAATGTAGAAGATTGTCATTCTTCTGATATTTGCATTTCCTTCCATGATTACATTGTTGGGGGTCTCTAGTCTTGTTCAGTATAAAGCAGTGGGCCACATACTTGGGAGAGTGCAGACATTTGTGGTCTTCTTGTCCCCTTCAATTGCTATATTTTAGTAATTAAAATCTACTAGTAACTGTATGGTGACGTCTCCGAGCCTGTAAATACATGTGTTGGAAGTGTATATTTGATACTTTCCATGGGCTGCAGCTCTGTGGGTCTGAATAAAATTTCTACTTGTACTATTGTGATCTTTTTTAGGAGGTTACATGGTTTTGTTCTTATAGGAATAATTACAAAAATCCTCATTCCTGAAGGAGTCCAGAGTCTGGACTATATTTTTTTTTCTTTTAAATTTGCAGCCTTTCATTATTTTGTCCACTCAATTCAATTCTAAAATACATGCGAGTTTTGGCTTTACAATCTGGTACTTTTGATTTGACCACTAATAACTCGCAGTAACCATCCCACTGGAGTCGAGACGCCTTCCTACCCGTAATCCAGAATGCTTCCCTCCCTTTGTCAGGTCTGCGTGTCCTTTGTGTTTGCCTGTCTTGCCCCACCCATACCATTTTGCAAAGGCCATACTCTCTACCCAAAATGATGTCTTCTGACCCCATCTCATGTTTTCTCTTGGGTATCTCTTTCCACTTCTGGACAGCTGCAGTTTTTCTTTTTGTAAGTGTTGAGAGCATCAGAATAAATCTATGGGGGCAATTTTATCTTTTTTTTCTTTGCGAATTTGAATATTTGTATAAATATTTGCAACTTTTTCCCCTCCCCAGGAAACTTCACTGCAACCTTTTTTGTTCAGTTGCATCTAATATATATCTTTTAAAATTCTGATTATTGGACGTATGATAAAATATGCAAATTTTGACAAAATTGTGATAAAACATGCCCATTTTTTGCTGCAAAAAAACCCTCAGTCTCAAGCAGACATAAGCAATAGAATGTTACAGGTAGCTAAAGACTCTGCAGCTTTTGGGGGCTTGAAAAAACATCAAACTGACGAATATATCGCTCTATAAGATAAGTGAATGAAGTCCAAAAATGCGGAAAAAAAGCCCTGCACAAATATCCGGACTACAGATGACCTCCTATGTATTGTAAAATAGTGGACTATTGATAGCACTTCTGCTCCGGTCAGGTTTATACCGTTGTCTATACTGTATACACATTCTCCTTTACGCCATTGGCTCATAAGGCAGACACTCACTTACCGGCTGTTACCTTGACCCTCACTCACTACATGTCGTGAGCAGCTGCTAAGTCCATATAAAATAGGTGGTCATTGGATGTGGCTTTTTGCAGCATGGTAAGAAAATTACAAAATACTATAAAAATTGAGCTCTTTTAATGTGAGTTTAGCAAATACTTGTATTCTTCATTGTGTGACAGATCTGGAGCATTTCTTCCTATCCACGATGTGCTGTTCCTCCTAGAAATGTATGAATAAAATAACAGAAAGGGGCAGGGGTGGCTTAAGACTGTATGAATATTGCAGCCCCTGGAGGAATGGAGGATGCGTCCATTCTGCCTGATTTCAATCTTCTGTTTAGACCTTTCGAGGTCCTTCAAAAGTCCTGAAATGGCTCTTGTGTACATGTGTTTTGAGAGTACGAACAGTTGTATGACGATTTCATGGGTGGTTTGGATTTTAGTATATTTGGTGGGTGGTTTGGATGGTCATGATCCCCAAAAAGGCCTCGTCCCCAGGCTACCACCCAAACCTCCTACATTATAATCACCTACTGGATCGGTGTTGTCTGCCTTTGATGTGCTTTTACACAAACCGGGCAGTGTGGACTGTTTTGGGACAACACTCTTTGACCAGAAGACTTGTTTCTTCAAAAATATCAGTATTGACCGAAATGGACCTGACAACTTTATGATGTAACAGAATAAGCAGCCAGCGTACTGAGCCACAGTGTGGCAGAATCCATTTTCAGCTTCCTGCAGACTCGCACTGTATCTTCTGACACCTTTTTGTTATAAACCAGTTTGTGCTGCAGAAGATCTTCTATGACATTGCACTAGAAATCACCAGAGATGTTAAGTTGTCTGTCAGATTTTGAGCCCTGTGTCCATTTTTATCAGAATTCCATCTGTTTTCCTGTCCACACCAACATAGCAACAAAACTTACCTGACATGTAAATATAACTGTTCAGCCTCATCTGTCACCCATATTATACTTACCCTGTTAACATTTGCCTTTGACAACCAGGAGCTGTGGGTCACATGACCCCTAGGCAGCAGGACCCTGGACTTCCTGCCAGTAGTGGATTATAATATAGGCAATTTGGGCAGTAGCCTGGCGCCCATGGCCACCCAAACCACCCACCAAATTTTTTAATGAGAAGTGTCTTCACCCATGAAATCTTTATATACCTGTTCCGGCTCTTGCTACACATGAAGGTCCTCCAAAGGTCCTGAAACCACCAATTGAATGCAGGTAAAAGGAACGCATCCTCCATTCCTTAAGAAGCTGATTCTAGTAGCATATGTAGGAAGTGAATTCCGAACTTTTAGGGGCTGTAATATCCATACAGCCCAGGGCCCATGGCCGTCCTCCTCTGCCCCTGCTTCCTGTGACACGCCTTGTCCTGCGGGCTTCCAATAGATGGAGGGGGTTGTGGCTCATAAGTTATGCACTTATGAAAACCACTCTGATGTCCGTGGTTGGAGGGGTTTGTGGATGTTGTTGGCATACCCATCCAGCTGGGAGTGGTTATGATAGAGGGATCATATACACAGTAATGTCTGCATGCCCTTCCATTTCCTGGAAGCCAGCAGGACACAGGACTTCACAGGAAGTCCTGAGTCCTGCTGCTACCAGGTCATGTGGCAAATGGCAAGCTTTACCAGGTTAAAGTAAAGTTAACCCTATTAGGATCTTATACATACCATGTTAATGTTTGGTATACTTGGCCAACCCCTTTAAGGCAGGGGTGTTAGACCTGGAAGTACATGCTGAGTTCCGTTCAGCTGCTCAGTGTTTGGGCTGGCCAGAAGACTCAAGGCAGTGAGTTTGTCAAGGCAAACTCCAATGGCTAGTTCTTGACAGAGTTTTGGAGTCCGGCATGATAAATCCTCTAGTATGGTCCAGGGGGCACACTGAAGAGTGGTCTTATAGGATCCACAGTCCAATAATGGTTGTATGTATATTGGAGGTAAGAATAATAAATGCCGCACTGGTGAATCATAGAGGCACAATGATAGCTATAATAATGATAAGACAATCTATAATCTGGGTGCGGGCTGTTCTGCAGTACATTGGACTCTGCCAGTTCTTGAATTCTTCAGTCGCTTTGCACATTTAACTGGGAAACTAATCAAACTCATTTTCAGCTTGGAAGGCGACCAGATGTCTCCAGCTCCGATCTGACCGCTTTGTTCCAACAATGTGAGCCAACTAGCTTATCATATATTGCCCACTTGCCAGAAAGTAAGTTTTATTTTTATGAAGTAGAAAAGAACAATCAATATTTTTTTGTTCTTAAATGCATGAATGACATGTTATATATAGACATTAGGTCATAACTACAATCTTTAGAGTATCATTCTCCAGGGATACTTCCAAACCTTTATATTTTAGTAAAGCAATGTTATAATATATATTATATTATTATTTTTATCTTCACGTTATTTGTACACTTTTATATTTGTGTGGAGTTGTTTCACCTGCAATCTAGAAAGCAGACACTAGATGGCGCTGTGCTGTAATTATGGTGAAAATTCATAATAAAGTTGTTAAATGTAGCTTTTTGTTACCTTTATCCTTTTTATTTTATAGAAGTAAAATGTTTTATCGTGAATATCCTCAATAAGCTGCTGTACACTGAGGCTGGTGCAATTAATTATAGCTTAATTTCCATATTGATGATGTATATAGATTTTAATACTTGTAGTTCAGCTAAGTAAGGGCTTATTTCCAGTGACATAACTATAGCAGTAGCAGCAATAACAGCTGCTACGGGGCCTGCAGTGTTAGGGGGCCCTGGAATCTGACCTGACACACTAAAGGATGTGCACTACTATATAGATATGTTGCTGCACATTGTACACCATAATGGGGCACATTTACTAAGGGACGTGCGCCAGTTTTTTGACGGACTTTGCATATTCTTTTCTGGATAAACTGCTTGCACAGGCATTATTGGACTGGGCCCTGGTTCAACCCTACTGAATAGTGAACCACTGAGGTCCAAAAGAAATCAATCCAATTTGGAAGCTGCTGGAGTCTGGCAGATAATGAAGAGTGGGCCCCAGTTAATTTTCTCTGGTTGGCCTAAGGCAACCCAGCCTGACACTGCACGGGTATTTAAAAAGTGTTGCAACCATTTTTGTAGCACGGCTGCACTTGTCTTCACGCAACACAAATTTCTGCACTGAAGGGGGCCAGATTTAACATGCAAAGTTTGTCAGAAGTGTGTCACATGCCCTATGTTACATGTGCAAAGATGCATCTAAAAAAGTGGCTCAGATAAAAAAATTCTTGGGGGAGAGGGAGGGGACAGCTGAATGACAGGACTAGGGATGTCCCATCTCTAATTCCTGCCATGTACTTTCCCCATGTGGTCAGCAGCTACTGGGAAAGATGTGTGTACGTGTATAAATATATGAATAGTGTATAATATATTAGTGTATAAATGTGTGAGTATACAAATATGAATATTTTCTGAGGGGGTGTGGGGCCCCATTCAGAAGTCTGCTATGGGGCTCTGCCTCTTCTAATTATGCCCTTGCTTATTTCATTGACAGTAATGTATTAGACTCAGCAGGGCTTAAAGGCATAGTTATAGAGAACTGTTAACCACTTTCAACCTACTGTACGATGGGTGGTCCTGACTTGGATGTGACTTGGAAGCCTGGATGTGGAGATCCAAAAACAATTACATTGATAATTTGAGAACGGTGGAGACCTAGAAAATATTCCAATTATGCCACAATCAGTGAGAAATTATTTATGAAAGGATGCAAAGACTTGGAGATGATTGAAAGCTCCTGGGTATAATTGCCCCAACATCCATCACCCACTATAAATGATAGCTGGGGGCTATATCACAGATTCCCCATGGAACCGTTTTCTGGGGATTTTCAGGTTAAACAGAAAGGATTTCCTGCAGAATGTGATTGCACAATATACAGGGGGCATACAATTGTACTGCCTGGTATATCAAGCATCCTCATGTATGGTTGAAACTTTATTTGGCAGATAAGAGATCCTGGCTTTTTCCCCCCCAGTATTCCACTCAGGCCTCTGTATCCTGGTTGGGCTCCATAGACGTCCATGTGTGTGTGAGCACATACATGTGTAACCGTGCCATCATCGGTAAAAAGATAAATCATGCTCTATCCTTTCCCATCATACGCCCAGGTCCCCGCTTAGCACACATCCATGTCAGCGCGCTGCTCACCCCTCCCCTCTCCATAGGAAATAGTACTGCATGGCCATTCTTATTGCAAATGATAGAGCAAGCTCTATCTTTTTTATGGCAACGTCACTGTGCCGAACGCCATAGGTGTATATGGGGATGTGGATCCAGCCTTATACGTCCACACATGGCCTGTGTGAATGGGACCTACGTTGTATGTGCTGCTCTATAAGGTGATCATCTGTTTGGATGAGGTCTGGAGAAAATCCTGGAGAAGATGTCTGAGAAAAAGAACTTGAATATTACCATCAGCCCTCTTTGGGAGTACTCGCTTTGTGGCAACCTTGGCCGAAAGGTCTGTTGTATGGTTTCCCCCCTTTGTTTCTCCTTTCTATGGTGATGTTGGGATCAATGAGCTTCACGTACAAGGGATTCTGGTAGACACCTTTGTGGTAAAAATAAATAAGGACTTTTCCTTCTAATTAAAATTTTCTTGCCTTTTACCAAACATCTGGATGTTATGTTCCTGAGCGCCGGTGATGCATCCAACAGTCCTGTCAGCCTGGAGGCTGAATGCAACCTCTTGATGAATAAAGGCCTCTCAAGGTAATCTCTACTCTTCTTCTAAGCTGTAAAGAAAGTGACATACAAATCTATCTGAAGGACCTTTCTTAATCTCTCCAAGAATAAATGGGATTCAACTACCTTCCTGTAAATGTTCCCCATGGTGTCAATTTTTTTACATGGTGCCTTGTGTTACATTCATGACATGTGACCAGCGACATCATCGCAGGTCCTTCAGCCTTCTAAGAATAGCAAACTGTACACCATGTATGTGATAACATAAAATCACAGCAGCCTCCATGGAGGAGGGAGAGGAGTAGAAGTCCATGGAGGCAGCTGTGATGTCATGTGGTCAGATACATGCATGGGCTACAGTTTGCTATTGTTAAGAGGCTAAAGAACCTGAGATGATGTCACTCTGGTCACATGACATTTACTGTGACCAGTAAGGAGACATAAGGCATGGAAGGATTAGATGGGAGGGGCTGGTCGAGCAGGACAACTTCCCTTCTGTTACCAAGTAATATAAACTAAAAGGTGATTTATGTGGATGTAAGCAAAACAATTTTTAGCTAAAAGAAGGGGGTCACTCACTTAATAGGGCTCTATATTAAACTGTCATTGGCTGTATATGTGCAAATGTGGTGACAGGTTCCCTTTAAGGGGAATCCGTCACCATGATTTACCTAGCCAAACTAACTGCTTTGTTTTGTAGGGCTATGCCCACGTATGTCACCATGCCTTTGTTTTCATGTCCAGCTGCTCCACTCATGCCAAAATTTCAGTAGAAATATGCAAATGAGACAGAAGTGCTATTGCAGAGCTCTTGCTGGACCCAGCAGTGACGCAGTTGAAAGGGAAAGGAGAACAGAGAAGGTGCAGGGGGACGTTGTTGCTCTGAAGCGGGAGCTCTAAGGTGCTCTGCTAATGCCCCCAAAGCACTACAGCCTTATTTGCATATTCCTACAGTTAACTGTTGTCACAGAAGTAGTAGCTGGAATATAAAAAAAAAACAAAGGCATGGGTGCCTAGTGTGAACATAGTCCTGTAATGTAGCATTTAGCGTGGGTAGGTAAATTGTGATAACAGATTCTGTTCAACTTAAAGGGAACCTGTCAGCAGAAATTGATCTAATAGACCACTACCAGTATGTTGCCAAGCAGCTGCACACCTTCTATATCATGTTTCTTTCATGACCTGGTGTGGTCGTCTAATTCGGAAAGTCAACTTTGAAGTGAGATATAAACTGGATGTATAAAGTCAAGGAGGTTTTAACACTGAAATCAAGCTCTTTCTTCCTGAGAAAGCCCCTTCACTGTAATTGAGGGTCCTGCATCCAGAGACATCACTATCCAGAGTCAGAGCATAATTTCAGTGGAAAGGAGGAGGCATTCAGCGCTTCCCACCTTGACTTCAGTGTTAAACTCTCCGCCTTCTTGACTTTATACAATCAATTTACATCTCACTTCAAAGTTGATTTTCTAGATGATGCCACCACACAACAAAAACAAGACGGTATTACGCTGTTTGACAATATACTGTTAGTGGTTTATTAGGCCAATTGCTGATTACATATTCCCTTTAAGTTAAACCTGGATTTTTAGGCTCTAAAGTTATCTTCCTTTACAACTCATGGCTATTTGGAACACTAAAGCATCCTGGTGGTCCTTATGGACTGGTGGGTAAGTGTCCCTAGTACCCCAATATGAACTTGTTTGGGAATACTTTATAAGTTTTATACTTATTGGACTCCAGCTACACTTGGATCTTGCACACATACACAGTGAAGCCAAAGCTCCAGACATCAGGTCTTGTTTTTCATTTCTTGCTAGAAAATCGAAGTTTACATGAAGTTTGAAGAAGAAGAGACCGGGAGCCGGAGAGAGATCCAATATTTACATGTAGAACATCAAAGAAATGAGGACAGTTCTCCACAGCGAAGGCTTACATATGTGACGTGCAGGCTCTGGTATATAAGTGCAACATTTATTTCCATCTTGTAATGTGCAAACTTATCAAAACATTCAAACATGCCATACAAAGAATAGCGTTCTACAATGGTAGAAGGAATGACTGAAAAGACCACGGCAGAGGTGAAGGGGTAAAGTGAACCACCTCCACTTGTAGCCATTCTGTGGGATCCATCATTTCAGGAGGGATTTGTTTCTCAGCTCTGTATTCAAGACTTTTCTATCTATATTCATATTTTATAAAAGCTGTAAATTGTTTGTGTACAGTTCGGCCTCATCTTGTTATCCCATTTTTTGGAAGAAAGCAGCCATGTTGTTTAACCTCTGGGCAACACCTTTAAGAGGCTCAAAGCTATAAAATGTAATCTATGGTGGAATCTTACAGTGCCATCTCATTTATATGAACCGCATGTCCATGTAAAGTGTGTAGCTGTTCTTGAGCCTGGCTGATGGAGGAGGTTTTTTCCTGAATAAGGGATTTCTCTTGATTGTCTGGGAAACTATTTGAATGGGAAATTATTATCTTTTGGCAGGTGTGTTATAAAATATGCAGCATATTCAGAGTGTATCAGCTGCGATGGCACATGAATGATGGGCAATGTGGCACATCACCATGAAATGCAGACCGGGCACTTAATGAATTTCACAGAGTGAATCCAGTTTAGAGACTTGATGTAAGGAACCCCTTCTTTGTCATATTTTGTAAATGGGGTTTTTACCAGACAATTCTTAGATCTAGATAACAGGGACACCCTTTTGCTATGGAGACAGTGCCTGACTACTGCATAGAAGAAGCTGCAGCCATCAGACAATATTCCCCAGTCTGACTTTGTAGATCAGTTGGGGAGAAGCTTGGCTGTAGTAACACCTTGCTGTTCACTATCATCTTGTATTATCAATAATTTTGGTAGAGAGCGAACAGAACTGAGTAAAAAGTGAATACAGAGCTAAGATTTGAGCCCTCAGGCTCTGGGTTTAAGCAAACAAAATGTCTGCTTGGCTACAGGAGTTGGGTTCACTTTATACATGGGTCTCTTCCAATGCTTTTCAAGCGAAAATAAGTGTCATTTGTACTATGCTACTGTGCACATTGTTCTGCCAGTGGTACATGGACAGAAAAGAACATTACTGTACAAAGAAAACATGCTTTGACAATGGAAAAATACAGTTTTTGCACAATTCCTGCACCTTAATAGCACTCCTGATTGATCCAGCATGATGAGCCATTGCTCAAGTATTAGATATGTCAGACACAATGGTCTGTTCAGCAGCAGTAGGTTGATATTCATTACGGTGTTAACCCTGCACTTAACCACTTGGTTCCGAAACCTATTTCTATATCTAGTGTGAAGTGATGCGCATCATGAGGGCTGTTCATAGTCATAGCGAAAATATGAAGCCATAATGTAATCAAGAGCAGGAGCTGCCAAGGGGATGGAAGGAAGAGAATGACAAAGGTGAAGTGAACCATCTGCTTGACGTCAGTGAATTGTTACATGAGGCAGCAGAGCTGTATATAGGCTGCGAGGCCCCAAGGCTACAAGAGTTCCTACAGAATATTGAACTGATGCATGAAAGGACACAGGAAATTAGCTGAGCTACATACATCACACAGAAAACTTCCCGCTACACATCCTACCCTAGTGCATGTCTAATACCCACATCAGGAAGACTATCTCGTACATGGTACTACTGTCATGGACATTCGCTTATGGTATGAGAATCACTTTTCAAATTAATTTGATCTTTGTACTTTTTGAAAGTTCACATGCTCCTTTTGAAAGTTGAGTGATAATATTTTAGGTGTGGTATATGAAAAGTATTGTTTGCACATCATTTCCAATTAAGGGGCTTCCCAGATCAAACACATCGCTGCTTTATGGATAAACCTGCCCCTCGGTGTCTGTGGCCTAGGACTGGATCCCAATCATCCAATAGGATTTAATGTCTGGGGCAGGTCGGCTCTTTAGCCAATCATTGACCTAAGCAGTGACCTTTACAAAAATGGCTGTTGAGGAGAGTCAGTGACATGTCATGGGTGATGACCTGTAGTGATGACCTGCCCTGACTGGCACATCACAGGAGAACTGGGAACAAGCAGGAATATAGGAGTAAGGCCTGTTATACACATGTTCGTGAGTATGTGCCATATGGTGGCAGAATCCCACAGGCTAGGATGGGAGTCCACGCATTATATAGAAATATAATGCAAGGACGCTCCCTTTGCCAGACAAACAACTGTGCCGGAACTATAATAGTTAATAGAGTTCCGGTGTGGCTGTTCGGCTTGCAGAGGGAACGTCCTGTCCGGAAGAGGGAACTCCTGTCATCTGCTCTGTGTGCAGCCCGTGGGATCGTGCTCAATATGGAACACATTTACACATTAAAGCAGCTTTGTGGTTGACCCAGGCCCGTATGACAATATACCTTCATTTTAGTTGGTGTAGTTTTTTATCCCCCAGCATCAATAACAAGATGTGTGTCCTGTAGATAAAAGTGGTGAGCATGGCACAAGAGGGATATTGGCATAAAATATTTACCATTGTCAGGTATATAAGCATTTTTGGTAAATCTTCACACCTGTAGCAAATCCTGGAGTCAATATTATCAATCCTAAATTACAATCTGTGTTATAGCTGATTGCTAGATGGATAATTCATTTGGTTGCTTATATTCAACAGGTTCATTGAGACACCCCATTCATGTTCATAGTTTACTCCACATGCAACTACTGTACATTGCCCAAAGCTGGCCATACAGGTTTATCGGCGGTTTTGGCCAACAGCTATTCCTTGTGCCCTCCTCATACACATTTGGTTCGGTGGCTTATCTCCCTGAGAATAAAAGGATCAGACATGCTGAAATCCAATATACATGTTCCTATTTTTAAGCCTAAAATGAATGAACCTCCTAAACATTCTCCTAAAGGATCCAAAACATCTTTAACAACCGAAAATGCAAACCTTGGCCTAACATGTATAGACACCTTTATTTAAGTGTATAATGCAGAAAAAAAAGGAAATTTGCGTCCGTCTGGGCACTGTATACTTACAATTTCATCCAGAGTTTAATAACTAAAGATTCCCTTATAGAAATATGTTAATGCCTTATGTACAGACACATTTGCTTTCTGAGTGGAAGGTCTCTTTAAATTATTACGCTGCCTTTGCTTGTTTTTATGTTAAAGTGACATTTACAACACAAGTTGTAATTTAGGATAATTAAGTTATATAGACTATTTACAGAATTAGGTACATTAATTGAGGTTTAAACTGTTAAAATTGGGTTTGGATTGCAGGTTTTTTTATGGCTGAATTATTACGACTGTCACTTGTGTTTTTATGATTTACTGTGAATTGTTCTCGTTGCCAAATATCTTCCTTCATTGTGATCAGTAAACAGACAGAAATGAACACAATTGTATCGCTGCAATAGCCCTAGATTTTTAAGCAACAGAGAACAGATTTTCTACTCTTTGCTTGTGCAAAATTGCTACTTAAAGTTGATTGTGTTTGGTAAAAGTGGTTTGTTCCAATACAATGGGGGGGGGGGGGGATTTATAAACTCACTTGCACCACAATTCTTGTGGGTTTGCGCCTAAAACACTGTCTAAAATGCCTTGCACCACAGTGCCTTGCGCCTAAAACACTGTCTAAAATGCCTTGCACCACAGTGCCTTGCGCCTAAAACACTGTCTAAAATGCCTTGCACCACAGTGCCTTTTTTGGCACTTTCCCGACTTGCCCCATGAAGGGGATGGGGGGGGGGGGGCGGTTCGAGGGTGTGGCCCTTGTGAGAAAGGGGCATGGCTTGCTGGAAATCTTCCGTGCACCCAAAATTCTGACGCATAGTTTAGAACAACTAAAAGTAAGACTAAAGTCGGAACCGACAGTCTTATCCTGAACCAGAATTCATCAAGACAGTGATAAATCTGGCACAGCTAAAGACTAGTGTTTTCCAGCTAGAAACTGGCGGAGCCTGAGACACATTATTAAATCCCCCCCTATGTGTCTTTGCTATATTTATGTACAAATTATATTAGTATAAGTGATATATGGGGATTTCATAATATTTCCTAATGGGGGAAAAACTGACTCGTGTTTGTGCCAAGTGGAAGCCCTTTCTTGGTGTCAAGTATTATGCTACCTGTGCAGCAACGTTGCAAAAATCACCAGTGAAAAACGGATATTAACGTCTGTTTTTTTACAAATGATTTGCATCAGTCTGGCATAATTTTTCATTAAAAACGGATCTAACTAGGACATGCTCTACTACTTAATGGATTGATCAAATGGCCTGCTGGGTGCTGATCCGTTAAAATGTATTTCAGCTAGGTGCCATCCGTTCTAAAGATGCATGGTACAGGGCCATATTTATGCATCTGCCCCTAGAGAACCACCTGTTACCAAACACTTCTCCTAGATTTATTTAGTAAGTAGTTTTTTGGTAGTGGTGTCAGGTGGCTGCAATGGTCGCAATGCAGATTACTTCTAAAAAACATAATGGGCATTCCCTGGGTATATGAGGTGACAGATTTTATGAGCATGTCAGCAGTTCCCTCGCTAATCTAGCATTGTCCCCTAGAGAGTATGAGAGTCTGTATCCAACTAGAACTGTTCCTAGTTGGAAGAAAAGTATTTCATTGTAAAATAAAGATCATGTTATTATATGGTTCCTATAGACTCAGTAGTTTAGAACTGACTCACATGGAGCTACATCTATCATTGATATGATTTTCCATATGTGATTTCCAGTCTATCCTGGGTGCATGTGTCTGGAGTCTACATATACAAGTAAGCTATAAAACTTCCCTAAGCATATGCTCACACAGATTCTTCCACTGTAAGAGAATTTCCCCAACGGTGTGGAAATTTCTTAAAAATTCTTACTAAAAGCAATGTGAACAAACAGGCAGTCCCCAGGTTAAGTGCAATATAGGTTCTTTAGGGTTGGTCTTAAGTTGAATTCGTATGCAAGTCAGAACAGGTATATTTTATAACTAACTCCAGACAATATTTTTTGTCCATGTGACAATTGGATTTTCAAAATTTTGTGCTGCCATGGGAACAAGGATAATCAATAAAACTTCATTACAGACACCTTGCAGTTGATCATTGCATCCTGGGACTAAAGTGAAGCATCCAGAGACCTTCACCAGAGGTCACAGTGGGCAGGGGGGTCCGTCTTTAACTAGAGGTCAGGTGTCCTTAAGTCGGGGACTGAATGTATGTTTGTATATGTACCCCATGATTTGAAAAGCGCAGTGGAAGATGATGGAGCTATGTAAATAAAGATTTATTATTATTACCATAGGTTTCTTAATGAACGTGCTTGGTTTCATTTTACACATGGCTAAAGTAAAAGAGTCTTAACTTTCTGGGACTTGTTACAATCGTGGGGGGAAATAGCTAGCAGCATAAGGGTAAAAACAATGTGCTTTAAGATATATACAGATGTGCAAGAGGTAATGCATTACATTGTGACGAGTATAGGTAGTTGGCAGATTAAAGACGAGGGGTCATTGGGGATTTAAGAGCAGACATTTTTACATAGATTCAGGAATCATAAAATTATTTTAGATAGAAGCTTAGTGACCATAACTGATGGTGTGAGCTTATGCAATATAAACTATGCCTTGAGTGAAAATAGAAATGTGAAGCTGATATAGCCAGTATAGATTGAACTACATCACTCTAACATACCCACTTCTCCCTGGGTGGGCACTGGTACCCTGTACATGAGCTTCATTCTAATGAGTGTGGATCAGAATACCTACAGCAGCAATACTGGGCCTTGGGCAGTTCCTCTGCTGCAATTCTGGAACACTAGGATGTATTGAAGTGTCTTGTGTGTAAGTGCTAATGTCTGAAGGGGTGCTTCTACAGAATAACAAATTACATGCTGAGTAACTTAAGATTTCTATGATTTTTCAGCCAGGAAGGTGTCTTCCCTTTAAGCCACCCTACTAAGGCAAGATGGGTATTTTATAAATGTAGACGCCTTTCCTTTGAAAATAGTAAACCTGTATTTTTGTACTAATCTGGTTAAGAAACTCAATATCTGGCTTTACTATATATAAAATGTTTGCTGAAGCATACACATTGTAAACAAGATCTGAGGGTGACACTTTTACCTGAAGGGCAGAAATTTATGGCAATACAACACAATACCTGGTGTAGAGCAATAAGGAGGACAATTATATTACCCAATGATTTTTCAGATGGGCCAGGAAGAAGGGGAAATGGTCTTAACTCTTCGGTGGCTCATTCTGAAAACTAGGTGTTCATGCAGCTTTTTGCATGAACTGTTCTGTATACTTTTTGGATATATGAATTCTGTAGATCAAGATAGTTAAGCAGGTGAGCTGTGAGCTGGATGTTGCCCACTAAGGCCTGATTCTGGCCCACACCATCCCTGACTGCCTCTACAAACCAAGACTATGATGCCTTCTCAGGATTCTCGGCCCATACTCTGTAATGTGAACACTACCCTCTACATGTAAACTCTTAGACGCCACTTGTACATCGGTGCTACAGGGTTTTAAAACCTCTTTATGAATGCAATAAGGCCAACAGGATAGGAATTTTAAGAGATTTAGTGGCTTTTACAATGGATTCTTAGATTCCAGCATATTTCTGCCTGCAAACAACAAAAACATATTTTGTGTATGGCTTTGCTATTTACAGCCAGGTCCTGTATATGTGCAACTACCTATAAACAGCCCTTCTGCCAATACATTTAGATACCAAGCAAGTGGCAGATTAGGGGCAGGCTGCTTCCTTCCATAGTGCATTCTTGACTCTTGTTACTACCCTGGAATTTACACTTAGTGGCTGTACCTCATGGCATGCACCGCCATGCAGGAATAGTGTATGGATGTGTTTTTACGATGTGTGTAGAGAGCCCCCTCTCAGTAACTGTCCTTGGGCCAGGGACGGTTGCGCTGCCAGTTTCTGTCGTTGTGGTTCTGCTCAGAGTCTCGTTCCAGAAGACGATCCTGGGAGTCATGGCCATTAGTGTTGTGCAGTCCACTGTTGTGATGCCTGTGAGGTTGATACAGGTCCTGGTAGGCATCAGAGTATTCATCCTCCATGTGACGGGAACTTCTCTGGGATGAGGCTGTCCAGGTTTTGCGTGAGGTTTCACTGGCCTCGTCTGACTGCATTAAGCTGTCTCGCTCTAATGGTGAGTGCTCACTGGCTCGATCCGAAATAATTTGCTGGTTCTGTTGAGTAGGTTATAGACATATGAAATGCAGATTGATCAGACAAGACACTAATAAACCATAATCATTGTGATAATCTGGGGATTTCGGTAAAAAAAGGGGGTGGTATGTCATTTATAAGGAACATTCACTACTCAGATTCTTCTAGTAGATCAATAGGATTGTTGTGGTCTGATTTCTGGAGTGACGGATCATGACGTGCACACAGATGTTTGTCACTGTACCTGTAGGCCCGGGATGGCAGTAGGAGGAGTCATGAGATTTTGGCCAGTATGTGGGTGCAGTGGGTGATGTGTGGCTCTCCAGTACACTTCCATGTACTCTGCAAGATGCTCACAAGCATCTTCTAGTTGATTCTCATCCAAAATGACATCAAACAATTCCTATAGGAAGAGAAAAGTAATGATATTTATGACAAGTTATTAATATTAATTCAAGTCATGGGGTTTTTTTTCCAGACCAGATTTGAACCAACCCTGCCTTCATCCTTCATCATGGGGGAGCAGAACCTGTTATTACAGGATAGATAGGGATTTGTCTGAAAGAAGACAACCCATGTTAATGATGATCTTTTTCTGTTGGGTACCAGAAGTAATAAAACCGATTTCTACAGAAAGGTGAGGGCAAGAGAAAACATATGCAAATTTTGCAAAATCAGCGCACTGGCAAAGAGTTTGAGTTACTGGTAGTAGGCCTGGTGACTGGATTTCACAGACCAACCCCGTGCCAGGGATGGGAGTCCAGTTTCACAGATTTCTGCACATTTGCAATCTTTTTCTCAATGCCCTGATCATTCCTGAGAAATCAGTGCCATTACTTATGGAAACCATTACATTCATTTTAAACTGGTCCAGGATTCAAGGACTGAGCACGTTTGTGTGTTTTGGGCTTTGTTCTTATATTTGACAAATTAAAATATGGTATACTGTCCATAATGTATCTGGGATATAAAGACAGCTAAATAAACAGTAACATGTTTATTATCCAATTACAATGTAAAAAATGTACTAAGCAAAATGTATTCTGAATTATGGTGTAAATTAATAAATTTTGCTGCTTTTTAAAGACATTTTATAAACACTGTCTAACTGTTAGACAATATGGGTAAACCTGCCCCAGTGTCTGCGCTGGACATTATAGTCATCAAGGTCATCTGCCTACAGAGCTGTTGGGTGACAATGTTTCTTAGAATAGCAGACCTTTAAAGCTATATACCCAGGAATGAACTACAAGTGCTTGCATTTTATTTCCCTTTAATCAGCATGCACACTGCCATACAGAACAGATAAAAGAGCTTGGTCAGGGTCCCCTGACAATACGAAAGAAGAATATGTAGGCCAATTCCTGAATCTTCAAAACTATTTGCTGCAGATCTATTGAAGCTTTTTTTCTTGTAAAAAGCAACATAAAATGGTGACGATTCAGCAAGAGCCAGAACCCGCAGCCTGCAGCAATTTCTGCCATTTAGAACATATTCATGATTAGTAAAATAATGTGTAGACTTTAAGTGACATTGTTATAAGTCTCTTCTGCTCATCTGAATGGAATTGTTTTGGCGGCCTACACACATACACTCACCGGCCACTTTATTAGGTACACCTGTCCAACTGCTCGTTAACACTTAATTTCTAATCAGCCAATCACATGGCGGCAACTCAGTGCATTTAGGCATGTAGACATGGTCAAGACAATCTCCTGCAGTTCAAACCAAGCATCAGTATGGGGAAGAAAGGTGATTTGAGTGCCTTTGAACGTGGCATGGTTGTTGGTGCCAGAAGGGCTGGTCTGAGTATTTCAGAAACTGCTGATATACTGGGATTTTCACTCACAACCATCTCTAGGGTTTACGGAGAATGGTCCAAAAAAAAAAAAAAACAGTGAGCGGCAGTTCTGTGGGCGGAAATGCCTTGTTGATGCCAGAGGAGAATGGGCAGACTGGTTCGAGCTAATAGAAAGGCAACAGTGACTCAAATCGCCACCCGTTACAACCAAGGTAGGCAGAAGAGCACCTCTGAACGCACAGTACGTCGAACTTTGAGGCAGATGGGCTACAGCAGCAGAAGACCACACCCGATGCCACTCCTTTCAGCTAAGAACCGGAAACTGAGGCTACAATTTGCACAAGCTCATCGAAATTGGACAGTAGAAGATTGGAAAAACGTTGCCTGGTCTGATGAGTCTCGATTTCTGCTGCGACATTCGGATGGTAGGGTCAGAATTTGGCATCAACAACATGAAAGCATGGATCCATCCTGCCTTGTATCAACGGTTCAGGCTGGTGGTGGTGGTGTCATGGTGTGGGGAATATTTTCTTGGCACTCTTTGGGCCCCTTGGTACCAATTGAGCATTGTTGCAACGCCACAGCCTACCTGAGTATTGTTGCTGACCATGTCCATCCCTTTATGACCACAATGTACCCAACATCTGATGGCTACTTTCAGCAGGATAATGCGCCATGTCATAAAGCTGGAATCATCTCAGACTGGTTTCTTGAACATGACAATGAGTTCACTGTACTCAAATGGCCTCCACAGTCACCAGATCTCAATCCAATAGAGCATCTTTGGGATGTGGTGGAACGGGAGATTCGCATCATGGATGTGCAGCCGACAAATCTGCGGCAACTGTGTGATGCCATCATGTCAATATGGACCAAAATCTCTGAGGAATCCTTCCAGCACCTTGTTGAATCTATGCCACGAAGAATTGAGGCAGTTCTGAAGGCAAAAGGGGGTCCAACCCGTTACTAGCATGGTGTACCTAATAAAGTGGCCGGTGAGTGTAGGTCATCATAGCAACACCATATGAATAGAATAGTGGCAAGATCTCTGATGTGCTTGAATATACCTTTATCTTCCATCTGCAAATGGACTTTTCAATTTTTATCTCTTTTTATGATACTTTACAGCTTTGCAGAAGACACTAGACACAGTATAATGAATATTAAGATACAATTGAATGATACAGGATCTTAAACTGCAGTACATATTGTGCACTACAAATATATTTATTAGTTACAGCTCCTTCTCTCTTACCGGAGGGCACTGTATTAATTTGTCGGCTGCCAGCATCTGGACATTGAGGTGTTTAACTTGCGATTTCCCCCTGGATTTTATTAGTCTCTGCAGCACCTGACAGAAGCAAGCAGAGATTACTGAGGACAGAGTGTTTCGTCCAGTGGTCTGGCACACAGGTCAATGCATCAGTTATACTTTTATCATGTACAAAAGGGAAATGTATTTCTCCACTAGAGAAGGCGCTTTGCTGACAACAGAGCCATAAACTGTTAATATCTGGGCAAATGTCCACCAAGAAGCAGCTTTGTCTGTTCCACATTATTAGGTGCATTATTTCTAGCTTTAGATGTGTTGCTTACTTTGTGCAAAATTTTATTGTTAATAAAGCTTTTAGAGTAAGAAAATATACAGGACTATAAATCACTGCAAGGGTTTCTACAGCAATTCGTGCAACAAAGTTCATTAAGTTCTGCTTAGTTTTACCCAACTCTTATTTTATTTAACTCTATCTTAATTCTTTTTTCTTCTATTTTATTTTTTTTTTATTTTTTTATTGAAATATAAAAGTATAGAAGAGTAGGTGCAAATGAGCACATAACAAGACAACAATTGTAGTGAAGATTTACAAGCAGCAAACATAATGGGGCACATTTACTTACCCGGTCCTGTCGCGATCCCGCATTGCGTTGTCCAGCGAGAATTCGGGTCCGGCGCAATCCACTAAGGTTGTGCGTCCAATTGCAGGTGTCGCTTCCGTGCCGAGGTCCGCCGGAGTTCACCTTCTTCTTCCAGGTGCATGTGAGTGCGTGATCTTGCGACACATTTAGTTTTTTAAATTCTGCGTTTTTTCAGAATCTGTCGGTTTGTCTGACGGCCACGCCCCCGATTTCTGTCGTGTGCAAGCCGGCGCCGATGCACAATCCCATTGCGTGCGCCAAAAACCTTGGGCAATTCTGTGCAAAACGGAAATATTCGGGAAAACCAGACGGAATCGCAGTCCGTGGACCCTTAGTAAATGTGCCCCAATGAGTGTGGATGTCTCACAGTAATGAGAGCAATGATGTCCATCCTAAAGAGCCCTCATAACTGGTTAATACATAAGTAGGATGAAAATCAATGTGAAAATAACAAGAATAGCATAAAGTGAAGAATAGAGTACGTGAAGAGGAGAAGGAGGGAGGAGGGGATCTTATGAGGAAGAGCCAAGTAAAAGTTCTTAGAGAGAGAATAGTCCCACCATCTAAACCTGCTGCCAATCATTCAAGATTGGTGTTTTTATGTACCAATTCAAACTCCGCTGGACCACAAAACAAATAATGGCCCCTTTTTTCCAGGCCGCAGCTATAGTATGTTTGGTAGCCAAAAAAGAAAGAGGGGAATAAGCTGCTGTGAAACACAAGGGGAAACTAACAATGTTGCAGAGCATTAATGGCTCCAAGTATCAGATCCTGGGGTTGTGACCCTCAACAGAATTTGAATGAGAATTAAAATGATATTTGATAAGTTCAGCATCCAGTGACATCTTGACTTACCTTGGGTGATGAAACTTTGACATATACAATAATGGGGGCCAGGGAGGTTTTGCTCAGCTGAGCAGGATGGTTGATTGTGTCTGCATCCAGGATAACTAGTTGGAGCGTCTTGGCCAATTCAAATATCCTCTCGATTTCGCTTTGTACCTCAGCTGAAGGGTAGAATATTCAACATTAACAGGAAATATCACATAACTGAAGAGTTTTTTGATTATTATTATCACTTTAATATGGTGTTAATAACTTCCAACATACAAATATAGGCGCATATGTTGGTTCATTTCTGAATCCAGTTTTACTTTTTATTTTTGGGTCATCCCTTAAGCATTCCTGAAAATTTCCCCATGTGCAGTTATTGGGGACCTTAAAGGAGACTATATTCCTGCCAAAAAATGAAAAACAGTGTTTTTCAAAGAATAATACCTACCCCCAAAATAAGCCCTCGCATGATTTTTCAGTATTAATGTATATTTGAAGTAAGCCCTACTGTACAAATAATCCCTAGTTACAGTTAATTAAAAAAAAGTTCAGACAGCTATATATGTAAAAAAGTAAATAATAAGGATGGCTAGTACTGCAGTCACACACACAGGTTTGGTAGTCCAGATGGCATCACTGCACTTCCGGACCCGAACATTGTGGCTGCTTCTGGGGAACTTCTACATTTGGTTGCAGTAGAACGGCAAGGGACCTAACAAGGAGGTGCATTTGACACAAGGGATGCATATATGTGTGTGAGGGCACCCACCATCAGCACTTGCCAGCTCTATTGTTTTAGGTCTGATAAGTGTGAGTTTTGCAGGGGGACCTGCTTTTCTTGGGGAGTAGATATTGTTATACTTTGAATAAATGTATATCTTTGGTTCACAAATAATGTGTATTGTTGTTTGTGGAAAAAGATAAGACATCCCATGAAAATATGCCCTTAGGCTACATTCACACGAATGGGCACACACCGGTGCCGGGGAGAGGAGCAGGGGATGAGCGCTGCTCACTCCAGCCCCTCTCCATAGGAATACACGTCGCCGTATTCCGTCGAAAGATAGGACATGTCCTATCCTTCTACGGGCTACGGAACAGTATGGTGCAGCACCTGGGTGGCAGCGTACCACTCCCGTACGGCGCCGTGAGGCCATAGAAGTGTGTTCCCCATACGTTCGTGTGAATGTAGCCTTACTCATATTTCAGAGCAAAAATATTATAAGATCCTGTCTTATTCACAAAGCAACATGGGTGTTGGACTATTTTCATATAATCATTTTATATCCACATTTTGATGTATTAAAAGTGATATTCACGTTTCTGCAAATTAATGTTATTGTTTGCAAGATGAAAAATTATACATTTTTCCAATATACTTTCTGTATCAATTCCTCTTTCTAGATCTCTGTTCGCTGTACAAAAGCTTCTATGTTTACTTCCAGTGGACAGAAATCTGACAATAGACACACTGGTGCACGGCTCATTACATCATCAGAGCTGTGTGATATAACGAGCTGTGCACCTGTGTGACCATGGGCAGATTTCTATCCACCGGAAATAAACACAGAAGCTTTCTATAGCAGGACAGCAAGCAGAGATCTAGAAAACCATGGAAATGGTACAGGAAATGGTACAGAAAGTATATTGAAAAATTTTTTAAACTTTTCATTATCCAAACAAGAACAATGATTTGCTGTAATGGGAATACCCCTTTAAATTCTGCCTATTCTAAATCCAATCCAAAATGCTTATGCTATTACGTTATAAAATTATCTCCATTTAGATGTTAAATATCCTCCTAAATGAGAAAATGTTATTCTCACCGATGCTGGAGCGGGTGCTTGATCGTTCAATGATGGCTCTCCTGCCTGGATTATTGAGTACAGAACGCTTGGCTAGAGACAAGTCAGCTGTGACTCTAGTGATGGAGATTCTGAAAATGTACAAGAAATACTATAAGCAGATCCTTTAGCTGTGTTAGTGCTAGTTCTTTAATTCAGAGAGCTATGAAACATATACCCCACATCTCCACTTAAAGGGGTTTCACAAAATGAATATGTATTACTTTTGGGGGGTGCTGGAGGTGATCACTAGAAATGGTTATGTGGAGTCCCCCCTTCTGCAATGACTATCCCCCCATTATTAACTATTTACCACTATCAGGAATCTCAGGCCCTCTTTGATCTTACCTGCCATCAAATCTGTGCTTTAAAAAGTCAAAGAGGGCTTTCTGCATCATGTCAGTCACCTAAAGGAGAAAAAGGGACCATGAAGGAGACGAGATCATTACGCAGCCAATACGCAGTATATTTATGGAGACTGCATTGGAGTTTATGGGGCTGTGACAAGGCTGAATTTAAATTTGTAAAGCATTTGGAAAGAAGTCAGAGTATAAAAGTATTAATTTCTCTTCCATACACTGCAGCTGCCATTTGGCTCCAGAAATTAGATTTTTTTTTTGTTTGCATCTCCTGACGTATCCTTAAAGCTAACTATTTCATTGCCGCTCTTTAAACGTTGGCTACATTTTACATCTAGACCGCTCGGGTGTTGGTCCATTCTAAGGTAGATGAAAATGAGATATTTAACAAACAACAAAGAGGCAAAAGGGGTGCTCTTTTTATGTAATCACAGACAAAAGCGAATTCACATGAGGAAGATCTGATGGAGAAATTTCTTTCCTAGTCTTCTAAAAGGGATTGGCAGGCAACCCCATGCACGGTGCAGAATCTACCCTAACTAGATATGGCGGAAGTATCTGAAACAAATTTACCATCATAACATGGGTAGAGTGGGTTAGCCAGCATGGACTCACCAGTAGCTAAACCACTGCTACGTACAGAACCAGGAGCGGATACAATTTAATAAAATCTTATTCAAATACTGCACTAAAAACCTTGTGGCCTTCATGCCTACTTATGATGTAGGCCCTTACTGCAACTTCGAACTTTTTTTTTGTGAAAAATTATGGAAAATTACAGGCAGTCCCTGGGTTACGTACAAGATAGGTTGTGTAGGTTTGTTCTTAAGTTGAATTTGTATGTAAGTTGGAACTGTACATTTTATAATTGTGACAATTTTTTTTTGGTCTCTGTGACAATTACCAGATGTTAGTAACTTGTGATCGTCTTTAAGATCGGTGTTCTTATGTTGGGGGCCGCCTGGGTATTAGGGGAAGCTTTGCGTTACATTACTCCTGTTATATAGTAGAGAATATCCTATTCAGAACTTTTCTCTCTGACCTGTGTGAACAATGGAAGTAAATAGGTCAGTTATGTCACGCCTTTTATACTACCGTAATAACTGATATTTATGATTGTACTGAGGCAGATGATGACTTTTGTACGCTGTTATGTAAAATAAAGACCTAAAAAACTAAATAGGTCATCAAAAAAAAAAAAGAGCTTCATCGAGAAGTCCTGAGACCTGGGGGTGGTTTTAGTGGGTTGACCATAAAAAGTCAAAATAAAAAAAAAAACAGATGGAAATCAGTTGTGAAAAATTTAAGTTAACTGCAGATAACGGCAGAAATGGCGGTGGTGTAAACAGTCGAGTTATCATGAATGAGCGATTATCATGAATATATCCATCATAAAGACATTACAGCAGCCTAATTCAAAGATAACAAGCATTTTCTAAGCCTGAATTATTTAAGAGGTCAATTAATGGCAAAGGTCTCTGAAATCCTAATAGGCAGTTTAATTTATTAATAATTCTATCTAATCAATACTGAACCACAGATTTACACCGTGTAATGTCATTTTAATGAAAGCAGTACCCTGGAAATGGCAAGATGCAAATAAGTAGAACTATTACTCCTAGTCCAATACATGACACATGGGTGTTTCCCAGGGCAGTAATTGGGATCCTCCTGGAAGAAGAGTTACAATGTGCACACATGTGTGGTGTGAGAGCCGCAGAGAAGCTTGTCCTTGTCGCACCTTAGTATGCTTCTTGTGAATAAGACGCAGCAATGAGGCCTGACTCAGCACATGCCTTTCATATGCAATTGCTTATTGAACTTCAAGGGGACAGAGCTGAGTAAGTGACTCATGATAGATGACTTGCAATTAGGAAATTAACACAATGACAAAGCTGAGTAGTTTTTGCACGGCTTAAGAGGGAACTCCATTTCTTACTCCATTGGACTGATTTCTTCAGTCAATCAGTTGCCCTGTAGGTGTCCTGCACTACGCACCCAGCTGTGGGGGAGATACAACATAGCAGGTGGGCATTTGTTACATGTGAGCTGCAGGAACTGAATACTGCTGGTTCATAGAAGAATGAGGGAACGACTATGATATAAAGAGTATAAATGGTGGAGAGCGCCATGCTACTCCTTAGAGGGTGCTACATTTTATTTTAGTCACCTTTTAGACTATATGAGGTGAAGAGGCTCTTGTATATGTATATGGAAGTGCCCTCAAATATAGGAATATTATTTACTGCATTGGACGAAAAATGTCCTATTCGCTATGGATAATCCAAAATGATTGTCCAAAAAAGTTTTCCTTATCATAAAGCTTGTTTTCTTGTATCTTGGAATCAGTGGCGTATTAAGGGCACAATGAGGCAGGGGCGGTATAAAGATTGTGGGCCCTCCACCAGTTAAAATCTACTTTTTAGTACTATAAGATACTCATACAGCACTAGAACTAATTCTACAATATAAATATATTACCAGCGCCGACATCATAACCATAGCGGGCACCAGTTCCTGAAGCGGATGCCCCTTATGGTCATAAATCAGCGCTGCGCCTCTGTATACACAGACGTACAGAGACTGGCGGTATTGGGAAGCACATTGCTGGACCAGGTAAGTATCATTTCTTGTTTTACAGCAAATTCTGCCCCGCCGACGAACCACTGTTAAAGACAGGATAACTCCTTTAAACGTGCTTTCAGAGAAGTTTGTTACTGCATGTATCACTAACAAATCTTACAAGCATATTAAAAATATGCAAAAATAGCACCTAAATGGAAGCACAATAAAGGATATCATCTAGGAAAATGGAATTTATTGGGAACCATTTGTATCTGTGATTACACGCTACTGGGCTTACTTTTATTTTTTTAACTGTTCTACTCCTATAATGGAACAGACCAAAGGAACCCCCAGTGCTAGAGTGAGTTTACTGTGGGTCCCACATACAGTACATAAACACAACCATTACATATAAAAAATCCAAGGCCCAACCTTATATAAAGACACTCAAAAGGCTAATCATACATACACAGAGATATTTAATTCATCCTTAGGGTGTGAGGGGGGTTTTGCATAAAATAGCCATGACAGGGCTATTTGAGATGATAAACTAGGGAATATTTTACGACCGGAGACTGTTTTAGTTATTGGATTTTGAATGCTGCTACGTGAGTTCATTGCAAAGGGGCCTACTGGGGCTCTGTCACTATGGGGCCTACTGAGGCTCTGTCACTATGGGGCCTACTGAGGCTCTGTCGCCCATGGACCTACTGAATCCTGGAGCCGACCCTGCTTATTGTATAATGTAAGCGGGGCGGGAGACCGGAGGAAGCCGCCTGGAAGCTCTTGATGTCTCCTCTTCCTTTCTTCCCCTTGTTCCTAATGCCACCTCTGCTACAGACCCTGGGATTACTGCAGGATTTGCTAGGAGGAAGCCACTGGCCAGCATAGAGAGTTTTGCCTGAAGTCCTACAGTAGGCCCCGAGGTGGTGGGTAGGGCCTCTATCCTGAACAGAGGAAACAGTTTCCTCCCACTCAGAGGCTGCTGCAGCAGCACAGGCCAGTATGCAGTTACGTTCTCTGGAGTTTCTGCTCTACAGTAGATGGACGATTAGAGCAGCCATGGGCCCCCTGGGAACATGGGGCCCCTGGCTACCGCCCATGACACCATAGTGAGCATCTGCCATTGCTTGGAATATCTCAAGACAAGAGAAATGGTAAGAAATGACACATATTCTACAAGAGTGATAAGAATATAACAATGAGTAAAAATAAACTGTAGTATAAACTACAAAGGATTTCCAATCACATTCTGCGGTTTAAGGACGAAAACATTGCATTTATTGTTTTTATCTTCCTCTGCCATAAAGCACATGCAATGGCATCGCTGGGCAGCGGCGGCGAGTCTTTAATGTTTAATGACATTCTGCCAGCAAATCCGACTGAAGATTATTGACTTTGACTCAATGCAAAGCTGATCTCACTGATAGATGAGGGAGAGATCAGGCTCTCAGTGTGCAGCACTACCACAGAGAAACAGAAGCCTGCTCACTCAATTGGCTAGTCCTGACAATTATACCACTGAAATAATACATCAGCGTCCCATACTATGATAACAGCACTGCATTACTACTCTGACTTTGTGGTATGTAAATTAGAAGTGGTTAATGTGACAAGTGATGACCAGGGTGACCACCATTCATTTCACTTTTATGGGACTGAAAAAGATCTACCACCTACTTCAGCTCAACACAAGTGAATGGAGCAGTGGTTACGCATGAGTACTACCATTCATTTAACCCATTTACGTGACTGTGTGCTGTTCCTGAGGTCAGACGCTCATACTTCTGCTGTCATAGGGAATAGTTGATAAAATTCACTAAAAAGGACCAAGTGTAAATTGCTTAAAGGACATCTATCACCAAATAACTGGTGATAGTGTCCTAATTAGAATGCTCGTTCGGTCTAGGGGATGGGGGGAGTGCATCTTGCATCTTTATTTAAGAAATATTAAGATTGTAAAATTGCTCAGACTGCCAATGGCCGAGCGCCTCGGCTTTTAATTTATGCACGCCCCTGCTGGAAGCCTTCTCCTGCTCCAAGCTGGGAAATTTACGATCTGGCCAGTGACGTCAGAGTGGGGACGTGGAGAGATTGTGCGCTCTCCTAGTTATATATATGTATATATACACATCTATATATTATGAGTTAATTCATCTCTAAACAGGTGTAATATATTTTGAAGGGGTGGATGGAATTTATGGGCTACCACCAACCCCAGCTCTCCAGAGAATTACAATCCCATCTTCACTAGTTGTTTGAAGGTTGAGCATGCATCGGTTGGTCGGAGATAGCCAAGAATTGAAAGAAGTGGCAGGGTGAATGAGGAATTGAATGAAGTGGCAGGGTGAATGAGGAATTGAATGAAGAATTGAAGGAAGTGGCAGGGTGAATGAAGAATTGAATGAAGTGACAGGGTGAATGAAGAATTGAATGAAGAATTGAAGGAAGTGGCAGGGTGAATGAAGAATTGAATGAAGTGACAGGGTGAATGAAGAATTGAATGAGGTGGCAGGATGAATGAAGAATTGAATAAAGTGGCAGGGTGAATTCTCATCTTGTTGCTCCACCCACTAGTCAGAACTGGACTTACAATCTCTTCGGAGCTGGGGATCCTCACCGATCAGCTAGTTATCCCCAATCCCATGTTTTAAACATGGAACACTTATCCTCTGCTGAGCCCAACTTTTTTTTATCACAGGACACTGGGTTGTAGTATAGCAAAGAGTAGAAAAGCAGCACTCCGTGACAATCAGGTGTTTATTTCACCAGTGGAGAATTACAGGGTTGTAGTATAGCTGTAGTACCAAGCACAGTTACCATACTATATACAGCGGTGTGCTTTCCTGGATAAGAATAGACGGCAAAGATATTCTGATTTTACTACTCCTGGACAAGCCTTTTCAGTACAGAGCCTGTTCGGAGGCCTACAGACAAGCAAGTAAAATAGGAACAAGGTCCTTTGCAGATTCACAGTTCATAAAAGCCCAATGCAGCCATAACAATACAAATCTATTGTTACAACCAGGCAGAAAAGGACAAATACCAACCTACTAATGAGATTACATCATACTGCACAATTGAGAAAAAGCTGAAACCTCTCCTCGCCTGGCTGGATCTTGTACTTGGCTCAAAAGTTTAAGTGGAACCACAAAATGATGCCCATAAGATAGTGTATGGTTTGGATCTGTATTGTAATAAACCTCAGTATAGGTCAATGATATCATTGGCACCTATTGTGTAGATGTAGATCAGAGGGAAGAGACACTGTTTAGATTTTTTTGCTGTTTAGAATTTTTGCCTTCTTGCTAGTATTCCCACATGGACTATAGTGAACCATTTAAAGCAATATCTTTGCTGATACAGTGTATTCCAGGTTCCTAAGAAGCAAGCTGATGCTATGAAAAAACTGCACAGAGAGCAAACTGCTGAGGCGGAATTACAA
Source organism: Engystomops pustulosus (assembly GCF_040894005.1). NCBI lineage: Eukaryota > Metazoa > Chordata > Amphibia > Anura > Leptodactylidae > Engystomops > Engystomops pustulosus. Next base: position 67,779,951 of record NC_092412.1, read on the forward strand.
TGTAACATCCACACTGTGATTTGTTTTTTGGATCAACCATTTTATTTAGCTTTCTTCCAATTTTCTAGTTTATTGAATACAACAAATAACTAAATGTTTTCTACACTGAAAGAATTTAATCCTTGGATTCTTATTCATGTAGTCAATATTACAATTCTGCCCACAGACAAACCCGATAGAGAATTTAGCTTATAACTATAGTCATTTTTTATGTCCCTAGCATCTCTATAGTGCTTCAAATCCAAAATGGTAAAATGGAGGTGCCACATAATAAACATCTACATAGGAATTAACTACATGTAATCCTACTACTCATTCCTGTCTGTAGATAAGTGTGCAGGGGGCTCTAGATTCAGGATTTGTGGCGCCGTTCTTCATGAATCTGGTGCCCCCTGCACTGCTCCAGCAGAGTGCACCTTTAACATGTCTTTAACAATGTGTGGCACAGTCGGACTGTGCACTGGAAAACCATTGATGTGTTGGGTTTGGTATAGTGCAGCGGCAACACAGATGTGTCGACATATGTGTCTCGGACACTTCTTAAATACATGTGCACAAAAAATGAACGTGGAAAGTCCAACACAAAACAAGGGCAAGGGCCTTAGTAAATGTGCCCAATGAATCTAATTCTTCCATCAGCTGTTTCTATTTTATTATTTTTTACATAGTAAGGTTTGTAAAGATGAAAAGTTTATTAAATGTTTATGCAAAATGACCAGTGGAGCCATGACTGGGAAAATCCAGTGTCTTATATGTGAAGACAGAGACCTCAGACTGGGTCATGAGTAAGTGGTTATAAGCAGGAACATCATTTTCACATGAATCCATTGTGCATAACAAATATACATTTCCATATGAAACTCTGGGTTCACAACACGTTGTAAGGACACGTCAGGAGGATTCAGACTGTTCACTACAATGTATGGCACAGACATATCCCACTGTATGCCTATGTAGTTCAGGTCAAATTTCATATACATTTTATTATAAAATTTGTCTTCTGAACACAGCAAAACATCATCATACACACAAGTGCCTCCATATCTCCATCAACTCCTCATATTGCTTCATTGAAAAATTAAAAACTTCAGTATGACTGTACCTCATAACCTTTGAGTGAAGGTCCAACAAGGACCACGGGGCGCATCGACGGGACAACATCATATGGTGCAACATGCTCTGTCTGAAAGACAAACATATCCATTTAGCAAGACTCGCTCAAGCATTGTGCAAAGTAACAGATGTGTGCTAAGTGCCCCATGGAAGGTCTGCCAACATCCTGCCATAGCAATTAGGGCCTTATGGGTACAGTACATAATTAACACTGCACAAGACACATCTAAACCCTGCTCTATATGCCTAAGTATATGCCAAGGCCTTGCCAAGAGGCAAGTGGAAGGTATATATACTATATATATATATGCATACATATACACACACCGTATATACCATATATCTATTGGTCAAAATAATTCCTCCCTATATGTAAAAATACTGCATTTTGGATTATAGTCTAATGCTGCTGGCCTATTTTTCAACATGTGCAAAAAATAAATGATTCATCTTAATAAAACTGTAATAAAAGAAGTGCATATCCTTATTCACATGCGTAAAGCCAAGGAGTTATAATCATTATTCTGTATATTTAAGGGAAGAGGTCAGCTTTCCAACGTACGCACATACAGCAGTTGTGTACTGGGGCTAAAAGAACGTTACCCTGCTTCCAGAACAACAGAAATTAGTTTACCTCTGAGCTTCTGGGATAATGTGATAAGGTGCCAGCACGCGTTGGACAATACCGTACTGACCATCAGGAGCTGAATGTGAATCAGCTTTAAAGGAACACTGGTTAAAACATCAACCATTCCATGGTGTTTTTATATTTCCCCTATTTCTACATATGTAAAGGAGTTTCGCTTACTACTATTTTACAACAAATTTATCACATTGAACTATAAAGTAGCTATTATTTCCATGACTTGAGTTTTTCTGCCGAATATCTCAGTAAGGCTACCTGTACAGAATGTGTGCAGCCCATGTGTCATCGCTATGTAGGACCCGCACACGTGCCGATGACAGTAGAAATGACTGCCCTATTCTGCGGGAATAGGACCTGCTCTGAGTTTTGCAGCCTTGGTAGTCAGCTCATACACAGGGCCATGGAAACCACATTGATGTGTATGAGCCCCTGTTAATACATGTGGACCTGTGTTAGCACATGTCCATAGAAGAGGTTTGCGTGGAAAGGCCTTAGCAACAGAATAGGGATACGTTTTTGATGGTAGGAAGTTGACTGCTGGGACCTCAGCATGTACCACTATGCAATGGAGCAGTGGTTAAAGCGGCATGGCGCTGCTCCATTCATCTTAGTGGGGCTTCATCAAATATTGAAAAAAATGATGGATGGAAATGCAGCCAATATCCAGCTTGGTTTTTTTGTGGCCTGTCCACAGCCGTGTGAAACCAACCTAATAAGATAGCGTTTGCAGAAATATCGTATTGTGTCTCCTATGCTTTCAGGACTGTTATGCCCTGGTAGGTGAAAATTCTGTGACCAGCTACAGCCCCACGACTGTAGTCAAGAGCTAACTTAGCATTTTTCACCTATAGTAACTTTATAAGCTCCCATATACCAGAGAATCACTAACTACTTCCATTATTTTTAATGCTTTCACAGCTATATACTTTTTATACTTTGATATGCTATCTTCATAAAGAAAACTCACCTGTTTTTGCTTCTGTTTGGCTTATGGGGGAGAAAAGCATTGATATTAAATATGTTAGTCACAAAACAGATGTGCAAAGGTAAAATAATGTTACTTAGAAGGTCCTACTGAAAGCTAACCCAATGCTAGATGGACAAATATTGTAGTATCAATTAACTAAAATCAAGTTCCCTTTTGGTGACATTTATAGTATGAGACCTAATAAGAGAAATAGGATATATGTTCTTTTCCTTCAAAAGTTTTCAACATGGATGAACAAAGATAAGTGCAGTGATTGGATACTCTATACCTCTATGCATCCATTGGAAGTCCTCCCTTATGGGTACATTCATCTGGAAGGTCTGCTATGAAGATTTTAAAAAATCCAATCTTAGGGTGTATACCTCAACCAAACCGTCAGCTTGTAGATGCCAATAAAAAGAAAAGTAGGGTCACTTTGCTGACCAAACTCTGCCAATTGCATTTAGGAAATGCGACTCTATGGAAATGGAATGTATGGTGATACTTGAAAATTGTAACCTGCAATAAAGAGCTATTCAAGTACCTTTTATCAATCACTTATCCTTGGAAAAAAATGATTTACATCAGATCAGCGGTGGTGAAACACCCAAGTAAATCAGTGATTTGCTGTATGCGCTTCACAGTCCCACATCCATCAGTCACATTTGCAATACCAAGATAAGCCACTAAACAATGTATGGCACTGTGCTTGGTATACTGTGAAAAGGCCCAATTGAACCAAAAGAACCCAATTTGTCTCCAATGATCTGAAATTTATCACCAACCGTCTCCTTGTAGTGTAGCGCTAAAAACGCAACTGATCCATTGTGATGCTGTGTCTGGTACATTGAATTCTGCCATTAAGGAATATTCATGCAATCAATGCAGGTTCTGGCCAATGACCATATAATATTGATGCCATATGTTACCAATAGACAAAATCGTTGTAACCCTTTTTCATGGTTGACAATAAATGGCTCTTATCAATTAAGTAGATATAACACAGGGAAATGATAAACACTGTGGCTATTTATTCTTTTCCTCTTGGAAAATCTCATCTGGATTTTTATTAATGAAGCAAAAGAGGCCTCGGGAGGCACCAGAGTTAATAAAGGAAACATTTCCTGGCCTGTGCACACATTATACCAGATAGATATGTTGCTGTGTGAGCTTATATTGTGGAAAGAAGGGAGCCCACCCTAACAATGTATTGTACTGACTAATTCAGCAGAGCAGGGTGACAGAGAATAATAGGCTTACTGTCACAATACGCGGCAAATGTGTGGCACATTGTCAAAATGTTCCCAGAGACAAAAGCTAATGAAATATCTCACCCTAGAGATAATACACAGAATTCCTACGCAAACAAAAAAGGAAGGCGGCACTAAATGCACATTTCTGAAGAAAAGTGTAACACTTGGCATTATGCAAGTCTATTCCACGCTGTATGAGCCAACAGTAGTATCTAGTGCCAGGGCCAGGGTCATGGGGGTGGAGCCTCTCAGTAGGGGTACTTCTGGGCTAAGAGGACTTGTCACCAGATTTCACCCCACTACTAGTCCCGTCAGGTTGGGTGTGAATTGTCCTTTCCAAAATTTCCTTCTTATATGTGGAATCCCACCTGTTTACCTGTAGAAAATCTCCCCCAAAAATAGGCAAATATGACTCTTCCTATCCCATTTTCACATGACAAGTCAAGTTTAGTGGATGCAGGTGAAATGTGACTTCAGATCTTTGGTTCTATAGCATTTGGAAACCTGTTTAGGTCATATTAAAGATAAGAATTTCATCTTTCAGATCCCATCAAGATCTCTGAGCTACAGAACTGAACATACAGACAGTTAAAAAATAAAGGGGTACTTGATCTTTAACAGCAATTTGCATTTCCCACTACGTATTTATCTGCCTGTATCTCCAGTTCTGTACTTTACAAAGACATAATGCTGATGTCTGAAAGATGAGATTCTTGTCTCTAATTTGACATGAATTGCTGGTTTCTAGGTACTATAGAACCGACCCCTACAATCGCTAAATTTAGCTAGTCTCTTTTTTTTTTTTTTGATCAAATCTTTTTTATTGGTTTTTTAAAACATTTTATACAGAACCACAAATTCCCACTTCCCCCTCCCACCCTCTGACACAGATACCCTCCCCCCGACCCGTAGCCTTCCGATTGTATAGTAATAATGGCATTACAGGAACTCAATACAATATGTATACATAGCTAATACATACATAGCATTTAGCAACTACAAAGTATCATAACCTTTACAGTACAAACACTCTAAATAAATGCTGATAGGGGATGGCGCCTCAAGTGTATCAGGGGAGTCCCGGCGAGTCCAGCCAAGGGCCCCAAATTCGTTCAAATTTTGTATTTGCTTTACGTTTACAATAAACATTCTTTTCCAGCCTTATAATGTTGTTGAGTTTTTTAACATATGCCTCCAGCCTTGGTGAACAAGGGCGAAGCCAGTACATGGCAATAAGCTTCCTGAAATGATAAAGCATTCTACTAATACCCACAGTTATTCCATCTTCCAAATTTTCCTGACCTAACAGACAAACTACCGGAGATGCTGTCAATGTCACTCCATACACTTTGGTAATCAGCCTTAATACTTTAGCTAGTCTCTTTAAAACGTGTGAGGGGAGAAGAGTCTATATTTGCTTGACTTTGGGGGTGATTTTTTTATATGAAAATGGGTGAGATTTCACACATCCCCTACCTAAGGGGACTAGTAGTTTAGTGGTGTTAAACCTGGTGACAGGTTCCTTAAGTCTTGGTCCTTTCAGGTTTTGAGTTGCGGCAGCGGATCCCACTAAAACTAGGTCTTCATAAAAATGTTAGTGAAATAATGCAATTTGATCGAAATGTAACTAAGAACCTTGAGTTCATATGTGTTAATGTAGCCTTGGGGCAAGAGATCATTGTATAAAGTATGGTTCTGTGGTCCTGTAATTTTTTTCTTTTTACGTTGGAATCCAAGTATAAGACAACTACTGTACATTGTACCTTATGTTCCTTAGTCTAGGGTTTAAGGGTCATTTTCATTCTGTAAGATGTCAGCCATATGTCTAAGTGTGAACAATGCCATGTGACCCAGACTCAGTACAAAATGGTAAATATGGTATGGTATGAGGAGGTAAAGTACCACAGCATCATTTTTGGCTACAATGCTAAGAGTCTGGTCCTGGGGCAGCATTTAGACTGTGGAATACAGCAAACATATAGGATATGTCATAAGTGATCGACAGATGTATATCCCACTTCTCTATAAAAAGTGCCTGTCGATATACAATGTAATGTATTTTTTATACTGTGTGAGTTCAGAGACTAGCAATGCAGGATATACACTACAAACATCCCTCAAACTTTGTTTAGGAAATATGGCCACTGCATAGGTGAGAGTCATGTTTTATGCTAGTCCTTACCTATTGATGGGGGAGGTGAACGCCGATTTATTGAGACCATGTCTCCCAAACCAGAGTTACCACCAGATCGTCTGTATACAAGAGAAAAACATTACTTTTGCATTTAACCACTTCATATTAAGATTTATAAAAAATATCATGACTCCTTACCTGGCTTTCTGCTCCTGTTTTAGTCGAATGGCCTCTAGCCTCTGAGGACTTGGAATGAAGGTGATGTCACTCCCCTCTTTGACTAGCCTCCCGATCCACCAGTCATTGTTGTATTTCTGGGCAATTGGTAAAACAGGAATAATAAGCTGGGAAAGGGCTGACAATGTTTTTTACTTTGTTCTAAAATGCCCAGAAAAAGCCAACTTTGAGATACATAAAGTCCTTATGGACTTGTGGATTAGTGTCCCAAATTGCCCTTTAGTTTTTTCCTCTGTAACCCCAAAAAATGTATATACTTACCTTGTTCCGGAGCAGTCACACAATGAACCCTCGAACTACACACAGGTTTCACTGCTCAGGCTTCATTCACTTACTGCACAGGCACAGGGAGCATTAGAGATGGGTCTGATGCACCTCATTGGGCATTTTTGTTAGGTAAGTATAAAGGTTTTTTTTTTGCACCCACAGAGAGACCTCAAACAGGGCAAACTGAACCACCAATCCATAAGGAACTGTGAGTGCCTTGGAGTCCCAAGTCTCCCTGAATGGGTCTTCTTTAATGTCATTCCGACCGCCCACTGACAAAAGATATCTTTTGGTGGGAGGCTTAAGTCTACAGTGACATCTTTCAACATTGCTGTAGTTTCTCTTGCTGCCGGACACGCAGCGGACATGCCCATCTGATTGACCTCTTATTTTTTGTCTTTTTGCCATTTAACTGTATTATATGCTTAAAATATTATAATATATAAATTATAACTATATTTAATTATATAATATATATTTTTAATTATATAATAATTATATATACCGTATATATATATATATATATATATATATATATATATATATACATACATACATACACACACAATATATATATATATATATATATAAATATAAATTATAGTTAAAATATTATAGTTAAAATATTATAATTTTAATATTATAATATAATAATTAATACTCATCATCAATATTATTATTATTATCTCCTTAATAATAATATCATCTCAATAATTATAATTTCAAATAATAATAATAATAATCATCTCAATAAAAATTATAATAATAGTGTCAATAATAATAATCTTTGAGAAGATCCCTCTCCATATACCAGTATGTTCAGTCTGTGCCACAATGAAACAGTGAAGCTCATAAAATCCTCCCATTGACAGTCACTAAGTCCATAGTCTAGTGCAGTGGTGGCGAACCTATGGCACTGGTGCCAGAGGTGGCACTCGGAGCCCTTTCTGTGGGCACCCAGGCCATCACCAGAGATGACTCCAGGTATCTTCCTGCAGTCCCAGACAGCCCAGGACTTGCTGTGTACAGAGCTATGTTAAAGTGACAGGACTACCTGAGACTACTAGAGGAGTGGGAAGGTGTGGACAGATCTGGATTATCATTGTAGCTCCTGCTCCGGCCCTGACAATTCTTCCTGTTTATGGGACCCTGGAGGGAAGCTACAATGATCCTTCACATTTCTTCTAGCTTCTGTTTAATTGGTGTCCTCAGGAGCTGGTATCAATGAAAGCTGTGACAGAGAAGGGAGTATAAATCACAAATTAAATTTCTGTGTTGGCACTTTGCGATAAATAATTGGGTCTTGATTGTAGTTTGGGCACTCAGTCTCTAAAAGGTTCGCCATCACTGGTCTAGTGGATAGAGGCTCTGTCACTCTATGGCAAGTGGAGTGTGGAGCTTGTGGGTTTAAGTCCCAGGCTGGGCAAAAAAATTATTTAATTGAATTAAATAGAGACCTTGTGTCTGGGGAAGCCCTGGGAGATGTGGAGACACCATATATGGACAGTTGATGATATCTCCCTGATGACATGGTCCCTGCTCTGCTGCTCTCCCGACACATCCCTCAAAAGGATTCCCTGCCCGATGTCTGTAGAGTCTGTGGAAGTCATTCAGTACCACAGGTAAGAGAAACCTGGCATTGAACCGATGCATTGTGCAACCCTAACTGACTACCTATCACAATGGTAGATGATTTGTACAGGCTATATCATACTATATGGATTACAGAAACTTATTTCTGTATTCACCTCTTTGATATGAAGAAAATCTTTGGCTTCAAAGTTGATAGCAGATCCCTGAACTGGGCATTCTTCATCCAACGCTCCGCAGTAACTGACATTGGTCCGAACAGCAAATGCAACCGGCTTGAGCTATAGAAAGAAATTGCAACGTATCTTATAGATAATTTGATAAGGTACTGTTGTCTGGTTTCATCACAGACTGGAAGCAAAAAAAGCTAAAAAGCAATATCTAGATTTCGGCTGTAAAAATGTAAATAGAAGTTTATCCTGTTAATAAAACAGACCCTATTCACTTTTCCTACTAACCATCCGGTTTGCGATGTACTAGATGGGTTGTCATATAACTGTGGATACATATGCATTTGCACATTGATTGCCATGTAAAATTTGATATTTTGGCAAGACCTACACAGTGACATTTCACATAAACACATGAAGATCAATATTTTGTACTGTATTGTATCTAATGAATTTCTATAGGGACGTGTTGCAGTTTTACAGAGTCTGTCAGGTTTTTGGTAAACTTGACATCATATGTTACATATGACATAAAGGGTTGTTGGGCCTCTTATGCATTTTTATACTGTTGAACTATTCTCAGGATTGGTCATCAATAGGATTGGACACCAGAAAAACAGTTTTCTAGAATGTTGCAGCATAGTAACTTCATGTAGTGTTATAATAATAGAGGAGACAGAAAGCGTATAGTTAACTACAATTGACATTATACAATGTAGAAATGCATTTGTGCATCCACTTGTAATACGTGACATAGTTTCCAGCAGTGATGCTTAGCTGGAGAAGAGCAGAAGCAGCAAAATGTCACCTCTGGTTGTCTACATGTATCATCTTTCTGCTTCTTTATGAAGGGGAGCAATCCAGGTCAACAAATATCATACTTTGTACTTATGGAGGAGTTTAGTTATATAAAGCGGCAGCCCATGTCCTCTACAAGGTATTTTCTTAAAAAGCAGTTTCATGGCACTCTGCGTCCAAGGTCCACTGCACAGATAGGGACCCAAAAGAATTTGCACTCTGATCATTTAGATGCAATTGGGTAGTATGTATAAAGTGTCTGCGCCAGTATTGTGTCACCTCTACACTCTGTCTACCGTGCCACAAAATTCTACACCTAAAGGGAGTTCTAATGCCTATTCGGACTGTGCACCACATTTATTACTGCAACTTGACAGAATTGTTTTGCAGAAATCTTTATCATGGGGATAAAGCGGCATAGTGAAACACGTGTCGGTGTAGACGGTGTGTGATCCCTTCCTTGGTATGGTATTTTAGTCTCCTTTTCGTTATGACCATACAGTTCTCTACTGAATGTTTAGGATATGATTTTTCTATTACCCTCTGTATGTTTGCTATCTATAATTGAATATCGGAATACTGTATATATACCGTATTTTTCGGACTATAAGACGCTTCTTACTATAGGACGCACCCCAGATTTAGGCTTCCAAAAAAAGGAAAAATATATTTTACACCAATTAAAATATCCCTGTTGGTCGCACTAAAGCACAGCACACACAGACATACGTTTACACACTCAACTCTGCATCATCCATCCACATACACACTCAACTCTGCATCATCCATACCTATACACACTCAACTCTGCATCATCCATACCTATACACACTCAACTCTGCATCATCCATACCTATACACACTCAGCTCACCTATACACACTCAGCTCACCTATACACACTCAGCTCACCTATACACACTCAGCTCACCTATACACACTCAACTTTGCATCACCTATACACACTCAACCCTGCATCACCTATACACACTCAATTCACCTACACACGCTCACACAGAACCACACACACACATATACATACACACACATACTTCCCCCATTTCCCTTCTTCTTACTCTGTCCCAGTGCAGCATGGCAGTATGAGACCTGTGGTGATGTAAGAAGCATGTGATCAGTCACATGATTCTGACATCACCGCAGGTCCTGGACTTGTAGGACATCGGGGAGAGGTGAGAGTAGTATGGAGCCTCTCCTCTCTGGGAGATCGGGTGCAGCTCTACATCAGGGCATCACCCGATCTCCATTACAGGGTCAGGAGGGTCTGGCAGTGCTGGATCCTCCTGACCTCCAGACTATAAGACGCAGCCACTTTTTAGCAAGACTTTTTCTTGCTAAAAAGTGCGTCTTATAGTCCAATAAATACGGTATATGAAAATTGAAGAAAACGAGCAGCACTCTGTTTGTAGTGTAAACCAGATGTGGTCCTTTTATTCTATCACATATAACAATAGCGACGTTTCGGCCCTGAGAGAGCCTTTTTCAATCCATTTACATGTGCAATCAGCAGAAATTTATACAAACAAACATGGTCATGTGACCTCCAATGATACGCCTACCATATTTACATATTGGTGTTATAATATATAAAAAATACATAGAAATGCATAAAAACATCAGTGGATCCCTATAAACATATCAAGTTGTATACAAGTGTACTTATTGGCTTAAAATAATGTGCCAGCGTGCTCATTATGAACTAACTTTCTATCTATAAAGTGCTACAGTGCTAGTGCCGAAGGAAAAAGTTCCCTGTTTCTTCCTGGATGTGTCCCCGTGTTCACGATAGCCTCCGATCTTCTCAAAAACAAATATAGCGTGCAAGCAACAATGTAATCGCTTTGGAACACATAGATGGAACGCACGCCGGGTGCAACACAATGCGCATGCGCCGGAAAAAGCCGGCTTGTGTATTGGACGTCATGGCAACCAGATGCTAGTGTCCGCTATGCAGGACATACGGAGAACTCACAGAAATGCTATAAAAAGAGGTCTAATGAGTAATGTAAAATAATCTCCGTACTGGAGACAATTAAGGGCACAATTAATAGAGGGTAGGTGAATGTCTGACAGTGCCACAGCCATATATGAGGGACTATATCAATATGTGACGAGGAATGAAGGGTCTGATTAACCCCTCCCGGGGAAATCAGTCCAATCCAGGGGTAGAGGAACAACACATGCTTATGACAATATAAACCCCCTCCTTATTGGTATGATAATGCATATTAAGTCCCAGGCTAGGGGCGCCAACACTTCCCATATTAAATGACTATATTTCAATTGTTTCTCACTGGATCACTTGTAACAGGACCTCAACCAGCACAACTCATTGTATACGCAGTTAAAGTCTGACGCCTGATGACGAATACACAAAATGAAAAAATGAGTGAAAAAATAAACAATGAAAAAAATAATGAATACAAATATTTTTCCTTCTCTTTTCAGACCATATGAAGCCGATCCTGGATGTTTCCCTGCGCAACATCTTCTCCTGTATTCGTTATTTTTTTCACTCATTTTTTAATTTTGTGTATTCGTCATCAGGAGTCAGACTTTAACTGCATATTTTAAAAATCATACAGTGTGCATTCCTGGATTCTGTCTCTAACAGCTGCAGGGTACCTACAATAACATTTACAGACCTCTCTATTATTTGTAGGTGGGAAAATCTTAAGTGTATCAAATACCGTATATACTCGAGTACAAGCAGACCCGAGTCTAAGCCGAGGTACCTCATTTTAACACAAACTGGGAAAACCTATTGACTGGAGTATAAGCCTAGGGTGGGAAATGCATGGCCTCTAGCCAGTATAAAGCCGACCAGCCCATATCCCCCAGTATATAGCCTGCCACCCCCTGCCCCCCAGTATGTAGCCTTCCAGTCCCTGTATTATAAAGCCTGCCAGCCCCTGCAGTCTATAGCCAGCCCCTGCCCCCCCTGTAGTATATAGTCTGCCAGCTCGTGTCCTCCCATTATATAGTGTTCCAGCCTCTGTAATATATAGCCTGCCCATCCCCCCAGTATGTATCCAGCCCGTAATTTAAAAAAATTAACACTTTACACACCTTTCTGAACCCCCCGCAGGTCTTCTTCTTGCTTACGATGCTTCGACGCCTCTTCGGGTCCTCTTCATGTTGTTCGGCTCTTCTTTGGGTCCCAGGCGTACGACCGGCACACAGAATGACGTCAGCCCCTTGCCGCCGTCATAGATTGTGCAACATGAAGAGGAGCCAAAGAGGAGCAGAAGGACCTGAAGAGTGCTAGGTTTTTTCAGCACAATTTTTGTGCTGAAAAACTCATCTTATATTCGAGTATATACGGTAGTTATTTTCCCCACTGTATGTAGTGATACAAGTATCCAAGTAAGTTTGTTGGTGCTAGATAAACAGTGCAAACAAAAGCCTCCTTTTTTGTTGTAACGTTAAAATTCAATGAATAGGTTGAACCAAAAATTAGGCAAATGTTTTATGTTATCTACCATACATACTCGCGTATAAGCTGACCAGAGTAAAAGCCAAGGCACCTAACACAAAAAACTGGGAAAATCTATTGACTTGAGTATAAGCCTAGGGTGGGAAATGCGTTGGTCACAGCCTACACCCAGTATATATACAGCCAGCACATGCCTCCAATATATAGCCAGCAGCCCCCTGCCCCCAAGTATATAGCCAGCAGCCCTCTAGTATATAGTCAGCAGCCCCCTGCCCCCTAGCATATAGCCAGCATCCCCATTCCTGCCTGCCCCCTAGTATATAGCCAGCAGCCCCATTCCTGCCTGCCCCCTTAGTATGACCAGTGTCTGCCCCCTTAGTATATAGCAAGTGCCTGCCTTAATATATAGCCAGTGCCTGCCTTAATATATAGCCAGTGCTTGCCTTAATATATAGCCAGTGCTTGCCTTAATATATAGCCAGTGCCTGCCTTAATATATAGCCAGTGCCTGCCTTAATATATAGCCAGTGCCTGCCTTAATATATAGCCAGTTCCTGCACCCTTAATATATCGCCAGTGCCTGCCCCCTTAGTATATAGCCAGTGCCCGCCCCCCTTGTTATATAGCCAGTGCCCGTCCCCCTTGTTATATAGCCAGTGCCCGTCCCCCTTGTTATATAGCCAGTGCCCGTCCCCCTTGTTATATAGCCAGTGCCTGTCCCCCTAGTTATATAGCCAGTGCCTGTCTCCCTTGTTATATAGCCAGTGTCTGCCCCCCTTGTTATATAGCCAGTGCCTGTCCCCCTATGTATATAGCGAGTGCCTGTCCCCCTTGTTATATAGCCAGTGGCTGTCCCCCTTTGTATATAGCCAGTGCCTGCCCCCTTAGTATGTAGCTAGTGCCTGCCCCCTTAGTATATAGCCAGTGCCTGTCCCCCTTTGTATATAGCTAGTGCCTGCCCCCTTAGTGTATAGCTAGTGCCTGTCCCCCTTTGTATATAGCCAGCAGCCCCCTACGCCCAGCCTATAAAAAAAAAACAACAACTCTGTACTCACCTTTCCGACGCCCCCTGCAGGTCCTCTTCTGTCTTCTGAAGGTCCGGGTCCCAGTGTGCTGCCGTTGCATATACCATGACCTCAGCCACTTGCTGATATCATAGTGTGTGCCGACGGCAGCGTACACACTATGATGCCGGCAAGTGGCTAGCGTCATGGTGTGTGTGTCGCAGCAGGGACCCGAAGACGGAGCCGGAGCTTCAGAAGAAGACCTGCGGGGGGTGTTGGAAAGGTGAGTAGGGTTTTTTTCATAGACTGAAGTATAAGCTGAGTAAGGGTTTTTTAGCACATTTGTGCTGAAAAACTCAGCATATACTCAAGTGTATACAGTATTTAAATGATGTAAATCTTTACCAAAACTAAAATGGAAACATATATTTTTTGTTTTCCTTTCTGCTGTAAATTCTTCCTCACATGAATGTGTGATGTGAACTAAAGCTTCCAAAATAAAAACATTCCCTGTAACTTGTGGCAGACCTTCTGGAAGATGAAAGTCTTGAAAATGGCATCATTGGAAGAGACAACAAATAATTACATCTATGCAATGTGTAATGTAGAAAACAGAATCATTTCAAAATGCTGCAAAAGCATAACAAAATGTTTTAGAAGTTTCCTCAAAGCATAACTAAACCTTTTATTTTAGAAATGAAGAGAGCAGGTGGTAATAATGACGTATATTACAAAGTCTACTACTTGAAAGTAAAGCAGTTTCTTTATGCCTTGCTTCTGCTTCATTCTCCTGTAGTGAGCAGTGTAATCTGAAACCCTTTTGAGGTCCAACCACTTCAGATTAGGCTCTTTCAATTCCTAAAAAATAATTCCCTTGATGATTCAGCTCTCTGAGGAAATAAGACTATCCAGGGACTTTTGTAAAGAAACACTTTATTAGGCTCCTTTATCTCTGAGATGTAAGTGGGACAGGGGGGCTGATTTACACACACTGCTTAAATAAGGAAGAAGGGTAGGGCAAATTTGAAAGTTTAGTTACACCTTATGCAAATGTGTGAAATAATTATCTCTTCAGAGGATAACTGACCAATAGGTACATACCCTGGCTCTCTCGAGCTGTTGCTGAGCCTGCCTCTCCACCTCGCGGCGGGCAGCCTCCCGATCCTCCTCCAGTGACACGTCGGAGTCTAACGATGGACGACTTGTGTAGGAATCAGCTGAACCCTGTAATAAAGAATAATGGTGATAAATAGGTTTTTAGGTTGCTACTATGTAATTTAGCATTTTAATCAATGCACAAGCTTAAAAGGAGTATCTTAACAAGCTGGTTGGTTAGTGTCTGACAAGTGGGTGCTCCAATGATCATGAGAAAGGAATCCTAAAAACATCCATATCATTACAGTAACTGTAAGGCATGCAAATGTATAGGGCGGCCATATGCTAGTCGGACGGCACACGCGTGTCACCGCAGTGTTGTCAGAAAATAAAATAGAGCGCGCTCTATCTTTCACTGTACATACGGCCCACTTGCATGGCTTTCCATTAAGAAGGGACAAGTGAGGAGTGTTTATCTCTCCACCTACCAATATGCTACACCTGAGCATAGCATACGTTCATTCGTAAGGGGCCTAAAGGTTTCGCTTAAAGGGAACCTGTCACCACATTTGCACATATACAGCCACTGACATGTTCCTATAGAGTCTTCTTAACTGACACTCTTCTTTTAGCTAAAAATTGTTTTGCCTACATTTACATATATCACCTTTTATCTTATATTACCTGATATCAGAGGGGTGTGTGTCCTGCTCGGCCAGCCCCTTCCATCTAATCCTCCCCATGCCTTATGTCTCCTTACTGGTCACAGTTCAAGTCATGTGACATCATCTCAGGTTCTTTAGCCTCTTAACAATAGCAAACTGTACCCCATGCATGAAGTCACAGCACAACTCCATGGACTTCTACTCCTCTCCATCCTCCATGGAGGCTGCTGTGAATTCATGTAATCACATACATGGTGTACCGTTGGCTATTCTTAGAAGGGTGAGAGACCTGCAATGATGTCACTGGTCACATGTCATGAATGTAACACAATATTTCCTACATGTAAATAGAGCTTTTTATATTTGGAGTTGAATATTAGCAGACAGTCCCTAAGTACAAGGAGGCAGAGCAGTGATTTGAAGAGACACAGAGCTGTCAGACAATAATGGGGCATAGTTCACTGGCAGCCTGAGAATGGAGTAGAGTCACCAAGACCAGACACGAGTCACAAAAGCTAATTTGCATATAAGAAAAATGTCTGTAATTAAGGAACAGGGCTTCACTGGCCTCTTGGTGTATACTGATTATCCACTAGTGGACTAGATTTCCATTCTGATAGAATTGAAGTAATGGAGTAATACTGAAATGTAGCAGTTTTCTCTCTACCTGCTGGAAATTCCAGTATGAATGCCACTATAATATCTAGGACACCAGTTCTTGGTTGGATCTGTTCCCACAACGAACAAAAGAATCTTCATCTCTGCCATTGAATAAATGATTGTCTATTTTCTAGTACTTTGCAAAATTCAGCATCTTTATAAATAGATATGACTCTTCAAAACTGTATTTTTATCATCATTTAACGAAGACGAATAATTCAAAAATGTGCAACATAAGCAATGTTATTGTTCATATGATACAAGCAGTAATGATTCCTCACCATAACTGTACGTTGCGGGCACATAATGATTGAAAACAGTCGACCAGAATACAGTTATCCATTAGGAGTCATTATGGGATATCGGGTGATTTATAGTGATGAGTGATTCTTAATACATAACTATATTGGAGTCTTGTCAGATTGCCAATGAACATTAGTTCAAATGGACCATGGATGCTCAATTTGCTTGTATTGTTGTGGTTTTTAGTTTATTGCAGACTATTTTGAGAAGAGAGTTGGCTGTCCCCTTATGTTTTTATAGGATTTACCTTTTGGTCAGTGGCCAGGTATACATTACAAATAACACTTACATTAAAAGGGTTTTCCACTTTCAGCAGATTACAGCAATGAAAAGTTATAAAATTTTCTAATATACTTTCCGTATGAATTCTTCACAGTTTTCCAGATCTCTGCTCTCTGTTTTCTTGCTCTCATGCAACAGGAAGCTTTATTGTTTACTTCCTGTAGTAAAAACACTGATGGTGATGTCATGTCACACAGGTGCATGACTTGTTTACATTGCGCAGCTTTGTTGACACTGTGTATATAACGAGCCGTGCAACTGTGTGACATCACATGATCATGGACCGGTGTTTATCTACAGGAAGTAAACGATGAAGCTTCCGGTTGCAAAAAAGAAAGCAGACAACATGCAGAAATCTTAGAAACAGTGAAGAATTGATACGAATGTGAAAATCTCACGGAAGGTGACCGGCAAAGAGTCTCCCCACATGTGCAAGATCCGAAAAGAATCCTCTTAATGTGTAAGTATGTTAAAGGGTCTTCCCACGAAAGAAAATTCTCACATTTCAATCCCCTATTGAACACAATAAACATTATTTTAACGCCTTACTAGGCTGGTACAGGTACAGGGTGGCTGACAGACTTTTACACTGTTACACTGTGAGATCTGCTACATCTCACAGATATGTGCCTGCCTCCCCCTTCCCCCGTATAACTTATCTCCTTGTAGTTTGCAGCTTCTCTCCCTGCTCACAATCTCCTGGCAGGAGACCCTGTGAGTGTCTCTGAGCTTCATGCAGGGGGCAGAGCTACAGGCACACAGGAGAGAGACAGAAATCTCAGCTGCACGCTGTCACATACAAATCCAAGAGGGTGGGCACCCGACCCCAAGTCAGAAGTTATAGGGTTGTGTCTAGGGGCAACTGAAATTGGGTACACCAGGACTGATAGAGACAAGTTGGACTTTTATCTTTGAAATGCTGCACTTTTTGTTAATAACAGTGAATTACAGAATGTGTTATTTTGTTATCCTGAGTACATATAAGAAACTTGTCTTTGCGGGAATACCCCTTTAAAGGGGTCTACCATCAGTAATTCTGATCGTAGATTTCCTGTCTTAGTGCTGGTTGACAAAATGGCATACCGTTTCTCTTATATGTCTGCAAGGTGAACGCTGCTCTCATAGCATTTAAACTGATTTTCCTATAAACGCTACTATCCCCTGTCCATAGGTTATGGACTAAGAGCTCTCATACAATTAAGATAGATGCTGGTTTAATGTGTGTGGCTGATAGCTATTGTTCCTTACTTGCTGTCAAATGAGTCTGCCTCTCAATAACAAAAGGAGTGGGCAGCTGAATTCCAACTTGCCTGTCATCAGACGAGAGTCACGAGTCAAGTCAGGAGGTCCAAACATATAAGATAATCAGTAAATTATACCACCAAATGTCTAATGTGATTTGTCTCTGGTCGTCTAACCGATGTCACTGCCCATGATCAGTGAGAATGGATGTCCTCTGTGTGAAAGGATGAATCATCTTCCTGAGTAATCACTGCTTCATTTACTTGTATGGGATTGGATAGATACCCATACATGTTTCTCCACGATTCACGTAGAGTTAAAATAAGCCTTATACTCCAACTAATGCATCACTTTTAACCCTGAATTCCCTAAGAGGGAATACAGTAGAATACAAGTAACGCATTGGGTAATACAACAAACTGTTACAGAATCACAATGATGGACGTGAAACGTTGTATTGCCCTGTATGTTGCATATTGTAAAGGGGGTTACACGTACTAATTGGTAACGAGGGGCTAGAAATGTATCATTGCCATATGTTTATTTATTAAAATTAGATGCAAGAACATCGTAAAATTTTTAAGTGGACACAAAAAATGTTTTCTAAATGTATAAACATAGAGATCCTAACAAAGCTTCCCAACGTGAATTCCTACATTGCCGCGACTCTTTCCCATATCCAAGCATTCCAGATCCGAGCAGTCATCCATTGTGTGTAATAGCCGCCCCTCCTCCATCTCCTCCTGAGGTAATAGGCTCTCTAGAGGATTACAGGTCTGCCTCAGCAGTACAGTGCGGCTGCAAATAACAGGCAAACACTTTTGCAACCATTAACTTTGAGTGATAAATGAGATGATGTCAAAATATCCTCATGAAGCAGCATACAGCAGTATGAGCACGTCAGCTAGAGAGGGGATTACACCGTCTGACAAGACCTCGGCCTCTAAATTGTTAATGTGACCGTACAACGTCTGAGCAGCCCCAGCTATTATGTAATAAGCACCGAATGAAGTCTGAGTGGTCGTACAGGTAGATTGATTATATGTAGCTTACCTGTCACTCCTGGTCACTAGAATGCTGAGAGTCCACTATATACTCTATAGTGTGAACATCTACAATTTTCTATAGTCAATTACTACTGTCCTCTGTTTCTTCACTTCTGCTCAGAATGGATTTAGCATTTACATATCATATTCTAGTTTGCCAAGTATGACATAGTAATGATGCTTTTCATTATTAGTTTAGATGCCACATTGGTCTAATGCAGCTTTTTTACATGATATAATATCATGGCGAATGGTTATCGGCAGTGGTGTAACTTGAAGCTGATGGGTCCCAGTGCATAATCTGTGCCAGCCCCCCCCCCCCCCCGACTATAACCTATGGCAGTGGTGGCGAACCTATGGCATGGGTGCCAGAGGTGGCACTCAGAGCCCTCTCTCTCTGGGCACCCAGGCGATCACCAAGAGGACTCAAGTTATCTACTTGCACTCCCAGGCAACCTAGGACTGGTCATACTAAATGTTATAATAAAGAAAGAGCTCTGCCTGGGACTACAGGAGGGGTGGGAAGGTGTGGACAGATCAGAATTATCATTGTTGCTCCTTCTCCAGGCAAAACATTTCTTACTGTTCTGGGGAACATTCTATCTACTGTATTGGTGTCCTCAGAGCACTGATATGATTGAAAGTTACAACAGAGCGGGGAGCAATAAGTTAGGGAATAATTTGCCATGTTGGCACTTTGTAATAAACAGGTGGCTATGGGCTGTAGTTTGGTCACTTGGTCTCTAAAAGGTTTGCTATCACTGACCTATGGTTTATAGAAGTAGTCTTCTCATATGGGAAAGTGACACCTCATGGGCTCCCTAAGGCTCTTGGGCTCGGTTGCGACCACAGCCTCTGTACCCCCACAAGTTACGACCCTGGTTATCAACACAAAAACATGCTTTTAACACATTTTATCAACTGTTTTATACACTTTTTTTTGGGGGGGGGCATGCTGGAGGTGTTATGACCCAAGTTGTGACAATGTC
The DNA here is from genome assembly GCF_040894005.1 of Engystomops pustulosus. NCBI lineage: Eukaryota > Metazoa > Chordata > Amphibia > Anura > Leptodactylidae > Engystomops > Engystomops pustulosus. The sequence continues at coordinate 67,799,864 of NC_092412.1, forward strand.
TACCATCTTGAAAATGTGCAACAAGTTTCAGCGCAATTTATTGTTGCAAACTACTAACAGGGGTGTAAAGTAAGACTTGAAAGCCGTGAGTGTCAGATTTATCTTCCAGTATTAGACACTGTTATACTGTACATAACAACTCTGTAACACTTTCCATCCCCCTTTAATGGATACATTCATTCATCCATATGATTCATCAAAGAAAATGTAGAACATATCATTTTTTGGGGCAAGTTTCAACTTATATTGTATAGTGTATATGATAAGCAGACAGCACATGGAAGCTATCCAGCCACAAAGAACAGACATTGGTGACGCATTTACTATGCACTATCTGCAGTTTGCCTGTGTGTAGTGCAGGGTGTGCCAGATTCAGGATTTCTGGTGCCCCTTCTGCTTTAATCTGGCGCCCTCTGCACAGCTCTGATAGAGTGCACTATTTTTAACAAACATTTCTGTCGGACTTTGCATGTCCGCATATGGTCCGACTAAGCCCAGGAACACCCTTTTCGGTGCAGATATTTGTGTTGCATGAAGAATAGTGCAGCTGCGCCACGTGCGACACAAAAGAGTCTCAGACACTTCTTAAATAGCTGTGCAAGCAATTTGCACTAGAAAGAGCCTGCAAAGTCTGACAGAAACTGGCCCAAAGCCCTTAGTAAATGTGCCCCATTGTTTACAGCTGCAATACAGATTTTCTTTAAAACAGTTTTGGAATATATGCCCCATTGTGTCTGGAATGTTAAATAGCAACACTCAAAGCATTGGGTGTCATTGGGTACTGCAAATCTACATAAACTCGTCAATTTTGTTATGAACGCAGAATCTCCTTTCCACTGCTCTCTGTTTCTTGTAGATGTAAATCTACAGCCCAGTTATTTCTTCCCCTATATACACCATAGTGGAGTCCGAACTCTGTCTATGGTGTGTATTTTTCTGCATAGGCAGTGAGTATTTTCCCTGAATGATTGCCGATGTCCACATGGTGTGGAGGTGGCATAGTCGTTGGAATAATCACAATTTTTTGCATTGAGCAAGAAATTATGATTATATCAGTGCTTCTCCACCAAAAAACTGGCCCCTGGTAGAAAAGATTATTCAACTGAAAGCGGCCATTACTACCATGAAGAGACATACATGGTCGACAAAAATCTTTAGACAGGTGTTAGGTGTGGTAGGTGTTAATGGAAACCTGTCAACAGCGACGACCCCCTCCCCCCCAAAGATCCCACATAGGGAGGGATGAATGAGGGGGTTGAATGAGACTAACTGTGTGTGACTGAAGCGCAAACAGCTCCCTCATTTACCCCTCCCTCAGGAATTCTCTTTAGCAAGTCCGACACAACACACTAGTGTCTTTCTCAACACCCTCGTTTACCCCTCTCTTCAGAGAGTCACACTCAGACAACTTCTCTCTAAACTCCCTCATTTCTGAGGGTGACAGGTTAGCAGCGTCACTGCCATTTAGGAAAATGGGGTAGCTTCTTTATATTCTGGACCTTCCTCTCCATGACTGGATATTTGGCAACTGTGGGCATCAACAAAAGTCTTATTAAAGATGAATGGGAGTTGTAATCCCATGGATAGACCCATCAGTTAAACATTTATGAAGACTTCTAAAAGTTACTGTGTAGGGTTTGAGGTAGGGTCACTGGTGACTGGTTCCCTTAAAATAATATTACCGTAAATGTCAGTGGAGAGCATCTTCGTCTGCCAGCTTGCCTTCTATTACATATAGCCACATTTTTAGCAATCAGTCCTAAAGTAGATCTTCTTGAGGGTGAAAACAGATGGGCCAGATGATAAGTCTTGGGTGCCAACGACTTTGTCACTGGTTTAATGGGTGTCCCTCTTTGGGGGACTTTTCATAGGTATACCTATGCATAACCGGAACGCCCATCAGAACCGGCCATTTTAGAAATGCTCTGATCCATTTGTTTAAACATCACTATTTGGTCCATGTTGAATATGCTTAGATCATTACCCATTTTCCAGCTTCTTGCACTTCAAGTGTTCATTTTCTACCTAATTTATTGACATATACAGTCTGCAGATGATTATTTCTACAATAAAGATGGTTTAATTATTCTATTCTTATTGAGAGAAACTGGGGAAGTTTAACCGCAATGATTTTCTGTGTCTGTCTCTTGTAGCCCCTTCATAGGTATAACAGGAGAATAAGAACATTAAGGTAACATAGATCACATTTTTGCAGTTGAGAAATGAACACCATACATTATTATAAGAGAGGGAGATTGCCATGATCTATAATTTAGCATTGGCGCTGAGATAAGACTCCCTGGGACTAAAATTGCTCTGCAGCAGAAAGAAATGAATTTTTTGCATACCTGCCAAATGTAATCCTTATTCCAAGTCTTCACTATGTGTCTTTTTCAATCCTTCCTGGCTGAAAATAATCTAACAAACTAATCCTGCCAAGGTTTAGAGAGTGACATCTACAAGTGTTTTTTGATGCTGTCTGCAGGTTTGCTACTGCAGAATGGCGCACAGGGGCATTATATTATAGCTATACTATGTATACTAATATACTAAATACTATATATACTACATACTGATACTATATGGACCCCTCTGCCCATTATGACTTGTGGTGCAGTTCTCTGGATGCTTTACTTTAGTCCTGGGCTACAAATATCAATGAAATGGTATCTGCTATGAAGCCTTATTTATTTAAACTTTGTTCAAATGACAACCAAAATTTTTTAAAAACCCATTACAGGGCCCACAAAAATTTTGTCTGAAGTTAAGGGAAAAGGCATATTTGATGAATGTACCGTCATGATCTATTAAGTAAGTAGATTCCTGATAATCGATTTTCTTTATAGGAAATCTACCATCAAAATCAAGCATGATAAACCAGGGATACTTACTCATAGATAGCAACTTTTAGAATTATGCAAATAAGCCCAAAGGCCTACCTTAGTCCCTCTGATCTTGCTTTAGAGGATGCTACACTGCCTCACCCTCCCCCTGCTCCTTCAGCACTGAGATTACAGGAAGTGCTCATTGCATAAGTGGTGAGGAAGCAGGATGGAGGATTAGACAGTGTAACAGCCTGGAAACAAATATAGGAAGATTACCACAGTTGTAGTGCCTGGATCTATGACTAAGTGTTCCTGGTTTATCATGCTTTTTTAACACGGTGCCTTGTGTTACATTCATGACATGTGACCAGTGACATCATAGCAGGTCCTTTAGCCTAAGAAAAGCAAACTGTACACTATGTATGTGATTACATAAAATCACAGCAGCCTCCATGGAGGTTGGAGAGGATTAGAAGTCCATGGAGGTAGCTGTGACTTCATGTGGTCAGATACATGCATGGAGTACAGTTTGTTATTATTAAAAAGCTAAAGGACCGGAAAGGATGTCACTATGGTCGCATGACTAGTAAGGAAACATAAGGCATGGGGAGGATTAGATGGGAGGGGCTGGCCGAGCCGGACATGCCCCCTCTGATGCCAGGTAATATAAGATAAAAGGTGATTTATGTGGATGTAAACAAAACAATTTTTTAGCTAAAAGAAGGTTGTCAATCAGTTAATAGGACTCTATAGGAACCTGTCACTGGTTGTATATGTGAAAATGTGGTCACAGGTTCCCTTTAAACATGCTTTAAGTCTCAACAGAACACTATTGAAATAAAAGAATAAAATACTAAACAAGAATCTCTATGTTTTTCATCTCTCCCTTCAAAAAATGGAGTTAAAAGTCATAACTACCCTTCAACAGAAAATTAAAAACAAAATGAGATGTTTTTATCATACAAAAGTAGTAAAACATGTGATATCTACACATACTGGATAGCACAATAACTGCACTCACCCATATAAAAGATGAGATGTATTTTATCCTTAGAGTAAAACTCAAAATCATAAAAAAATGATCTCAGAATAAGAAAACCTTTGCAGACCTTTGTGATGAAAATGCTGAAATTTGCCCAGCAGAGGGCAGACAGTGACAGTAAGCAGAAGGTGCCTGATTTCCTCTTTAGGGAATAGGGTCAGCCCATACATGCAAAATAACTATACCCTAGTAATACGGTCAAGTAAATGCTGTATATACTTACATACATAGTATTACAGGCATCATAATAGATGACAATAACTCATTTTAACACAATATTTTACATTTCTAGGGATGACACTATTTTATCTAAGTGTCTTACAAAACCGGAAGACATTTATCTGTAGAGGGCAAGCTCTTAGGTCAGTGGCCGCCTTACCAACGAGTCTGAAAAAACAATCAATGGGGTGAATGTTCCTGCAATTCTGTTCTTCCTCTTACACTAACAAGTGGAGAACAAAGTGTTTACCGACATAAAGGTGTCAGCCAAATCCTCTGGGAAACTCCTTCCAGGCAGGATTTATGATTCTATCCAAGGTGTACAAAGGAAAATTAATCAATGTTCTTCATCTATAAAATTAATTTGGCCACAGATGTATAAACTAGAGAAACATACGTTTCTGCTGTCCTCCCCTTGGTGGCCTCTTCTGTATCTATGTGCTAGCGGAGGGACTGTTTTATGAAACATTATTTAAAGGGGAAGGCTGTGAGGCACATTACTAAGGGGAAGGCTGTGAGGCACATTACTAAGGGGGAGGCTGTGAGGCATATTACTAAGGGGGAGGCTGTGAGGCACATTACTAAGGGGGAGGCTGTGAGGCACATTACTAAGGGGGAGGCTGTGAGGCACATTACTAAGGGGGAGGCTGTGAGGCACATTACTAAGGGGGAGGCTGTGAGGCACATTACTAAGGGGGAGGCTGTGAGGCACATTACTAAGGGGGAGGCTGGGAGGCACATTATTAAGGGGGAGGCTGGGAGGCACATTACTGGGGGGGGAGGCTGTGAGGAACATTACTGGGGGGGGGAGGCTGTGAGGTACATTACTGTGGGGGAGGCTGTGAAATACATTACTGTGGGGGAGGCTGTGAGGTACATTACAGTGGGGGAGGCTGTGAGGTACATTACAGTGGGGGAGGCTGTGAGGTACATTACAGTGGGGGAGGCTGTGAGGTACATTACAGTGGGGGAGGCTGTGAGGTACATTACAGTGGGGGAGGCTGTGAGGTACATTACAGTGGGGGAGGCTGTGAGGTACATTACAGTGGGGGAGGCTGTGAGGCACATTACAGTGGGGGAGGCTGTGAGGCACATTACTGGGGGGAGGCTGTGAGGCACATTACTGGGGGGAGGCTGTGAGGCACATTACTGGGGGGAGGCTGTGAGGCACATTACTGGGGGGAGGCTGTGAGGCACATTGCTGGGGTGGAGGCTGTGAGGCACATTACTGGGGGGAGGCTGTGAGGCACATTACTGGGGGGAGGCTGTGAGGCACAATACTGGGTACAGGCAGTCCCCAGGTTACATAGAAGATAGGTTCTGTAGGTTTGTTCTTAAGTTGAGTTTGTATGTAAGTCGGAACCGTATACTTTATTATTGTAACCCAGTCAAAAATTTTTTGGTCTCTGTGACAATTGGATTTTAAAAATGTTGGATTGTCATAAGAACCAGGATTAACAATAAATCTTATTTACAGGCACCACTGATAACTGTTACAGCTATTTATTGTAGCCTAGGACTAAAGTACAGGAAATTACCAAAATCCAGAGGTCCGTTTGTAACTAGGGGTCGTATGTAAGTCAGGTGTTCTTAAGTAGGGGACCGCCTGTATTGTTAGGTGGGTGCTCCTTTCAGTGGGCATTAAATGAAGGGGTGTAGATGTGGCTTATTCAGTGCAGGTCACACTGTGGGGGAATTAGTAGAGGCCACAATTATTAAGTGGAAGGTTCATTATTATAAGTTAAGCTAGATTTGGGGAACATTATTTCTCCTGTGTTTTCTGTAGCTGAAAACGATAAGTAGAGTTGTTTTTGGTGCAAACATGTGTGCCTTTTATATAGCAGGAGGATCTAAGCAGATTGTCTATAATGTTCTATCTGCATGAAGGAAGTTATAGAGCAGAAAGAGATAAGCAGACTGTACACAGTGTCCTTTCAGCAGGCAGCATGTTATAGAGCAGGAGCAGCTGAGCAGGTTGTACTGTACATAGTGTCCTGTCTGCAGGCAGCATGTTATAGAGCAGGAGGATCTAAGAAAACTAATATGAATTACAAGTTATAATACATTTTTTTTCCAAAGAACTATAAAACTCTGCTTTCTTTATGCTGTGAAACAGTAAGTGAGTCAAGAGATGGTCTTATCAGTAACAGTGTCAGCCAGCCTTGCATACAGGGAGTGAGGAAGCTGTCACTTTTTTTTAGCATGATTTTTTTAGCATAAAGAAAGCATAGAGATATAAATGACAAGATAGATTGAATATTTTCCCACAAAACTATATATAAACTATATATAAGCCTAGAACATGCTCACTGCAGATTACCCTGCATTATAATAGTGACAGGTTCCTTTTGGAGTGGTATTAGCAAATAAGGCCTATGTATTGTAGAACAACATCAACATCAAATTAACAAAATGTTCACATAACGTGATATTTATGTTCTCCAGAAAGGCATCGAAGCCTCCACCATAACAACCTCCCAGGACTGTGGAGTGGGTAAGCCAAATATCCCACTCAGACTACGACTCCTCAATTTCCTGAACTTCCACTTCAGCTCCACCAAAATGGTCACCAACTCAGACTCCACAGTTCTGTTTTCTTGGTCACTCTAGCAATGCCAAGATAAATGCAAGTATGTAATTTCTCTCCAGTACCTTATTAATCTGATCTATAGCAGAGGAGCTTCAAACCTGAGCATGTACATAAAGTGCAGTCACATTCATATCAACTAAAAGGGGATGTGGCCTGTCAAGCCATGAGTTGCGGTCCACACCCTATTGACAGAGTCAGAGTCCAATGAGCACTACTGATGGCAGCCTAGAGCAGAACGGTCCCAGGAGCAGGAGAGGTTGTACTTTATAGCTGTACTGCACTGCTCCCGGTTCCTCTGCTGCTCCTGGTGCAGCTTTGCTCTGGACCCTGATACCGCCGCTTACAACCAGCACAGGACTTGGAACAGAGCGGCACATAAGAGAGAGAGCGAGAAAAACTATCTGCTCTGGGGTCTCCAGTATTATTATCTGCTATGGGGTCTCCAGTATTTGTAGTTTTATTCTCTGAAGGTCTCCAGCACTTTAAGTTTTTAATGGGGTCTCAAGGATTATTATCTGCTATGTGGTCTCTAGTACTGTTATTATCTGCTCTGGAGACTCCATTATTATTGTTTGCTTTGAATGCAATATTTGGTTTCTGGGGTGGTATGTATTGCTGTACATATTTGGTTGCTGAGGTTGTTGGTGCTTATGGACCAATAAATGCTGCTTACTCCTGGCTTAAATCCTTAGATCAGGAATAGAACAAACATTTAAGAGGATTTTTTTTTAATTTTTATAATTTATTATAGGTTTGTGGAGTTGGTCCATTTCATCACGACTCCAGAGCCCTGCAAATTCCTGTAACAGAGAGTTCAACAGTCTCATCACTCTCAGGCCTCATGCACATAACTGTTATGGAGGCCATGATCTGGTTGATAAATTTGCAGCCACATCACGGCCATCATAGAGATCTATGGCACTCGGTCACAGTGTGGGGAGCACACGCCTTGCCGTGACGGAGCCGGATGCCATGCAAAATATGGGACATTTACAGCAGCCCTTCGGCTCTCAATAGAGAGGGGAAGGGTGAGGAGCGCTCACTCCTTCTCTCTCCTACACCCAATTGGTGCTCGCCTGGGTTACGGCCTAGGCAAGGAGCCTGTCTATGGCGATGATAGAACCAGATCTCCTTTAGGCACAACAGATGCTCTCAGGCCTAGGTATAAAAAGATAAATCAGCAAGATCCCTGTACTGTCCATTTGGATATTTGCACAGTACATTGTAATGAGGTCTCTGATATTTTTTTTAATTTCAATTCCTCACGGATTTTAAGATCTCTTGCAACCCTGCAAAAGGAGCCTTCTGTTTACACAATGTGGAAATATGTGTATCCTGTCCATGTGATAATCAGTCAGATGTACAGTGGTTTACATGGGACTGCTCTTGTATTGCACCATCTATCTACTTGTCCATTACATGACCAGGACATCTGTCTTTCCTAGTGCCAGTGAGGAGTCTAATGATGCCCCCACGCTCTAGCTGCATCAAACATTAAAAAATATATATTAAAAAATAAATTCTTCCCCACAGTGCAGTTTTCCTCACTAATGTGCAGAGTGCGCCAGATTATTGAATACTGGCACACGGACTTCATTAATCTGGCGCCCCCTGCACTGCTCGGGAAGTGTGCACCAACTTCTTTTTCGTGCACCTTGCTTGCAGCACAGTTCTGTCCAGTTGCAGTAAAAAATGTGGTGCATGTTCTGAATCAGCACCAGAAAGCCCATTTGAGTACAAAATTTAGTGGTGCGGCAGACACGACCACAAAACTGGCGCAAACACTTCATAAATACATGTGCAATCACTTTGCACGTTCTTTTTCAGACAGAAAACCTGCATTAACACTTTAATAAATGTGGGTCACTGTCTTGTTAGTTACCACATGCTATACAAACTATAGAGAAAAATCAATGCTCTGTCATATGGGGCTAAAACGAGCTAATCAATATGGTGTCCAGTATTTTTTAATTAATTTTTAATTCGATTTTTTTTTTTCTATTAATCAAAACCTGATTAATGGAGGACTGACAACCTGGCTCCTACGTGTATCCGCTGTTTGGACCCAGTGCAATAAATAAGAGTGGAGTCTGTAGTAATGACACTTGGCCACTAAACAGAGCTTGGAGAAATCTTTGTTAGGATGATGTTGAGGATTGGTATCAATGAAAAAAAAAGACTTCACAATCCCTTTAAGTTGTTATCCATAGGATAGGTTGTCAGATCACATACCTCCCAACATTTGTGAAAAGGAAAGAGGGACAAAATGGCGGCACGCGCAGCGATCCCCCTAAGCCACACCCCCAATCACTCCCTGGCCACGCCCCAAATTTTAGCCATATTAAAATAATAAAAATCATCTCAATAAAAAAAAAAAAAATTATCCTCATTGGGATTTGAACCCAGAACCTGCAGTGTCCATGTACAATAATAACACAGCGCCTCAGCCCACTGAGCTATAATCTCAGTAATTAACAAGGTGGAGAATTTTGGTAACTAAGAACTATGATTATATACTGCCTTGGTATATAGGGAGGGATCTTCTCAGATTATTGTAATTATTGCGACTATTATTATTATTATGGAGATTATTATTATTATTATTATTGAGATGATTATTATTATTTTTACCATTATTAATAATCATCTCCATAATAATAAAAATAATAAAATTTATAATAATAATAATAATAATAATAGTCTCAATAATTACAATAATAATCTCTGAGAAGATCCCTCTCTATATATCAGTGCATTAGTCTGTATCACAATGTAACACTGGCTGATAACATGCCTTAGTTACCAGAAATCCTCAGCTCTGTATCACTGGGCTTATAGCTCAGTTGGTTAAGCTCCTGTCTATGGTGCAGAGGGTCCCAGGTTCGAATCTCAGCCTGGGCAAAACTTTATTTAATTTAATTATATAAAGAGCTTGTGTCTGGGGAAGCCCTGGAGACCATATATGGACAGATACTGATCTGACCTGATGACGTGGTCCCTGCTCTCCGCTAAGCCGACACTTCTCTGAAAAGGATTCCCTGCCCGATGTCTGCTCTGGGGAACCCTAGGAGATGCAGTGACCATATATGGACAGATGCTGATCTGAACCTGATGACGTGGTCCCTGCTCTCCGCTAACCCGACACTTCTCTGAAAAGGATTCCCTCCCGATGTCTGTAGAAGCCATTCTGTACTGTGAGTTCTGACTTTCAAAGTATTTACTATGCGGACACAGCGCCGGGACACAGCGGGACCTGGGGGGAGAATCCGTGACAATCTCATAGCTGCCCGTGACGCGGGGCAGAGGTACGAAAAACGGGAAAGTCCCGTCAAAATCGGGACGGTTGGGAGCTATGAGATCAGTGTGGGAATCGACACAGAAAATGAAGCTGAAAGAACATCTCTCTTCTGTGTATAGTGGCCGAGCTGTGTAAGGCCCAGACCACACTATCATTTGAACTTCTGTTTCTTACTTCCGGAAATATAAAACTCTGAAGATCTGTTAGAAATCCCTTTGGTATCAATGCAATTTTCAGAGTCATATTTTATGATTCACTAGCAACTTATCCCTTATTCTTCCATTTTTTGAGAGAAATAATGGTCACTGCAGCACTACATTATCTGAAAAACAGATGCGTTCCATTATGATTTTTACATAGAAATCAATGGTAGACAGAAAAACTCAGTTCTAATAATCTATTTAATAATCAGTTATAATATCATTTTTTTAAGATAGAGAGATAATTAGTTAATATGTAGTTACCGTATATATTCGAGTACAAGCCGACCCGAATATAAGCCGAGGCCCCTAATTTTACCACCAAAAACTGGGAAAACCTACTGACTTGAGTATAAGCCAAGGGTAGGAAATGCATTGGTCACAGCCTTCCATTATATAGCCAGCCAGCCCCCTGTACTATATAGCCAGCCAGCTCCCTGTAGTATATAGCCAGCCCGCCCCTGTAGTATATAGCCAGCCCACCCCCTGTAGTATACAGCCAGCCCCCTTTAGTTACCAGCCAGCCATCCTCCTTTAGTAGCCAGCCATCCTCCTTTAGTAGCCAGCCAGCCATCCTCCTTTAGTAGCCAGCCAGCCAGCCCCCTTTAGTAGCCAGCCAGCCAGCCCCCTTTAGTAGCCAGCCAGCCACCAGTTTGCCCAGCACATAAAAAAATAAACTCCAATGCTCCCATCCCAGGGCTACTCTTCTGTCTTCTCACTGCTATAACAGCGACAACGCCCCATCATAGTGTGCACCGGCCAGCAGAGTAGTTTATACATTTATCCAGATTCCTACAGCACGGAAATACAGGACTGGAGTAATGAATGTAGCCTAACAGACACTAGGGGGGCTTATTTATCAGGACCTGGTATAGAAATCAGAAGCCGGTGGGGCAGCGGGACTATCATACCCCAACCCCCTATGTCTTTTTTAAACAGAGATACTGTAAATAACAAAAAAGCTTACGGTAGTGTGAAGTGAGCCCACATGAATATTAGTTCCTACAAGCTTTGAGAGAAGCTGAGCTGTAGTTATCTGGCTCGCCCAGAAAAGAGGAGCCATCTTTCCCATTAGTTCTCTGATATGTATACTACACCAAAATAAATATTCTGGAAAACTCCTTTAAACCTCTTCTTAACAGTGGGCTGGAAAGCAAATCTCTAGCTATCACTGATGAAAAACTGTGATGGTAAAGCATTTGTGTGGGCGGAAGATGTAATATAACAAAGAGCACCAAATAGTCTAGCGTGGCTCAATATTTGAGTTTCTTGAAAATTGTTGTAAAAGAAAGTTTGATCGTATATATTCAGCTGCAATTCCAGACACAACGCAAAGACAAGGGAGGCGCTGATGAGCAACCTCTAATTCATAATACAATTCAATTTGTACCCAGTGATTATACAAAAAGCAGTAAAGGTGTAAAGATACTAAAGTTCAGGGGAATGCTAGTTTTCACCCATGTATTACTCAAGTTTTATCCTAGTGGAGGAAGCTACATCTGCAATTTATGAGAGGTCCCCCCGCTGCTCTCCAAGGGAATGAGCAGGGGACTGTCACATGACTAATTATTTGCAGGCGGATAAAAGATGCGGTGACACAATTCTCTGAACAGATTGTTAGAGGCCTGGCATTTATTCTGTCCATATGCAGCATCTCAGCCTAAAGTGATGTGGTAACTGAATGTTTACATTAATGGAGTGCCCGAGGCGGTCTGTGAGGCTCTGATAATTGGCACCACACAATGCTGACTGTATACTACACCACATGCGTGGGAAGCTGGAGAATCAGTCATTATGAAATTGTAGGCATAGATTTAGGCACCTTCCTGCACACACGCTGGGAATTTCTTTAGCTGCTTATTTCTGATTTGGAAATAGCTCCTAGTTTCCTAAGCAATGAGAATTCATCTGTACTCGCGGCTTGTCATGGACGGATGTGCTGGGAAGCAGTAGGTTGCCGGGTCATCCTTAATTAGCTTAGAGTGGATGAACGTCTCCAGTATATGTCACATTCAGTCGCCCATCATAGGCTGATTGTATGGACAGAAAAGCCTGTTAATGATATTAAGGGCCATTTAGGAAAGTGTAAAAATGTAGATATATTCTGCACTTCTGACAATGGGATCAGGGGCTAATTGACCTCCGGTTCATGCTTGTTTTTATAGGCCAGAGATGATTTTGAGATAATTCTCGTACACAACGATCAATAATAAATTGTACAGTGCAAGGTCAGGAAGAGCAGAGCAGTGGTCTGGGTGTGCCTTATAATATAGGTGTTGAAGAGCAGTGTAGCACAACAGCAAAGTGGATGAAATATTTAAAAAAATCCACATCAGAAACCAATTTATGTGAGTTTAAAAAAAAATCCACAGTAAAATGTGCAACAAATTAGACGTCCTGGAGAGATGGCCGTGAATTGGTCACAAAGACGGTAGCTGGCCGATGGCTGCCATCAGTGTGCATTATGCACGGACACCGTGTGGTGAGCACAGTGGCCAGGTTTATCAATAGTGATACCTAATGTGCAGATTATTGAAGACAGGCGCAGTCTTTAATAATCTGGCGCACCCTGCATACACCGATCGAGCTTAAACTGTGTGCACCACATTTCACAACTTTTCTGTCGAGATTCAGTAATACATGTGGCGCATGGTCCGTCTCTGCGCCAACACGTCCCTTTAGGTGCAGAATTTACGTCGCCATGCAACAAAACTGGAGCAAACACTTTATACAATATCAACCACAAGTGGCCAGCAGACATAGCTGGATCAGTCTGTGGATCGTTGGTAAACTTCCTATGTGGTAAAGTAGTAACAGGCTATTATTAAGACCTTATCAGAATACAGATACAGTACAGATTTCTTCTTATACAAATCGTAGGGTGAAAAGTACATAAGCCAAGTCTATGGCATAACTTACATTCCAAAATGGATCTGTCACCTTCCAAATCATATACAGAACATCAGGGTGTCACTGCTAAACATGAAAAGTATGGATTAGGATGAGGGGTAATGGTAACGGCTTAAGGTGAAGATTTGGAGGGTCTCCGGCAAAACAAGTGATTTCTCATGGGAAATAAAGGGCTGGCAGATGGAAGGAAGTTCAGTCATCTGTGAGCATTATTGCTTATTGGTGTGAAAGGTGTGGCTGTTGTGCTACAATATACTATGGTAGACGTAGTTCTAAATCCCATCAAAGAGGGAGATTTATCATTGGTTTTACTGGGCTCTTTTGGCGTATAAAAGTTGCAAAAAAGTAGCATAGAGGGTTTTTGCGACTTTTCATTGCTTAAAAGTCGCACAGGACTATTCCTATCACTTCATTATACTGGCGTAAACATAGAAATATTGTTAGTGCAACACCGCGCAAATCTAGATTCATGACATAGTCACACCAGACACCTGCTGGTGTATGTGCTGCAAATTTGAATGCATTTTGCGCAGACACATGTAGAGCATAAGAACATTCATTAATGGGCCAAAGCCACTTTAATGAATCTAATAAGCAGCGGAGCTCCAAAGACAGACTTAGGGGCACGTGTATCACTCCTATTGCTTCCATTTTCATTTTTTTGTGTGATGTTTTGCAGTTTGAGACTTTTTACTTGCAGAATAAAGCAGCGTACCAAAGTTAGCTGCCTCCAGGATGTAATGCAGTGTGCAGGATTTATCTTTGCAGCCCAGTTGTTTGTTCAACTTGTGCGACTTTTGGGCTTGGAATTGTCCCATTCTTGCGCCTAATAAGTCACAAAACAGAGCATGCTAGACCTAGACTTACCTTTGGTAATCTACTATTTGAGACTAAAAAGTTGCACACCACAAAAAGTCTCAAAAGTGAGACTAAACAGGCAACTCATCACATGTATCACAAAGGGAAAAAAAATAAAGAGAACCTGTCACCTGTAAAAACATCACTAGGAGCTACTTACCAAACAGTTTACAACAGACTCAGCCGTGTTACAATGCAAGCGTTATCGGAAACCTCTGATAACGCTAGTAAACACTGCAGTGGTGTACACTAAAGTAAGCAGCTCCTAGTACTAAAACAGATGAAGCAGTGTGACAGGTCCTCCAGTGTGACAGCCTGAATGATAAATCTCCCCCACTGAGTCTATGGGGTTTTTGTGACTATTTAACCTCTATTTGTGACAAAAATGCGAGTGTTTTCACACGTTCATATCTGGATTTCAAAGATATATCAGGCGCAACACTGAAAAATTCTTGCTCAGCTAGTTTTGCTAGGCGATTGGAAAAGTCACAAATTTAGTCACAAATATATCAAATGTGCCCCCAAAAAAGTAGCAAACATAAGAGACAAAAAAGAGAAAATTCTAAGATAAATGACCCCTATATATAAACTGCTCAGCTCCTCCTGCTATTCAACATGATGGGACATATTTATCACGCCCTCTGCGCCACGTTGGGGTCATAGAAGCCCTGAAATTAACGCAAATGCTTGCTTGCGATTATTTAGCCCAATCCACCGCCTTCACACTAGTGGGGCGAGAAGGGGCGTTACTGTCCCTGGGCCTTCACACTCGCTGCAGCCGGCGAATTTTCACATGTAATAAGTCGCCGGCTGCGTTTATTTCTATGCCAGGCAGGGCCTTGAGTAGAAATAAACCCTGAGCAGCACCCTTCCGATTACATCATTGTGGTGCGAAAAAGCAGTGGCGGGCCGTCATAATAATAATATAAATATCCCCCGATGTCTGCATGTTCACTTTAATAGGAACAATTTCTGGGCATTCCAATGAAATGCAGGGTTAGATTTATTGTGCCCATTTTCAGGGTTAAGAAATTCTGCAGTAATAGGTTGAATCATTTTTTAGTGTGCAGTATATGATGCAGTTATGATGTTTCTACGTTCCATCCATGCAGTCCATTAATCCCTACTCCTACCATTGTGAAGTGTGTGCCAAGGGGGTAATTATGGACGTCCTGATGGTGGCATGGGAAGAGATAAACATTGTGTGATATTTATTATTCATGAGCTCCCGCTGAATCCTGCTAACATTAGTG
This sequence comes from Engystomops pustulosus, assembly GCF_040894005.1. NCBI lineage: Eukaryota > Metazoa > Chordata > Amphibia > Anura > Leptodactylidae > Engystomops > Engystomops pustulosus. Next base: position 67,815,059 of record NC_092412.1, read on the forward strand.
CAGACCACATCCTCATCTCCCAGCGAGCACCCTGCCCTGCACTGCTGCCACCCTCACACCGTACCTAAGAGGAAAGGGCTGACAGCAAAATGCTGCTCTTTTATCTCTCCCATCCCCTCTCTTATTAGAGAAGATAATTGCATTAACCATTTACTGTACATATCTACAGGCATTTCCATAAATTACTACAACATTCCTTCAGCGGGCCCATATACTTCTCAATGTTTTCATGATACATATGGAATTGTTACTATTTTTTCTTTCATAAGAAAAATAACAATTTATAAAATATATACAGGTTTTATATCAGGACTGATTTGTACTATTTCCCAACTGCAACATTTATCCCTTATCCAGGTATCTGATGGTTGGGATCCTATCTACCAATGACTCTTGATCTTGCCACCATTAGATAGAGTCAGTGTTGCTGAGCACTTGAGAAGTTGCATCTCTGTTCAGGTTTTCTTTTTGTGTTATCAATTTAGTTTAAATATTATAGGTTGGAATTGAGGAAGTAAAACTAAATGTATTATCATTTTATGATGAAGGCCGTTTTAGTTAGTCCGTTTTCAGATCATTAAAAACGCATGCGTTTTTGTCAGTTTTTAATTGCGCAAATTCGTAAAACTGGACAAAAACGGATGCGTTTTTTAACGCCGGCGTTTTTAACAATCTGAAACTAAAAAGGGCACAAAAACAGCCTAAAAACGCAACATGTGTCTTCACCCTAATAGGGTTTCACAAGCAAATAGTACAAATAACCCATCATACGGATATGTTATTAACAGGCGTCCTGGGGTCACGGCTCGTTAGTATCACAGAGAATAATTAGAGCTGTGTGTTATAACGAGCAGTGCACCTGTGTGACATCATATGACCAGGGATAATTTTTTTTCCACAGGAAGTAAAGGGGTGGACATCCCCTTTAAGTTATTAAATTACATGTTACTTTGCAGCGGATCAAATAAATGCTGTGTGTATGGGGTTATCATAAATCCCATACAGTTCAGAGCTATGCTGTGTATTCACAATGCACAAATGTTGTCCGTTAAATTAACACATAATATTTGAAACCCTTAACCCCTTCAGAACTATTTTGGCCTCAAGGACACAGATCCATTTTTCAAAACTGCCCTGTGTCATTATAAGTGTTTATAACTTGAATTTTGAGACTGTTTTCTTGTCACACAATGGCGCACATGTATTAAAGTGTTTCCACCAGTTTTATGTCTGACTTTGCGTTTGAAAGAACATGCAAATTGCTTGCACATGTATTTATACAGTGTATGTACCAGTTTAGTGTCTGCGCCACAATACTAAAGCATGAAAAAAACGCACCAGTTAAATAATGGCGAACTGCAGGGGGCGCCAGATTCATGAAGAATGTGTGACGCATTTCATGAATCTGCCGCACACTGCACTCTCTACAGGAAAACCACACATAGGGGCTTATTATCAGCTTATTGCTAGCACTTGTGATTATTTTGCCCTCTCCGCCACCTTCACGCCAGTGGCCCGTCCCTGCGCCTGTGCACTCACTGCCGGCGACTTTTCACATGGAGGATAAATATCCCCCATGGTGCAGTTTGCACATGTTTTGATAAATGTGGGCTAAAATTCGTTTAAAAATTTGGATGATGTCTTTTGTGTTTAGTTATGAAAAAAACTGAAATGTGTCAAACATTTTGAAAGATTTTTCATTTTCAAAGTTTAAAATTCTCTACTTTTCAGACAGATAGTCATAACAACCAAATTAATTGATAACTTACATTTGCCAAAGTCTGCTCCGCTCATTTTTCTAGAATGTTATGAGGCTTAGAATATGGATGTGACAAATTTCCTAAAAATCCCCAGAACATATATTTAAAGGCACCTGCCCAGCTGTCAAGTGACTGAGAGAGGCCTAAATATTAGTAAAACACCATAAATTACCCCATTTTGGAAACTACACCCCCTCACGTTTAAGAAGTTTGTTATAGGGGTGTGAGAAAGTGAGAGGTGTCATTTGGGAAAACCGGCCTACAGGCAGATGAAATGCATGTGGTAAAAGCCCTGGGTTTGTCTGCAGTAACCCAAGGGTTAATGCAGACACGATAAGCAGGAATAGTCTGTTTTGTCTGTGTTGGCCTAGCTAACACAGGCACATTTGTAATGTCCGTACTGGGCTGCTTATTATGGAGTAGGGGTAGGCTGGTAGTGGGACTCCTACTCCACCCGGGCTTCGGTCCTGGGCTTTTGTATAGTCCACAGGTGCGGGTAACAGGTCTCGTTAGGGCCTGATTTAGTCTGCAGGCCAGAAGCAGTAGGAGAGGCCCTACCTGGAGAGCTGAAAGCGAGATTGCATTTTGACAGCAAAGGTAACTGAGTGCCTCCTGTACTACTGCTGGCCAAGAGCGTGTGCCAGGCAGCCTGGTACCCGGATAGCTAGGGTCCTCCAAATGTATTAGACAGCGCCTAGCCGGGAAGGAATTACTTTTGTAACGTTTTTGCATGTGCCTAAGCCAAGGCTGAATTTGTGTTCTGTTTTGCAAGTGTGAATAAAACACTTAAGTTGGACTTTAAACCGGTGTGTGTCCCTGCTTCCTGCACTGCTACCAGCCAACTACCAGAGCAATTCCCCCACGGGGTTTAAAACAAAATGGAGGTGTGATTTAGAAATTGTAATATTTTTTTTGGACAATACAATTTTTTGGCCCAAAACGCTTACTATGGAATGACTATTAAATGACAAAAAGCTCCATAAATTTGTTACACAATTTCTCCTGCGTTTGCCTATATCCCATAAAAGGTGTTAAACTTCTGTATAAGCACACAGTCAGACATAGAATGGACACCTGACTTACAGATGACCCCTAGTTACAGATGGACCCCTCTGCCCACTGTGACCTCTGGACAAGCTCTCTGGAAGCTTTACTAGATTGCAATGTGTATGTAATGAAGCTTTATTGATAATCCTTGGTCCAATTACAGCAAAAAATTTTGAAACTCCAATTGTCACTGGGACAAAATAAATTTGGTCTGGAACTACAATTATAAAATATAGTTTCAACTTACATAAGTCATCGACATAAGTCATCGCTACCGCCAGGTGTGTTGCTGTACCATGAGGTTCCACAACTCCTTCACCCCGAAGGCAATATAACTATTCAACCATACGGTGACTAAAGCAAAGCTAAGTCACCCCCTCATTCCCCTTCCCCCCCCCCAAACCCTCAAAATGTAGGTAGTAGTTGTAATGTTATTTGTGTTGCTTATTATGTGCAACGCTGCTAATGCCTTGCCTGGAGTAATGATGTATAAAACAATTTCCCAACGAGATTAATAACGTTTTATTCTATTCTATTTTGCGAGAAGAGTTGTTCTCATTAGCTGTCCTTTTGGGGTGTGTAACATTTTTTTCTCACTTTCTAGAGCATTATTTGAGGGTATTGATGAAAAATCATCTTTTTTAAGTTTTCCCATTTTTAAAAAAAAAACTTTATATACACTTGGACTTGAACCAGCTATCATCAGTGCTTTAAATCCAAAAATCTGTAGTGCAATACTAGTGCAGTGTAAACTGTTTAAGCATGCAGACCCATGCGCCGACCAGTTTACAGTCAGATCTGGAAGGGGCCTGACTGCTGGACTGATCGGGCAGACCCGAGCCACTCGGCAGACCTCAGGGCTTCCCTGAAGAGGATCGGATTCCCTGATCGGAAACAGCGGTATACAACTGACACTTGCTGCTTCTGGCACTGGCTCTACTAGGAAATCTAACATCAAAACCAAGCATGATAAACAAGGGTGGATGAAGATTGCCATGGGCCCTGGGCTGTATGCATATCAAAAGCCCTCAAAGTCTGAAATTCTTGGGTAATGGAGAATGCGTCCCTTATGATTGTTTTCAATCTCGGGACCTTTTCAAGACTTTCAAAGGTCCTTGTGTACATGTGTATTGAAAGAAGGAATGTATGTACAAGGATTTCATGGGTGGAGGTCCTTTCAGTATAAAATTTGGTGGGTGGTTGGGTTGGCCATGGACCCTAAGCTACCCGAGCCAACTGCCTATACTATAATACTCTACTGATGATAAACAAGGGACACATTCATAGATCCAGGCACCGACTATGGTAATCTTCTTATATTTTTTTAAATTATGTTAATGAGTCAGAAGGGCTCTGAGAAGCAAAATGGAGGGGCTCTGCTAATGCCCCCCAGAGCCTGGCTCATTACCATAGTTTACAAGTTGTTTTTAGAAGGAAGGAGGCCATGGATAACAAATGTAAGAAGATAACCACAGTCCACTCCCTAGATCTAGGAGTTAGTGTCCCTGTTTTATCATGCTTGATTTTGATGGTGGATTTCCTTAAAAATATACAATGCACAGATGTAAACAAATCAGTGACAAAAAAATGACACTTCCTTAGAGTTAACCAAGATCATCCTATTTTCAGAAGTTCTTTACTATATTTCCCAGTTTTACTTGCTCAGCGCACACTGAAGACACAAGAGTGACATCTTTGTAGCCTGTGATATATATTTCTGCTGACACGCCACTATTTATCCTGCTCAATGTCACAGATGTGAAGCACAAACATGAGTAGTTAGCGGTTGTACATTTTTCTTCAGTGGCACAACATATTGTTGTAAAGGTCAGGCACAAGCCTGAAAGACTGTTCTAACTTATCAACACATATTATCTAAGGCGTATGAGAATTTTTCACAGGAGGGAGACTAGAATGCTACAACACTTTCAGCTCTCTCAACTTATGGCGGCTGCCCTTTTATTTGACAAATCTGTCTATGTCTTGGGACCCACAAAATTTCGACACAAATTCATGACATATCCTTATGGCACCACAGAAGTTTTCTATGGTATGTACAAGCCCTAAGCTTCAGGCAGTGGCAATACAAGTAGGCAAAGCTATACAGACACCAACCAGCCCACTATTAGTTATAAGGGCCCGGATAAGTCCCCTACCCACTGTGCAGTCCCCCAAATCCAGGATACAGAGGATACATCCTTTTAGCACATACTGTAGTATGGAGAGTGCACCATGATGGTCCACAGAGAGGACGGCAATACTGTTTTGCTTTTATTTCACAGCAAAGAGAAAAGAGAAGGGTTAACTGTAAGTGATGCATTATAAAAGAGGGGGCTAAAACATTGGGAAATTTTAAGTTGCAGGTGCTACTGAAAGATATGGCCTTATAAGTGGGGGATTAGGGAAGGGGGCATCATTAGTAAAGGGCTACAGGAGGAGGCATTATACACAGTGTCTGGGTCAGTAAGTCAGCGTATTGATTTGTGGCACTTGGGGTTTTGGGTGGGGAACTTCTGTTCCCATTTAACCATCCTGAAAGTTGAAAGGTATTCAGTGGTCCTGAGCCTAGTTCTGAAGTGTCCACCACAACGTTGTGACCTGTGATATCAGCCACCTCTAAGCGTTACAAACAATCAATGGATATTTTGCTGTGAGCTGATGGAATATAAAGATACATAACATCATTCCCGGCACTCCTTGGACCTTTCCTTTCCCTGTCTAAGAGGAAACACTAAATGGAAGATATCTTAAGTAAGGGTAATCAGCTTTCTCAGTACTGTGCCTTGGAGAGTTTCCATAGCAATAGCTGACATGATTTCAGTCAATGTGTTTCCCTTCCACCCTTTATGCCTGTTTCCTGGCTTAGGATATCAGCAGCTGTGATAATGTCAGCCAAGCAATTAAACAAAAAACATGTTCTGTTACATAAGTTCAGCTGTATCTCACCTTGCAAAACTTGGATCATAAATAAAACTCATGTTCTATCTATCTTTCTATATCATTTAAATCACTATGCACTACAGTATCAATACACAGGCAGTCCCCAGGTCACTTAAAAAATAGGTTCTCTGGGGCTGATTTAGCAGTGCTTGGTAGAAGAAATGAAAGAATCGCAATTTCCTTCACACTGAAGGGGCGTGAAGGGGTGAGGCTGCCAATGGAGTGGGCAAGCGCAGGCCATTCTCAATGCAGCAGCTAGGCTTGTCTTTAAGTCCAAACGCTACATTGATGCCTCCAGTCTGTCCAGTCACTGCACTGGCTGCCCATTTCCTTCCGAATAAAGTTTAAATTATTCACTCTCATCCACAAAGCTCTACATAATGCTATACCTCCCTACGTCTCCTCACTTATATCAGTCTATCGCCCATCCTATGCTCTTCCATCCGCCCCTGATTTTAGATTATTCTCTGCCTTAATTCAAACCTATCCATGTCCAGGATTTTGCCTGAGCTGCACCAATTCTCTGGAATGCCCTACCCTGGTATCAGACTGATACCCAACCCCCAAAGCTTCAAACTTGCTCTGAAAACGCTAAAACTTTAATTCTCTATTAACCAATTCTGGGTACTCCCCCTGTCTGTTATCCAGAAAATGCCAGGTACCATGCACAGTCTTCTCTGCAGACTGACTTTGGACTTTGTATATAAGATGGCGGCTGATGGCTGGTTCAAGCAGCAGCATTTTTATTTATTATTTTTATTCCATCCCCTTATAAAGAACGGCTGAAGCATTATACAAGCTCTTATACCTTTTGTGTCACCCCCTCATCCTCATAGACAGCAAGCTCTTGTGAGCAGAGCCTTCATTCCTATTGTTTCATATGATATTACTCTGTAATGTCTTATTTTATTTGTATATGTTCCACTTAATCTGTATAGCACTCCGGAATTTGATGGTGCTATATAAATAAAGAATATTAATATTACATGGCTTCCACATGCTTGTGCACTTTAAAAAAACCTGTGAACATTGGAGTGCTAGCATTTAGTAAATTCCCACAACCTTAAGTTTGTTCTTAAAATAATGATCTGAAGTTTGAAGAGTCCTTTGGGGATATAACACGGTGGCCACCACTGTGCAGGAAAGTCCGACACAGCCCTATGTAATGTGGCATCCCTACTCAATATGGCTTTGTTGTAGTTTGTCCATGGTGGCTGCAACGGATATGGATAAATCTGTCTATTCTACTATATATTATTACTGAATAGAGACAAAAAAGCATCAAATTAGGTCCTGCAACAAGGACAAACAACATTGAAACTGGGACAAAATGTGGCACCTGCAAGATATCAAGGAACTCTTCCGCAAGGATAAATACAGCCACAGAGTCCACGCCAGTAACGTTAACAATGTGGTCCAAATCTGATAATATTTTTCTCCCTTTTTTAGATCTATCTGAAGGGTTTGGCCAAGCCTGGACCGAACAGGCATAGAAGTCTCAAAATTGTCTGTTCCCCATACTAGGGGACCAGTAATCTAAACAATACATTATCACTGGGGGCCTTGTACAGACTCTGCATCTTCTATCAATAAATCTGGTAGGCAAGTATGATTTATGTTCCTATTCTGCCTCAACACTAGAAAAAACACACAAATGTTCTATATGTCTCTGAGATAAGAAGGGTTAAGCAAACTTCTGGTTATCTCAATCCGGTCTCTTCCTTTAAGACAACTTCATACAGAAGGGGCCTCCACCCAATTCAGTTTCTGCAAAAGGAAGCAATAACGTGCTTCCTGCCTGTACACATCCCTTTTTATAGTGTATACAACATGAAAGCTTGTGTTGCATACACTAAACATTTCCATATGGTTAATACACTGGGAGATGGCTGCATCCTTTTTGCTTTTGTCTGCTAAGTATACATTGCATCCAGCATGAAACACTGGATGAAAAGCCATACTTACCCAGCTCCCGCATTTCTCTGTCACATGCATTTTCTGGACCATCTGTAAGTTCAAAGGGGTCATGGGATCGGCTTCATCTAATTAGTGGCCTCCTTGGACCAGGGGAAAACACAAGTGAAGTCCCCTGAAACAGAAGTTATGTCCCGTGGTTTGAGGACATTTTGAGGAGGCCCCTCACTGGATGAAGAAGACCCATAGACTGGAAGTACTGAAGTGGCATGGAAATTGGGAGCCAAAGCAGGGTCCCTTTGGGGTTTTCCATATTCTTGAAAAACCCTTTGGTACATATACATTTTCTTTTAACTGTACAATGCTAGCATTGTATTTTAGTTTATAACAATTAGGCCCTGCACTTTTTATCACAGGAGTTTTTTTGACCTTCCTTAAGGAACATGTTATCAGTACAAATTGCATAGGAAAAGTAATAGATTTACTGATCAACCTCATGCGCTGAGGAATGTGGTGGAAATAAGATTTATGGATGGTAGCCACATATAGGCTTCTGTTAGCTGAGGGGTTTTATGTCTTTATGAAGCTGAACAACCAGATAGTCCACCCCTATTGTTCTAATTCCTTAGTGTGTTACTCTGTAACGTTGGATTCTGATCTGTGCTGCAGAATATGATGCAACTATAGATATAAAGATGATTATCACCATCCCAATATATTTTGAACTACTTACAATATCATTACTGTTATATGAGATCTGCTTTTTCACATTCAGGAGCTGAAAACCTTTCTTCACCTGGGTCTGTATATCTATTTTCACCCAGCAGTTTGCTAATTATATATGACCTATTAGCCAAAAGTCAGGATTATATACAGTCCTACAAAGTAAGACTTGACTTAACTCAGAGATACAAGGGGGAAATTGCCAATTGTTGGCCGCTACGAACCAGATGACCATATACCGTAACTCTTCTTCTGAAGTTTTCTGATCTGTGTACACGCACACATCCACACATATGGTCAAGCTATATGGTCAAGAGATCTGCATTATGTAAAAGCCAAACCTACTAATGTAGAAAGTATTGGTAGATAATAAAAACACAGTTGACAGCTGTTTCTTTAGACTCTTAGCCAAGCATGCATCCATAAGCTGCCTGGACACCTCCGACAGTCATTTATTTCGCTTAAGAACCGGCATGTTGAAACACTGACTCAACATCTACCATTACAGGGGAATTAGAAGAACCCCATATGCATTAGATGGTCAGCAGATTTCACCAGATTCTGCAATTTTGAGGTTCATCTAATGTTAATGGTAGAATGCTAGAAATTGCTCACCAAATACATTGTGAACTTCTGACATCTGCTTCCCAGGTTTTTGTGCTGCATGATTTATACTTCTATATAGATGAAGTCTCTGGTGTAAATTATAACACACTGACAGGTAAACAGAAGTGAGGGAGATGGGACAGATGCCCTCCTGATACGAAAACACCTTCATTTAGCCATTGGGGATCATATGATGAAAATTTAATGAAGAGTGCTTCAAACACAATCCAAGTTATTTCTGGAGGACTCATAAGATAGATTAGGATCATCTATCATATGACATTAAACAAGTCCTACCTCCAGTACTAAAACTATGGTTCTATATATCTTTACAAAAGATAAAAAAGGTCTCTGAGGTCACAATGAACTCAGTAAACGACATTCTCAACATAAATGGTGCTCCCTGGAAAATAGTGGAGCCCCAGACACTGCTGATCGGTGCAGCTGGTTGTCAGATACATCCAATAAAAATGCGCTTACTGGTAGATATTTTATCAGGGTAGAGGGCTTTGCATTGTATATATCATTTTTGTTATAGGCGTCTCCATTATTTGATAACTAAGCTACTATGTTAAAACAAGCAATCAGATATTTGAAGAAACTTTTTAGATGCAGTTTTTTGAAATCACTGCAGTTTTTCATGCAGCTTTTTAACGCCAAGGCACTTTTTGGTTTTTGCATTTTTATTTTTCACTCCCCACCTTCAAAAATTCATAACTTTTTACCATGTAAGGAGCTGTGTGAGGGCTTGTTTTCTGCGTAACAAATTGCACTTCATAGTGACAGTATTTAATATTCCATGCCGTGTACTGGGAAGTAGGAAAAAATTCCAAACGTAGTGAAATTGGCGGAAAAATTTGAGGATACCAAATTTATATAAGTTTTATAATGTTTTCATACATTTACAAAAATTAAAACCTTCTTCATTTTGCAATGTTCTTGCCCAAATAACTTTTTCATACTTCAGTGTAGGGAGCTGTGGGTGGAATAATTTTTGGCGACTTTTGATGATGTTTTTTATACTTTGCAAAATGGCAAAAAAGCGGAATTTTCCGTCACCGGGTTAAACGCCCGGAATAACCATTAGTATATTTTGATAAATTGGACATTTTGTGACACCACAATACCTATGATTTTTTATGATTTTTACAATTTATATTTATATCAGTTTTAGGGAAAAGGGGCGATTTTGAAATTTTTAGGTTTTTTTATTAATTTTTTTAAACTATTTTTCAGACCCCCTAGGGTACTTTAACCCTAGGTGGTCTGAAAAATAGTTTAAAAAAATTATATGGTATGATCCTACCATATATTGCCATACTACATTATGGAAGTATATGTGCAAATTGCACATTGCAATACATTGTGTAAAAAGAGACAGGCTTGGATCTTTGTGTGACACAAGACTGCCATAGCAGAAGATCGTCGCGACCCAATGACGTCACGGGAAGCGACAAGCTCAGCCAACATTGCAGCATGGAGGTAGCAGTGAGGCCAGGAACAATGAATATGCAGGACTCACTTACTGTGACTGGACTCATCTCAGGTGAATTGCATATAAGTTTACAAACTCTTTTTTTAAACATTTCAGCAATGAAAAGGAACTATTTAGGGATAAGGGCAATGCTATGCAAATATGCAAATATTTTCCTTGTGAAGCACCCCCTTAACATCAAGCATAACTTTTTTCATAAAGCCTAATGAAATGACACGGAATAAAAGCCAAACTGCACAGTTAAATAACGTGACAGATTTATTTCAATAGAGCTGAACTGCAATACCACACACAACCCGTGGACAGGTGAAGCAGAGATTGGAGAAGGAAACTGCTATGTTTTTGTGAACCTTTACAACCCGTTAAATACAACATTTTATGGCAATCTGTTAGGTTTCCTAACTTCGCAGCATTGTCGCATATTTCCAAAACTTAAGCGCTCCAATGAATACGATTTTCATATCTTCCATACTTACAGTCCAGCTAATTGGTAATATCACATTTTCACCTACTCTATCAATATAATATACCGATAACCTGTTTTGGGAATGCTTTCTTGACACCAATGTAGCTTCATTTGTCTCAGGCAAGTAGAATGTAGAATTGATTGTGCTGCGCTGAGGCTATTGTTTTGCTAGGAGACCCAGAAATCATTACTTAAGCTGTCTTAAAACTAGGGTAGCAAGAAACACACAACGGAAATTAGATCAAAGGCCTTCGAGACTATGAAATGCAAGCATGTATGTCACTGCTGACTACCATATATATATCAATTACAGGTCCCATCCGGCTAACTGTCAGCATAAAATATGATGGTCTTATAAGTAAGGAGGGGCAAGGATGAGATAAAATGACATGCAAGAAAAACATCGTCCAGCGAGTGTGATCTGAGAGTGACCTGTTATTTAGGATGGGATTACAATCTGCACCAACTACCAAACCGTTCTGTATGATCAGTATATGTGTGTATATGTATGTGCGCTAAAGGAATCAGCACTGTTGCGTGTACAATCTCCAAATTTTGCAAATCTCCAGGTTTTGAATCAGAATTTTCACCCCACGCTTTCCAAAATATACTTATTAACCACCATTTACAGGAGCCATTGTCTGCTGCTACTGTGGCAGTTGGAAGCGGAGTTGTGATTGGTTAACATTTTGCCACAGGTCAGTAATACGGGCTCTGAGCTTTGATTGGTTACTATAGAAAATAAGCATAAGACGCTTATGTGTGAGGTAAGATGGATAGGGATAGAAACAGGCAGGGAGAGTGAGTGAGTGAGAAACAGGCAGGGAGAGTGAGTGAGTGAGAAACAGGCAGGGAGAGTGAGTGAGTGAGAAACAGGCAGGGAGAGTGAGTGAGTGAGAAACAGGCAGGGAGAGTGAGTGAGTGAGTGAGAAACAGGCAGGGAGAGTGAGTGAGTGAGTGAGAAACAGGCAGGGAGAGTGAGTGAGTGAGAAACAGGCAGGGAGAGTGAGTGAGTGAGAAACAGGCAGGGAGAGTGAGTGAGTGAGTGAGAAACAGGCAGGGAGAGTGAGTGAGAAACAGGCAGGGAGAGTGAGTGAGTGAGAAACAGGCAGGGAGAGTGAGTGAGTAAGTGAGAAATGGGTAGGGAGAGTGAGTGAGAAACAGGCAGGGAGAGTGAGTGAGAGAGTGAGAAACAGGCAGGGAGAGTGAGTGAGAGAGTGAGAAACAGGCAGGGAGAGTGAGTGAGAGAGTGAGAAACAGGCAGGGAGAGTGAGTGAGTGAGAAACAGGCAGGGAGAGTGAGTGAGTGAGAAACAGGCAGGGAGAGTGAGTGAGTGAGAAACAGGCAGGGAGAGTGAGTGAGTGAGAAACAGGCAGGGAGAGTGAGTGAGTGAGAAACAGGCAGGGAGAGTGAGTGAGTAAGTGAGAAATGGGTAGGGAGAGTGAGTGAGAAACAGGCTGGGAGAGTGAGTGAGTGAGAAACAGGCAGGGAGAGTGAGTGAGTGAGAAACAGGCAGGGAGAGTGAGTGAGTAAGTGAGAAATGGGTAGGGAGAGTGAGTGAGAAACAGGCAGGGAGAGTGAGTGAGAGAGTGAGAAACAGGCAGGGAGAGTGAGTGAGAGAGTGAGAAACAGGCAGGGAGAGTGAGTGAGTGAGAAACAGGCAGGGAGAGTGAGTGAGTGAGAAACAGGCAGGGAGAGTGAGTGAGTGAGAAACAGGCAGGGAGAGTGAGTGAGAAACAGGCAGGGAGAGTGAGTGAGTGAGAAACAGGCAGGGAGAGTGAGTGAGTAAGTGAGAAATGGGTAGGGAGAGTGAGTGAGAAACAGGCTGGGAGAGTGAGTGAGTGAGAAACAGGCAGGGAGAGTGAGTGAGTGAGAAACAGGCAGGGAGAGTGAGTGAGAGAGAGAGAAACGGGTAGGGAGAGTGAGTGAGTAAGTGAGAAACGGGTAGGGAGAGTGAGTGAGTGAGAAACAGGCAGGGAGAGTGAGTGAGAGACAGGCAGGGAGAGTAAGTGAGTGAGTGACAGGCAGGGAGAGTGAGTGAGTGAGAGACAGGCATTGAGAGATAAATAGATATTTAAATATTTTAAATATTTGATAAACACAGTAGTATTCTGATCCCATGAAATAACAATTTTAGCTTCTCTTTTCTTATAACACTGTTCTTCTCTCATTCCTTATTGTCACAACTGACTGGACAGTATCAGACTGTGCAGGGACACACCTCAACTAGTTGCACTAGTTGGAAATTTACATTTTTTTAATGAATTACAATGGACAATACAAATTTACAAGAAATAACCCTGTATTCAAAATCTAATGTTACTGCCAGTAACCTTGCTCTATTATCATGTCGTCTTAGAGCCTCTACTCTACTTCTAATGGACGCACTTCATTTAATTTGTTTCTTTAAAGGAAACCTACCATCAAAATGAAGCGTGATAAACTTGTGGCACTTTCTCATAGGTCGAGGCACTGTGACTGTGGTAATCTTCTTATATTTGTTATCCATGGCCTCCTTTCTTCTAAAATCAACTTTTAAAATTATGCAAATTAGCCCAAAAGGCTACTGAACTCCCTGTTCTCCTCATCAGTGGGGTCTGAACAGTTGCCACATAGCCAATCAGATTGCTATCCCCCATCCTTGGTACAACCCATTTAAACCAAAAAATTGGGGAATGAAGGAATGTCAAGATATGTTGGTCTCTAACAACTAGAACCATGTTCCTGGAATTATACTAAAGAAGAGAATTTCATCCTTTAAACCAGGGGTCCCCAAACTTTTTACATAGGGGGCCGTTCACGGTCCCTCTCAGACCGTTGAAGGGCCGGACTAAAGTTAAAAAATAAAAAAAAAAATAAGAAATTCCTCTGTACACTGCACATATCCTATACTGCTCCTTCATCATTGATTATTTCCTATACTGCTTCTTCATCATTGATTATTTCCTATACTGCTCCTCCATCATTAATTATTCCCTATACTGCCCCTCCACCATGAATTATTCCCTATACTGCCCCCCATCATTAATTATTCCCTATACTGCCCCCCATCATTAATTATTCCCTATACTGCCCCCCATCATTAATTATTCCCTATACGGCCCCTCCATCATTAATTATTCCCTATACTGCCCCTCCATCATTAATTATTCCCTATACTGCCCCTCCATCATTAATTATTCCCTATACTGCCCCTCCATCATTAATTATTCCCTATACTGCCCCCCATCATTAATTATTCCCTATACTGCTCCTCCATCATTTATTATTCCCTATACTGCCCCCCATCATTAATTATTCCCTATACTGCCCCCCATCATTAATTATTCCCTATACTGCTCCTCCACCATTAATCATTTTATTTAATGCCCCCATAATTAATTATTTTTTTCATACCAGGGCCCCCCCGGTCGCCAAACTATATTTGCTGCTGGTCCAAAAAAAAAATCCTATACTCACCTCTGGCAGCGGCTCCCGAGTCTTCTATCTTCGGGCTGCTGTCGGCCGGGAAGGGGTGCGCGGCCGCGTGATGACGTCATCACGCGGCCGCACACCCAGGTTCAAGGAGCGATGTGCGCCGGGGTCGTCTTCCGGCCACATCGCTCCACCTGTAATAATAGTGCTCGAGCGGCCGCATCGGCCGCGTCGAGCACTATTCAGTGACGGGCAGGAGCTTCCTGTCCAGACGGACGGAGGCTCCTGCCCGACTGCCGCGGGCCTCAGCAGGAGCCGCTGGCGCTGCAAGCGCTGGATGCGGCGGGGGCCGGATAAAAACGGTCCGCGGGCCGTAGTTTGGGGACCACTGCTTTAAACCAAATGAGGGCTGGGATTCTGTGAGCTTTATAACTAAGTACTATAGGGCCCAATATATACGCATCCGAAATGACACCACCCCTCCAGCCGATCATCTCAGGCAAATGTGAATCTTGCGGGGAGGCAGGATTGGGAGTGTTCCTTTAGATGCCTATATCTTGGATTCAATAGGAGATAGGACCATAGTTCTGGTATCAGATTAAAGAAGCGAATCTCATCTTTTAAATTACATCAGGCCTGCGAGATACAGAACTGGAGATGCACGTAGTTAAAGCAAAAGGCAGGAGTTGTATCCTTATCTGAAGCTTGCATTTTCCAACTATAATTTTACCTCCCCATAGCCTCAGTTTTGTAGATCACAGAACTACAAGTCAGATGCAATTTTTTTTAAATGATAGCAGACCCATAGTTTGAGCTGCTATTGAACCCAAGATATATTTATCTAAAGTGACTCTCCCCCTACCCCTCACTGGCAAAAGAGGACTCTTATCTGCTGCCATGCACAAGACTTTGGAGGGGATTTTTTATAGGTAAATGGGTAAGATTTCAGATAAAAGAAGCAATGCTAGAAAGGCCATATCACACCTCCTTCCTGATGAGGCTGGTAGTTTAGTGAGAGATTATTATCTGTGAAAAATTTCCAGGATTATTTGTCAGTTCTGGCGGTCTTCAGTATTAGTATTAGTCTGCTCTGGGGATCTCCAGTATTTTAAGTCTATTCTACGGTCCACACAGTATTATCTGCTATGGGGTCTCTAGTATTAGTAGTCTTATGCTCTGGGATCCTGCAGTATTGTTGGTCTCCAGTGTTATCTGCTATGGGGTCTCCAGTGTTATTTGTCTGATCTAGGGGTCTTTAGTATCAGTATTTGTCTGCTCTGGGGGTCACCAGTATTTTAAGTCTGCGATTGGGTCTGTAGTATTATTATCTGCTATGGGGTCTCCAGTATAAGTTCTTTTATGTTTCAGTATTAGTATTTGTCTACCCTAGGGGTCTCCAGTATTTTAAGTCTACTATGGGGAACTCCAGTATTATCTGCTCTGGGGTATGAACTATTAATTTTTGTTATGATCGTAGTATTTGGTTGCTGGGGTGATATTATATCTATAATGAAGCCCCTTAAAAATGAGCAGTATGACAATTAATGTACAAATTAATGGACCAATTAATGTTGTTTACCCCTGGCCTAAATCCTTAGATCAGGATTTAGGGTTGTGGAGTCGTCGGCCCATTTTATCACAACTCTGACTCCACAAAACTGTCACAACTCCAACTCCACAGCCCTGTAGTAAACATACAGACCTCTAATGGGGCATGTAAAAATAAAATTTGTTTTCTTTCCAGCCCTTTAGAGAAGTAATGGTAAGTAAGTAGAATACCAGGAAAAAAACTAAACATAGAGATGAAAAAACACCACTGACCCCACGCAATATTCATGCCTGAGCTAGAACACTTTAAAAAACTATGTGTGAATTCCACCATGTAGTACATTATTGATGGCCACGTGGGGAGGAGATTTGGTTTATTAATGAAGGGGCAGCACAAATGTGGAAAGGTCATTCGAAATTCATTGCATTATATAAGCGTTGGAATATTTCACAGTTAGAAATATAATCTTGCAAAACTTTGTAAATACATGCACTCCCTGACTTTCAGAGATATTCCCACGAAGATAAGATACTTAAAGTGAGACTGTAAAGTTATAATGATTTTATCAAATTCTCGTATGTGATTACCCCATTAAAAACAAACTGTTCTGCTCATCCTTTTCTTTCCAAAGTTATAGCAATTTTTGTGCTGAAAGTATTTCTTTCAGAGAAATCTTTCTCACCATAGGTGAAGTGTACAGAGACTAACCTCTTTCTGTACTTGCCCTGAAGTTGAGTTCAATTCCATCTGCCCACAGATCCTATGATGCCTTGTGTTCTTTCTCAAAGTAATTTAGCAGTAAAACTATTTCGGTTTCCACAAGTAAACAAGTAAATCCAGTGAAACGTGGAAGCTTCCATCACATGGAGGCGATGGGAAAACAAAATAAGTGGAAGAAATCCTAAGTTATGTTAAGTGTATAGCTCACGCTGTAAATAGCTTCTCTGCACAGAATTTATAGTGCCAAGTACAAGGTGGGGGAAGAGCTGCAGAATGAGGTATAGAGAGATACAGAAAGTTCTGTAGAATCACAGACTGGGATGGAGGAACTGATAGGGAACAGGGGAGATCTTGTACCTCACTATTCTGTATAGGAGACACCTATATCCACAGTCCAAAACACACTCAGCACTGTTACATACACACAGAGAGCTCTGTCACATGACCTCTTCATCTGGAAGCAGGGAGCTACGTCAGCAGGTAAAAAGGAAAAGTTGCCAGCTCACCTCCCCATCAGGCGTTGAGTCCGGCACGGGCCACCCTTCTGCTGGGGTACAACAATAGTGAGAGGAAAGGAATGCATGGTCCAGCCAGGCTCCAAACACCGAAAATTTCTTTATTTAGTGCATATTCATGAATCTAACACTCCACTCAGATAGATAGATAAAATTGCCTACGCATTTCGGACAGTTGCCCTGTCCTTAGTCATGGCTACATTACAAAGGCATGGTCGCACATTTAAAGCCCAATATAAACAAAGGCACCTCCCCTCCCCCAACACCCCAATCACTTCCGTTACCGCCCACAAACAATAAAACATGAAATATGGCAATAGGACATAATATCCATATCCAACATTTAGTGGTACAACGGTCGCTAACCGGGTTGGAAATGCCTACAAAACATCATGTTTTGTCTCGCAAATTTAGGCGATCCGTCTGGATAAATCAGGCAGTCCCGGCGTCATAGACAGATCATGTTCGGTCATGTGACTTGGATCACATGACATGCCAGGGTCACATGGTCCTGTCACGTGTCACGCTTTGGGTTGCTTCGTAACCCGTGGATGCATTAGTCTGATTGAGAGTCCCGGACATGGAAAAACTGTATACCAAGTAAAGGGTTTTTTTTGGCGGCGGAGGGACCGGGGCGAGGAGGAATCCTGTCGGCACCGCAGCAGAGATCCTGGACGAGGACCACAGTAAACAACAAGGTTCAGTCGGCATCGGCGAGGATCCTCGCGGCGCAGCCAAGAAAACTCTCCCGAACGTCATGGTAGGTGTCAGTAGATCTGAGCTACGTCAGCACTGAGATAAACTAAGGGGTATAGCAAAGAAACTGCTGGATATAGGTTACAAAGACAATAGGCATAGTTGTTCTACATCCCATGAACTACTTTACTACTTATCAGTTGTTCTTTAAATATACTCATAACTATATAACAAAATAACACATTTGTTATTAACAAAAATACAGCCATTTGTTATTAACAAAAATACAGCCTTTCACAGATATAATTCCAACCTGTCTCTATTAGTCCTGTTTTTTACAATTTTGGTTGTCCCTGGATCCGACTGTAAATCTTCCGACTATGGTAGGATTCTTCTCATGAATAGCTTCTCTTGTCTTGTCTCTTCTCTTTTGCAAAATACGGACAGGATAAGGGGGGAGATGTGCCATATACCAGCTCTATTGCCAGATGCCCAAAGCTCTTGAGGTATCTGGCAGGTGGCGTGGCCGATCTGACGTCGTTTTGCATATAAAACAGCGAATGATAGTGTGGAAACACCCCACGCTGCCCTCTCCATTGGCCACGGCACCTTTATACACCCATTCCATGCCCACATGGTGTGGAGGTGACTTATTCACAATTTTAATTGCAAATTATTGTACTGTGCAAGAAATTGAGATTATTTCACTCACTGCTTATATGCCATAAACTGGCATAGAAGCCATGATAATTCTCCTCCAAGGTCTTTATCTTAGGGAGGAAGAGGAAAGCAGAGCTGATTGTGTGTGTTGTAGGTGAGATTGCAGAGCTTGTGTGTAATTTTGGCTTATATCCATATAATGGATCTTATCTATCATCTCTGATCTGTCTTATCTCTTTTTCTATGTGTCAGATACTAGTAGACTGTCCAGAAGAAAAATAAAAGAGTAGATAAACCCTGGACTCTGCTAATCTAAGCATATTGTCAGCACACAGCATCTCATAGCATCATGAAACTGTACATCCCGTTGTGTGAGCATCCTCTGTGATGAACAGCATCAACTATGGACTGTGTAATGTCCATAACATTTAGCTTTGCATTGTCATTTTACTTTAGATTCACTGAGGTATAGCGCCCACATCTCCTGTCCTGGTGTACTACAGACATGGGAGATGAGCAATGACCATAAGAAAATGAGTTGATGCTTCAGCCAAACTTATCACCTAAACATATACTGAACAAACGCAAAAACTCCAGGAAAAGGATTGTCCTGAATAGATGTCTATCCTCATCTGTGTACAGACACCAGAGGGGGGAAATCATTATTGACTTTCCATCTTTTTTGGTCGCAGCTTTGTAATCCTGACACTTTTCCTATGCTTCTGGGTTCCCAACACTTTTTTATGCACAAATCGATGAGCGACTAGCTGGCCTACCAAGTGCTATTTCACCTTCATGAACGCAGAGAGAGTTCTAAACTTGCAACAATTCTTTAACCCCTTGCACCACAATTCTCACCAGTGTGAATCCGTGCACCAAAAAACTTACCCTGCGTCACAACTGATACATACCCCAAGAATCTAGAGCTCAACACCATCCTGTGGTAAAAGGACTATAACACCTGTGTTACACAGTGCAGGGAGCACCAGCATGGGGCACAGTGTATGTCTTTAAGGGGTTTAAAGAACTATGATGTTGTGGTCAGAGGAGGCTATTGAAGATCAAATTATATGAATTTCAATGGGCCTCTGTGTTTTTAGCTGCTGGGGTTATTCTATTTTGTCCCCCTCCCCACCACCATCTGATATAATAGACCGATTTCATGGATTTGTCATCAATATTTGTAGCCTATAAAGCATTTTAATGTAATATTTTATAACCCATAAACTCTAAGAGACATAAACTATACTACATATACTAAAACACTACACATAACAAGATGCTTTTAGGGTCTATTATACATGTTCAGCCCTCCAGACACATGTATTAATGAATATGGGGACATATACATAGATTGACTTCCAAATCCTTAAACTTTGTTCCTACTGGTGCTGGTAGCAAAAGCATTGCAAAAGCTTATTCTATGTATCATGTGTCTGGATGTTTGGTCCATGTGTTGAATGTTGGTTCCATGTGTCTGTATGTCCGGTCCATGGGTCTAGATGTTTGCTGCGGGCATCCATTTCATATTTGTAGTTATACAATGGACAGCCGTGCACAGTGGTGGAGAACATGTGTGCTCTATATAAATAAATAATAATGTAAAATGCAGAGTAATATATAATGTATATGAATTTCTGGAATCTTCTACATCGTACTGTTCCGGAAACTGCATCCCTAACACAAACAGCGTTGTCTTCTGCAAAAGATCAACCTATATTCTCTCCATTGCCGTAAAAACAGATCTGCTATGTGACAGCCTGTGGGATGGGCAAGACCCCTTGGGGATATTCAGTTCGTTCCCCTATGGCACTGAGTCAGAGGGCGGAAACAAGCCAAAAACATTTAACCCCATCCACTGCCAGAAACCACTCAAGAGATGATGTGCTGAGAATGTATGTAGCATTGAGACTCTTATATTATGTGCCACAAACTAAAAACACATGCACCATTGTATATATTTCAGTAGATGTAATGTCCATGATGGTGGACTGTAGATATGGCAATATATTCTATATGATACTTCTAAATATCCTGGGGAAACACCTATTCATATACCGCTGCTATATGCCAGGACAGCCCGGCACTTCAATTCCCCACCCTTCTATCTTTACAGAATGAAGTTGTACCCTCTAGATTTACTCCTAATGAGGTACCTATAACAAAGGAGATGGGAAGGGGAATAGACACGTCATGAGCCCTGTGGCAATGGCAGGGCATCTTCGATGGTATATGTGCCCACAAAGTTATTGTCTTTAGTTGGAATAAGACAAATATTTGGAAAAACTACTTGCCACCCACCACTCTGGTTTAGGGCTGCTCTGACACACACACAATGGGCCAGATCTATAAAGCAGCCTGCGCCAATATTCTGGTGTAGACTGCACATAAATACACTGGTTATACAATTATTTATAAAGTGTTTCTGTCAGTAAGTGTCGCGGCTGCACTATACACACAATACTCTGCAACTAAAGGGTCCAACATAATTGTGGCGCACACTTGTTAAAAAAAAAACTGAATAAAATTGGTGCGCTCAGTTCATGTACATCAGACTGTACTCCGGTCTTCATGAATCAGGTGCCCTCTGCAAAATAGTGAGGCAAACTGCACATAGTGCCTCACTATTAATAAGTGTGGGCCTACATACTTTAAGGTGCCAACTCACCGACCATAGGCTACCACGGTGGTCAATGATTGGACAACATGGCATTTCCAGTGTCAGGATTCACCAGAAAGCACAGAGTATAATTTTTGGATGTATGGCCCCATGTTTAGTTGTTTTATGTATATTATCGTTTCCTTCCATGTTACAAGCAGGCTAAAGGGAACACGAGAAATCCTATACAAAACTGCACCTCATATCTCAGTTTCCCAGAATTTTTCGAGTTTGACATAAAAAGAACAGGATTATAAATGGGTAACGACATCTACCCAGTCATTTTTCAGGTTATGAATAGAGTTTGGCTGATTCTAGGTCGACACTTTCTCTACATCTTATATGGGTCTATGCGTCACATTACAACAAGTGAATATTGGGGGCCACGTTTTCTCCTGGTACTTATTATAATCAGTAGGATTTGTCAGACCAAGTCTGTCCAGTGGAAATGACTGATATGCATAGAGTGGGTCAGTGTGTGTATATAGATGCAATATAACTTATAGAATGCTGGCAAAGAAAGTGTTGATGTAACAGTCATGGAAAGAACCTCTTTAATTGGATTTTTACCCAATATGCAGATCATAAAGACAAACATAATATTCACAAACATAATTTAGAGTAATCTCATAATGGCCACCCACCCTCATATCAACATTAATAAAATATTCCATATATTGCTCCCAAGGAGGTAGAAGAAAGTAGGTATATTCACAAAACCAAGTATCTGCTGCCATGTAGCATGTGTGCCACTTCTGTAGGGCATTGATCCCTGCTGTGGTATGCCAACATCTCATCCTGCACTACAGACAGGAAGACCATATACAAGAAATGCTGTATACTACAATCACTACTAAAGCTAATAAGTCAACAGCAAGACAATATACAATATATTCAGGTGCAGGCACAGGAAGACTAATGGCTGTTAGAAGGAACACCGTAAGAGGATTAATATGGGGTACAGATATTATCGGGTGCCATCTGTAATACACAATCTATGTACACAACACAAATAGTGAGCCTGAATCAGTTGTCCTAGTGTCAAGCACAGGCATCATTGTTATGAACAGCAGGATGCTACATCTGCAGAGATCTAGTGCGTTACAGTGTGTCACTTTTATAACTTCACATTTCTAGTGGAAGAAGAGGAACCATATTGTATTCCTTCACATCCTACCTAAAAAAAAGTTGAGAATTTTCCATTCTGGTATATAGTAATTATTAAGATGATGAGACATTCTCTGCCTTATAAAGTAGCATATATATGTATGTAGGTAGGTAAGTTAGGTGTACACCATACAACATGGTTACTTTATATTCCACATGTGGATATAATACTATATGAACGATGGTACATGTATATCATATATGTATTACAGTATAACATACAATTATGGTTTAGGGCAGCTAAAAGTGTAAAGATATCTGCATATATTTATGTGTTTATGATACGTGTTCAGCTATACCTCCATTGTATAGTATTATATGTGTCTAGGATGAATGAAGCCATGCAGGTATTGTATGTGCAGTATTTTGTGTATATAGTATGCCTTAGCTGTATATACATTTTGGTCCCCTGTGTTATAAGATATGTATACCCATATGCCCATGTGCATGGAATGCAGTGAATACATCAGATATATGATTATTGTATATGTTACTAATATGTCATATGTATAAGTCTGTACACAGGAGATGTATTGTATATTATACAGCAGATATCAGCATGGCACAGGGGCAGGCTCCATACATGCCCAGCAGCAGGAGGTGGGTGACAGTTGTATCTGTTGCATGTGCCCAGCAGTGCTGAGGTGTGACAGGAGGGAGCCGCCGTGCATCACACACAGAATGGAGATCTGCCTCACTCACCACCTCGGAGTCTTCGAAGCCATGGATGTACAGGTCGTCGTACATAGGGGCTCCAGGCTGAGCGTGCACGCCGGGCTCTGCTGCTTCCTGAGCCGGGGATGTGAGGAGGGAGCTGCGGCCGCTGACTGCCTGGTCCCACCCTGGATGGAGGAATAAGGAAACCGGGCAGCTCCTCAGCGCCTAACAATAGCCCCCACCCACCACACACAGGGACAGGGCGCCTCCTCTCATTGGCAGCCGCGCATCCCCGGAGCATCGGGGCTACAGCTGGAAGCGGGCGGAGGCACCTGCCCACCATACTGCTGCTGTGCCAGGGGGCTCACAGGTGCTCTGCACCCACATACATGTGTATCCACATACACTGCACCCACATACATGTGTATTCACGTACATTGCACCCACATACATGTGTATCCACATACACTGCGCCCACATACATGTGTATCCACACACACTGCACCCACATACATGTGTGTTCACGTACACTGCACCCACATACATGTGTATCCACATACACTGCGCCCACATACATGTGTATCCACACACACTGCATCCACATACATGTGTGTTCACGTACACTGCACCCGCATACAAGTGTATTTACTGTACACTGCACCCACATACATGTGTATTCACATACACTGCACCCACATACATTTCTATTCACATACACTGCACCCACATACATGTCTATTCACATACACTGCACCCACATACATTTCTATTCACATACACTGCACCCACATACATGTGTATTTACGTACACTGCACCCACATACATGTCTATTCACATACACTGCACCCACATACATGTGTATTTACGTACACTGCACCCACATACATGTCTATTCACATGCACTGCACCCACATACATGTCTATTCACGTACACTGCACCCACATACATGTGTATTTACGTACACTGCACCCATATACATGTGTATTCACATACACTGCACCCACATACATGTGTATTCACGTACACTGCACCCACATACATGTCTATTTATATACATTGCATCCAGACACCCTGCAGCACATCACCACTTAGATGAATATCCAAGCATTTGCATACAAATGCGTCACTGTATCCAGACACCCTGCATAGATGTACTTTATATACACTGCAGCACATCGCCACCACACAGGGTCAGCTCCAGGTTTCAGTAGGCCCCTGGGTGACAAAGCCTCAGTGGGCCCCTTTGCAGTGAACTCACGTGGCGGCATTAAAAATTTTGAAACTAATGCAGTCTCCTGTTCCCTAGTTTATCATACCAAACAGCCGCTTCATGTTTATTTTATATAGGCTCCCCTCATACCCTATGCAGATTAATTACATACAGCCCCCCCTCACCCCCTTGGATTCCTTATGTACATCCTCATGTGGGCCTTTGCACTTGCCCAGGTATGCACAGTGCTGGTGCTAGCCCTGCCACACTACATCAGAGATCCGGCATACATGTATATATACTGCAGCAAATCACCACCACATACATGTATATACACTGCATCCAAACAGTGACCCTGTGGCACATCACCACCATATACACATATCTACACTGCATTGAGATATATGTGTGTACAGGGCAGCACATCACCACCACATACATATATATACATTGCATCCAAACAGTGACCCTGCAGCACATAACCACCCTATACATATATACACGCCTCCCAACTTTTGCAGTGACGAAAGAGGGACAAAAGTTGTCGAGTGCTAAGCCAACCCTTTTGACCTGCCTCTTATTCCACCCCCACAATATTATTAACCCTTTGTGCCCCCACTATCTCCCCCTCACATTGTGTCCCGCCAGCTCCCTTTTACATGTAGGCTCCCTCAAATTCAGGCCCATATATCAGCTCATGTACCGGTAGTAGCTCCTCCAGCAGGTTTCCTTCATACTGTGCCCCCCTCCCCAACAAGTCCCCACCATACTCTTCCCAGCAGCTCCCCTCATAGTGTCCCACCAACAGCTTCCATATAGTACCCCCCAGCAGCTCCCCCTCAAGTTGTTCCCTCAACAGTTCTTCTTTAAATTACCCCCCAGCACCTCCCCCTCATAGTGTTCCCTCAACAGTTCCCCCTCATATTATCCCCCAGCACCTCTGTTTTATATTCCCCCCAGCAGCATCCCCCATATCCCCCCAGCAGCACCCTTTATTTTCCCCCAGCAGCTTCCCTCATATCCCCCCCCCCCACCAGCACCACCCCTCATGTTTCCCCCCGAAGCAGCTGCCCTTATGACTGTGTCGCTTCCCCTAGTGTTTCACTGGGATGAGGGGTGGGGCTTATGCCAGACTGTAGGCAGAGCTTGTAGCAGGCAAGTCCCACCTCCTGCACCATTCAGAGCAGTGAGGGGAGGAGGAACTGTGTCCCGAACACTGTATCCATATACATGTATATACAGTGCACCCAGACACAGTATCCAGATATATGTGTATATACACTGCACCCAGACACTGGGGCACATTTATTTACCCGGTCCAGTCGCGATCCCACGGTGCGTTGTCCGACTATGATTTGGGTCTGCCGGGATTCACTAAGGTTATGGGCCCGATATCCAGCAGGTGTCGCTGCTGCGCCGAGGTCCGCCAGAGTTCACCTTCTTCTTCCTGGTACATGTGAGTGCTTGATCTTGCGACACAAATCGTTTTTTAAATTCTGCAGTTTTTCCGAATCCGTCGGGTTGTCCGACGGCCACTCCCCCCAATTTCAGTTGCGTGAAAGCCAGCGCCGATGCGCCACAATCCGATCGCATCCGGCAGAATCCTGGGGCAATTTGGCGCAAAACGGAAATATTCGGGTAACCCGACAAAAGCGCGGTGTTCGGACCCTTAGTAAATGTGCCCCACTGTATCCACATATGTGCATATACACTGCACCAGGGACGGCTCCAGGTTTCAGTAGCCCCTGGCCGACAGAGCCTTAATAGACCCCTTTACAGTGAACTAACATGGGGGCAGTGGCGTAACTACCGCCGTAGCGGAGGGGAGGGGGCATGACGTTCAGGGGCCCAGGGATGTACCGTCCCTACAGGGCCCCTCATGGCTACCGCCCACATCTCTCTTGGCCCGCCCACCTCTCTCCTGGATCACCCACACATATATACTGTGTATATGTGTATATATGTGTGTATATGTGTATATATATGTATATACTGTGTATATGTGTATATACTGTGTATATGCTGTGTATATATGCATAGATGTAAAGACTGTATTTATGCATGCATATATTTATATAAGCATATATATCTGCACATTTAAATATATATGTATATGGGTGCGAGTATACGAGTGTAGAACTTTATGTGTGTGTATATAGGTATATAAAGATGTGTATGTATCATTGTATAAATGTGTGTAATAGTATAAACATGTCTGTATAAGGGTACTTTCACAAGAACATATGGAGGATGTATATCTGGCTGCAAATTTCCTGTCGGATATACTTCCCTCATAGACTTCTATACCACCTGGGCTAAAACCCTTCCTGATCCCTAACATTTCTCTAGATTATCATAACAAACAGCCCCCTCATGGTTATTTTATATAAAGCCCCCCTCACCTCCATTAATTCCTTATATACAGCCTTATGTGGGCCCCCCAGCAACCCTGGGTTCCCGCTGGCAGCAGCCCTGCACTGCACCCAGACACTGTATGCAGATACATGTATATACACTGCACATCACCACCCTTCCAGTTCCGGCTAATTATACACGTCTCTGTTCGGCTTAACCACCTACCTCCCTCTTTTCCCTCTGTCTGCCGAACAGAGGCGTGCATAATTAGCAGAGGCCTGAGCGAGAAGGGGCTTCTGTGCCGCAATCATTTGCATAATTTTAAGACATTTGAAAAAAAAAATAGGCCTTAGAAGATAAAGGAAGAATGTATACTGTTGTGCTTGGTGTACAGTACTGCATCCAAGCAGCCCCTAGGAACTGGACATAGATGAGCAGCATGAAAGTAGAGAAAATAACCATTTATTGCCTTGGACCACCATGGACTAAACAGATTTTCTAGATTTAAAAGGGATGACTTGGATTCAGAACAATGCATTGGATGAAGCAAATGTGTTCTTTTATTCTGTGCATAGAGGCATCCTCAGGTGTAGGTGTCTATTATCCTACAACCTATCCTTGTATCTGAGGGGGATATTTTCTTCAATAATATTGTGACCCCATGTTGTATCCCCTATCCTTCCGTCTTATGTCACCCAATAGTCTACATCTAGGGTATTTCTGCAATGTCCGTGACCACAATCACTATCTGACCTACTTCTGTGCAGATAAGAAAGGGATATGTATTGTGCAGAGCTCTTTAGTATGGCAGGAGTGGGCGGCCGCATAGTGGAGTACTTTATGCTGCTTATAATGTTTAATCAGCAGTAACAAAACACTGCAATGAGCCACATATTAATAAAGAAGGGGCAGCCGTCCTCACCACCACGTGGAGGCAAAAGCTGGTCACACACACAGTCATTGCACAATCCAGACAAGAGCTCTGATTATAGCAACAAAAATTATAATAATAATAATCCAATCTATCAAAACCCCAAAATGACCAGATAAAACATCCCGCTCTGTAGACAAGAAATGTAAAGAAAATTAGAGAGAATAGAGAGAAGGAAACAGGGATAGCCAGGCCTGTATTGGGGTTCTCTCAAGAACCCATTTTCTTTGTTTTTAATATAAAAAAAAATAGGTTAATCTTCTCTGAACAGTCAGAGTATAAAACCTACAAACCTACTTGTATTGTGATTACACAAACTAGCAGTCCTAGAATCAGAAAAAAAGAAAGCTCTATTCATTTTAATACACATCTTATTAATAAATATAACAGCAATCAAAATAATATTACGTTTTAATATTGTATGTATGTGTTTACGTTTGAGAGGGGACACAGACTGTGATACATATCCCGCAATGACTGAAGATGAAGGTAATGATCGGTGATGCCGTGATATAAGCTCCATTCATAAATTAGAATAAATGATTCATAAAGATTTTTAGGACTAACAACCATCAAGCAGTACCCAAATTATATAGCAAAACAAACTGAAACGGAATACCATTCTACGGAAGTGCCAATAATATGCTATGTCCACTTTTTCACAGGGTTTGGGCAATGAAAGAAAGTTCTCAAATTCTAATCCCTAGTGACGTTTACACAATAAAGATCATTTTAATTTCCTTACTTTATAATACTCAGTTTTATTGCTGTTTAAGCTCCTATCACTCAGTGATGGTCAGTGTAACATTCCAGAGTGTGAGCAGACACCTCATGATTCCTCTCTGCTATGAGTGTGACAAGTGGTACCGCGACCCATATCACGGTTCATGGGGTCATCCGTGCCCTGCTCTCCCCGCTACTCACGGGTCCCGGCTCCTGCTTCGTCCTTTTTGGCCGTGCGCGTGCGTTCCCAACTCCTAGGGCGCGCGCGCCGCCTTCAGGGGGTTTAAAGGGCCATTGCGCATCTAATTGTCGCTGGCCATTTTCAGGTAATCTATTTAACCCTGCCTCTTCCTGCAAACCCTGCCGGATCTTTGTGCCTCACAACTGTAGAAAAAGCTTCCAAGCGATATTGCTGCATTCCTGTGTATTCCTGCTTTCCTGTTTGTTCCTGCTCCTGAGTCCTGTGTTGCCGTGTTACCAGAGTCCCACTGTGTTCCTGTGTTACCAGATTTCCTTTGTGTTGCTGTGTTCCTGCATTGCTGTGTTCCTGTGTCCTGTGTCCCTGTGTTCCCGTTCCCATCTGCCTGGACCTCCCGTTGCTGACCCCGGATTGGACTTGAGCCTGCATCTCTGCCTCCTGCCCTGACCCTGTGCCTGGACCCAACCACGAGACTGTCTTCCGTCAAGGCACCTCGACCGCAGCTGCCACAGCAGGCTAGTCGCACCTGTGGGATACCAGGTGCCACTTAGACTCCGGTCCCAGGTGTTGGCTAGTACCACCTCCCATGGTGGTCCAGAGGATCCACTGATCCTTACAATGAGATGCTGTGTGCTGACAATGTGTTTAAATTATCAGAGTCCAGGTTTTATCTACACTTTTATTTACCTTCTGAACAGTCTCCTAGTATCTGACACATAGAAAAAGAGATCTTGTCATGTCTGTACTTTGTAGAACTAGTCTCTGCACTCTGCTGCTTGCTTGCAAGAAGTGCCTGTATGTAAGCTGGTCTCATAATGCCTGGGGGAGGGGAGGCGGGCAGGTGTCAGAGACAACAGAAGCTATTCATAAGAAGAATCCGACCATAGTCAGAAATGGTTGAAAGTGTGAAATGCTGTACCACTTGGAACAGGTACCAATATGGTAATCTGCATAACCTGCGTAATCTGTGTACGCTATATCAATAAAGAATTATTATTATAATTTTTGTTAATAACAGTGAACCCGCCGTGTTTTGGGGGGTTTTTTGCATTTCCATTTCTCACTGACCACAATATACTGCTATACAACTGTATGGACCAGCTTGGGACCATACTTTTAAAAATATGTAATAAAAAGATTGATTTCATTTTACTACGGATGGTTCTGGGCGTTTCTTTTCCAAGATTATGTCATACAACTGTTATGCTTGTATACTGCTTCAATGTGACATTACTGTGTGTATTATCCCTGTATTGTGACATCACAATGTGCATTAGCTATGCATTGTGACTTCAGTGTTTATTGAAACTTGTAAAAGTGTATAATACTACAATCATTATTCTGGTGATGTATGACATAAGCGAGAAATTCCCTTCTTCATCTGTAGTGTTGTACTACCACCTAGTGTTCATTATTTATACTTACAGACTTTCACAGGCTGTTTTGAGTTATTTTTTTATGTGTCTGGTAAAGATTCCTAAAATCCTTAATCAAATTAAAGACTATTGTAAACATTGTTAAAAAGTGTCACCACATCAATTGATATCATTTTGCCAAATGTATACTGTTAAATTTCTGCTTCTGCAAGCAAGATGTACAGAGGATGGATAGTGTGGGATCAGTGGCAGGTACATCCATGGAAGTGCCTGGTCTTACTTATGTCTATTGTGGATATGTGCCGCCATGTTCACCACATACAGCACATTAATACATTGAGGAGAATGCATCATCGCAATTTATCCAGTTTGCTGGTGTGCGACTTTTTTGCGACTTTTGCATACCTACTCCACTTTAACTAGTAGCTCTCTCACAGTAGGCAACTGCAGGGGACCCATGGAAAGAAGACAGAAATGGTACTTGCCTCTTTTGTCTTCTCCTGCTTTAATACGCAGCACTCACATGGAGCGACGTGCAGAGAGATGAGGCAATGGCTTGTACTGAACGGCTGCTGCTGCTTTTGGGTCTACAGTTGTCACTGTATCTGTAACCAAACTTACAGTGGAAAAATAAATATGAAAAAAAGGAAATGAAGAAATAAAATTCCCTGTTCTGACCTGTGAGAGACATAGGCTGACATTTACTAAAAAAAAGTGTGCCAGTTTTCTGGTGGACTTTGCACAATCTTTCATGTCCGCACCACATATCTGTTGCACACGACCCTTATGGCTGCACTATTCTTCATGTGACACAAATTTTGTCAACGAAATTGGCGTTCCGGTGCTCAGTCGTACCATGCGCCACATTTAACACGCAAAGTCCGATAGAAATGTGTTGCACACCCCATGTCAAAGGTGCACCAAAGAAAAGTTGGTGCACTCTGTTGGGACAGTGCAGGGATCATGATAAAGGGGTGCCACAATTCATGAATCTGGCGCACCCTGCACACTACACAGGCTAACTACTCATAGGGCAGTTTAACCGGTTTTTAATAAATGCAGGCCATAAAGTAAACATAAAAAACAAAAGTAAAAAAAGTTAATACAAAAAAAAACAATAACCAAAAAATGTGTTTGGCCCTTCAGTCACTCTAATTGAGATGTATCAAAATTTGCAGCATAAAATACTGGGGGTCATTTACTAAGGGCCCGATTCGCGTTTTCCCGACGTGTTACCCGAATATTTCCGATTTGCGACGATTTCCCCTGAATTGCCCCGGGATTTTGGCGCACGTGATCGGATTGTGGCGCATCGGCGCTGGCATGCACGCGACGGAAATCGGGGGGGGCGTGGCCGAACGAAAACCCGACTGATTCGGAAAAAACGCCACATTTTTTTAAAAAAATTTGTCGCGGAGCTTGCACTTACCTTCACTCAGCCCGGCTCGGTGTATTCCAGTGCGTTCCGGGGAACTTCAGCGCAGCAGCGCCACCTGGTGGACGTCGGAGGAACTGCCTTAATAAATCCCGGCCGGACCCGAATCCAGCGAAGAGAATGCGCCGCTGGATCGCGAATGGACCGGGTAAGTAAATCTGCCCCACTGTGTTACAGTTAGAAAAAAAATCTAAAGCTAAAAATCTAAAAAACTATTTTCTTCCAACTTTTAAGCCTAAAATGTTGTTTGATGTAAAAATTCAGACCCAAAAATAATAAAATAAGAGTCTTCTATTTCACTGCAAAAGATGAAAATGTTAGGGCCATTAAAAGAAGCTGTGCAAAAAAATGAAATTTGTGGTTCTGAAGGTGCAAATTACCCTGGTCTTTAAACAGTGGGGGTCATTTTCCCGACGTGTTACCCGAATATTTCCGATTTGCGCCGATTTTCCCTGAATTGCCTCGGGATTTTGGCGCACAAGATCGGATTGTGGCGCATCGGCGCCGGCATGCATGCAACGGAAATTGGGGGGCGTGGCCGTAAAAAAAACAGACGGATTCGGAATAACCGCCGCATTTAAAAAACAAAGTGTCGCTCGACACGCGTTTACCTTCACCCACGATGGGACGGTGAACTTCAGTGCATTCCGATGGTCTTCAGCGCAGCAGCGACACCTGGTGGATGTCGGCGGAACTACCTTGGTGAATCCTGGCCGGACCTGAATCCACCGCAGAGAACGCGCCGCTGGATCGCGAATGGACCGGGTAAGTAAATCTGCCCCAGTGTGTCAAGTGTGTAAGTCATATTTTTTTTTTAAAAGTTGTTTGCAAATTCAAGTATATACTACTGGCATAGGAAAAATTTTAGAAATAGGGGCAGATTACTCTTAGTACTTGATACTAGTACTTTAACTGGTTCAGGACCGGGCCCTTTCCTGATTTTTCATTTCCATTTTTCACTCCCCACCTTCAAAAATCTATAACTTTTTTTATTTTTACATGTAAAGAGCTGTGTGACGGCTTGTTTTCTGCGTAACAAATTGCACTTCATAATGGTGGCATTGAATATTCCTTGCCGTGTACTGGGAAGCAGGAAAAAAATTCCATATTTCACTATATGCCCCAAATGACATGTCTACTTTATTCTTTGGGTCAATAAAATTACGCAGATACCAAATTTGTATAGTTTTTTAAATGTTTTTATACATTTACAAAAATTAAAACCTCCTGTACAAATTTTTTTTTTTTATTTTGCAGTCTTCTTGCACGAATAACTTTTTCATACTTTGGCGTACGGAGCCGTGGGTGGTGTAATTTTTTGCGACTTTTGATGATGTTTTCAATTATATTATTTTTAGGACTTTACGAACCGTTAGTATATTTTGATAGATCGGGCATTTTCTGATGCGGCGATACCTAATGTGTTTATGATTTTTACTGTTTATTTATTTATGATATTTACTATTTATATCAGTTCTAGGGAAAGGGGGGTGATTTGAATTTTTAGGTTTTTTTATTATAATTTTATTTTTTAAACTTTTCTTTTCTTTTTCTTTTCACTATTTTTCAGACTCCCTAGGGTACTTTAACCCTAGGTTGTCTGATCGATCCTACCATATACTGCCATACTACAATATGGCAGTATATGGGGATTTTACTCCTCATTCATTACAATGTGCTGATAGCATGGCACATGCCCGAGGCTGATAGCATCTCGCCTCGGGAGGCAGAATGAGGACCCCTTTAAGAGCGACAGGTGCGATTTTCAATGCAGGGACACAGGCGGCGGATGATGTGAGAGCACCCTGTCCAAAGGTAAGTATATGTTTTATTATTTTTATTGTCGAATTATTAATTAAATGTGGCTATATATATATATATGGGACGATTACTGTTGTAAAGGGGGGACTTCTATATATACTTATATGAGGCCAGATTCCTTTTTTACTGGGGGGGCTGTGTTTATTTATAAGGGGTCAGATCCCATTTTTCCAGGGGGGGCTGTATATATTTATATGGGGGGACAGATTCTGATTATGCTGGGCCGGCTGTATATATTTACATGGGGGGCCAAATTCTTATTACACTGGGGGGCAGTATATATTTATATGGGGGGCCAGATTCAGTTTATTCTGGGGGGGCTGTATATATTTATATGGGGCCAGGTTCTTATTTTCCTGGTGGGGAGGGGCTGTACATATTTATTGGTGTGCTGTGCATGCTATAATTCCAGTAGAATATATATATAATGAAGGGATGTTTATATGTGCGGTCAGTTGTGTTGTGAAGGGCATATATTATTTAGGAGCACAGTGTTGTTATCCAGGAGACTTTATAATGTAAGTGACTGTGGTATTTTTATTTTTTAATATTAGCCTCAGGCAGCAAATATACTAGAATCGGCCCTGGCTAACATGTTTTTTTTACTTTTTCCACTTTTTTTATTTTTTAATGTTTTATTTGTGTTAGGGACTTCTGGGACATTTTTATGAATTTTCTTTTCATTTTTATTAAGTTTAAACTTTTAGTTTTTCTAACTTTTTTTATTTTCAGATTAGTGATCATGTGATCACTAATTCATACTAATGCACTGCAATTACCATGTATTGCAGTGCAGTAGAAGTTTCATAGCCTGACAGGCATGTGCTGATGGCAGACCCAGGGACCTTCATTAGGTTCCCGTTTGCACTGCTAAGAGGTCGTGTCGTTGGGTGCCGGGAGGAGAGGGAGCCCCCTCCCTTTACAGGATTCCACGGTCACAGCATTGACTGTGGGATCGAACGGAATAACAGCCGGATTGGAACTCCCTGCACTTGGGGCCCGTGCAGTCCTTAGGTTAGGCAGATGGAGAAACCCGTCCGCCTTGCCTAAGGCTCCTTAGTGACCGACGGAGAAATACGTATGGTTTTCTCTAAGGTGTTAATTTGGCACACACTTGAAGATTTGCTTGAATTTTCTTTTCTATTTTGCAATGAAAAGATTTTTTCACAACATCTTAGCCTTCACCTTTATATGACCTTACATGACAAATTAAGAAAGTAGATCAAGAAGTAGCACACTACGTTTCGGTCATCACGAACCTTTGTCAAGTATGATCTATTTAGAGTGAAGAATATGTGGCGCTTACCTGCTCACCTGCTGGGGAGATACATATGGAGGGCCTGATTTGCAATACCCCTCTGCCTATACATTGGCAGGGTTGTTGCACATGTCAGAGAAACTGGCATGGATATTAAGACCCTGGCAGGCATTTAGCAATTTGGGCGCAGGTTGGCGCAGGAAGTGTGCTATAATTGTCAATGGGATGTAAGTTTGTGGCACAAGAGAATAATGAATTGGAGCACAAATTTCTCCAAAAAACAAGTCAGAGAATTAGATACTCCAGAGTAGCAGTGCCATTATTTTGCTGTAAGAAAACCACCAATATACTGGCGCAGTTTTCCGTTTGAAAGTCAATAATAAATGTCCTCCTATCTCTACCCTAGAGGCCACAAGCAGACCCAGAGCTTTCTTGTCATGCCTCATGTTTTTAGTCCCCAGTTTTAGGTTGTTTATTACCATCCTGTCATAAATAAGATCTCAGTGTATGTATCATTCTGTTGTTTTTAAGTTTTAGTATTCTTTGATGAGTGCTATAGCATGTACAAAATGCTGTGAATTTTCTGTTTCATGCATAATATCATTTCTGACAAAAATAATTAGTATTCTCTAAAGCTCATGATCAAATATACTTGGTTAGCCTCAAAAAGGTATTGTCTGATTTCTTCTCTCTTCTTATTCTCCCTATGTGTAACTCGGTACAAATCTTCCTGCGCACATTGGAAAGCAAGACAGTAGGTGGCACTATTCCTCCTATAGAAGTGGCTTACCAACTTTGTTCCCTTCCTGCGCACATTGGCAAGGAAGACAGTAGGTGGCACTATTCCTCCTATGAAAGTGGCTTACCAACTTTGTTTAGGTATCTGTTGTATAGGCATAACACATTTTTAAATGCTAAACGATTCCCCAAAAATATCCAGCTTTTTATTTGTAGCTTGCACTAACTTAAAAATGCAATAAGAACCATCACTTTTCATTTGTATTTGGTTATGCCTGTACTCTCATACAAAATATTGTTTAATATAATTGCAGCTGTTAAAAGCTGGCTTCAAGGTAAGGGTAGTTATCAATCTATGAAAAAAGAGGATATGGTCAGCTCAATTATCAATCGCCTTGTGGCACAGTGCTGCCATTACGCTACAAAATCAGAAACGGGGGGTTTTCCACACAGTAATTTGATACAGCCAGTTCTGGCAGGATGGTTGGTAAACCAGAAGGAAGTGGAATCGGGGCCCTCAACCTCCCCACATGCTTTAAACAGTATCTACGCCTTCAGGAATAGAGGAATAGATTCCCTGGTCTAGCATTAGGAGCAGTGCGGTGCATATCTGCTTGGGTCCCCTGAAGTGACAATTGTACTAATTACTAATACTTTTACAAAGCAATGCACTTTTTCCCCCAAACTACTCAATAGTGATAAAGCACATCCTGCCGAGGAGATAGAGCTGTGATTTTCCATATGCAGTGCAGTGTACATGATAATCCTTATACATTATTAGGTAGCTTTATCAATAGCAGTGCAAGTGTGTACAAGCAAGACTTTTTTCCATTGTTACTATCCTGGGTCCAAAACATTTTCTTATTATTTGTGTGTTGTATGAGGGGTTGTATTTTATAAATATGGACAATAGAATATTTTTTGTGTGTGTCACAGCATTCTTAATAACTTTAAAGAGTAACTTTAAAGGTTTTTTTTCACAAACCAATAGATCTTGGGATGTAAAACAACTTTGCCTATTATCTTGGTTACCTATATTCAGTAGTTTCTTTGCTATAGCCCTCAGATTACCTCATTACTGCAATGGCTACTTCCTGTCCATGTGCTGATAAGCCCTATGAGACCGTACTTTGCTTACACTTCGTTTCTGGTTGAATTCATGGGAGGGGATGAGCTGCTGCTCCCTGCTCACAGAGGAGAAGGTCATGCGTCAGTGAATGTACCAGAGCTGGAATTACACAGCACTGTGAATTCCTGCACAGAATAGTGAAGTACAACATCTTTCCTATTCCCTATCAGTCCCTCCATCCCAATCTGAGATTCTACAGAACTGTATTTGTCTGTCTCCTGTCCTTATGCTGCTACCTCAACTCACCTTGTCATCGGCAGTATCAATGGCGCACAAACCAAAAGATTCAGAACTGTCTCCACATTCATAAAGGTGAAATAGAACTCCCTAGACCAGCTGTTATCTACTGTATTTTTGCACCAAGAATTGCGCCACGAAACTAGGTGGAAAAATAGAAGGGCCAGAAAAGTGGCAGATTCATAAGCGGCAACACAATTTTGCACCCAAAAACAGAGCAAGTCATGAGTGTCGGAAAACCACCAAAATTGTGATGCTGACTAGGAGCAATAGGCGCAGAAAGGTGGAAAAAAATTACCCCCAGTGTATCAACATTGTCACAACTATATATAATGACATATTTACGACACTATTCAGACCATTACTCTCCACTGAAGGAGACAATTAGGTGACCTGTAAGCAGTTGTGATTTTATTCCCTTGCTGATAGTAGCGAAATTCCTGGCCTGGGTAATTTTTTATATAATTTTTTTATGCAAATATTTATGGGAACATTTTATTGTATGATTAATAATAATATTGTTTGTATCAAATCACAATATTTTTTTTAAATTAAATATTCAAAGATAATAGGAGAGACACATTAATATGTTGGGCTTAAGACCAGTGCAAAGTAGAACGAGAGAGTTCTCTGCTGCACGAGATTACCGTAATCATTGGGGGTCATTTATCTAGTCTGTGTATGTTTTGGCTAATTTTTGCCTGACTTTTTTCCGTCTGCTACTGTGATAATTTATCAATCTCACTTTTTCCTTGTGTTGAATGTGTTTTTTTTTTCAGATCTCTTTTTGAGACATATGTTACAAATGTTGCTGAAATGTCGCACAAATGTCACAAGTAATTTCTTTCTATTTTCTAAGTTTTCTAACTATGGTTTCATCTGGAGTATCTTGTGATAAAAAACGTTGCACATTTTAGACAATTTGAAAGG
The DNA here is from genome assembly GCF_040894005.1 of Engystomops pustulosus. Taxonomy (NCBI): domain Eukaryota; kingdom Metazoa; phylum Chordata; class Amphibia; order Anura; family Leptodactylidae; genus Engystomops; species Engystomops pustulosus. Next base: position 67,852,391 of record NC_092412.1, read on the forward strand.
ATAATGTCATTTACGACATTTAGTACATCTGGAATAGAAGATAAATGTGTCTTACTGCCGAAAAAACAAATATCCGGCGGACATTTCAAAATTTACCCAAAAAGGCACAAAAATTGCCATGCACCAAGAAAAAAGTCTCAAAAAAGACAGAAAAAAACAGGAATAAAAATAATGATAAATGACCCCCACTGTGTATGATGCTGGATTATTAATCTGGTGCAGTATAAGATGGTGAGTCCTACTTTGCAGTTTTCTAGCAGTCTACATCAGAATGATTTATCTGGTGCAGAATAGGACCTGGAGTCTGACTCTGCACTGGTCTATTCACAGACAGTTTTTATAAATCTCTCCCAATGTCTTAAAATGTGCTATATTTAGACTAAGCGCAGTAATTTAGACTGTCTAGTCTGCTATTAAACCACCCTTTAGCACATTTTAAGAGCCTGGTGGCACATCATTAAAGGGAACCTGTCATCAGCCCTTTTTCTGGCTCCCCCATGTCCCCATAGAGAATAGTATACATATTGCCAAAGAGTTTTCACAGTAAAACTGGCTTTTTCAGAGATAAAGTTAAGTGACATCAAAGTGGTTCCCTTTAAGAACTTCTGTTTCTGCTAAGTCCTACAACCATATCAGAGGAGGTACAATGCACATGTTGTACGGCATGGAGGACAGTCTTCTGGTGCCAATGACACCAGAATTCTGGCACATATTTATCAGATGTCTGTTCAACAACCATTATTAAATGAGTTTTATTAGATTCAGCTAACAGTATGTTCTATGGTTAATCTCTAAAAGTCATTTATACTGTCTTATTATAATAAAGACAGTTTGACTATATTGGGAAAGAAAATGTTGTGCAAAAGTAATTTTTTTAGTGATTTGTAGACTTAACATTTTCACTTGTATTTATGAGTCTAGTGATTGCCACACATCTCATGCTCCTCAGTCTTAAAATATGGGTTTCTATAATAAGAGGGCACCCATCGCGACAGTAGAAGTACAAAGCCTGCATGGATGGTAAGGAGTGTAACATTGGTTCCCTTTCAAATATATCAATATTCTAAACCTTTCCTTGCCCATGCATTAAAAGTTCCAGAATACACATTGGTTTCCATGGACAAGAAAAAGCATTCAGGTCACAGCCAACACCCCAAGCAAGATATCAGCAAGATCTGCATGTCATATATTAAAGCCCTTGAATGAGGTTATCTCATAATACACAGTGTGGAAGTAACATTTAATGGTCAGCAGCAGCAAATTGAAGAAATGTGGAGACGCTGAAAGAACAAGGACAATATTAACTACAAGGAAAATGAATTACAAAGTGTTTCATGGAAATAACATCGATAGGGAGACAGATGGCTTTGAAGAGGCAACATTTCAGCCTGATAAAGACAGAGATACAGTCAAAACAACCTCTGAAATATTCAAGACTGCATTTGATTTTCAGGAGACTCTGAAGTTCTGTTGTGTGCAGATACTGTTTGGATATGCAAGGAAAATGTCAAATCAAGGGCAATAGTGGGGTCATTTATCCTAGAAGAGTCTCAAAGACTTAACTTAAACAAAACTCTCCAAAGATGGTTACCAAACCTCCCAACTTTTGGGCGGAGAAAGAGGGATAAAAAGTCCCAGCCCCTTTAAAATAAACCACGCCTCCTGTCCCAACCACAAGCAGAATAATAATAATCTTTATTTATGCAGGCGGTCCTCTACTTAAGAACACCTGACTTACATACGACCCCTAGTTACAAACGGACCTCTGGATTTTGGTAATTTACTGTACTTTAGTCCTAGGCTACAATAAACAGCTTTAACAGTTATCACAGGTGTCTGCAATTAAGATTTATTGTTGATCTTGGTTCTTATGACAATCCAACATTTTTAAAATCCAATTGTCACAGAGACCAAAAAATTTTTGACTGGGGTTACAATAATAAAGTATACGGTTTCCGACTTACATACAAACTCAACTTAAGAACAAACCTACAGAACCTATCTTGTATGTAACCCGGGGAATGCCTATATAGCGCTTTACAAATCATAAACTAATATAATATTACATTTCAAAGTACCAACAGTCATATGGAACAATAAGAGTGAGGGCCATGCTCAGCATAGTATAATAAGGACCTGTCCTCTATCCTCTCTCATGTTGTGGCCTCTTGTACTCCAGCCTCCTCCTGTAGCCTCCTGTTCACCAGCCTCCTCCTGTAGCCTCCTGTTCTCCAGCTCCTCCTATCCTCCAGCCTCTTTCTGTCATTCAGTCTCCCCCTGTGGCCTCCTGTCCTCCAGCCTCCTCCTGTAGCCTCATGGCCTCCAGCCTCCTTCTGTGGTATCCTGTCCTCTAGCCTCCTCCTCCTGTAGCCTCCTGTCCTGCAGCCTCCTCCTGTGCCCTCCGGTCCTCCAGCCTACTTCTGTAACCTCCTGCCCTCAAGCCTCCTCCTGTACTTTCCTGCCCTGTAGTTTCCCCTTGTAGGCTCCCGCCCTCCTTCTCCTGTCCACCTGCCTCCTCTTATTTTGGCCTCCTGACCCCTGTTTTGGTGTGTTTAATAAAAAAAAAAAGTAACTTACCTTCCCTCGTTCCCCCATAGCAGTCTTCTCTTTTCCCGACTGACTGTACTAAGCAGGAGGGTGCGGGGCCAGCCGAGGGGGAAATACCTCCTCACATGACTCCTTTAGATATCATGAGAGGAATTAGTAGAGGCTGATCCTGGAGGAAGGTAGGGGGGGGACAATGCCGGGGGGGGGGGGAGTGGGACAATCTCCCAGCCGCCTGAGAGGGCGGAACAGTACCCAAAAACCGTAGCTGTCACTCTGAATCCAGGACGGTTGGGAGGTATGGGTTACTGCTGACTGTCAAACAAGCTCTCCAGAATTTCCTGCAGAGAAATCAGATGTATTTTAATACCACATGTATGCAGGTTCTTTAGCCTACCCACTACGTACAACTTGTGGAACCAAATGCCACAATAAAAAGCAGTCATGGGTATGATGTTGGGGGTAATCCCCTTCTAACAAGCTCCATAAGGATGTCAGCAATCTAAAGAGAACCCAACAAGGTGGTTTGGGACGCTAAAAAGCTACAGGTCCTTGTAGTCCTTTGTTTTAGAGTATTAATAAATAAAATTACAAACCTAGGGATGAGTCCGATAAGGTACATCGGACTCTTCTCTGGCGCACCCGGCATCTGTGTAGTGAATCAATGAAGGTGATAAAAAGTTTATTTTACTTAAAGGAAACCTACCACTTGTAGTGGCAGGTTTCTGATGGAAATACCGGGCACCAGCTCAGAGTGAGCTGGTGCCGGAGCTTATTTTCGTTAGTGTTTTAAACCGCGGTGTCGCGGTTTAAAACACTTTTTAAACTTTATAGCCGGCGCAGGCAGGTACGCGCTCGGCGCTTACCATGCGCACGGCTCTCATTCACTTCCTATGTAGCCGCGTGCACGGTAAGCGCCGAGCGCGTACCTGCCTGCGCCGGCTATAAAGTTTAAAATCGATACCGCGATTTAAAACACTAACGAAAATAAGCTCCGGCACCAGCTCACCCTGAGCTGGTGCCCGGTATTTCCATCAGAAACCTGCCACTACAAGTGGTAGGTTTCCTTTAAGACTGTGTCTGACACACTAAAATCCCACACTGGGTACGGTCAATGCATCTTCTTTTATTGATGTAAAATCAATTTATAGCCTACCAGGTACTTTTCTACCCCATTATGATTTTTGTCCAGCTTCCCAGCACAATATGTATGGAATATTAAATGGAATCATTGAGAAATGCAATTTGTTCTACAGAAAAAACAAGTCCTCATTTAGCTGTGGACTGAATAAGGTAGAGCATTTGAAATGCAAGGATTAGGGTCTGCACCAGAAAGGAATTACAATCCCACGCCATTTTATTATAAATTGTTAGCCTGCCTTCAAATGATACATCATTGGACAACAGCATTAGGGGAAACAAGGCTAGTGGATCGGTAGAGTGAGGTTTGTTTTCACAAATTTAATTTAAAACCTTACTGAATTTTAATAGTTTTTTCTTACACAATGATCATAAAGAAACAGTTTCTAAGCCCATGCAATACCATGAACAGTGGCATAACTAGAGTCCTCGACTACAAAATTCCTAACTAGACCACCATTACTAACCGTGACCACCATCACTGCAACAAAAAGACAAAAACTACCACCATAACGAAACATAAGAAAATCATCTTTATCCTGTGCCAGGAGAAAATATTACCTCAGTAATATACCACCAATAATAATATAAGGCTGTATGAGGCCTAAATAATACCGCTACACCATGACTGTTTCTACGATGACTGTTGGCCACTCTTTTACATAAATTGCCCATATACTTTTTAAAATGAATCCCTGAATGTGTACCAATTGATTGCTGATCCTTTGATGCTTCCTTTATTGCTGTGTGCAGACTCTCTGTGCACTCTGTAGGATCTTTGTTTACATGTCTGAACACTGATAAATATGAGGGACCTGCAGCAGGAGATTATGACTCATCCTGCTCCCCTCTCTCCTCTCCCCCTGTAAGTCAGTGAGACGGATGAAGAGAAAAAAAACAAACTGGAGGCTGCCATTATGGACGAACTGAAGAAGTGAGAAACAGGAAGTTGTGTAGTGATGCAAACTGCAGTATGTGAATAACAGGGAAAGGCTGAAGCTCTCACAGGAGGCAAAGGTACAGAGACGTATACATGCAGAGAACTGTCTAATGGAACAGATTTATTGAAAAGTGGCCAACCCCTTTAATATTAGTGCCAACAAATATATATTGTGAGTACTTGGGGGCAGCCTCTGGTGGGCCCTAGGTACTCCAGTCCATCCCTGGTCAGAGTATACATATATGTATATAGTGCAGGACATGTGTATATAGGTACATGGAGTAGACAGTGTGGGATACATGTATACAGCAGACTGCAGAAGAGTATAGAGTTCAGAATATGTGTATACAGGTAGAGAAGTGTATACAGTGCAGGATACGTGTATACGTACATAGTCTGCTTGGGTCAGTGGCGTCAGGACATGGATGCATATTAACACTATATACACCTAGGAGTTTTTATTTGTACTAATAAAAATTTCCTATTTGTCTAAAAATACTCCCTAAAATTGAAAGGAGGAGTATTATTACTTTGGAAAAATGTTAGTGCTGCATCTGCGTGAGAGTGACAGAGTGACACCTGACTTGACCCCATCTCGTTCCCAGGGGCCCCCACCAACTTTAATTCGGTCATGTTCTTAACCCCTTAACAATTTGGCCCATTTTCGATTTTGTGTTTCCATTTTTCACTCTCTACCTTCATAAATCTATAATTTTCTTTATTTTTAGTGTACAGAGTTATGTGAGGGCTTGTTTTCTGTTTAATAATAATAATAATAATTGTACTTCATTTAATATTTAAAATTCCATGCCACGTACTGGGAAGCAGGGAAAACATTTTTAAATGCGGTGATATTGTTGAAAAGCTGCATTTGAGCTATTTTCTTGTGTGCTCCACTGTGCACTCCAAATGACACAGCTGCATTATTCTTTGTGTCAGTAGGAACATGGCCATAACAAATTTATACAGGTTTTATTGTGTTTTAATATGTTTAAAAAAATGAAAAGCTTCTGTAGGAAAAAAAAATCTTAATTTCGTCCTATTCTGACTCTAATAACTTTTTCATAGTTCGGTGTACAGAGCTGTGTACGGTGTCATTTTTGCCAGATGATCTGACGTTTTCATTCAAACCATTTCAAGGACTAAACAACCTTTTGATCAATTTTTATTGCATTTTGTATGTTGCAGAATGGCAAAAAAGTGTCTTTTTTTTTTGCAGGGTAAAACACCGGTAATAACGTTTTTTTATATATTTATATACAGGTTAATTTGACCTACTCAAACTTGCACTCACCTTTCTCTCAGGACACAAATTGACCATAAATCACACCTCATACAGTTCCAGCACTCCAGATATTATCGGGTGCCACCACTTATTGTATTTATACTGGGACCGATAAGTATCCCACTCAGTCACCTTGTTACACCTCTAGACATGCACGCTCAGCACTCTAGCAGTCACACAGCTAACCACGAAGCTAACCAAGAAATTCCTGATTCCCTGGAGGTGGGAGAAATATGGAACACCCCAGCTTGTCCGGCCGCCCCAAAAAGTGAACCCTGTATATCTGCATCTCACAATGTTTTTGACATATTCTATTCAGGTTTCAGAACCTCCCATTGATGCATTAGTCCACAGGGTCATTCAGAATTGGAGAAAGTGTTAATGAGGAGGAGAGTCCAGGAATATTTAAACAGTTGTTTCCAAGTCCTGATGCCGAGATGGGGGGTAGGTATGGAGAAGAGATGACCAACTGTCTTTTGAAGTCTGCAGAGAACATTCTTCAGGTCAGAGTTTATCAAGCTGTAAAGCTGCCTGGACACTTCAAGAGATACTAATTGTCATATAGTTCAACCATTTTACAAACTGTATATAATTCCTTCCCTGATAGGGGGTATATTGAATTTTTAGTTTTTAAAAATATTTTTTAAACCCCCTGGGTTACTTTAACCCTAGGGAGTCTAATTGCTCTTACCATCTATTGCAATACTTCTGTATTGCAGTATATGGACAATTTGCAATAGATCTGTAACTGATTGACACTCCCTGCTGACGTCACGGGGAGGATGGCCAAAAGCAATATGGTGACACCCATGCACCGGCGGACTTTGACTTCTGCCAGCGGCAGTCAAAGGGTTAACGCCAATAATCGGTGCCAGTACCGATGGCTGTTACTGGTGGGTGTTTACCCTCTCCATATTCCCTTAATTGACTTGTGATGTACCAATATGTCACAAGTAGTTAAAGGGTTAACAAATTCCTTCTTTTGCCTGTATTTTTATTAATGCCCTCTCTTTTCCCCTGTTATGTCCCCACTCATAATGCCCCTCTTATTGTGCTCTCATTCATAATGCCCCCTCAACAATGCTCCCTCTCATTTTGCATCCTTAATAATGCCACTTCAACAATACTCCCTTTCACTTTGCCCCCTTAATAATGCCTTCTCTCATTTTGCAGCCTTAATAATGCTCCCTTTCATTTTTCCCCCTTAATAATGCCCCCACTCATTTTGTTACCTTAGCAATGATCCCTTTCATTTTTTTCCCTTAGTAATTCCCGCTCTTATTTTGGCCCCTAAATAATGCCCCTTCTCTTTTTGGACAGGTTTAAAAATAAAAATATATACTCACCTTTTCTGAGTTCCATCCGAGCAATCTTCTTTTCTCCTCTCTTAATGCTGTGCAGTAAGGCACCCAGTACCGGTGATGCTTTGCCGTTATTGCGCTGTCAGCATTGACATCGCTTACGTGCACTGTGGCAGAACACGAGTGTATCAGTTGCTGCTTTGCCACAACACGAGGCCGAAGGGAAGCCGAAACTCCCTGACATCTCCCATCGGACCCCTACACTAGCTGGAAGTGAGGCTTGTTAGCTGCACAAGCCAGGAGCCATACATCTGGCTTGTGACCTGCTACGTATCAGAAGCAGATACGTAACTGTGACAGCCGCGGGACCCTCCTTCACAGACACAGTCGCACATCCTGTGACCATGATCATTACGCCCCTGACCATAAAGTAACTGTTGGTCATGGCGTCTACAGTGTTGGATTTCTATAACATATAAAACTATTTGTGTAGTTCCTTTGATGTTCCTAGAAATGTAGTAATAGTGTAAATAGGGAGTATCACCCACCTGGCTGACCACTTATAACTACACAACATCGAGTTATAAGAAAGTCAGCAGTTACAATTTTTTTTCCAAATAAACAGAAGTTCCACCAGCAAAACTATATGACTATTAAAAATGAATAAAAACAGTGTGTTTTGCTGGTAAAACTGCTGGATACCTGCAAAGTTGTGGAACAAAATCTGAAAACTCACAAAATTTAGTGGGGGGAGTTTTCATCTGAGTAAAAGAACTGATCATAAAACGCAGATTTGAACGCTCAAAAATCCATTTCTCAGGTTTTTTAAATAAATATTTGACATGCTTCATTATAATATGAGCTGAAACCAAATGAGGAGTATAATTACCATGCTTTCCCCTGAAAGGGAGAAGTCGGTTTTCTTACATAGAAAACTGAAGGAGCCAAATACATCAGGTTAAGTTATTCCTGAAGTAATGTAATACCGCAAATTCTGATTGCAAATCACAAATGTAACAATTTCCAGTGACAACTTATTTGTACGCTGTAATGACAGCAACAATAAAAAATAAAATGCAATTGAAGCTTGCCATAAATGGCTGCTCTGCAGATGCACAGTGTGGAAGGCAGTTAATTAAGCTGCTTATGACTGACACTGATCGTTATGTAAAGAGGATTTGGAAACTGATTTCTTTTTGCCTACATTAAAGGGGTGCATTTCTTTTTTCTGATTTATTTAAATTCTTCAAAGTTGTAACCCGCTGGAAAGAAATCTAAGTAAGTTACATTACAAAATGTATTTTTAAATGATGGTAAACTGTGCCTATACATCTCCAGAGTTGAATGACTGGCACAAAACATGCCAACTTCAAGCTGCCAACATCTTTTAGATTAAAAATGTATGTCTGTCCCCAAAGACATATGTCTAAAAGAGAGTCTTCCATTAGTTTACACCATACAGCGCTAGCTTTATTTTTTACAGCTATCACACGTCCCCATATCTTTCTATGGGTTTATGAACATGGCCATGGATTTCATGGCCTCATACAGGAGCAGACTGTCCGGGTAGCAAAGGACAGGTCCTATTCCTGCCCAAATTGCAGGTCCAGGAAGTCTCTTAGAATTGACTCAGGAGGGACACACATGATACAAACAGACCTTGGAAACATTGTTTGCGTCCAGTATACGTATCACTACGTGGCATGTGCATGCAGCCTTATGTATTGGCCATGGATATCTGTGAAATCACATCTTTAAGCACTGTGAACTCCTGTGTGAAATCTTTTCAATGAATACAATATAGACCCTTCCCTCTGCTACACGTCACTACTGGAGAAGGTTTCTGTTTAAATACTACAGCAGATTTTCTATTAATGGTCTTGAGCTACCCACTGTAGATTTATGGCAGGCAGTCGAGATTGTACGTTTTAGCCAGCTGCCCAAGCGACCAAACTTGTGTCCTTTAGAAACATGGCTGAAGATTTACATTTAATATTCAGAGTTTTAATACAGTCTTTGGGTGCGGCACTGTATAGCTCCGTACACAGGGAAAAGATAGGATGTGTCTTATCTTTCCCTGTGTACACACTGTGCATCTCTATAGAGCGGAGAGGGGTTAATCCGTCCTCCTCTCCAGCGCGCTGGACATGTATGGGGCACATGTTTGTGTTAAAGTTTGTCTAGTGCTTATTTTCAGGGGATTTCTTATTTTTTACCATGAACATTTATTCATATTTATCTTTTGAACATCATCCTAACTTTCCAAAAGCTGAATTTCATTGTGAATCTCTTCTGATTCTATTATTGACTCATTGGACCCACTTTCTCATGTCTCTAGCAATGACTTTCCGTATATGATTCCCTTTTGTCCACAGAGCTGCCTGTAGCACATTGTTTGTGTCTGCTTCCTATTCCCTGTTGCCCCCTCCCTCTTTATGCTGCCTTCTGCTGATATGCTGGAGTGAGGTTTCATTTTTAGTATGAGAAGTTCCCAGGAGTCACAGAAATGTAGATATTCACAGTTGAAGTTATAGTCAGGAGTGGGGGCTATGTATGAAAATTACACTACTGGCTGTAACTTTAACAGTGGATATCTCCCGTTCTGTGGCACATAGAAACAATATATATTTAATTATTATTACAATACGTTGTAGGGAATACTCATCTTTAAAATGACACCAGAACTGTGTTTTTAGGTTTCTCCCAAGATAGGGCTTATAATTCAGCCATACTTTGAAAAGGGTACAAAATCATGCTAGAGCTTATTTTCAGAGAAAGACTGTCGATCGCATCACCCTAAACTTTACACTATGAAGCTACCTATGCTTTTAATGTATATGCCATAAAAAAGTCTAAGACAAAGTCCTTTGTTGAGGAAAGGCTTCATACACAAAAACGTGTGCAAATTCTGGGCAGCGGGCTGTTATTTTGGGCTCTGCTGACGTGTCCCTTCAAAGTGCCAGGTGCACTGCAAATCGGGGCAGGACCTAGAACCTGCTCTAACCTGATCATGGTGTGGTCAAACACAGTGGCCTCACCACACCCTGTCTATTAGAAGTCAATGGGGCTGTGATCTAGTCCCAATTTGTGCTGCCAGCTCATGGCCCCATTTACAGTTACGTAAAGGTTCTCCGATGGAAGAATCAGAAACGGACTGCAAAACCACCTCTTCCATAAAAAATGTCCCTACATTTTTTGACAAGTTTCCATCAAATGTTGTAAGTTACAAAGTACCCTGAATACAGAAATATATCATATAAAGAGAGGAAAGCCAAGTGAAGGCACTGATAATGAGGAGAATATATGAAGAAAAGCAGGCAGCACTTCAAATGTCAGTGGAAAATTCAGGTGGAGTTTATTTCATATTTCATCTTATTTATTTCATCGTAGTCAACTTTTTGGTTGACTAAGGTTCTGTACACCCCTGCTGCATACAATTATATATACACACATATATATATGTATATCTATCTATCTATATATATATATATATATATATATAAAGATACAAAGAGGTGAGGCAGCACTCGGGAAAAGTTATGAACTCAGGTGCAATTCCCGGGACCTGAACCAAGGTCCATCAAAACATAGAACAGCAAAAAAATGGCAGCACTCCGTGATTTGTGGAAATCAGAAAAACGTACTCATTTATTCACACATGTGTCAAGGCTACGTTTCGGCTCCTTGCATCTGGAGCCTTTCTCAATTGGCGTCTTTTAAACGCCGCCGGCGACTTTGCCAGCGGCGTTGAGAGGGTTAATAGCGGTTAATAGAGGGTTATTAGCGGTGGGGGTTTTCTGCAAAATGCAAAAACCCCCACCTTTGTATGAAGAGGACTCAGCCCGTGAGCGTTAAGGGGTTAAACTCCAATTGTCACTGGGGCCAACATTTTTTTTGTCTGGATCTACTATTATAAAATATACAGTTTCGACTTACATACAAATTCAACTTAAGAACAAACCTCTGGACCCTATCTTGTACATAACCCGGGGACTACCTGTATTTACATTTGGTGCTACCCATGTAGCAATATTACACCTTATATTTAAAAAAACAAGCATCTTTTCTTCTGTCTTTTTTGTTATAACATTTGGTTGGAAAAGAACAAAAGTTGTTTTAGTTGTAGTATTAACCACTACCCATCAATGGCTTTCTTAAGTTTTCTGCCACAAAAAGAGCCCATACCGTACATCCAGGTATGGGTTTCAAATTTTTAGCAGGCTCCCTAGTTTGTATCTGTTGTATAGCTTGGTTCATGAAACAAAACATACCGACTATCATAAACAATTACTATTGTAATAAATATACACATAATATTTAAAATTCACTTTATATTCATATTTAAAAGATGATTTTTGAATATTTTAAATGCAAACTACAGCGTTCTAGTCTAAAATAAAAAATGATCATTTTGCTAACTACCTACACTGAATTTAGTTATAGATCTACAGTATATGCAGTCATTGATAGAAAAATAAACAGCACTCGTAATTCAAGGATTTTTTTATCAACTGCATAGATCCAGCAGTTAGAGCACATTCAAAACCCAAACCAAATTCTAAATATAATTATAACATTCAAACCAAGTTCTATACATAGATACAGAATCATATCAAAGCCCAGCAAGGAAATAGAGTACCAGTCCCAAGTGCTATACATAAATGCACCTCCAAATACAAGCTCAGTACATGAATATGGCGAAGGATATGGTCACAGGGAGCGCCAATCCTCGGCAAGATGGTGGCCGCCGGCAGCTTTGCTGGCGGTGATGTGCGGGTCGGAAGACCTGAGGCTGTCATGGCGACGGATCGTCGCTCCCCGATGACGTCACATCTTTTTGTGGCTACAGCTCAGAACGGTGAGCGCAACAAGCCGAGCCTGTGCACTAGAGCCGTCTGTACGTATGTTTTGTTTCAAGCTTGCAGCTGTACATACGTTCCCCGAACGGCCGTGTGAATTTACCTTTACCTCTGACCTCCATGCCATTGGTTCTCCACCACTGCTATAGAGAGAAGAGTTTTTTTCTTTAAACATTGCATGTACAACAGATTCACATGAAGCAGCTACTATTTGTTCTCACCCTGCATCTGACCTCTTTTTGTCTCCTTGGCTTGCAGGGACTTTACATATGATCCATTTATAGCATATATACACAGGATCCACCTACAAAACTGCTTTTTATCCCCCCCTGTATGTCACTGCCACTGGTCTTGGAAAGTCATAGACATTTATGGCATATCTTGTCCATTTGAGCAGAATCAAATAGTGGATAATTAATGTCATTAATTATTTTTTTCTGGCTTCAATGTCTCTTAAGCAGCTCCTGCCAACACTAATAACAGTTAATAAGTTATGATGGGACGAGACATGATGATAATTTAATCATTAATTACAGCCGTAGCTTTCACAAATTTCCAAATACGATGCATGGGTGACCTAATAATTCTTTAGGAAGACCTAAGATCTAAAGCAGCAATATACCACAGAATCGCATCCCTTCTTTAAATCATGCTCAACATGCTCCTCTTTCATTAAAGGGAACCTGACACCAGATTTTACCCCATTATCTAGTCTCCTATGAGTCAAGTTTAAAGGGTAAAGGGGAGTGTCACTTCAGATGCCCCTATTTTCGATTTTATAGTACCTAGAGTCATGCTTTCTCGTGGTGTCATATTAAAGGTAAGAAACTCATCTTTCAGATTGCATAAGGCTGTCGTTCTGAGAGCTATAGAATAGGAAATGCAGGCAGTTGAAAATGCAAGCTACAGATAAAAATCCTGCCTATTTCCTTAATTGTTTGTATTTCCAGTTCTCTAACTCATAGAACCAAAAGCATGAAAGATTAAATTCTTATCTTTAATATGACTCCAAAAGCATGTTGCTAGGTACTACAGAACCAAGGATAAAGGTGCCTGATGTGACAATCCCCATGCAGCTTGTAATTTTGACTCATCTCAAGCAAAATATGACTTTTCTTTGCTTATTTTCAAATGATTTTAAATTATTTTTTTTATAGGTAAACAGGCGAGATTTCACATAAAACAGGAAACTTTAGAATGGATATTTCATACACTACCTGCGGGGGCTAGTAGTTTAATGGGGTAAAATCTGGCAATAAGTTACCTTTAATAGACTTTATACTGTTTATACACAGTGGGGCACATTTACTAAGGGTCCGAAACGCGGTTTTCCGCTGGGTGTTCCGAATTTTACCGTTTTGCGCCGAATTGTCTGGGTTTTTGGGGCACGCGCTCGGATTGTGTCGCATCGGCGCCGGCTTGCATGCAACGAAAAACGGGGACGTGACCGTCAGAAAACCAGAGGGATTCGGAAAAATTGCGCTATTATAAAAAAAGGACACACACTTACATGCACCAGGAATAGGATGGTGAACTCCGGCGGACCTCGGCGCAGCAGCGACACCTGGTGGACATCAGGCGCACGACCTTAGTGAATCACCGGAAGACCCGAATCCTCGTCGGAGAACGCGCCGCTGAATCGCGACAGGACCGGGTAAGTAAATGAGCCCCAGTTCCTACAAGGCTAATGACACTTTGGGGCACATTTACTAACCCGGTCTCTGCGCGATCCCCATTCCGGACTGTCTGACGAGGATGAACTCTGCCGCGATTCATGAAGATCGTGCACCCGATATCCTGCATATGTCGTTTCCCCGATCAGGTCCGCCGGAATTCACCTTCTTCTTCCTGGTGCATGTAAGTGCTTGGCTTGCGAAACTCACCACTCCGTCGGCTCGTCCATCAGCCCACTCCCCGATTTGTGTCACATGAAAGCCGGCGCAAAATTTTTTTTTAAATCCCTGTCCCAGCGGCACAAAACAGAAATCGTCGGGATGTCTGACAAAAGTGCAGTCCACATGGCCCTTAGTAAAAGAGCCCCTATATGTGTACCACCCTAAAAAGAAAACACAACTGAACCTTGTTTCCTTCCTTACACATCAGTATTGGGCGATGGTTGGACAAGGTAACCCTGTTCTTGTGTTTGGTGCGGTTCCCAGGTCTTGGATCCTGCCAATTAGATAGGGATGGGGCCCCTGTAATAATAATGCCATAAGGAGGAGTTTTAATATATGAAATCATATCAGGCATCATCACATATTGTACAGGGTAAGGCCCTGCACACAACCGTAGGGGAGGCGTATGAAAGGCCGCAAGCTTGTGACTGTACATACGTCCCCCATAGAGCAGAAATGGCCACACGGAGTGATACAGTGCCGCACATGCGCGGCACCGCACTGCTCCGTATACGGGGAAAAGATAGTCCTGTCTTTCTCTGTGTAACGGCACGTGCGCCATGGATCGCCATGGAGAGGGGAGGGGTCACCCCTCCTCCTCTCCATCGTGGCTGACATATGCCCACTGGCTGTAGCCGTGCAGGCATACATCAGTGTGCATATAGCCTAAATTAAGTTTGAGAGGAACACCTGGGAAATTTATTTATTTCATAATTTTATTGTGGAATTGCGCTCAAGAATTGTCTCGACGCCATAAGGATAACAATAGATAATGTAAAAGATATGTAGTATATCATCCCATAGACTGTGCTGCCCAGATAGGAGGAGCTGGTCAAGGGAGTGCACTTATTACAACTTTCTGTTGTACAGAAGATTACTTATTCCAAAACTTGGAACAGAATTAGTTCAGAGCTCAACAATGTAACATGCAGGCATCCCAGTTCTGTGCCTAAAAGTAAAAGTAAACATAAAAATGTACACCATAGATGAAATGAAAGGATAGTGTAGATTGAACTAATCTAACTGACCTTGTAAGGTCATCACAAATTTTTGTGCTATAAAGCAAAATTGTTCACGTTGTCCCCCCAGAAAACGTGAACAATTTTGAGTCTTTCTGAGGAATGGGGGGGGGGGGGGATTGTTAAGCCTTTCTTTGAAATATTTTGATGGATGTGTCACTTTTGTAACAATTTCAGGTATAAAATAATTGTCAGAAGGTGATTCACTGGTTTACTTTGTGACTTCATACCTTCTATACATCATACTTTACAGTACCATTGTATAGGTTTCATCCAGGTACCTAACATTAGCTACACCTGTAAAGATTTACAATATTTTCCTGTACTGATATTAAAATATTGTGTATTATAATATGCTTCTAAATAAAGAGTTAACTCTTAAAAACTAATAGTGAAAAAACCACAACTAATGCATTCTCTCTATTCTATAAGGCTTGTGGTTGGATAAGTTCATGTTTTCATTTAACGGTGACACATTCCCAGCGATCATCTGAGCAAGACGCCATGATGCTGGTGTGGTGTCATGTCAAGCGACAAAGGTAGAGGAAGGTGTTAATATCAGACAGAATTAGGCATATAACACAAGATTCTCTGGTTGATAATCTGCCCATCACCAAGGATAAGATATTCACCATTTAACAGTTAAAGCCATTTCTCGGTACCAGTTCTTCGAGAGTCAGTCATGCCTGATTATTTTTCATCTCTCTCCCTGTAAATCCTTACAAGTAAATTAAGTGCATTTGGTCTCACTACTGACATATAAGTGTGTTTCCTATTCTACACTACATATATATCATTATATACATAGTGTATTACCACGTCTATGCGATCTATGTCACCTTTTTTCTTCATCTACCTAGAATGACATTATTATAACCCCAGCAGCGTACATGACCCAAAGCGCTGGTTTATATTTGTGAACCCAGGATATACAATTTCGCTTGTTTGCATTTTCTTCTTATGCCGCTACATCAATGTAAACCCCATCAAGGTTACTAAGCAAAGCTAATGATCTGTTTGATGTTTCCATACACAATGCTTTTTTAGAGTACTCTTTTCTTTGTCATTGTTTACCCTGTCTTGTTTAATTTTCCTTTATTTTGCTCAAGACGGAAAAAACCTTTTCGGAAAAAAAACCCACAAAGCTTGACATGGCTCAGTGCACATCCCGAAAAGAGATCTGTACCACAGATAGATTCCCCTTTCAGCCCCCACACACATCAATCCCTTCAAGGCAGTGAAAAAAGCAAATGGTTACCTCATTCAGAAGAAATGTGGCACTGGAATCAGAAAAAGACATAGAAGGGGCATATATAGCCCAAAGCTGCACTCTCAAAATCTCTCTTTACAGAAAAGGGAGACTTTCATCCTCTGTTGATCTGCCTCGCAGTGTACATATAGTAGCATTCAGTCTCTCTTTCCATCACCCAGTCGCTCTCCTTCCCTCCCTCTCTGCCATTTACTCCTCCTTCCATTTCTCTCTCATTTCAAGTCCACCTCTTGCTGCTACAATGTGGTTGAAATTATGGATCTATGGATGTCTAAGTGCCAAATAATTGTATTAATGTCTTATGGCAACAAGCAGAAAAGCCTTTTGCTCTAAAGTCAGATACATAAAATGGATTGTGCTGCTTTCTTCTCGTGGTACAAAAGCACAGCCCCTGGCATAAAATTATTTTTCGCTTCTCTTGTGATGCCACTCACAGAGACTAGTGGTTTCAATGCTGGAGGCTCTACTGGCTTGTCCATTCACAAAGCAAGGACTCAAATGCAATTTTTGTTCCATTGAACCTAATGTATCTCCACTTTATAAGAAGAGTATATTTCACTTCATTGATCCAGCTCCAGCAACAGCAATTATTACTATACTTTACATAAAATGAACCAGTGTATTAACAGGAATGTATAAAGATAAATTCACACAATACCCACTGAGCCGCCATCAGTTACAAGACAAGAACCCTGCCCATGCATGGGGGGTGCTACATACCCTGTTTTCCCCTCGAAAATAAGACCTAGTAGAATTTTGTTCAAGCTTAGTAATATAAGGCTTCCCCTGAAAAGCAATGGTTGGTTACTAAATCATTCATGCTGATGGCAGAAGGGAAAATATATACTGTATGTAATAGTGAAATGTGCAAATGAAGTGAAGTCGGATGAAGACTGTAAACTTATTCCTAGCAGGAATCCTAGAGATATGTATGGGTAAAAAAAATATTAGTGATGGAAATGACTCTTTCGGGGGAATATTGAATAAGGTCATAGGAGAATCAGTTGAAGTGGTTTATAGGTAAACTTTAATAACGGGAAGCAGGGGCAGAAATTGTATTTCTGGGGTCTTAATAAACCTGTCTCAGGGTGCTGTGATGCATAACAGTGCTCAGAAGCATCAAGAATACAAGCATCAAGAATTTCATACTGTACCACAGAGATAAATAACAAAAATGGTTTAAGGTACTTGAACCCACCTATGAGTGGAATTGGAAATCTGTAGTAATGCCTGTGCATGTGACTTGTACATCTATTTATTAAAGGGGTTATATGGAGTAACATATTGATTACTGACTCTTAGTATATGCCACAAATATCAATGAAGTATTCACATGAGCACTTACCAAGCACAGCACTGTACATTGTATAGCAGATGTTCTTGGTATTGCAGCTCATCCTCATTGTCTTCAATGGCACTAAGCTCCATGATCAGTGCAGTACTGATACTCTTATGCTGCACATACGCCATACATACCCTGCACAGTACCCTCATCATTTGTAACCCTAAAGTTCCCCTCCATGTGGTTTAGGTCTGCTACAATATCTACGTAGTAAGCTTGGTTCTTGCACCACATCTATGTAGTAAGCTTAGCTCTGGTATTGTATTGTTGTAATAATATTGGTTATAATACCATATAAAGGGTATAGATCGATAGATAGATAGATAGATAGATAGATGTGCTGCCAAAGCCATTAACAAGGGAGGTGTCAAATACTTCAAAACATTATATTGGGATGGATCAACCTCTTTTGCCCAGTACTGCCCCTTGCTGTCCTGTGCTCCAGTTTCATCTGTTTGGAACATGTACATATAGGCTGCCTATTTTACTAGTCTTTTTTTCTTGCCATTTCTTTATCACATAATTCATAGAACTCGGAATAGATTGCTTTTTCTCCTGTCGGTCTGGCTATTTCCCAGTTGAGTTAACATGGAAAGGCTTGGAAAGGCAGCCCACAGCTGCTAACATGGTTCTGAATTATTCACATTAGCCTTTCTGGTGCTGTTAACTATTGTATCTGAAAATATATTATGAAGTCAAGCAGCCGTGGAGCAAAATTTAACCCTCGGTCTTGCACCCAAATGCCAAAGGTGGCAGTGTTGTTGATTACCTTCAAACACTATTTTCCCTAGGGCCCCAGGGTTACCCTCTTACTAAAATATCATCTGTTTATTAGAAATAATTGAATAACAACAAACCCAAACCACTACTCTGTAGAAACAAAAGGGGTCATGATCATTGTTTTGTTTGTCTATGTTTGGCGTTGTTTTGGTGCAGTTGTGGTACAAATGTGGTACAAATTTGTGACTTTCTATTGCGCCAAATTAACATAGGACAGTGCAAAGCCACTTAGACATAGACCCTGCTTGCACCAAATTCATTATTTGCATAGACCAGTATTAAATGGAGAAAAGTCTCTGGCGGGCACAGCCCCAACGATACCGCCGACAGCCCAATGCGTGGCCCGACTCTCCAGGGGCAGGGGTGATCACGGCAGGACTTTCCAGCGGTGCTCAATCAATGTATATAAGAAGATATCCATACATAAACATAGAGAAAGATGACGGCACTCACCGGTTCCAAAAGCATGAAAAGCGTCCTTTATTGGTGGGGAAGAATGCAGGGGGGTAAACAGACAGGTTCCGGCAACTGGGCCATTTCACGCACTGTGGCGCTTTCTCAAGGCTCTATGTTTATGTTTGCATAGACCAGTATTTACAATAGGAATGAATTCATGATTTGTGACTTTCCGTTTAGTCCCAAGTTTTGGCACAAAATGACACCACTCCCTACCCTGGTTCTGCGACTTTTTATGCAACGGTCACAAACAACCCACATAGCATAAGACACTGGCAGCAGATTTAGGGGGCCAAAAGGCACTTTAATGAATCTAACGGCAGCGGAGCACCAAAGACATACATCTATCACAACGAGCCGCTCTAATGATAAGTTACCACCAAAGAGTTTATCTGCTTATTTGTAACTTTGTGTTATGATATACAATAATTTATCATCACCTCAGGAGAATTGGGTGAAATAGTAAGGTTTAATTTGAAATATAAATCTTTTTAAAATCTCTAGTGACGTCACCTGGACCTCCATCTTTTTTTTTAGGTACTAATCAATGTATAGACTATCACTGCCCCCCTTTCTATGAGGTACAATGCCAACCAATATTAACCAAAGCATTCTAACCAGTCAGAAGCATGCTCTGATACTGATAATTGACTTACCAATTCCAGTGGCTTCCAGAGCAAGGCACACTTGAATTGGAATTGGCACGCTATAGAGAAACCAAATCCTTCTAGATCAATGATGGCGAACCTCTTAGAGGCTGAGTGCCCAAAATACAACCAAAGCTCACATATTTTTCTCAAAGTGTCAAATGGCAGTTTAAGCAGTAACTTATTGTTCCCTGCTCTGTCACAGGTTTCAATCGTATCAGCGTCCTGAGGACACCAATACAGTAGAAATTAGAATTTTCGTTACAGCTTCTCTTGAGGATTCCCTGAAACAGGAAAGATTACAGGAGCTCCTATTCACCTCCTCACACCCTCAGTGCTGAACGTGGCACATCCTGGGCTGCCTGGGACTGCAAGAGGAGTCACAGGTAAAATCTATACTTAATATTAAACAGCCTTAGACACTAAAAGTAGCACAATATAAGAATTCTGAACTTTATAAGCAGTTGTCTTGTGAAAGGTTCCCCTCATTATTGTCTCACCTTTATACATTATGGGATGGAAATGGATTTTTTAATATTATATAAAAAAATAAATAATATTATCGCTTGTGGTTATGAATTTCAGAAAAGGAATAAAATTGAGTAAATTCCCTTAAAAGTGCGCCCAACATTTAAACAAACATTGTATAGTATAAACCACTTGTCCAGTATATATATACTTTGAGAGTAAGTTTCTGTCCAGTTATATATGTGTAATCTTTATTTTCCCCTGGAGCGTCTGCCTTTGATTTGTATTCCTCGGGGTGCTGGTGCTGGTGGAGACCTTCCTGCTGTGACTCACTCCTCTCCCTCTTTTCTCTATAGTGGCAAATCAGAATTAAGCAGTTTCACAGTGAAAAATGTATCAAATAAAATAAACTGTAAGGCCGTCAGTTCTTAAGTGAGTTAAAAACCCAACATCGATGGCGCAATGGCATCATCCAAATTTAAAAATAGTAGGTGGGGTCTATGGCTCCATAGCACTCCTTTTATCCTCAGCCCCGAACCGCTGAAAGACCTCTTTCACTAGCCTCAGTGAAACAGAACCTTATCAGCCCAGGAGGCTGCCACCAGCTCTTATTTTCTATAAATCGGTCCTAAATGGGATTATATTGGATGAGGAGCCAACCTGGTAGCATGTATATAACCAAGATACAGACGTGGGGATTAGTGGATCGAGATAAAAGAGCAACATAAGTTAACTTTCATATTTAATTGTCTTGAGGGCACACTAGACAAACAGTACACACAATATATAAATATACATTATTTTTATTTGACTTAATTAAAAGGGTATTACTGGAATATGAACTTCTGATTCAATAACCCATAATGCTATAAATAAATGAATACAACAAAACTCAATTTCATAAATCACAAAATTCAAAAGTTTGCTTTCATGATTCACAAAGTTTTGTGGGCTTATAGGTGGAGTTATCTCCAAGAGGGGCGCGGTTCTCAGTAACATCTCCTCCCTCTTATGCTCTGCTCCCAGTGATGATGTAACAGACTGTCCTGCTCTGTTACCATAGTAATGATGTGTGTAACCGCCATTCCTGCACATTAACTCACTAAGATGACATCTCACCACAACACTGGCCATACTGGATGCACAACCGACTACAGCCTAGCATAGTGATGATCACATGACCTGCCCAGGCAGGTGCAGAACATGTAATGTTGACATGTGACCAGCGGCCATTTTATTTTCTGTGTCTCCTCCACAGCATTTTTCTGCTAAGGTAAGCAAAATTTTAAATAACTACAAATGACATATTAGCTTATATTTTAATGACCCATTTGAATAGGAAATATGCTTATTCCTGGAATGAGGATGGAGAAAGTGGGTGACTGGTATTAGCACTGATGAATATAATGCCCCCCTCCATCAGGTACATGTATTTTCCTATATTTTTATCACACCTCATGTGAAACAAGTCTATATAAACAGATCAACTATGATCACCAGATCTGTAATGTTTCCATAAAAATTTTTTTTCCATTGATGGTCTGGTATGCAACAATGGGATTTATGGGAAATCTATCATGAAAATCGAGCATGATAAACAAGGGACACTTACTCATAGAACCATGCACCATTACTGTGGTAATCTTTTTATATTTATTATTGATGACCTCCTTCCTTCTAATATTAACTTTTATAATTATGCTAATGAGCCTAAAGGGCTCTGGGGGGTGTTACCAGAGACCCTCTGTTCTGTATTTTCACAAACTGTTACTAGGCTTGTTACACTGTGTGCTAAAACTTCCTCTGATAAAGAAGATTTCATCAGGTAGAGGGAGGAGGAAGTGCTGAGGGAGCAAAGGGGAAGAGGAATAAAGTCTGAAAGCCTGTGAAGCTGCTGCTTGTAGGGGTTCTGGTAACACCCCCAGGAGTCCTACAGGCTCATTACCATTATTTTAAAAGTTATCTTTGAACAGTATATTATAAAGCAGAAGAATTTGACTATATTCATATATAAACTTTTACTGCATTATAGACTTTGCTGGACTCTCCCCTGTGTGGAATTTTGGGTCTTTATCAATGAATGTACAACACTTTCTAGTTGGACCGTGAGCCAGAAAGAATGGCATACGTCATATTAGACAGATTTATGAACAAAGAACACAAGTAAGAAGAGAAGTTTACAGCTCGATAGACAGTTTTTCTAAATTGTGGACTAGAAAGGGTGTAGCTTCAAAACAGTGCAGCGCTAGACAGATTTATCAACGAGAAAAGCGAGAATCTGTCGCAGACAACCATTGTAAACTAAGCCGACTAATGGGAGGTGAAAAGTACGACTAAACAGTCTTATACTATGCTCCATACTATGGAAGATTTATCATCCAGCAGGAGACCCTTTGATAATTCTGGCACTGCATATGACTGTCTTGACTATCTTTGAAAATGATTCTATAATATTAAAAATCTATAAATTTATAGTTGTATACCTTAAACAAAATTACATGTTACCATTAGGAATCCATGGAAACTAAGGAGTAAAAAAGCTTTTTCTCTGTCTCGTTTGGGGCTTTCTTGTGGTTTTGTATGTGTTTGTTTATCTTCTGTAGTTTAGCCATCTGATGATGAACTCTCCATTACCATTTCCTCTGGGCTGTTAAACTTGAATTTACTACCCACTTAACTATGTGTGCCCATTTAATGTCCTAATGATATTTTTAATGTATGAATTAAATTGGTGCTTATAGAATTCAAAATTAATATTTATATCAAAAGGCATTTGCCTTAGATCTATTTTCGTTTTACAAACTGCAGCTTTTTTCTTAAGAGACAGGATTCCACCGCTTCTCATAAATCAATCAGAATTAAAAATTCATATTCTCTTTAATGCATCCAATACCACGAGGAAAGAATATCCCTTGCAAAGCCAGACCTGCAGGAGTTTGTACACAGAAATGTTTATGACACCTAAAAGCTTTCTTGACTGTAGAATCCCTGGATAATACACTCCATTTGCACCAGTTCCCAGCAAAGGTCAGGTCTGCGAATGATGTCATTGTGTCAGATTTAGGTTAGATTACACAGTGTTGGATAGCAGCACTGGCATGATCATAGATGAACAGATTGTTCACTGCAAGAGCAGCTAGAACTTGTAGTTCTGTCATGTAACCAATGGTGTCATCAATACTGAAAGTCCCCGGGTTATGTACAAGATAGGTTCTTTAGGTTTGTTCTTAAGTTGAATTTGTATGCAAGTCGGAACTGTATATTTCATAAATGTTGCTACAAACAATTTTTTTTTTGTCCCAATGAAAATTGGATTTCTAATTTTGTTTGCATAAAACTTCATTACAGACACCTTACAGCTGATCATTGCAGCCTGGGACTATAGTAAAGCATCCAGAGACCTTCATCAGAGGTCACAGTGGGAAGAGAGATCCATCTGTAACTAGGGGTCGTCTGTAAGTCAGGGGTCCTTTAAGGGGTTTTCCCACAAAGACAAGTTTCTTATACTCAGGATGACAAAATAACACTTTCTCTAATTCACTGTTATTAACAAAAAATACAGCATTTCACAGATATAAGTCCAACATGTCTCTATCAGTCCTGGTCTACATAATTTCAGTTGCCCCTAGACACGACCCTGTAACTTCTGACTTAGGGTCGGGCAACCATCTTGGATTTCTGTATGACATCCTTGCTTGCTGGGATTTCTGTATCTTTCTTCCCTGAGCCACGCCCCCTGCACGGAGCTCACACTGATCACTTCCTGCCAGGACATTGTGAGCAGAGAGAAGCAGGAGGAGGCAGGCACATATCTGTGAGTACAGAGATGTAGGAGTGCTGACGGTGTAAAAGTCTGTCAGCCTCTGTGTAATAGAAATCGCATGCATCTCATCATCTCTCATTTGTCTCATCTCTCCTTCTATGTGTCAGTGTGTTAGTACAATGTCAGTAGCCAGATGAAAGTGCATATACACCTGTACCCTGATAATCTAACCACATTGTCATCTTACAGAACTAGATGGATCATAATGTGTCTGCTTAGAGAGTCCCACACCCTGGGATTTTGCAATTTCCCTCAGCCTAGGTAGTTATAGGGGCTGAAACAGCAATAAAACTTAATAAAATTGTAAAGTAAGGGGTTAAAATGATCTCTATTGTGTAAACATCACTAGGGGATTGAGATGTGAGAATTTTGTTTTGAGGGAAAACCCATTTAAGTAGGGGACTGCCTTTATAAATCTTTATACTACTGTGAATGTAACAGAGGGTGAAATTTTATTACGATTACATGAAAAATGATGCAAATATGTTAAATTAATGCAATTAGTTTTAGAAAATATTCAGAAAAAAACAAGGTCTCAAGACCAGTCCTGAGACAAAAAGCTGCATAGAATTAACTAAAATTCTTAGCAGCTGACTTTCAATAGGCTTCAAGAGATTCTAATTCACATGGTGGCTGTCCAACTCTTCAAGCATGTGAAAAGAACTGAAAATTAAAAAGGAGAAATGAAATAAGAGATATATAAAGATCTTACCATGTACAGTCACCCACTAATACACCCATAAGTGACAGCAACAATGCCCCCAAAACGGCTCAAGTCTGGGTGACCCAATCCAATAGGAAGTTTCATAAATGCAGACCATAGCTAGTGGTGTGAGAAGTCTTCAGTTATGTTTCATATTAAGTACCAGATTATACTTTGTGCTGCTACAAATTGTACATTGGATTAAAATCCAACAAGAGAGTGTTACATCAGGAAATAGCTTTTTAATTACAAATGTTTTTTGCTAGTCATCTTCTGAAGTTTAAGGGCTGGGCTAGTGGTATTCCTAAAATATCTTTACCCTTTTAAAGATAATATAAAAATTACCTAAATATATTACTAAAAAATAAACCCCAAACTTCCACCAAAATAATGTCTTTAAGTCATGAAGCATCAGTGGATCTGTAAATTTAGAAAAAAAGAAATTATATCGGATTGCATTTGATTGCAAAAATATAAGTATCGGTTAACTGAGAAACACAAACTGAATAAAACTATCTAATGAGTCTTAAAACATGCTGTAAACTTTTGGGTTACATAGAGAAGAGGGCTTTATGGGGAAAATATGTCACTTTCAAGTATACCCTTGGCAAGAGTGCTACTCAAAAGGACTGTATGTGTACTTACGGAGCCACAACTAGTGGCCCATTACCTTGACAACATATTGCTTCACCATTAACCTGTCTGGTTCCAGTAACATAATACTAATGAATGTAAAGGTCTGTTTGATTGATAGCCATATCCGATATACTTTTAGTCCATGTTAGTAAATCACTAGACCGTGTTTTCTGCCATGCTATTATTACTCTGCTGGTGCCTCATTTCTTGGAAAAGAGTTTGGTGCTCTGGGGCGCATCACTGTTGGAAGCGGACAGAAATACCATTGGACAACAGACAAATAACAATCAATACGCCATTAGAAATGTATCAAGTTACTGTGGATGTACTCCGAAGTAAGAGGATAAAAAGATCAGAGGAATATAGGCCATAGAAAACTGTTAATACACAGCAGATAAATTCATCCAAATAACATTTTATTGCTTACAGAAGATCACATTGTAAACGAGCAGATCCACTTCTCTCTGGCATATGATACCCTTGATAAATTCTGAAATGTATGCCACCCCCCTTATAATGCCAACACCACTATATCAGTATACAGTATCTTCCTTAGAAAATATCTCTGTAGAAAATATCCTATACTAATGAGTGATATCAATCATCTCTTTTTCACTTAAAGGGATCTTGAACATATGCACACACTGGACCCATATCAACAGATTTGATTTATAATCCTATATCCTTTCAGCCGTAGGTGTTAGTAGCTTGGAAGTTGTTTTTTTAACTTCTATTCACCGTTATAATTACAATACTATACAATATACTATAAAATATGGTAAATGTTACCTGTTCTCTTATGTATAGAGTGGTTTTGTATATTTGGAGCATATTAAAGAACAAACACATTTTTAAATATTGTGATACTATTGGCTTTTAGCTGCTATCGAGTCATACATGAATAATGCTCAAGGCTCCAGGAAACTCCTTGAGCTTCCATTAATTCCACAATTCCTTATACAGCAGTCTATGTTCTGGCTAGGGAATGCATATACAGTCTGCTGTAAGATGACAGGTGTCTGCTGACAGGTATATTTAGAGTATACACAGGCAATAAAAAATCCTCAGTTGGTTATTATTAGAATCCTCTGGATTGGAAAGGAACATTTACAATAGAATGATATGAGAACAATGTTATTTCTGCATTCCCATTATTACATATCCTACATATTACAAAAATCTGCTTTAAATCCCAATAGTAATTTTACTATATTGAGTAAAGTTTGTAATCTATAAATCTTATATCACTGGTACAGAAGTAGTTGATGAATAAAAAAAAGCCACAGCTTAGGATAACGAATGGATTGGTAAAGTGAATATGGAAAATAAAAACAAATTGCAGAGCTGATTTGTATGGTTGGTAGCAAACATAAAAAGTCCAAGTTGCTTAAAAGCACAATTCCCTATTTCTGCATCCCACATTTTACCCAAAACACCTACTATATCAGAGAAAAGAACTATATAAATATATTGCAAATATATAACATTTCATATGTACTGTCACTGTTCTAGGCTAAATCCAGAGTTCATTGCTCCCTACAGTTCTTATGCTTTAGAAAACACAATGCATTTGAGCAGTTGGTAAATTGTAATGAAAAATCCTTCAACCCCCCCCCCCCCCTAAAAGCAAAGCTTTACCTCGTTTAACAGGAACACACTGGAATTGGAAAGCGACATGCAAGTAGGATGCTTCCTAGCAGATCAGGAGCACTTGGCTGCCTCTGCTCGCTGATCATAGCACATAGCTTCTGGAAGCTCAGCCCACAGCATTTGGGTCTTACAGGACTTAAGAGAAGACCTGCCCATATGATCTGAGCATCATCATCACCACACTGCTCTTCATCTATGATGCTGAAAATCCTTGACTGCAAATGTCTTTGGACTGCACAGATATTCCCTTTATTGTGGTTTCATGAAACAAAGGCCCATATAGCAGATATATGGGGAGATGTGATGGTAGATGACATATTAACTTTCTGTGGAGATGCGTAAGTTGTAGAAGCAGATGAGGTAAAGTAGAGATTTCCTTAGAATAGACGCAGCGTGGGAGTGAAAGCAGTTGCTGAAGCAGTAGAATATTAAATGCATATAAAGGAAAAATATCAAGTCATAAAAGTAGAGGGTAGGGGGACTCTGATCCAGAGCATGTATTACATGGCATACACAAGCATATGATATCATGGTATTAGTTCCAAAAAATACTAGCTTTTTATAAAAATTGGCAATTAAAATAAAACTAATTTATTTTTTTGTTTTGAAATTTGTTGATTTTGGTCTTGGTTATAAAGAGGAGGTTCACCATTTACATGAATTGTATACCTTTTATCACCACGCCATTTCTTTTTTTTATAAATATCAGAGCTCTGTTTTTGCACTGTGCACCTTTTCATAATTTAACAAATTGAAATCTGACTCCCCCTTTCAAAACAAATATTGTGTCACTCACTTGTTTTCTTTCCGGAATTATGGCATAGTTTGAATTCTGAAGTTACTCAAAATTTTTAAGTATATTGCATACTGTCATCACTTCCCATTATGGCTTCAGTGCTCTCATGAAGCAGCAAGAGCACTGACATTTCGACAAGTAAATCCACTGAACTTCACATAATCTATATATACAGGATCTAAATAGACAAGTAGCCTGACAGCTTTCGTTACATGGAGAAGCATGGAGAATGAAAGTAGTAGCAACCAGCAGTGAAATTATTACATGAGGTATATTTTATGTGCTGTGATGATTGTGTCCAAAGAGCAGGAGATGGGAAAATTGAATTAAAAAGGAGTGAAGCTCTCTGGGATCTAGCCTGAGGACCAATGAGAAACAAAGAAAGTTGTGCAGGATCCCAGCCTGGGATAAAGGGAATGACTGAGAAGAGAGTAGACCTTTTGCTACCCCTATTCTTTGTTGGATAATTCTGCATCCACAGAGCAGCACAAACAAAAGTTCTTCTGGTAGTTATAAAAAAGGCAGCATCACATGGTCTTCTCCTCCCCTAGGGCTGCATCTGCCATGAGGTGAGATGAGAACCTTGCCTCAGATGGCAGATGTTAGAGGGTCGGAAAACAGGTGAATCACTGTTCACCTTGCCATGCCACCATGTCCTGAGAAATGGTTTGCTGATGGTCCTTCTTTCTCTGATAGTCTCTTGGTACCACTCCTCACACATTGCCCCGAGTAGCACAGACCATCCACACTTCATGTCGGCTGTGGAAGGAATAAGAGTCATGTATGCCCACTCGGTGACTCCACTTGTTGGATGACCGCCCACCTGTCCGACTCCCCACCTGCCCGCTTGTCCTTCTGTCCACGCGGTTGTCGGTCCATCCACCTGCCCCCTTTCCACTTGCCTGACTAGACTGCTCCTAATTCCCATCCACTGCCGCCCACCTCCTAGGTAGAATATATATTGTATATACTATCTATGGGGGTGTGGCAGGGGCTGCCAGTATATACAAGAAGCTCCTGCCACTCCCCTGTAGATAGTATATAAAGGCAGCCCCTGCATCACCCCCGTAGATAGTATATACAGGCAGCCTCTGCCACACAGTCATAGGTAGTACATACAGGCAAGACACCCCATGGATACTATATCAAGGAAGGTATATATATGAAAGACACCCCATATATAGTATATACAGGCAGCCCCACCCCCATAGGTGTTATATACAAGCACAACCATCCCCCCCATAGATTGTATATCCAACTATGGGGGTGCGGCAGGGGCAGTCTGTATATACTATTTATGGGAGTATATACAGGGACTGCATGTATATATTATCTATGGCTATGTGGCAGGGGCTGCATGTGTATACTATCTATGGGGGTGCGACAAGGGCTGTCTGTATGTACAGCAGGGCCGGATTAAGGTTGGTGGGGGCTCCTGGGCGCAAAATCTGGTGGAGGCCCCATTGAGTGTAGCATGCATACACGTCCTCCTGCTCACTTTCCACTATCCCAGCTGTAACACAGCTACATACAGCCGCCTCATCCCCAGTAACACAGCTACATACAGCCACCTCGCCCCCAGTAACACAGCTACATACAGCCGCTTCATCCCCAGTAACACAGCTACATACAGCCGCCTCGCCCCCAGTAACACAGCTACATACAGCCACCTCATCCCCAGTAACACAGCTACATACAGCCGCCTCGCACCCAGTAACACAGCTACATACAGCCGCCTCGTCCCCAGTAGCACAGCTACATACAGCCGCCTCGTCCCCAGTAGCACAGCTACATACAACCGCCTCGCCCCCATTAACACAGCTACATACAGCCGCATCGCCTCCAGTAACACAGCTACATACAGCCGCCTCGTCCCCAGTAACACAGCTACATACAGCCACCTCGCCCCCAGTAACACATCTTTATATCTACCTTCACCCCTACCAGATATGCAGTCCCATGTAACATACACCTCAGCCCGCACAGCCACACACATTCACTGTATAGAGCATATACATACATACCATATACACAGCATATACAAAAACACACATCATATATATACATATATTTTAAGGTGTTTATGCTGATATAAATTTATGCGCGTATAAATACAGCATATACATATACACACAGTAGATTCATATATACACATATCCACAGCATATACATATATACACAGTAGATTCATATATAGACATATACACAGTATATATATATACACACACAACAGATGCATATATACACATATATACACAGCAAATATACAGTAGATGCATATATACACATTTATACACAGTATATACATATTTAGGGCTTATTTACACGGCCGTCTGGGGGGACGTACATACGGCCGCAAATTTGCGGCCGCATATATGTCCCCATAGAGGGCAATGGCGGCCGGCAGCGGTAGGGTGCTGATCCGCGCTGTACACCGCAAAAAGATAGAGCATGCTCTATCTTCTTACGAGTGTGCGGCTGTGCGCTGCTGTTTTCTATGGAGGGAGAAGGGATCACCTCCTCCTCCTATCCAGCACACGGCGGTATACCCGCATGGCGGGCATACCGCGTGTGAATGTACCCATACACAGTATATACACAGTAGATGCACATATACACAGTATATACACAGTAGATGCACATATACACAGTATATACGCAGTAGATGCACATATACACAGTATATACGCAGTAGATGCACATATACAGAGTATATATACGCAGTAGATGCACATATACAGAGTATATACGCCGTAGATGCACATATACAGAGTATATACGCCGTAGATGCACATATACAGAGTATATACGCCGTAGATGCACATATACAGAGTATATACGCCGTAGATGCACATATACAGAGTATATACGCCGTAGATGCACATATACAGAGTATATACGCCGTAGATGCACATATACAGAGTATATACACAGTATATGCACATATACCGAGTATATACACAGTAGATGCGCATATACAGAGTATATACACAGTAGATGCACATATACAGAGTATATACACAGTAGATGCACATATACAGAGTATATACACTAGATGCTATAATGTCTAGTGTGTTGGACAGCATCAGCATGTGTAGTGTCAGTCAGGGTATCAGGGAGCCAGTGACACTGTGTGGGGTTGTTCTAAACTGTTAGTATTGTTGTCAGCATTTTCTGATCAGGTTGTAGATGAATTTTATATATTTACATGCAATTTTGGTGACCCGATTATAGCAGGGGAACAAGCGTCATTTACATTTTTGACTCAGGTCAGAATCGGCCCTGCCTCCCCCCACAGTGAGCACGGAGCGGTAGCCCCTCCTACCTCGCAGTAGTAGTTGTCTTGTTTCTTGTGAAAACTGATAATCAGTTGGGAGGAGATGACATCTGACAACTGATTGCTGCTGCAATGGTCGACACTGACAACATGACAAGAGCTATTGATTGTTGAAAAATAAAAAGATTATCAGAGGGACAGGGGTCTGCACCCAGTATCTATATACACTTCCCCTGAACCATCTTCTGAGCTGATATTATCTAATCTTTCAACAAACATTGTACAAATCAATGGTACAAGTGCAATTCATGTAACTTTTGTCAATAATATTTTCAGATGATAGTTCTTCTGTTTCTCACACACCTTTCCTTCATGATAAAAACATTTACACTCTTAAATTCTGACTTGTTAGCAAAATGGACATAAACTAAGCCAGGTCTTCACTCATCAGCTCTAGACTGCAAAGCTGCTGGAAAAAGAAGTTACATAATGCTATAAAATTAAGCTTAAATAGGTAATGGATTTACTTGTGAATAGCTTTCTGCAACATGGATGGGATTTTTTGCCAGGTGCAGAAGCCAGAAGTTACCAAGTTTAAAGGGAGGCTATCGTCTTCCCAAAGCATCATACTCTGCTGGCAGCAAGTTGTAGAGCAATGCACTAATGATTATTTCCAAAATATCTTTAATATTTCTGCCCGTTATGCCCCTTCTGAGAAATTCCCATCTGTATGTTAATTATTGGTTGGTGGTGCACCAAGGCCGTGTCCTTGGTACCAGAGCACTGCTGTTCCTGGCTTGACCACTACCCTCAATATTATATAGGCAGGAGATATGTCTTGTGAGAAGGATGGGGTGACATTAGAAGGAGACAGAAGTGATTTAGAAGAATATAGCAATGCTCCAGGTGCTGAGGGCATGACCATGGTGCACCAACCGTATCATTGGGTCTAGTGTAGTACTACAAGTACAAGCAATTCCGTTACCTTGTGCTAAACTAATGGACTGAGAGGTTAGTACACACTTGAAGGTCCTTCCTGCTCTTGATCTGATTGTAAAATAATTCCCCCAACAAAGGTGTAGTGGGCTTATATTAGCTGTAGACACACCTCTTGACAGCTCTAGAGAACATCCCACCTTGGATCACATCCAGTAACTTGGGTGAGTTTTAGCTTCTCAAAGGGAAATCTAGGATATGGGTTCTGGTCTCATCAGATCTGGATGAATCTCTGAATTCTTTTTAGACTAGACATGACCCACTCTCTATGCTCCCATTGAGAGTTCTGCATATCTCAGTTTCCAAGGCTTCTAGAGAAACCGAAACATTCAACTAACTGTCCTGATCCAAGGTATGTATTTGGACTTGGGGTAGGATAGACCATAATAACTCCATAACTGGCATATTGTTATATAAGTCACTATTTGTGTGTGTGTGGGGGGGGGGGGGGGTTGTCTAAAAAAGTAGAAGGCACTCTGTGAAAACAGTCGGTGTCATTTTGTATCCTCTAGGCCTTTGAAGTATACCTGTGTGACGTATGAGGAATTGATGAACAAAGGGCCCCTCCTGCATTTTCCTATAATTTCATCACAGATCACAGAAACATCTAAACAAATGAATGCACATCTGACATAGAAAGGTAAACATTTTTTTTGTGTCCAATATGTTGTGTCCTGTTTGTATCAACAGAGATTCACACTACAGATTGTGCACCAGGGATCACCCACATAAAAGATTATGCTGGGCATAAAAATGGTGTATTTCAGGGGAAAAACAACTGATGTCAAGGATATCAAAATTATAAACCTATTTACCCTTATGTTTGTTATCCATGGCTTCCTTCTAAAATCAGCTTTTAAAATTATGCTAATGTGCCTCCATGCTGAAGCTGTTACAGTGTGCAAGGAGAACTTCCCCCCTCCCATTGTGTGCTGAAACTTCCTTTGCTGCCATGAAAATATATCAGGCAGAAGGAGGGGAGGGCTGAGATGAGCACATGAAGTTATAGCACGGATGGTATTTTAAAAATTGGTTGTACCATGTTTACTAGAGGAAAACTGATTGCAAGCACCTAGTATTACTTCATTATCAGCCATTTATGAGATTTAGTCAATGCTTAGTTAATCAATAACATTTTTTAGTATGCACCTTTTATTTCAGATTCTTCAACAGATCTCTATTTGGTCTAGTTAAAAGTCCTGACTTGAACCAAACTAAAAATTTAATTTGGTTTCTCTTTAACAATTTAGATGTGGTCTTGTTTTCTTCACCTTGGTTGACTGTCTTGTTGCATAGCAGCATATTAACTTATGGACAGTTGACCAGACACCCAACCGAAGAATGTTCTAGTGAAATCCAGACTGTGTGATACTTAAAAATTGTCTAGTATTTATGTTATACTCATGTTTATCTACAAACATACCCAATCATGAGAATGTAAATCCATGTGGGACTTGCAGCATTTTAGATTTAGTATACAGGAAAGTCTGGCTGCTTTCACTTAATGTATTTTAGTATATCAATGACATCTTCAAGGAGGAAAATACCCTACTCTGTATCTAATGTGCAACACCCCTGCCATTGCAAGGCAGAGGGGTTGTTGCGAATACGTCCCAATATGTAGCTTGCAACCTGTGTGGAGTCTGATCAACCCCACAGCAGTCACTACACAACACGGGGAACACTGCAGCGGTAGATTCTGCCTGGAAAGGCAGGAGTTAATTGTTTAATGTGATGTATTTCCATCAGCCAATCACATCTGTTATCCTATTGCAGTGGTGGCGAACCTATGGCACGGGTGCCAGAGGTGGCACTCATAGCCCTTCCTGAGGGCACCCAGGCCTTCACCATAGCACAGAGTTTGCCAGATACGAATCAAGGCTTTCTCCTGTGGTCCAATAAAGCCCAGGACATACCATGCTCCACGCTATTTTAAAGTGACATCCTACAGGAGTAGCCAGAAGGGCTGGATAGAGATGGATTGTTATTGGAGCTCCTGCTCTGGGTCCCTTGATTCTTCCTCTTCAGGGCACCCTGGAGGGAAGCTACAATCCAAATTTCTCCATCATATTACACGATTAAAACCTGTCATACAGCAGGGATCAATAAGTCTCTGCTTAAATTGTCATGTTGGCACTTTGCGACATACAAGTGGGTTCTGATTGTTGCTTGGGCACTCTGTCTCCCAAAGGTTGGCCATCACTGTCCTATTGTATTGTAAGCTGGGATGCAATTGGAGGAGTAACCACCACCTGACCAGTGGGAGTAATAAAACCCCTGTCAGGAAAGTTCTAGAGAGGAAAAGAAGTCAGGTTAGTCTGACAGGAGTCAGTCAGAGGAAGACAGGCAAGAGTCAGTCAGACTAGTTCAGTTGGTCTCTGAGGGAGACCAGTACAGTGCAGCCAGTAAACCAGATCAGACCAGTCTAGTCAGACAGAGGAGAGCCAGCTCATTGCCTGAGCAGCTCTGAGGAGTTAGTGAGAGAAAAGGGATATCATCCTACCTTCAAGGGTGATATCTGAAGTAACCCAGGACAAGCTGAAGCATCCTACTAGGACACAGCTATCTCCCAGCCTGCCTTTGCATCCAGGCTGGTGATCAATCCCTGTGGTTCCCTCTCCAAGTGCATCCCCAGCATTTTCCTATTTGTCAAGATTTGTTTAGCACGTTATCCACTGTTCCTGTTGGTTCCAATAAAGAACTGTAAGTTACTGTTGTACAATGCCTGCCTCCGTCTGGTCCCTGCTACGGCTGTCACCATCATGGGCACCCTATCCACTACACAGGGACTCATACTGCAGACCCCAAAGGGTTGCCCCAGGGAGAACCACTATAACCGTCTCTCCCTCATCATTTCTTGCCAACACCATCCTGCTGGAGACCTGCCAGGCTGTAGGACAGCCCTCCGGTCCCCATACCAAGCACCGTGACACTAGCGTGCCTTGGCCGCAACCGCCAGCCACTCCGGTATTCCGGGCCCCGGCTTTCTCCAGGCCCCAAGAAGAAAAGGCTAGGCCCCGGTGGGGGATGTTGCAAATATTTATATGCTATTTTACATTGAACACATTAATTGATTGATGTCTTGGTGTCATGTTACCCACTGATTTACCATGCATACTTTATTTCCTAGATCATCAAAAATAACTTACACAAGCCACATCATTGACAGATGAATACAATTTCCTATTCTTTTTAAGTGAAACATATTATGAAGTGACACAGTGAAGGTCAACCCAAGGACAGTCTTAACAGTCAGTGAACCCTTGTTTTTTTTTTTTTCTTGTACAGTACTATAATAAAAATAGATATTTGCTATCCCACTCAATAACCAGTCATAAAGAACATCAGTGTCTATCTCTGAGTCACAAATCACACTGGTAGCTACCACTTATAACTGAATTGCGTGACTAATATGGCAAACAGTGGCCTCGTGCCATTAAACATTTAGGAAAATATGTGCTGGTGCAAATTTAAAAACATTTTAAT
Organism: Engystomops pustulosus; assembly: GCF_040894005.1. Classification (NCBI taxonomy): domain Eukaryota; kingdom Metazoa; phylum Chordata; class Amphibia; order Anura; family Leptodactylidae; genus Engystomops; species Engystomops pustulosus. Next base: position 67,887,704 of record NC_092412.1, read on the forward strand.
TTGAACATATTTATTAATTATAACTCATTTGACGCAGTATTGACATATGGATATATTAATTGAGAGACTGTTAATGCTAAAAAGAACTATACACTATACACTATTGCTTGCGAGTCAGAACACCATTGCTTGTGAGTCATAGGCTAAGCTTTTTCTACTTAGAGCAATGATTCAATTTGCTGTCCTTTGTCTAACTAGATGATCCACATAGTGTGACTTGTTGTCTTCACAGCATCATGATCATGGGATGTAGAATTCAAATATCACTATGGGGGTTATATATCATTGGTGGGATTTTTTGGCATAAAAAAACTGTATTTAAATTTTTGGGGACTTTTCACTGCTAAAAAGTCTCACAGGGCTATTTCCTTCACTTCATAAAAAGTCTCATAGTTACTCCAGTACCCTGCTGGTGTATGTTCTGTTTATGCATTTTGAGACCTTTTTAAGACTTTTTGAACCCCCCCACCCACACACAACAATAATGAATCCCATGGTCAGCGGAGCTCCAAAAAGAGACATAGAACTCCTGCAAAGAGCTTGCTTAATGATAAATGACCCCCTATAACTTTATTGTTGTAAAGAACACACTGTGATATGTCATGGGTCAATCTGACCATAAACAGTTTTTCTGCCCTTTCTCTATTTTACTTTTAACCCCTTAGCGCTCTGCGCCGTAGCTGTACTGCGCTGAGTCCCGCGAATAGCGCTCAGCGCAGTACAGCTACTGCGCAGAGACGATGCAGATTCGGCGCTGCATAGCAGCCGAACCGGCATCGTTAGCCGCGGGATTTCAACGGTACTCTACCGTTGACATCCCCGGCTAACACCCGCGGTCGGAGTGGGCTCCAATCGCGGGCGTTTAACCCGTTAACATGCCTTCCGGGGGTCTTTACCCCACGATCGCCCCCCCCGCGCCGTTTTGGGGGGGGCTGATCGCTGTTTTGGCACCTCTGGGGTCCGATCGGGACCCCAGAGAAGCCTGAAGGCGGTGCCTTTAAGATGGCATCTGTGACGTCATCTTAAAGGCAAAGTGTCAGCCTATGCATCTGCATAGGCTGGCACTGCTAATACCCTGCAATACATGAGTATTGCAGAGTATTATAATGAACAAGCAATCAGATGATTGCTTGTTCATATCCCATGGAGGATCAAGTAAAAAATGTAAAAAAAAATGTTTTTCAATAAAAAATAACTTTATAAATCACTAAAAATGCCCATAAGCCCCAAAACGTATAAAGAGACATATAACGCTCAAAAAAGTCTAAATCATAACACAAACCCCTCATATATAGTATCACCGCGTCCGTAACAATCCATAGAATAAAACTAAATAACTATTGAACCCATATGATGAACGCCGTAAAAAAAAAAACGTTAAAAACCCGCCCAAAATTATGATTTTTACCTATTATATCCCACTACAAATGCAATAAAAAGTGATCAACAAAACAGATGTACTCCAAAATGATACTGTTGCAAAGTACAACATGTCCCGCAAAAAACAAGCCATCAACCAGCTCTGTAGCCAAAAACGTAACAATGTTATGCCACTTGGTAGATGGCAATGCAAAAATGATAGATTTTTCCCCACATTAGGGTTTTATTTGGCAAATTTAGTAAAACATAAGAAAAAATATTCATGTCTGGTATCCCCGTAATCGTATTGACCCATAGAATAAAGATAACATGATTATTAGACTATACGGTGAACACGGAAAAAAAAAAAGTTAAAAATCCAGTACAGAATTGATGCTTTTCTACTCATGACCTCAAAAAAAGTTCCTAAATTTTCAACAATAGGTGATACCAACCCCAAAATGGTAACACTGGAAATAGCATCTCATTGCGCAAAAAAAATGCCGTCACATGGCCCAAATAACGGAAAAGCGAAAATTTTATAGCCTTCAAAAGGGGGCAACGAGAAAACTAAAATCCTGGCAGCTGCAGGGTGCTCCTTCCCTTCTGCGCCTCACTGTGCCTCCATAACACAAGTAATGTCCATATGTGGGGGGTCGCTGCACTCAGGAGAAATTGTAGAACAAATTTTATGGTGGGTTTTCTCTTTTTATCTTTTGGAAATGTGTAAATTTTAGGGCTAAATAAACGTATAACCGACAAAATATGACCATTCTAAATTTCACCGCCATTTTGATTCAATTACTATGAAGATCTCAAGGGGTTAACAATCTTTGTAAATGCTGTTCTGTTTGTGGGGTGAAGATTTGAAAATGGGTTGGTTATATAGGGGGTTTTTGATGCTAAATATGTAAAATTTAATTTCAAACAGTATTTATCCCCAAAATAGTCAATTCTGAAAATACTGAAAATTGCTATTCGATTTGTAGGCCGCGTGACGTCAAAATAAATTATCCAAACATTTCAAAAATTATTAAAATGTAAAGTAGACAAATGGGAAATGTTATTCGGCAACTTATTTAGGTGGTAAATCGATCTGCCTGAAAACGCGGTGATTTTGAATTTCGAAAATGGCAAATTTTTCTAAAAATCCATCATTTTTTTCCTTTTTTTGTAAATAAACGCAAAACTTATCAGCCAAAATTTACCACTAAAATGAAGTACAACATGTGGGGAAAAAACTGTCTCAGAATCGCTTTGATATGTAAAAGTGTTCAAAAGTTATAACCATATAAAGAGACGCAGGTCAGAATCCAAAAAATGGGACTGAGCCTTAAGCTGTAAAATGGCTGCGTCCTTAAGGGGTTAACAATGTAATAATAGCTGTAATACTGCACTTCTGAGTTAATATATACAATGGGAAATATCTAATATATGACAACTGCTGGTGGAGGCAGTACCCAGCTTTGCTGCCTATAGTTTAGCATGTGGCCCCGTATTAACATAAATAAAAGAAAGTTTCACCTGCGCTAGTACTCAATCATTGGTGATATAGGACCTGGAAGACAACTGAAGCCTATTTATACACTGGAGATAAAAAATTTCCTTAATGTCATGGTCCATTGTTTAGTCCAGGGGCAGATTAAGGGTACCATGGGCCCTGGGTTGCGTAACAAGTGTCGGCCATCTACATCCCAGAATTTTAAAATAGTTTGCTAGTTTTTACATCCTTAATACTTTCAAAAAACTTAGTGTGGCAATGACAGGGACTGGATTTCTAAACGTTTAAACCAGTTTTCTAACATGAAAGTATGCTCCAATTTATTCCAGTCCCCTACTAGAACCAACTGCAGCCAGGTCATGCATCTAATTTATGGTGATGCCTTCACCATGTCATTTAATAGGCACATGCTGCACTGGGTAGGGAGGTATCAATACCAGCCTAACAAAAACAGATCTTGATATATTTTCAGTTTGTCTTTTATACATGTCACTCCATTGGGAAAGCAGGTGCTCAAGCACTCATCATGCTCAATTCTTGTTTTATTGCATCACAAACAATTCATATATGACCTTGGACAGTAACGCAGTAGCACAGAGGCCCTGATATATATGCCCCGTAATGTCTAGTTAGGGCAATGTAAGGGGTGAGCATATTATGGCAAAGCTATTTACATAGTGTAAAAGGTATGCAACATCGTTACAAGCATATTGTATCACATCAAAACTCATGATTACAAAGAATTGCATACCATAACGGTTATATGATGGTTATCATAGTAGAAGACATAGGAATGCATAGTATAAAATATCAATGTGTCAGATAATTGGCCACATACTGGACTGGAGGGTAAGGATACGAAGATATGGCCAGTGACCTTGTTATATAGCGTCTGGTGTATTTACCGCATGTGAATGAATACTGTAGGTACAAGCTGCCGGGCCGGAAATAAATATAGGAGAGACGAACGAGGAGTAAAGAGACAGAGGAATAATGTGTCCATAAAAATGGTGGAAAAACCAAGACCCGTTAGTGACGTCAAGGCAGCAGTACGTACTTCCGGTTGGTGACGTAGCTGAAAAGAGAACATTGGCTGGAGCCGAAGAGACATAGGAGGAGCTTGAGAGCAAAATCGCTGGAGCCTGGAAGGTAAGTAGTAAAAGGGGAGAGTAAAGAATAAGGAAATGCCTACAAGGAGAACCAGATCAAAATAAAAGAACCAGAGTTATAAAAGGTATAAATGGGTATGGATGGAAACAAAGTAATGAAATTTCAAGATGTTCTAATTTTGATCTCCAGTGTAAGTGTATAAAAGTAGGTTTAGAAATGTTATCCTAATTATTGGTGTATATGTGTTAGGTTTATGAGTCTGTGGACCCTCTGGACCACCATGGGAGATGGTACTAGCCGACACATGGGACCAGAGTCTAAGTGGCATCTGTTCTTCACCAGAGCTCGCCGCAAAGCGGGATAGTCTTGCTACGGCGGGGGTCATTCCACAGATGCGACTAGTCCGCGGTGGCAGCCAAGGTGTTATGCAGGACACAGTCCAAGCCCGGGGTGACAGCAGGAGAACAGCGCTGGAAGGAACACTGGAACTCACGGCAGGAACACAGGAGCGGCACATGGAATAGGAACGGACTGGAACACGGAACAGGGACACAGGAGTAGGATCACGGAACACAGGAGTGGGAATACAGGACCAGGAGCAGGAACTGGAACACAGGTACACTGGAACGGAACACAGGAACACTCAGGAGCACAGGAACACAAAATCACTGGAATGCAGGAGAGCTTTCACTTCACTGGGAATGGCTTGAAGATCCGGCGGGGAATGATGGGAGCCGCTGGATCAAATAGCAGACCCGGAAGTGGCCAGCGCCAATCACCTGTGTGCTGGTCCTTGGCCGGAAGGGGGCAGGAGCATGGAGAGGTAAGTCTGGAGATGCAGGGGCAGCGATGTCAGCACCACGGTGAGAGGCACGGGTGTGCCTGCGATCCATGACATGAATCGTGGGGGCACCCGTGACAATATGCCATATATTATATCACTGATGTGAGCAACGCTTTTGTAAAGTGCTTCTGTTGCAGGATAAATGTTTATTTTCTTCTCTTTATATTCCTATTTATATTGAATCCTCTAAGAAAATTCTTTTTGCGTTTATATATTGTACTAATGAACTAATATTTCTAGAGCAGTAGTTCTTAACCGGGGTGCTATCAAACCCTAGGGGTTCAGTGAGTCGTTCTCAGGGGTTCAGCGGAGCCTCCGCCACGGAGGTCAAGACAGACATATATTTGATTTATCACTAAAGAAGGGTTCGGTGAATGTGCATAATAAACTGGTGGGTGCGGCACCTCAAACAAGGTTAAGAACCACTGGTGTAGAGCAAATAAAGTACAGCAATAAACTGTGTTGCAGAGTACTGCATTTTGTTTCCACTTAGTCATAGACCCAGTCCTGTCATCATTCCTGAACAGATATTAATAGAAATAGGCATAGAAAGATTGTGAGTGACATTAGCTCTTGTTTTCACAGATAATGTGACATTTACCCAACTACTAACAGTCACTGATACATGTGGAAAATACGTCTGCTACCTCCAGAAAATACATCTCTGTCCACTATATCAAAAATATGGGACTAGAGAGGTTATTACTAATCTTTTGTATAAATTCTATCGATTGCTGCTCAAACAAGCTTTCAGTAAATAAATACTCCAAGTAAAGTAAAGCTTCATTAATATGGATCAAGCAGGTCAATTATTAAATTATTCAGATTACATCTCAGTCATTTAAAATGTATCTCTAGTAAAAAAAAAAAAAAAAAAAAATAAACCTGCACATTACTTAGACCTTCACATACAAAACCTTTGTGAGAGATTTTCCTTTAAAGGAAATTTACCATTTGTTTTTATGTATTGTGAACCAAATATACCTTGAGAGCTACACTGTTGCAGAAACATATCTTGTTTAATCCCTGAACTGAGTGGTTTTTCTGAAAAAGAAATTAAAATTTTATGATCATGAGGCTCTTACCCTAATTATGCACTCCTCCAGCACTCAAAAGGCTGCCTTATCCTGCCCCCATAAGCCTTTCCAAGAGCATGTGACATCATCCAGCTTTCCCAGTATCCTGCAGATCATTATGCTGCAATGTCATTCAGGAACTTGGGAAACCTGGGTGCAGGATGGCTGCTGTACATAAATACATTACTTCCACAAACACAGAACTGCCTGCACCGTCCAGACAGGACTAATCAATGTGAGCTGGATGACTCATACACAGCAGCTGGGGGTTGGTGAAGCGATTGATTACTTCTGCCTGTCAGGGAGAACACAATGATTACGCTGTCCTAAGCTTACTCTAGGCAGGGAAAGGCTGAAGCAGTGAATAATTAGGGTGAGGAGAGCGCCAGGCAGCCACAGGAGCGAGAAAGCCTCATTATCATAATGTTATAATTGTTTCAAGGTATGTTTGATTCATAATGCAAAAATCAAATGGAATAACACCTGTTTGTGTTGCAGATGTTTTCTCCTTTCCCATTCTCATACAGATAACGTGAAGCTGCAGCCTGACCATAGTCATTCTGCTCTCAAAGCTGTTAGCTCACAGTAGACATGTCACCTCTTTCTGCCCTTCTCCCACACTGCACAGCAACAGACAGAATATTGGCTTTGAACATCTCCAATGATGCTGTGATCAAAGGACTATATTAGCATATTCTCACTACAATTTCTTGTTTGGATAAAAAAAAATCAAGGTATTCTATCCATTCGTCATTCCTTCTCAGCATGGAGGAAGAATAAGTTGCAGTGATTGAAGTCTACTCTTACTTTACCCAATTACACCTTGTCTGGGGTATTAGGACACATTTTCTATTTGTACTATTTAGGGCATAGTGACTGTTGAGTCACATCCCTGCTGGTCTAGAGCAGTCATTGGAGCAAGGGGTAAAATCCCTGCTGGTCCATGGTAATGGCATAGTTAGTATTGACTTCTAACTGCAACTTAATTTTGAGATCTCTGGCAGCCATGGGAAGTAATGAAGTCAATGATTACTTGGGCAGTGTTCCCCAACAACCAGTCCACAGCCCACATGGTTCCTGAGCTGCGGCAGGCCTCTGTAAAAACAAAAAAAATACTGACCTTCCCCATTGCTCTGCAGCAGTCTTCTCTTTCTTTACTTAATTTCCACTTTAATGCACTGCTCTATTGAGGGTGAGCGTCATGATGTCATCACATCCTGTCTACCGACAATAGAATTTTACAGAGTTCGGCTGGGAAAGGCAATATTGGAAGGAGAGGGTGGAGAAGCTAAAGGAAAGGGGACATAGGAGGAAGACATGCAGGAAAAGAGACAGGGGGGGGCATACTACAGGAAAGTGGACAAGGGGCGGTTCTTCAGGAAATGGGACAATATAAGCTATATTGGCCGTGAAACCGACACCGACCCACTGGTCCCTGGAGAAAATTTGTGTTTACAGCCAGTCACTGTGTAAAAAAATGGTTGGGGACCATTGGTCTAGGGCAGCATATGTGTAATACACATATCCTCGGTGGTGTGTGGTGTATATTCTGCTCAACCAATCACAACACATCATCTATGAGCCTGTGATGGGTACCTGCAGAGCGTGGGAAAAGGGGCGTACTTGTTTTGAAACTGCTTGTGGTTTTAGTGGATCGCAGTGAGAAATCTTGTGTAACATCACTATTACCCCAACATATAACATGTATAGTGCATGTCAGACTCTAAAACATGGAACTTGCTCAGCAGATGACCAAGTGCCATAGCTTCCAGGTCTCTACTGTTTAGTACACAGCAGAGATATATAACAGAGACCGCTGCAACCTCCTTTTATTAGCGAATTGTTGTATGTTCCAGGATCCAGATCCCTCCAAATCTGAAAAAAAAATGATCTAAGCTAAGGATAAGCTGATGTTAAGTCATCAGGGGAAAGTCAAAGTAAACCTTTGTTTTTCCCAAAAAAGCAACTTATCCTTGATATGTTTGCTGCACATAGCGGATATTTTACTTGTGTAGGAAAACTGCTTTAAGATACAGATCAGAGCATGGTCACGGGTGCCAGAGTTTGAGTGACTCAAGGCATCCTTCCACAGACCTGAGTAGCCCAAGATGTGCTGCATTTGAGTGACATTTTAAAGCAACACTTGAGGAGGAGCGGATAGGGCTAACTATAGATTATCAATAGCTCCTTCCCCTTGGATTTTCCTGTTCAAGGGGACCCTGGAGGGAAGCTAAAATTATAATCCGGATTTCCACTCCATCTTTAAACAGCTTGGTGTCCTCAAGATGACAGTGGCACACTGATATATTATAACCTCTAGGTTTTACAGGATACCCCTCTAATTTTGTGTTTTTCATTGTGATTATTCTAAGAACGATTATTCCTCTTTATAAGAAGCCTTACGCCCTTCAGGAAATTATTCTGGTTGGTTTCCAGAGTTACTTTGCTTAATATACCTCTATGGTCCACATGCAAGACATGTTTAGGCCTAACCTCAAAGAATATGCTTTTATACATTGGGATGAATTGAACATACCTTGACCATCAGCTTTCTGGTAGACAAGGCTTGTTAAAAATCCCATTACCAACATTTTTGGGGTGAGTAGGAGTGGGAGGGAGACTCCACCAGTACAGACGGAGATGTCATTATCTTTATACAGTACAATACAAAACAAACACAATGTAATATTTTATACACTGTGGTTCCATATGCCTAACATTTAATAACATGGTGCTAGGGGAACATTTAACATTCTTATCATCTGCTTAATGAGGTAACGAGAAAATGCTTCTCAGCATTGTCAGTCTACCTAAGAGTTAAAAATTTACGAAAGAGCTATTATACACACTTTGATTTGCTGCAGTAGATTCAGCCTGGGATAGCATTTAATGGATGCTTTCACATTGTAGGATTCCCTGGGGTTTGGACAGGCATCTTAGGTTTCTGAAAAGGAGAAAGCAACAGAGGTAGGAAAAGAGCCCTCGGCAGCTCCTTCTTTCCCTGATTAAGCAGGAAATCCAAAACGCGCTTGGTTTTTAAATAGATGTTTCGGTGTTTTTTAAAGTCTTTTTTATATATGGTACACATATCATCTTCTGCAGAGTCAGGTGGATTAGTTTTAAACTCTACATGATAAGTGGACACAGATCAAGGATTCATATTAATCATCAATCTGTCATGCTTCAAAAAGTCTCCTTATTCTTGGCAATATTATATGCTGCTATTTATCCAATAACAAAGTAAAGGGGTTTCCCAGTTTTACATAAGTGCTGAAGGGACCGTCTGACCAAAATATGCCACAATAAAGTACAATAGTGAAATTTAACCGGTTCAGGACCGGGCCTTTTCAGTTTTTTCATGTCCATTTTTCACTCCCCACCTTCAAAAATCTATAACTTTTTTATTTTTACACAAGAGCTGTGTGACAGCTTGTTTTCTGCGTAACAAATTGCACTTCATAGTTATGGTATTAAATATTCCATGCCATGTACTTGGAAGCGGGAAAAAAAATTCCAAATGCGGTGAAAATGGTGAAAAAACGCATTTGCGCCATTTTCTTGTGGGCTTGCATATTACGTCTTTCACTGAGCGCCCCAAATGACATGTCTACTTTATTCTTTGGGTCGGTACGATGAAGGGGATACCAAATTTGTATAGGTTTTATAATGTTTTCATACATTTACAAAAATTAAAACCTCCTGTACAAAAATAATTTTTTTGATTTTGCCAACTTCTGGCGCTAATAACTTTTTTATACTTTGGTGTACAGAGCTGTGGGTGGTGTCATTTTTTGTGAAATTTGATAATATTTTCAATGATATCATTTATAGGACTGTACGACTTTTTATAGATTTTTTTATATTTTTCAAAATGGCAAAAAAGTGCCATTTTCGACTTTGGGCGCTATTTTCCGTTACGGGGTTAAACGCATTGAAAAACCGTTATCATATTTTGATAGATCGGGCATTTTCGGACGCATCGATACCTAATGTGTTTATGATTTTTACTGTTTATTTATATTTATGTCAGTTCTAGGGAAAGGGGGGTGATTTGAAATTTTAGGTTTTTTTATTATAATTTTTTTTAAAAAAAACCTTTTTTTTATTTTTATTTTTACTATTTTTCAGACTCCCTAGGGTACTTTAACCCTAGGTTGTCTGATCGATCCTATCATATACTGCCATACTACAGTATGGCAGTATATGGGGATTTTACTCCTCATTCATTACAATGTGCTATCAGCACATTGTAATGAAGGGGTTAAAACAAAATAGCCTCTGGTCTTCGGGAAGACCCAAGGCTACCATGGAGATGGATCGCCGCCCCCCGATGACATCACGGGGAGCGGCGATCCCAGGTAAGATGGCGGCACCCATGCGCCGCTATCTTTTTGAGGCTGCCGGCAGCTTTGCCGGCAGCCATCGCTGTGAAAACACCCGCGATCGGTGCTAGTCCGTGAGCTCTCTCCATGCAGCGCGACCCGACCGCCACCGTGAATACACGGCGGGCGGGCGCGAAGTGGTTAACAAAAGAGTAAAACTGGATAAAACTATTACATAGTTGCAGGGGATAGTAATAGGGCCCCCACAGTAGCTAAAATGCTAACAGGGCCCAACAGTTACCATATAGTAACAGGGCCCTCAGTAGCCAATATAGTAACGGTGCTCCCACAGTAACCAATATAGTCAGAGGGCCCTCACAGTAGCCAAAATAGTAACAGGCAAGGGCGGACTGACCATACAGTATACAGGGAGTTTTCCTCGTGGGATGCAGCTTTCAAACTGCTAATGGGACCAGCTCCTTCCCTTCCTACTATGTGCACAGTGCTGTGGTCGGCTGGCAATTCCGATGTCAGAGCAGAAGACTCCCTGATCATTTCTCATATCTTCACAGACTGCCTCCTCCCACAGCTATGAATCTATATTATAACCTAACCTTATTACCACCACCCGGCGATGGCTGACATGCACATATATGTAGAGCAGTGCAGGTGAAAGTGTAGCCTAGGTAGGTATCATCCCCCCGCCCTCACTGTCATGGGCCAACAGGTGAAGCAAACTGAAAAGAGTTTGTAACAAAACAACTTACAGCGTTACATGACCAGGACCAGTGATCTTTGTGTGGCTGGAATTCATATCCTTTTTGTAGAGGAGCTGGATGAGCTCTGCTGCATAGGTAGCTGAATTTGGTGCAAGCTTCTGGGTGCCAGGGATGATTTTCTGGACATCAAGCAGGGCCTCCAATGGATGGAAGATTTACCTTGGTACCTGGTGAGTATGGACCAATAGAAAGACACCTGAGTTTCTGGGACCAATGGGTTTATCAGTCCCATTTAGGTTCAATTGCAAGAACGGCAAGTGAATTTAGTAATGGCCCACTCCAGGACATAACATATGGATGCACAAAGGAGTGATGGCTGTGCACCTGGAGCCATTTCTCCGCTTCAGCTACGAGTACCAGCACTGGGCTCCTGCCTGGTCCTCCTGGACACAGGAGGCCACACCCCCACAGTATAACCCGGGACTGGCAGCATGGTATACAGCCTAAGAGGATGAGGTGACGGGAGCTTCTGAGTGGTGGAAGAGAGCCCTGTCTACAGTGAGTTGGGCAGGAAATGTTTGTGAGGAGTACTTGTGTGATGTGAGTGAGAGCTTGTGAGTTATCAGTGGGGGGGAATGGGCTTTTTGGCAGTAAAGAATGGGAGATTTGTCTGGCGTCAGTAGGGGAGGGACAACTCAGGCTTAGCAGTGTGGATTAGTTTATTCTAATTGTAGATCATTTAGACCTAAACACTTGAGATTGGAAAACAGCACCACACGTTTTGCATTGTTTACAGGCAAAACATATGTTGCTTGTTCCCAAATGCATGTGTGATTTGGAGAAACCCAACCATCCCAGATCCAGAGGGTCAGTTCCGATTTTTGGGCTCTGTCCCGCTGTCCCCGCCAGCAGGAGCTATATGTCGGGACATCAGCTCTGCCAGCATACAGTCCACAGTCATAGTGGAGATCACTGCGACTCTGGTTCAGCTGTATGTAGCAGACCCAGCAGGCACCAGATGATGATGTCAACCCCGCCTGCCAGCCCCAGATATACATACAGCAGAAGGAGAGAAAGCAAGGGAGAGGAGCTTCTGTGGGGGGAATGGGGAAAGGTTAGTATCAGTGTTTATTATTTTACTGTGGGGCACAATAAGAGGGGGAATTGCTGGGAGGGGGGTGGGAGCTAAATAAGAGGGAGAGCTTCTGGGGTGTTTAAAGGGGGGGTACCATAAGAGGGGGAACTGCTGCAGAGAGCAAAATAAGAATGTGAGCTGCTGGTAGGAGGCACTATAAGATGGGGAACTGATAGGGACACTATCTGTGGGAAACTGCTGGGGCAAAAAAGAGGGTGAGCTGCTGGGGGATATTATGAAAGGGGGAGCCACTGACATAATAATAAAATTATATATATATATATATATATATATATATATATTTATAAGAACATAACTTTTAACCCCTGAAGTCATGTCAATTGGTCTGCAATGAAGCCAATGCAAGGGAAAAGAGTCAAAATGCAAAGTACCCAGACCAGAAGAATGGCCAAATCTACCTTCTGTGAGACACTGTTACTCTCACAGCCTTTTATCTCAAAGGAGGTCCCAAATAAATACTGTTCTTTCATAATCATTACCTTAGAGAACCAGATGGTAGAAAAATATGGCACAACATTAGCATTCACTCCATAAAGCAAAATTTCCCTTGAGATGTATTTGCAGATGTTACCTTGAAAGTTATATAATATAAATCATAGTGCATAACCCTTTGTACGAAACATAAACTTTAGGTTTTTATTCATAGGACATATCATTTATTTTTTTATTAATAAATAAAACAAAAAGAACAGAATAATAGTACCCGCAGTATTTCGAAATGCAGGTAAGTACTGCAATGCTTGCAGAATGAAGGGAGGTGTCTTCATTGGTTCAACAGGAGTGGTCAGATATGAGAAAACTCTTTACTAAAGCCACAGATGGAAACAAGATGGCAAGCTTCATGGCTGTAAACCCCAGCAGAACAAACATTTGCTGCTAGTGTAGGGATCCCAAACGTGGTGACTGATCTCCCTTTAATAGCTGCATAGCTTTGCAGGTCAATCTGGAAACAATCATCACCCAGCACTTTATCCATAGGACTAAATTGTGCTGCAACCAAGCAGTTAAAGAGTAACTCAATATGTTTGTTTTGTCTATAAATCAATAGCTCTTGGGATGTAAAACAACTTTGCCTTTTGTTTTTCGCACCTATATGCTGTAGTTTCTTTGCTATAGCCCTCAGATTACCTAATTGCTGCAGGAGCTGCTTCCTCTCCCTGCTCAAAGGGGAGGGGGTCATGTGACAGTGTATGTGCCAGAGCTGGATGTGTCCAAGACAATGAATACAGATGTCTCCTACACATAATAGTGAGGTATAGTGAGGTACAAGCTCTCCCCTATCAGTTCCTCCATCCCAGTCTATGATTCTACACAACTTTCTCTGTTTCTCAATGCACCTGGTGCTACTCCCTTCCCCCACCTTATCATCGGCAGTATCAGCTCTGTGCATATAAGCTACTAACCCTTAGTGCTCACATAGCACAGGCTATAGACTTCATGTACTAATGATTTCTACCACTTATTACATGTCCCCCGCTCCTCCTTGTGATGGAAGCTGCCAGGCTAGTCACCATATACATCCTGTATGTACAATGTGCAGTGTTCAGTGGATTTACTTGCGGGAAACTAAATAGATTTAATGCTAAATTACTTTGATAGAGCACAAGGCAACATGGGATCTGTGGGCAACTACCTGGCCTTGGCCTGAGGGAATAGACTTACAGACATTAGTCTCTGCCCACTTCACCTCTGGTGAGTATATAATTTAGATTGACAAGATTGCATGAAACTCAGCGCATTGCTAAACCCCTTAACACTGCTGGCCTTTTTCATTATTCGGGGTCCATTTTTTGCTCCCCACCCTCAAAAATCCATAACTTTTAATTTTTTGTGCTCTACGTTTTCTACTCAACAAATTGTCTTTCCCAGTGATGGTATTTAATATTCCGTCCAGTGCACTGGAAAGCTGGAAAAAAATTCCAAATGTGGAAGTGAAATTGGAGCGATTTTAACTTTTTAGCATCCTGTAATTAAAATTAAAAAAATTTAACTTTTTTCTTATTTTTTTACTGTATGTTTAGACCCCCCCAAGGGAACTTGAACTCTATGGTGTCTGATCACTCCCACCTGTCTTGTCAACCGATCTTTGCTCCCAGATGAAGTCATGGAGCACTCTGATCAGAATAAAGATTGGGGCGCCCATGCGGTGTGGCCATTTAAATGCTCTAGCATTTTTACTGGCGGCACTTACGTAGTTAACACCCATGGTTGGTACCAGCACTCATCCGGTGGGTATGAAGAGGGCCAAATGTGGTAAGGGGTTTTAATTTTGCAGCTGTAGCACTATAGTTATGATCAATTAGTTATATTTCCTGGAGAAGTAGCGGATAAATGAACAGAGATAATACAGAATTGTGATCTTATGGGATAGATCAGAATTTAGTAGTCGAAAGAGGTGACACAAATGTGACATCATCTTTGTAGACATTCTCTTTTCTTTATTTAGCCCAGATCATCATGATAACTTCTGTCAAGTACAGAGTTTGCTGCTGAGAGTTCTAAGTTTAGACAATAGATGAAGTTAGACAAATAGATATTTTTATATATGTATTTCCTTCTATGGACAAAGACCATCAATACAATTTAGAATTGTGTGCAAAATTTATTGCAAATCCTAAATAGAAAAAAGTTTGAATGTCCTATGTGTTATTCACCACAGGGATCGTTCTGCTTTTTTTCCAAATTTCATGGACTGAAGAATATAGGCTCACAGGGGGTTCAGAAACTTATCACATAGTTGAAGCCAGGGGTGGGGGGTGCCAATGGAGCAATGGGGAGAGGAGAGGGGCTCCTGCACTGTGTAACAGCCTGTGAAGCATGAAGGGGCTCCAATAATGGGGCAAATTTACTTAACTGGTGCTGTCGTGAACCCCAATTCAGACGGTCCGACAAGGATGAAGTACGGCGCCATTCATGAAGATCGTGCACCCGATTCCTGCCTCTGTCACATCCCCGCCGAGGTCCGACGAAGTTCACCTTCTTCTTCCCGCTGCTTGTAAGTGCGTGTCTTGGGACACAATTCTAAATGTTAAATCTTACGCGTTGACCGAATCTGTCGGGTTGTCCGACGGCCACCCCCCAATTTCTGTCGCGGGCAAGCCGGCGCCGATGCGCCAAAATCCAATCGTGTGCACCAAAATCCCCTGTTAAATGAGTCGCAAAACAGAAATCGTTGGGAAACCCAACGAAAATGCGCTCCGCATTTGTGTTATTCACCACAGGAATCGTTCTGCTTTTATTTCCAAATTTCATGGACCGAAGAATATAGGCCACAGGGGGGTCAGAAACTTATCACATAGTTGAAGCCGGGGGTGGGGGGTGCCAATAGGGAGAGGAGAGGGGCTCCTGCACTGTATAACAGCCTGTGAAGACAGAGCATGAAGGGGCTCCGATAATGGGGCAAATTTACTTACCTGGTCCTGTTGCGAACCCCGATCCGGACGGTCCGACGAGGATGAAGTATGGCGCGATTCATGAAGATCGTGTGCCGGATTTCTTGCATCCGTTGCTTCCCTGCCGAGGTCCGCCGGAGTTCACCTTCTTCTTCCCGGTGCTTGTAAGTGGGTGTCTTGTGACACAATTCTAAATGTTAAATCTTGCGCGTTATCCGAATCCATCGGGTTGTCCGACGGCCCGCCCCCTCCCCCATTTCTGTTGCGTGCAAGCCAGCATCGATATGCCAAAATCTGATCGCGTGCACCAAAATCCCCTGTTAAATGCTGGACACCCAACGAAAATGCGCTAAGTTGACCCTTACAAAATGAGCCCCATTGTCCCCAGGACCCTTCAGGCTCATTAGCATAATTCTAAAAGTTGATTTTAGAAGTAAGGAAGCTGTGGAAAACAAATATAAAAAGATAACCCCAGTCACTGTGCCTGGATTCATTAGTTAGTGCCCCTGGTTTATTATGATTGATTTTGATGGAAGATTTCCTTTAAATTCTTTTACAGATCAAACCTGGCTCGTTCATTGATTGAGACACAAAACCCCTTAACCATTTGTAATCCACAGTCTATATGCCTTCCAAAGTGTAAAACATTGTTAAAATAAAGATTCCAGATGTTTTGAATAATTCAGTCCCCAGACCTGAACACTAGCAAAAATCCAGACATTTTACTAATTGATTAAATAAATTCAAACTCCAGACAATATTCATAAATATCATCAGTACTCATTAGCTCCTCGTAATGAACAAGATCAACAAGATCAGTAGGTGAACTTATGAAGAGCTGGCGCTTTGTACTACTATCTGGATGTCCCCCCACTGGCGCTTCTTGTACATGGTCCTGCCCGGCTCAAAACAGGAACCTGTCCCAGGCTATGGTTATTCTTGGTCTTGCCTCGTCATGTCCATTTGGTGTATAGGTGTGGGGGGGGGGGGCTAGTTGTACAAGTTATGATAAAATTAGATTTCTAGCTATTATACACCCTAACCACAACATGCAAGTCTTTCTCTTATTGTGTAGTCCCCATTTAGACACCATCGTGTGTATTTGCAGCTTTACCATTTATGTGACCTAAGTGCATTGTTGTACATTTATCAACACAGTCAATGCTTTTATATACTGTATTTAGATGTAACCTTGGAGAATGATAACTTTTAAAAGGCCTTCTTTTCCTCTGACCCCTGGTCATCTACATACAGTGTAGAATCATTTATGTGAATTGGGCTAGTCTGTCGTCGCTTGCACAGCGAAAACAGTGAAGGATTTAGAGGTCAAATTTAACCTACCTAAATTCTTATGTTCTAGTAATATGGTATAATTTTATAAGCTGAGAATAACCCTTTGTGATGACAGTTTCTAATGGCTTATATCTTATATCTATCATGAAGTGATATTAGCAGCAGCCCTTGTGTTAATAAACTCTCAGGCTGTAAAGTGTTCAGTGGGCACATTGCTCTCTATGGGAAACATTGTTTTTTCCCAGAAGCCTCTCCTACTTCAGAAATAGGACAAACTATGACAGTCCTACAGCAATTTATACATAATTCAGCAAGGAAGTGTTTGCTGAATGGAAGACTTTGTTCACAGGCAATTTCATTCTGGGACTGCTTACAAAACCAGAAATAATCACATTACTTTAAGGTGCTTTCACTCCCAGGTTAGAGTAAAGAAAAACTTAGCTTGAAGTATGAAACGTGCGAAAGGCAATGTTAATCCATAGTGGGACAGAATTGCTAACATTAATACAGAAGATTAGTGAATTGAAATGTGACTAGGGGAGGTGCGGCACTTAATCTAGGACAGGGAAAAGTTTACTGCTTCCTTATTACGAAATTCTACTCCTATCACTGCATATGGATAGTTCATCAATATAAGATCAAAGGGATTTGTCTCTGTCCAACACAGAATATCGGTCAGCAATGGTACTAAAGAAATAAAAAAAAAACAATATCTCATTGGAGCCTAGTTGTACTAATTATTAACTTCATTAAAAGGGTTGTCCCGTAATTTTACCCCAAGGAAAGGGCCTATGTCAGTGATGGGGAACCTTTTAGATACAGAGTGCCCAAACTACAACCAAAACCTACTATTATGTAGCAAAGTGCCAAGATGACAATTTAAGCAGTAACCTATTGATCCCAACTGTATCACACGTCTCTATTGTATTAGCCTCCTGAGGACACCAATACAGTAGCTGTATTGTAGCTTCCTTCCAGGGTCCCCTGAAGAGGAAGAATCAGGGGACCCAAAACAGGAGCTCCAACCATAATCCATCTCTGTCCACACCTTCTCACTTCTTGTATAGTCCTGGCAGCCAAGAAGGTGTTGCTTTAAAATAGCTTTGGACCGCAGGAGGAAACCTTGAGTCATGGCTAGCAAATTTTGTGCTGGGGTGAAGGCCTGGGTGCCCACAGAAAGGGCTCCGAGTGTCACCTCTGGCACTCGTGCCATAGGTTCGCCACCACTGGCCTATGTGCTTGACCACTAGGGGTCCCAACACTCTAGAAAGACTTGAAAGAAGCTGAAGCAGACAGGTACAACTACTAATCCATTCCTGTCTCCGTAGGCAGGAACCTGTTTTTGATGAGCAAAGGTCCCAACAGTTGATACCCCAGTGATAAGTTATATGTAGATTTAGGATAGCCCTTTAAAAGAACTTAAAAGTTTTAATGTGCTCTATTGAGAACAAAATAGAAGCCATTGATTATGAAAGTAGCAATTACAATATGTTATTTTTTTATTCAAAATATGGCCAAACACATTTCCAGTCACTTGTTGTTTTTTCATTATCTGCTGCAGCTGTTATCATGCTTCGTCTTGGCTCTGGTAGACTGGCATAGGAGAAGATAATTAGGAGAATCAGATGGGACTAATGGAGAGTGAGGACACTGCTGCACACCAACTATCTCTATTTATATTTACATTTGGCTGTCTATGCTGCAAAAACCCTTGTTTTTAACGATTTAACAAAGTACACTCTTACAAAAGAAAATTCAATAAGCAGCAGGCTAAATTTCTTCTGTTAACAAGTTATAATGCACAGTAGAACTTGGCCCATATTCAGTAGTGCTGCCGTCTTGTTGTGTGTGTATGTACATATATATATATATATATATATATTTTTATTTAAATATAACAAAGAAGAAAAGCAGATGTGATAGCAGAACAAATCTATTTTATTGGTTACAAAAGATAAGTATAAAATCACTTAAAACCCCAAAGAAAGGGGGATGAGAACAAATGGTCCCCCACAGCTAAGTAACGGTAAATATGCAGAAAATGTAAAAAGTGTCACTGCAAAAAGTCAAAAAGCTACATTCTGATACTATATTAGTGGTACAACCGTAAAGAATCAAATATTAGTTTTCACAAAAAAAAGGATAGATGTAGCATGGTGTGGAAAGCTGTGACACAATAATGAATAAATAGACCAAATCTCAGGGTAGTAAAATGTCACATAAAGTGCAATGTGCAGTGATACACTTTCTTCTTTCGCTGGCAGAGTCGCATCCGGGCGCACACTATGATGCCAACAATCCGGACACCGGAGTATTATGTTTTTTCTTCTTTTTGGCAGAGGGCTGGCTGTATACTACATGGGGGCTGGCTGTATACTACATGGGGGCTGGCTGTATACAACATGGAGGCTGGCTGTATATTATATACTCTGGCTGTACACTACATGGGGACTGGCTGTATACTACTTGGGGCTTGCTGTATACTACTTGGGGCTAGCTGTATACTACATGGGGGCAGGCTGTATACTACCTGGGGCTGGCTGTATACTACTTGGGGCTGGCTGTACACTACAGGGGCCTGGCTGTATACTACAGGGGCCTGACTGTATACTACAGGGGGCTGGCTGACTGTATACTACATGGGGGGTGGCTAGCTGTATACTACACCCTCGGCTTATACCGAGTCAATAGGTTTTCACAGTTTTTGGTGGTAAAATTAGGGGTCTCGGCTTATACTCGGGTCGGCTTATACTCGAGTATATACAGTATCCTCTTTGTTTGAATCTGGAAAATCTTAATCTTGAGACTTCTCTGGGTCTTGTTTTGTCTCTCACTGTTTAGTATACAGGAATAACAGGTGTGACAGAGGGGATAAGGAATGCAAAAATCAAAATTGTAATTTATCAAGTCAAATCTTCCTTGGTAAAAATCAAGCCAATCAACCTCACATCAGGATTACTCCATTTAGACTAATTGTATTTAATTGCAAATGTTCAGCAAATGCATATTTTTATAACAATTTTTTTTTATAGTAAATGGAAAATTGTTGTAACAAGCAGCATTATATAACTAGTTTATTCAGAGGCTGGAGTGAATTTAGCACCTTCATATTTGATGAGTACAAGTTACGATTAGTATGGATCACCTATTTTTCTGAAGAACGAGAGAGGAAAAATAACTGCTTCTCTGTTATAGAACAATGGGCAGAAGGCACCAAATACAGTTACTAAATAAGATGAAACATCGAGAAGGGAGAAAGCAAAAATGTGGGAAGCAAACCAAGTCAAAACTGGGAGAAAGTGTCCACACAAAATCATAAAGCAGAGAGTAATCACAGTACAAATCAAAGTCACGAGATGTAGCGTGGTACAAAATTAGAATTCACGGGGAAGTAAAAAAACCGATCAGATGTCAGATAAATAGATATCCAAAACAATCTGTGGATCTCTGTAAAGATTGTATAGTTTTTGATTCAGCACATGTCTCTTTCTTCTTTGCTTAAGTAAATAGATGTCCAGATCAGGCAGTCTCCACACACAGGGCAAATAACTAGTGGGAAATAACAGTACATTGTCCCACTACCATGGGGTACTGTGGATGGCTATTTATTATGGTGCTCACATATGTATTTACTGTATGACTTTGCAGATTTCCACTGTGCATACATAGTGGAACTCAATAAAGATCCAGGCACTCTGTTGTTGAACCAATTCAACTTTTTTTATTGTGGCAGTGTACAAGCAAATTGTTATGTTTCGGCTCAATACCATGAGCCTTTGTCAAAATCACTGGCTGCTGCAGGGAACAGACAACGGAGATATATGGCAGGTTTCAGCGCTTGTCTTGCTGTACTGTGCTAACGTCACAATTTGATTTTGATGCTTAGTGTAGTATTCCAATTTTTGTGACCATTTCTACCACCACGGGGTGCTGATCAGGAGGAACAATTGCAATGTCCTTCCAACAGGCTTGACCTAATGGCTTGGGGGCAGCTGAATTCCGCTGATATCTTAGTAGTTGGCTTTAGTGCGTCCTAGTGCTAGGGTTGCCCTTCGGCACTCCTAGTGTTTACCTGTGTTTGGGATACCTGGGCAGAGGAGACCTGTAATGTTAGTGGCAGCCAGGGATCGCACATGGAGGCAAGATGTAGAACATCAACTTACAGTTCTTTTAATCCAGAATTTCAATACTGTAACAGGCTGAGGTAGGGTCCTATCTGCCAGATCCAAGGTAGCTCGTTGGATGCAGCCTGGTAGGAGAAACTCACAGCCCAGATTAGAGAACTTGGGGCTCGAGAAGGTAGAAGCTTTGGCAGCATTGTAGCAAGCTCTGTAAATAGTCAAAGATATAGGCCTGACGGAGGCATGAGATTTGATCTCACGTGAGACAACAGCAGCAGGTTGCTGTCTGCAAATCGTATGTTCTCTCAGGCGGAACTTCAAGAACAATCTAGAGATTTTCAGCCAGAGGGGAATATATATCACCTTCCACTCTGAGGGAAATTCCACAAATCCAACGAATCAGGAACCTAAGGGGAAAACAGGATTAAAAAGTTATCGGGGGGGCGCGACGGAAATCTGGGGGCGTGGCCGAACGAAAACCCGACGGATTCTGAAAAACCGCTGCATTTAATAACCGAAAATGTGTCGCTTGGGAAGCGCTTACCTTCACCTGGTCCAGCTCGGTGTATTCCGGCGCGTTCCGATGCTTTTCAGCGCAGCAGCGCCACCTGGTGGACGGCGGAGGAACTACCTTCATAAATCCCGTCCGGACCCGAATCCTGTTCAGAGAACGCGCCGCTGGATCGCGAATGGGCCGGGTAAGTAAATCTGCCCCATTGAGTTACCCTTCATATGATTGGACTTTGGAAGATAAACTGTGTATTATTGCTGTCTTGTGCTGTCGAGCACTGCTCCAGCATCAACGTGGTTAAATACCCAGGAGATCCACAAAGAACTGTGACCGCTCTTCTACATCTGCTGCTGCAGCGCGAAAGTGGTTGACCAATGCAGAGACTGTGCTACGTAGCAGGGTGCTTCCCACCAAAGCTCACTGATGGGAAACCCCAGGCTGCATGTGTTAATCTACATCCCCTATGCGTGTGGAGCGAAGTACCTCGGAGGAGGAGCCTAGGCTGCAGTCATCAAGTCATCTTGGATTCTTGAATGCTGCTGAGGAGCCTGCCACCGGTGTGGCATCAACTGGAGTGGCGATCCAAGTGTCCTGCACTTGCTTACCTCCGCTGATCTCCTTTTGCCTGCTGACCATCCAGAGAAGGATCAAGTGTGAATAGGAGCTCTCCCATCACCGCGGCTGATCCTGAGTGAGTACTGTTGGGGAAGTTAAAGGGGGTACGAGATTGTTTCCGAAGCCAGGTCTATATTAGTTCACCTCCCAGGGGATGGTCCTTAAAAGGACCATGCCCCAATTACAAGCCATCGCCCATAGCAACGGACATTGTTACATCCTAGTCCCTCAGACTTAGAAACCCTGGTAGCGAGTCGCGCCAGGAAGAGAATGCCACATTGGAGTGCCATCCATATCCACTACTCTCACCCATCCAAAGACGTCTACCAAGTTCCCATGCCAGTCCTAACCAATCTGATGTATCTACCACTGCAAATGCAGTCATGCCTCTTACAATGCCCCATTACCTGGGGGCTCCTTGGCTACCCCAGTATGGAGGAAAACCTAACACCCTCCTTGAATTTAGGGCAAAGATGCTAGCCACCTTCACCTTATACCCTGTGACTGAAGAGCAGCGGATAACCATCTTGATTAGCCAGTTGCAGGAAGCAGCTCTTCGTGAGGTCAAATCTTGATCACCACAAGAATGTCAGACTGTAATTCAAATACTGGATAGGCTGAGAACTACCTTTGAAAACCTCATCTTATGTGAATTAAAACTGTGGTTCTTTGGGAAGAGACAACATCCCCAAGAGTCCCTCAGAGACTTTGTCCCCTCTTTGCAAGAAGCCTGAGAGCCTATTATACATGTAGAGCCCAGAGAGGCAGAGAATCAGGACCAAACCCTGAGAGAACAATTTCTTCATTGTGTTTCCAACAACCACAAATGTCAGCTGAAAATGTTATCTCTATATCATTCTAACTCTTCCTTCCTAGAATTTAAGGAAATGGCCATTGATGTGCTTGAGGAACAACTTCCATCTGAAATCCAAGAGGAATCAGCACCCCTGACTGACTAAGAATCTGCCTCAGCAGTCTGTTCAGTACTGCAGGCCTCCCAATCTCTGATGTCTAAGGAAGTTGCCACTCTCATCCAATTTATCTTGCAAGAAAGCAGACGTATGAGTAGAAGTCTGCACCAATAATCGTATATCTTCCATACAACTTTCTGCATAACCTAACTCTTCTCTCAATGCAGCAATATCCTGAGACAACTTCTCACTTTCCCTATTCAATACTTTTCCAACCTGAAACAACAACAACTGAATAACTCTTCCCAACTTTGATTTCTTCTGCTTCACTAAGGGAGTCACACTCATAGCAACTTTTAAACCATCCAAAGTGCTATCATCCACATCTTTCCAGGAAAATGGACCCCCATAGCTAGCAACCAACTCATGCACCAAATCAGCAACAACATTAGGACACCACCCCTCAACTACAACCTTCTGAGCAATTTCTCTGGTTTC
The DNA here is from genome assembly GCF_040894005.1 of Engystomops pustulosus. Lineage (NCBI taxonomy): Eukaryota > Metazoa > Chordata > Amphibia > Anura > Leptodactylidae > Engystomops > Engystomops pustulosus. The sequence goes on from NC_092412.1 coordinate 67,911,132, forward strand.
TGACCCTTGGTTACCTGTCTTAGAAATTTTTTTAAAGACATTCATATTTATCGAATTCCATTTGGACAGCAATATGGCACCTCCAGAAGATCTTCTTTCCTGCTTGAGATCTTTACCACGCCGATGATTCCTTATTGGAAGCTGTGGAAAACTCCTTATCGATGAGCCGCAATATTTCCTTGATTCTTTGGCGTTGTTTTGGTACTTCCTCTAGGTTCAATCAAACGGACGAGCCCCCAAGATGTCGGAGTTGATATGTTTTATATATGAAATTAATAAGTTGTTCCTGGCTCGTGTGAGTGCCGACTCACTCACCCACTCATCCACAGTTGCAGATTCTCAAGGTTCGACAATAAGGATCCAAGCAGGCTGCTCAGATGTAGATTTATTACTGTGATGTTCACAGGGTGACAGCAGGGTGGAAACTGTTACACCAAGACTAAGGACACAGCACAATTTATATATACAATGGTCTTACATCACACCAGTTGTTACCTTCACATTACAACACCTGTTCACATCCCCCTAACATTGTGAGCAGCTGTGTTCCTGGCTCCTACACTCCATTATCATATCAATGGAAGTCTCTGGAAGATTCCTCACAAATGGCTGGAATGTGGATTCCAGAAACATCCCTGTCTGACCAGAATGTACTATAATATTCCACTCTCTCTCCTACAGGGCTGAGCCTATAATCCCTGATTCATTAAGAGCCAGAGACTATCCCAGACTCTCATTTTTGTTTATAAGCCAGAAACTTTCCTGTACTTCTACCAAGATGTGCTTGAAAGCACCCCTCTCTGCTGAATGCAGAGCTTACACCTCTTCCACTAGGAACTGTGCCCCTCATCACAGAGGAGATCTTGTGTCTTTTTCTTTCATTAAGGACTGTGCCCAGAGAATGGACATTGATGTGATTTGAGCTCTCTGAGAATCTTATTCTTCTAGGAAAAGGTCTGTTGATATGCACTCTATGCATTCTCTTTCAGATGAAAAGGACATTCGTATTGCCTATTGACAATGCTACTATCCATATTATGCTCTCCCTTTCAGGTAAAAAGGACTCCCATTGAATATTAATGATTGCTATCAATATTTTGCCTTCTTTTACAGGAAAGAACATTTCTGTTGCTACTAATAGTAGCCAAATTATGTAACGTTATATAACTTTTCTAAGTAATGTACCCATTGGGCTGATTAAGCCAATGCAATGTTTGCACTATTATAGTAATCCATACTATATATCAGTTTGCATTAACCCTTTGACAGGCTTTGCAGCTTTCTTGAGACTGTATAGCTTACGCCTAAAACCTGAGCTGAGTATTTGTGTGGCCTCTGTAAACTGCGAGTCTTTAGGGGACCAGGGGTGTCTAAGCAATGACACCTAGATGTCATACACTAGGGCAGTGATGGCAAACCTTTTAGATGCCGAGTGCCAAAACTACAACCGAAACCCAAATATCTTTAGCAAAGTGCCGATTCGACAATTTAAACAGTAACTTATGACTCCCTGCTCTGTTACATGTTTAAATTGTATAGGCACCTGAGGACAACAATACAGTAGAAATAAGGAGAAGAAGTTTCGGATTATCATTGTAGCTTCCTTCTAGGGTTCTGGGCTGCCTGGGACGGCAGGAGGCCTTGAGTCCTGTCTGGCGAACTCTGCATTGGGGTGATGGCGCAGGTGCCCACAGAAAGGGCTCCGAGTGCCACCTCTGGCACCCGTGCCATAGGTTCGCCATCACTGCACTAGGGTAAGACCATCAGACGGCAAGAATAATGTCTATGTAATGGCAGGACACAGGCCTGACACTGAGACCTCCACAGACACTGAAACCCCTACTTATTGGGTCCCCCCTAAACGGAGGCCAATAACTGGGCGACATTCCCTCCCTGGGTTAGGTGTGAACACGTAACAATACAGACAAATCAGCAACAGCGGGGAATAACAATAACCAAATCACAATCCAAATAGAGTAGTCGAGACACAGGCAAGAAATCAGAATCCAGAACTAGAGAATGCAAGAGAGGCTAGAAACACAGCAAGAAAGCAGTTTGACCAGCAAGGAGTCAAGGCTAAACAGGACACTTTTAGGGAAACTCAGCCCTGCAACACGTGGAAGGAGCAAGCAATTACAGATCCACAGTGTTAACTCTTGCAAGACAGAATCAGTGAGGGGAGTGGCAGACATCAGGTCAGATAGCCATAGAACCTAGTCCAGACTGCAAGATGACGAAAAATTCAGTGTCTCCTAATCCTACCAGCACGGATAGAGGAGACAGCAGGCGCATAGGTGATCGTCTACTGTTTGTACTATATGTGAATATGATTATGCCACCAGGCCTTGGTGCAAGAAGTGGATTACTGGACATGACCCCATGCCTTGCCTAAGAAAATGGTTGGTTTAAGGGCTATCTGTATGTTATCTGTGTAATGTACATAGTCTGATACCAACCCCAGGTCCAATAGCCAGGACCATGGGTGGTTTGTCTCCCTTACATTGCACATATCCCAGTACTTCATCCCAAAGTGCACTTTATATTTTCTGCCCCCCCCCCCCCCAGGTAGGCAACATGTGTGGACTGTCTGGAGGCTGTGTCACTACCCTCAGCCCAAGCCCGTATACCCAGCAGGTCCATAGCCGAGCCATGAGTGGCTTGTTCAATTACTAAGGGGGTACACAAAATCCCTGCCAACGCAAAGGGTTAACAGGTGTTGTAAAAGTCAAATCTGCCATACAAAGGGTTAATCTGTGAGAGTATTCAACTCACTAAGTGTCTCCAGTGTGGAATCAGGGTAATGTAGTCGTAAGTTTTGCCTGTGAAGCAATGTTAACCAATCAGTGTTTATGTTACTATTGTAATATCAGGAGCAAGCTGGTTGGATTGCCCGATCTATAAAATTATGATAACGGTTTTTCACTGTGTTTAACCCCGTAACGGAAAATCGCGCCCATTTAAAAAAAAATGTAAAATTCTATAAAAAGTGATCAAAAGGTTGCACAGTCCTAAAAATGATAACATTGTAAATGTCATCAAAATTCTCAAAAACCGACACCTCCCAAATTTACGTACACCAAAGTATAAAAAAGTTATTAGTGCCAGAAGACGGCAAAATCCCCCAAAAATTTTTTGTACAGGAGGTTTTAGTTTTTTTAAATGTATGAAAACATTATAAAACCTATACAAATTTGGTATCCCCGAAATCGTACCGAACTAAAGAATAAAGTAAACATGTCAGCGGGGGCTCCTGGGGTGCCTTTAAAGGGGCCCCCACTAAATTACCTCACCACCACCCGAATTGCCCACAGTGTATTTGGGTCCAGGCTCCCCGGGCCGTATCCAGCAGATGTGCCCCTAATTCAGCCTATGGCAGAGCGAGGGAACAATAAGTTCCCTGCTCTGTCATCGACGATCAGAGGTATACAAAGATGACGGTCATGGCCCTGCTGCCATCTTGGTACACCTCAGATATCCACTATCCTGACACTCCGAGGGAAGAGAAGGAGGTTGGCGCGCTTAGGGGGAAAGATGGAAGGTGAGTACAATTTTAAGATTTTACTTAGGACTGTATATAGTTATTATAGGGGGACTGTATATAGTTAGTTATTATATGGAGGCTTAATATAGTTGTTATATGGGACTGTGTATAGTTATTATAGGGGGTATATATACTTATAATAGTGGTCTGTATATATATTCTTGTTATAGGGGATGTATATATTTATTATAGTGGGTTAATGTAAACAAATATTGTAAACAAAGATGTAAACATGCAATACAAATAGCTATACAACCTGTCAGAAGCGTATATCACAAGGTAAGTGAGCCCAAACAAGGGCAAAATATTGCAAGAGGGTAAAGTACACCTAACACAGCCAGTGGGCCTAGGTAAACACCCCACGCGTTTCATCACAAAATGTGACTTCATCAGGGGAAGAAGGGACTGAGAGGAAGATGAGTAGAGAGATATCCAGAAAGGAGACACTGAAAGTGCGGTCAGAGAGATAGGAGGAAAATCAAAAGAGTGCAGTGTCCTTCAGGCCAATGGAGCGAAGCATCCTAAGGAGGAGCTGGTGGTCCACAGTATCGAACGCTGCCGATAGATCCAGGAGAATGAGGAGAGAATAGTCACCTTTGGATTTAGCAGTGAGGAGATCATTGGAGACTTTGGAAAGAGCAGTTTCAGTGGAATACATACTGTATGGGGTCATGAAGGGAGTTAGCAAAGAGATAACAGAGAATCGAGCAAACGTTCCAGGAGTTTGGAGATGAAATGGAGGTTAGAAACTGGTCAGTAGTTAGTTGCACTGGATGGTTCCAGGGAAGGTTTCTTTAGTGATGGGATAACAACTGCAAAGTCTCACCATAAAATAGTGACAAATTAGGTACTGAGTGGAAAAGAGATAAGGTGGTGCATTTCTCGGTTGGCGAGAAAAATCACAAAAAAGTTGCACTGGCCACATTGGAACAGTTTTTGTGCCAAAACCAGACATAAAAAGGAGATTGAGACTATGATAAATCCTCCCTATGTGTTCTGACATCTTTCAATCATTTTCAGCTTCTCAGACATTTGTGCTACAGTCCTTAAGTGAAATTGGATCATATGGCCTAGCACTGGTTTTCCTTCTTTAGATCACTATAGGTGGGTATTAACCTCTATATAGTAGGAATGGTTCACAAGAACTGCCATACCACCAAACAGTCCTGCAGAGACAGTCCTTGACTTTGGTAGTCCCAGGTAATGGGAGGTATGTCCTGGGCTACAACTCCATCTGATGGTGATGAATCGGCTCCCCACAACACCACCGAGTCTCTTCCACCCCTGTGTGTAGCAGAGGCCTGCAGGCGCAGTGTGATGATGTCATCACACCTATTAGCCTCAGAGCTGCACACTAATGTGGCAGAAGAGAAAGCAAGACGCCAGCAGGGGAACAAGGAGAGGTGAGTATATGATATTTATTATTTATTTTACTACACCATGAGAGTGGGACACAATGAAAGGGGGGGCACAAAGAGAGGAGGATTAGAGAAGGGGCAACAATGAGAGGAGGTCACCCATGAGAAAAAGGAGGGGTGACCACAATGTGAAGTGCTGCAAAAAGATGCGGAGTCACAATGAGACTGATATGAGAAGGGGCATTATACATGATGGGGGCATTTTAAAGTATGGGGGGAGCAATGAGAGGAGGGGGCACAATGTTTGAGTTGCAGGGAGGGGGAGCAGTGTAAGGGCCATTCAGCTGAGTATTATACTATGTAGGAATAATAGGGGTGATATAAGGGGTGTGGCTTATGGTTAAGAAACATTTGCTGCGCGTGACACACTTTTTCTCCCGCTTTCTCCAAACTAAAGTCTGGAGCTATAGATCTGCTGTTTTGAAGAAGATCTGACCCAGTCATCGGGCAATCACAGAACTCGGATTCACCCCTCTCTCTATTTAAGTCTATATTTATATAAATGTCCCTTGTACTTATTGAGTATTATGTTGGTAATGTAGAATTGATTGTTATATTATAATTACAGTATTGCAGGGTGTGGTGTTGAGGCTCAATGAATCCCACTTAAAATCATCCTGAAATCATGACTAGCAGGTTACACATTAGCGCCCTCAAGTGGGCTTTCTATGACATAACACAATGTGAGCAGATGCTGCTGCTGTGAAGAAATCCCATTAATCCACATGTTGTTTTAACCCCTTAATGACCATCCTATCAGGATTCTACGGCGGTCATTAAGGGTACTTCTTCTGACGCGACGGCTTTCTATGACGGCGCGTCAGAAGAAGAATTCGGGACATTGGGTCAGTATAGTTGTGGTGTTGGGCTATGATATCACAGCCCAGACCCGGCACTAATACCCAGGACTGGAAAAACTCTGATCCGGGTGTTTAACCCCTTACACGCGTGTAAGTGTCCCCACCGTGGATCGGACCACCCCCCTTACCGGGGGATCTGATCCCTCCTGCTGCAGCCCCGGGACCCAGCGAGTTCCCCGAGGCTGTCGGCTTCTGTCCCCGCCGGGTTCTGCTCCCCCGCTCAGTTACTTACACTATACACTGCAATACAAGTTTATTGCAGTGTAATGGCTTTGAACAAGCAATCGGACGAACGCTTGTTCAAGCCAAAAGGTGGAAAATGTATAAAAGTAAAAAAAAAAAATGATTAAGTCATTTTATAATTATAATGAAATATATAATTGAAATAAAAGTCCCATAATCTCCCCAGTTACACATAAAATGAAAATAAATGCATTTTAAATGCAAGTATATATAACACAAAAACACAAAAAACGTACATATTTGGTATCACCAAACGTAATTAATCTGTAGAATAAATCTAAAATCAATATTGAACCTGCTCGGTGAACGACGTAAAAAAAAAAAAGTCCCCATAATATACAATTTTTCATCAAACACCATCACAAAAAAAGTTCTAAAAAGTAATCAAAAAAAGTTATGTTCCCTAATATGATGCGACTGAAAAGAACAACTCTTTACGAAAAAAAATAAGCCCTCAACCAGATCTTACAACAGAAAAATACAGAAGTTATGGCCCTGAAAACTTGTCGATAGCAAAAAAAAATGTGATTTCTTCCAATATTGGTTTTGCTCAGTAAAATTGAGCAGAGATAAGAAAAACTATATAAATGAGGTATCACCGCAATCGTAGTGAACCAGAGAATAAAGATAAAATTTTATTTTAATATAATTTTTTTTTATTATTTTTACGTTACGGTGAGCTTGGGAAAAAAAGTGCTAACAATCCAAAATAAAAATTGATGATTTTATTTGTGTCCCCCTTGAAATAGTTAATAAAATCTCATGCATAAGCTTAAGACCCCCCAAATTAATTATCTATACATTGTATCTCATCCCGCAAATACTAAGTCCTCATATTTTCACATTACCAAAATAATTACATTTTATAGCCTGTACAATGTAACAATACAAATCTGCTGTGAATGGCGCTGCTTTCATCCTATGCCTGGCCGTGCGCCCAAATGGCAGGTTATCACCACATATGGGGTATCAGTACACTCGGGAGAAATTGGGCATCAAATGTTGCAGAGCGTTTCATCATTTAATTTATTATGAAACTGTCAGTTTTGGCCTAAATGAATGTATTTTCCCAAAAAATGTTTCTAAATCGCAGGTCCATATTGTTTTAGCCCATGTGAAACACTTAAAGGGTTAATGGACTTAATAGAAGTTGTTTTACATACGTTGAGGGGTGAAGTTTCTATAGAGGGTGTAGGAGATTAGCTCCGGGGATCGTCGTCCGGGGAAGCAGACGACCAGCACACACAGGGAATTCACACAATGTGAGTAAGGTTAAGACTGGCCTCAGCCAGCTTTATTTGGCAGTACACAAACTCAAAACATAAAAATAATACCTAAGCCTCTCCGGCACTAACTAAACATCGAGGTTCCCTACCTCACCAGGTGCTGGCCTACTGCCAGCCACCCCAAAAACACAGCAACAGTTCACTGCCACCGCTCCACAGGCCTTTGCCGTAGCCTGTCTCTTCCCCAGGGTGGAGCCCAGTGTGAAGTCTGCCCCATGTATTAGTGCAGCCCCTCCAGCTGAAAACTAATCAACTTAATTAGACAGACCCAACTTTTTCCAGGTCTGTCTTCTACTCAGCTTTTCATAAGGCAAAATGCACATTTTATGCCCAAAAGCTTCTCTAGTGGCAGCCACCCTGCCACATATCCTCCCCCTGTGATCAAGGCCGTAGGCCTGATCAATAAGCTTAATTCTCCCTCCGGGGTCAAAGCTCCTATATTGGGGTCTAATCCCTACGGTTCCTAGAAGCACTGTAGAGACCCTACTATCTACTACATCTTCTATACCTGGAAAATGACAGCTTTTTTCCTTAACTGCAGGAGACACAGACAGCTCAAAATTAGTCCCAGCATCTCTTCCTTCACACAACTGATCATCTTCAATCATGTCTCTATTAACAACGATAGATTTTCTTCTCTTTCTCTTGCATCTTACTGGAGACTCCACATACCCCTCAGGGCTTGGCATGGTTAGGCCCCATCTCTTCATCACCTTGTGGATGCCGTCACACCGGTTACCATCCACTGAGGCATATGCACTGTGCTTATTCCCCTTAGCATTGCACACGACACGCACGGGTTTGCCCGTTTTCCAGTCTTCAGCTTCGGCACCTTCTTTGGCATTGAAGGGGGCATTACCGTTCAGAACCAGGGCACGATTCACATTGGTGAGCTTCTGGTCACATGTCTGCAAAGCTGTGCGCTTGCTACCTCTGAGGTCACAACCTCCGCTCTCGGTGTAGGTGAAACTCAACTCAACATCAGCATCATCCTCATCACCTCCAGCTAACACTTCGGACTTCGGACCCAAGTCCTGGCATGGACTTTCCACAATGGCAGCCTTAAGCTCTTCATGGCTTGCACTAGGTTCCTGGCTGACCTCTTCCTCAGTCAGTCCGTCATACGCCTTGCTGGCCAACACCACAGTCTTCACCGAGTCTTTCCTGTGTAGGAATTTCGAGGGCTCTGTTGACATTATATCAGACACCTTCTCCTCACATCCACTGCAGTCATCACCCGGTATATCTTCAAGGCACTTCTCACCATCCAGACCATCTTCACTTTCGGCTGGTCCCTTTGTTGTAGACTTGGCGCCACTTCAACCTTCTCCACAGGTTCAGCAGGCTGAGACAGCTCTTCACCTGTCTTCGGGGGGTAACCATTAACCCATTCTTCGGATTTTCCCAAGACTGTATTCAGACTACTGGTTATAAGCGATCCCACTTGGGTGGCCATCACGGTTGAGACTACAGACTTAGTCACACCCACACCGCCTTGTACTGCACCAGCTTCCCAGCCCAATATATCGGACGTCGCACCTGTAACAGTGTCTCGGGCACCAGTCACTGTATTTGTCTTCAATACGGCTTTTCCAGTTGGCTGCTGAAGAAAAGCCAGGTTGGACTCCTGTTTCCCCAAACCTTTGCAAGCAAAGTCATTACTTGTGGCAACCGGTGGCTCCAGAATGCCTATGAGAGGCCTTGATCCAGTCACTGTAACGTCAGTCAAGGGCTTCTCCTCCTTCTCAGCAACATCACGATCACTGCGGATGCATGGGCGACCTTCCCTCAGAGAGTTGTAGACTGCACTCACCACACTGCAGGCAGAACTACCAAAGGGCTGGTGCATCACATGTTCCACCACCTTCTGGGGATCTGGGGTCCCCTCATCCGTAGGTGTATGATTAAGAGTGGCGCTTCCACCCTGTTCACACACAATTTCAGTCAGCACGCCATCATGCGTATTCTGCGGTTCATCAGCAGGTGTACAGGGGTCTGGTTTATGCCTGGTCTCCTTCCTAGGACACTTCTGGTGCCACATCACGACAGAACACACCTGGAGGTCGGCATCACCATTTTGGCACTTTCTTTTGTTCCCCGAACACGTACACATGTGAACCTCCCATTCACTTTTCTTTGCAAACACTGTATCACAGAAAGGACAGTACGAGATATCAATCTTCAACTCATGTTTCTGTAATATATGTCTCTTTAGGTCATCTTTTCTTCTATAAGACACGTGACAATTGTAGCATTTATACCAGTTATTCCGTAAACCAGTATTCACATGACGCTTCAGTTTATTGATGCTTCTGGTTTAACTTCAGAAATTAAGGCATCACAAATATTATCATCATCACATAGTCCATCAGACTTTATCAGAGTCTTTATCAGAGTCTCCTTCTGTGGGATCAGGACCCCTTGGTCACAGTTCAGACTGCAACCTGTTGAGACTCCACCCACCATCACCTCAGGTCGCTGAGACTTCTCCAGATCATCCTTTGGGGAGATTGGGACTGTACCCGATGTCAGAGGGGTCTCCCAGGAAAAGCAGCTATTCCCACTACTTGGAATACTTTCCCACAAGTCCCAGAAAAAAGGGAGGTTTTTCCCCAGGATGAACTCCACCTCCAGATCTGCACAAATCTCCAGCTTATGTGTCACAATCGCAATATCACTTTCAAAGTCAATCCAGACAGTCTTACCCTTCCCTGGCCGGTACTTCTGGAGACATCCCGAGAACAGTCCAGTTCCACCATCAGCGGGATTCCACCCACTATCATCTCACAGGTCTTGACTGGCAACTTCTCTGGTCTCCTGACCAGAGGACAATGAGGTGCACTGACCTCACATGGCACAGCCGCATGCTGTCGCCGTTGGTTGCCCCTAGCAACCACATCTTTGCGCTGCTGCATACACGCTGCAACACGTGGCCACTTGGCCGCAGGACATTCCGCCACACAACGGTTCATCCGTAGACATCTGCAAAGCTGCTCCTGTCAGTTGCCCCCGGCAACGGCACATAGCAACCTCTCCTCAGGAACTGCAGACCGATCACAGACATCTCGAACCATCGGCTGGGATCCGCTCGCCTTGGCAGTTGGGGTCTCCATAACCCGAATGGCTTCTGGCATTCCAAGGTCCTCCCACATCATCTGCCGCCAGCGTCTCTGGAACTCATCCATCGGACCCATGGTGATTACTCCCACAGCAAACAAGCAGTCTCTGTATATCTCTCACACCAAGACAAATCTTCCCGTGACCACAGCGCCTCCAGCAGCAGGAACAACAGTCTCTCACATGAGGGTTACTGGCCCTTTAAATCTCGCTGTGTGTGCTGATTTCCATGCCACAGCATACCGCCACCATATGTAGGAGATTAGCTCCGGGGATCGTCGTCTCCTAAGCAGACGACCAGCATACACAGGGAATTCACACAATGTGAGTAAGGTTAAGACTGGCCTCAGCCAGCTTTATTTGGCAGTACACAAACTCAAAACATAAAAATAACACCTAAGCCTCTCCGGCACTAACTACACATCGAGGTTCCCTACCTCACCAGGTGCTGGCCTACTGCCAGCCACCCCAAAAACACAGCAACAGTTCACTGCCACCGCTCCACAGGCCTTTGCCGTAGCCTGTATCTTCCCCAGGGTGGAGCCCAGTGTGAAGTCTGCCCCATGTATTAGTGCAGCCCCTCCAGCTGAAAACTAATCAACTTAATTAGACAGACCCAACTTTTTCCAGGTCTGTCTTCTACTCAGCTTTTCATAAGGCAAAATGCACATTTTATGCCCAAAAGCTTCTCTAGTGGCAGCCACCCTGCCACAAGGGGTAGTTTATGGAGTTTTACTATTATTTAGGCCTTTCAAAGTCACTTGGAAGCTGAGTTGTCCCTCAAAATGTGAGTTTTTCATGAAAATGAGAAAAATCGCACCTAAAGTTCTGCGCCTCATAACATCCTAGAAAAATGACAGGATGCATAAAATATCATCCCAACATAAATCAGATATTCTGTAAATATTAATTGTAGAGCTAGATGGGTCCCGAGGGATAACAGAATTGTGGACCGGCGCTTTCTTCGTATTAGTTCACACAACACAGTGTGCTAACCAGAAAGGTTTCTTTATTGATAAAAGGTTATTGAGACGCGTTTCTGCTCCGGACCGGAGCCTTCGTCATCTAAAGTTCTGCGCCTCATAACATCCTAGAAAAATGAGAAGATGCATAAAATATCATCTCAGCATAAAGCAGACATTCCGTAAATGTTAATTATCATGCTTTGTCTGGAAAGCAGAACATTTCAAACTTGGAAGCTTAGAGTTTATTTTTTGTGGAACAAACTGTACTTTTTCTTGATTTAATGCGGGGGTAAATGTTATTTTTTGATCACTTTTTATGCGCTTTTTTGAGGTCAGAATTTTATAAATTTGTGAAGTTTTTTGGTTTTGTGATACCCAATATGTTATGTTTTCTGGGCTTGATTTTCACTTTTATAATTTTGATTATTGCTTAGGATGGGACTTCGGGACTTTTATTCTTTTTTTTTATTATTTTTAATTACACTTTTTTTTAAAACTTTTTTTTAATGTTTTGATTTTGTCCCAGGGTGGGACATGAACAAGTGATCACTTGATCACTTGTTCATCGTAATATACTGCAATAGTAATGTATTGCAGCATATTACATAGTCAAGCTATGCATTCTGTATAGGCTGACAGCTGCTCCTTATTGGACCTCAGGGTTGGCATGGTAACAATCCTGTACGGAGGGTGCCGATCGTCTTGCTGATGCACTATAGACACCACGGTCATATTGATCTATAGGGATAAACAGCCGGGATCGCGATAGTCGCATACTGATCCCGTGATGATTGCACAGGTTCAGCTTCTGAGCCCAGGCGATCGCCATGATGTAATTCTACATCAAGGTGCAGGAACTACCTGCATCCTATGATGTAGAATCACGTCAAGGTGCGGGAAGGGGATAAGGTACCCTTGGAGGTCTAAAAAATAGTTAAAAAATAAAGTTAAAAAATTTAAAAACTTAATATTTAACCCCCCCTACCTTTCCCTAGAACTGTTCTAATAATAAATAAGCAGTAAAAATCATAAACATGTAATTGCCGCATCCCAAAATGTCCAATCTATCAAAATATAGAATGGAAAATAGCACCTAAATGTTCTAAAAACTAATTTTTTGCCATTTTGCAACAAAATGTAATAAAAAGTGATCAAAATGGTAGCAATCTCCGTACACAGATGTATGAAAAAGTTATTAGCGCCGGAAGATGGCAAAATGAAGATTTCTTTGTACAGAATATTTAAATTTTTCTAAATGTATTAAAACACAACAAAACCTATATACATTTTTTATGTCCGTGATTGTACCGACCCAAAGAATAAATGAGTCATGTAATTTGGAGCGCACAGTTAAAACCGTAAAAACCAAGCCCAAAATAAAATGTTCCAGCAATTTCACTGCATTTGGAATTTTTTTGCCACTTGGAGTTCACACCATGGAATATTAATACATTCACAATGAAGTGCAATATGTTACACAGAAAATAAGCCCTCACACAGCACTTTACATGGAAAAATAAGAAAGTTACAGATTGTTGGCAGTGGGGAGTAAAAAATCAAATGAAAAAGTTTCAAATTTCTGCACTGAAGGGGGTGTTCCGGGGCTTAGTCGGACCGTGCGCCAGATTTATCATGCAACGTCCGACAGAAATGCGTTGGTGCACTCTGTTGAAGCAGTGCAGGTGGCATCAGATTCGTGCAGAACATGCGCCAAAAATCCTGAAGCTGGCGCACCCATGCGCAAGCAAACTGAACATAGTACAGACTGCACTGTGCTCAGTAAATGTGCCCCAATGCGTTCCTCTGCACAGAAGTAGATGTTAAAGTGGTTTGCAAATCACTTAAATTTGAAGGCCTCTCCTTTATCAGAGCCGGTGGGTCTTACCCTTTAAAATGTTTAATTGAAACCTGTTGCCAGATTTTTACTAATAAGCCTAATGACGGGTGGGAATACTAACTTATGCCCACACTAATTTTAGCTCCTATTTCCTGAAAATTAAGTTTGTAAGCCTAGCTGGGACCCTTCCAGAGGTGCAGTGAGTCCCAGGGATATGTGTTTTTAATGTGAGGGAGTGTATTTTTTTACCTCATGTCTGCTCTTCATCCCTCCCTTCAGCAGAGCAGGGGATGACTCATCAGCCAAAGCGAGGTGGGGAAAGAGGGAGATGCCGGCAGACATAAAACACTGACTGGCATGAATAACACACTCCCTTGGGACTCGCTGCTCATTCTGGCAGGGTGCCAGGTAGGCTTACAAAGTTCTCAGGGGATAGGAACTATGCATTTTTAGCTACAAACAGTGTGGGCACAGGTTAGTATAGTGCTATGCGAACTTGTCATTACAGTTGTTACTGAAATCTGGTGAAATTACCCTGGAGACCACTAATTCCTTTTACCCTCTCCCTGACAAATCTGTAGAAATTAAAGAGTGATTGTGAACATTTTTCTGATATACTTCATCAAGAAATTCTGCTAAGGGCTCATTCAGACATCCATGTGCTTGCCTGGACTGGATCCCGGGCGAGCACAGGATCGGCAGGAGAAGGGGAAGGGGTGAGCACTTTTCACCCCTCCTCCCTCCATAGGAAGACAAGTGGCCGCACTGCAGATCTGCCACAATATAGGACGTGTCCTTTTTGTGGCGCGGCCACTGAACTCAATCACAATGCAGTGACCAGGAGACAGGGGAGTCTAAGGGGCCTTGATTTGGCCACAAATTATGCGACCAGATCAGGATCCAACCTACTGTACCTATAATAAATGTTTAACTGCAATTGAATACTATGTTGTGCACAGCCTTTAATAAAATGTCCACATCAGAGCCCCCTTTAATGAAATGGCCACTGCAGAGCCCTCCTATAAAGAAATGTCCACTGCAGAGCCCCCCTTTAAAAAATGTCCACCACAGAGCCCCTCCTATAAAGAAATGTCCACTGCAGAGCCCCTCCTATAAAGAAATGGACACAGCAGAGGCCCATTTAATGAAATGGCCACTGCAGGGCCCCCTTTAAGGAAATGTCCACATTGAGCCCCCTTGAAAAAAAAATTGGTATACTCACCCCCGGCGTCTTCTCCTGGCGGCTCATTCTTCTCATCTTCCTGCACTATGTGAAGATCCACCTTTGAGTACAGATATCACCTCTCTTCTAGACACTTCTAGAGTGTCTATCAGCCATTTCCTCCTTCTTTTCCTCCTGTTTTCTAAAACTTTATATGGACAAAATGGAACTCTAATAATCTTTCCTCCACCTCCGCTTTCCTTCCACCAGACCTAACAGCAACAATTCATGGTTCCACACTTTTCCCAGTCGCTAAAGTCCTCTGCCATGGAGTCATCTTTGACTCTGCCTTATCCTTTAAGCCATACATGCAGGCCTTTACTATAACCTGCTATCTCCATCTCAAGAATATCTCTCGCATCCGACCCTTCCTCAATCCAGAGTCGACAAAATTGCTAGTTCATGCCCTCATCATCTCCTGCTTGTATAAATATAGTTTTATTTTTTATTTTTATTTTTAAAAAAGTCAACAACATCTGCAAATTGTATAAATATGACACATTAGATATCCCTGTGTCCAAACTAATATTAAAATCTAAGGCCACATTCAGAAGATCGTCTTTGGGGATGTATATGCGGCCGCATATACATCCCCATAGATTGCCATGGCGTTCCGGTGGCAGTACAGTGCCACACATGTGTGGCAGCGATTCGGGCTGTACACAGGGAAAAGATAGAGCATGCTCAATCTTTCCCCGTGTGTGCAGCCGTGCACTGCTGTTTTCTATGGAGGGAAAGGGGTAACCTCCTCCTCCTCTCCAGAGCAAGGCGTTATGCCGGCCGTGTGAATGTTCCCTAAAAATCCTTATCCCATACAGTCGGAGCCGCATCTGCCATGAGGCGGGGTGAAATCCCACCCTCAAAAGGCAGATTGTGGAGCCTTTAAGAGCTGTCATTTTGCAGCCGATAGTAAGGCAGGCAGTGCGCACAGGCGCAATGTGTTGCAATTTTTTTTTTAAAGTAGTACGGACTTTCCAGAGTTTGGCAAGTCCGTACTACCTAAAAAAATAATTGCAACACATCGCGCCTGTGCGCACCGCCTGCCAGTTTGTGTCACTATGCAAGATGTGGCTGCCAGCGGGAGAGGCGTGTCAGCAGTATATGGGATTAATAGGGGGGGGGGGCAGGCTGTAAACACTGGGGGTGTAGGCTTTTTATACTAGGGTGGGAGAGTCTTTATATAGTGGGGGGCAGGCTGTATATACTGGTGGGGCAGGCTGTATATACTGAGGGGGGAGAGGCTTGTGTATACGGGGGGGCAGGCTGTATATACTAGGGGGGTTGAGGTTTGTATATACTGAGGGGGAGAGAGGCTGGTGTATACTGAGGGGGGAGACGCTTGTGTATACTGGGGGAGCAGGCCGTATATACTGGGGGGGAGGCGGTGTTTACTGGGGGGAAGCTATGTATACGGGGGGAGGCTGTGTATACTGGGGGGATGGCTGTGTATACTGGGGTATGGCTGTGTATACTGGGGTGGCAGGCTGTGTATACTGGGGGGCAGGCTGTGTATACTGGGGGGATGGGTGTGTATATTGGGGGGTGGGAGGCTGTGTATAATGGGGGGCACGCTGTGTGCACGGGGGGGGGGGGGGTCAAGGCTGTATATACTTAAGAGCGAATGTAATAGAAAAAAAAAACAAAACTGATGATTTGCTTTCCCTCTGCCCCTAGGTGTCAGCAGAGCCCAACTCTTGGAGACCTTAACAGAGCATCTGTCAGACACTTGTGGAATTGTCTGTTAAAATAAGTAAGTCGCGTCCATAACAATCTGTAAAAAACTCAGAAACAATATTGGACCCGCTTGGTTACCGCCCTAAAATCAAAACCCAAAAACTTGCCAAAAATGTACATTTTTCATAAAATCCCTTTACAAAAATGTTCTAAAAAGTGATCAAAAAAAGTTATGTGCACCAAAATGGTACCACTGAGAAGGACAACTAAACCAGCTCTGTCAACCAAAAAATATTAAAGTTATGTCTCTGAAAAGATGGTCGATACGAAAATAAATTAGATTTTCTCTGTATTTGTTTTTCTTCAGTAAAATTGTAAAAATATATTTAAAAAACTATATAAATGAGATTTTCTCTGTATTAGTTTATATAAACTATATAAATGAGGTACCACCGTAATCGTAGTGATATATAGAAAAAAAGAAAATATGTTATTTTTATGGTATGCTGTACGGCCCCAAAAAAATACAAGAAGAAAGGAAACAAAAATGTATGATTTTTTCTTCCTCCATACATTTAAGAGTTAATAAAATCTCATCAATGAGCTAATGACCCACTAAAATGAAGGATTTGTAAAGCGCATCTCATGTCGCAGATAATAAGCCCTTATATGTCCAAATTGCCAAGAAAATAAAGATTGTATAGCCAATAAAAAGTAACATAATCTGCTCTGAATGGCGCAGCTTCCCTTTGATGCCCTGGCGTGTGTCCATACAGCAGGTTACCAACACATATGGGGTATTGTTATACTCAGGAGAAATTGGGTATCAAACTTTGTGGAGCGTACAAATTCTACTGAGAATTTGTACATTTTTTGAAAAACACATTCATTTAGCCAAAAAAATTAAAATTGCATCCGAATTGGTTTCTCCTGTAACACAATGAAAGGGTTAACAAACTTCATGAAAGTTGTTTTACATATGTCAAGGGGTATAGTTTCTATAATGGGGTAATTTATGGGGTTTTACTTTTATTTGGGCCCCATAAAGTGACTTAAAATCTAGGCAGGTCCTGCAAAAGCGTGATTTTGTGTTTTTGATGAAAATGTGTGAAATCGCACCTAAAGTTTAAAGTCCCATAGCATCTTACAAAAATAGGGCTGGGAATGCATAAAAAACCATGAAGACAGAAACCAGACATTTGGTTAATGTTAGTTATCAATTTTTTTTGAATTGTTATGACTATTGTAAGAGGACAATTGGTGAAATTGTTGATGACAGGTATGTGTCACCAAGGTACCTGGCCTTGGTGATGTAAAAACCCAGTAGCTGTTGCCAGTAACGTTATGTCACTGAGAAGTTTTTCCTGCTGTAGTTCGGGTCTGGGTTTTTATGGAGCGACCAAAGAGTCTGGGTGGGGAGGTCGCTCCCATACTCCAGCCCAGGTTTTGCCACTTAACAAAAGGCAGCAGGGGCTGCTCAGGTGAGAGGAGCTGTGTATGTGTGAGAAGAAGCTGGTGTCCTCCATGTGCTGTGGGAGGAAAGCTGCCTCAGAGTTCCTGGGATGCTATACTGCTGCCCTGGTGAGATTGTTCCATTTGTGTTTGCTATACCTGAAGAAAGGACTGTTTATGTTTATAAGCTGAAGAAAGCGTGTTTACTTTGCTTAAAGTGACAATAAATCTCATTTTTACTTTTGCACCTACAACTGTGTCTGTGCTGAAATGTATCTACCGATGAGCTAAACCCCCTCACTATGTATGGAAAAAGTAGAACATTTTCAATTTCAAAAATCGAGACGTATATCAAATTTTCACCAAATATCCGTTTTTTTTCATAAATAAATGCAAAACATACCAACAAAATTTCCCAACTAACATGAAGTATAACGTGTCACAAGAAAATAACTTCACAATAACTTTGATATGTTAAAGCCGTGTTAGGAAGGTGAAAAGTGGCTTTGGCGTTAAAGGAAACCTACCACTGCTTGCATGATGAAATCATGCAAGCAGACCACCCTGTAGGCTACTTAATGCTGATGCCGGCACATAGTTTAGTTAGGCTCGGCGAACTTTAGTTGAGCTAAAAAAATTTTCTTACATATGTAAATGAGCCCCCCGGTGCTACCCTACGTCAACTTTGGACTGGCGATGGCTTCCGATGTTTAATTATTCCAGCCAACTTCAAATTACCCGTCCTCCTTCAAGTGCCGAGAGCCGTGACGTCACCAAGCTCTCGACACCTATCGCCGGCCGGCTGTCCGAGACTTAGTGTTTGCGCATGCGCGATAAGTGCCGAGAGCTTGGTGACGTCACGGCTCTCGGCACCTGAAGGAGGAGGGTAATTTGAAGTTGGCTTGAATAATTAAACATCGGAAGCCATCGCTAGCCCGAAGGTGACGTAGGGTAGCACCAGAGGGCTCATTTACATATGTAAGAAAATAGTTTTTTTAGCTCAACTAAAGTTCGCCGAGTCTAACTAAACTATGTGCCGGCATCAGCATTAAGTAGCCTACAGGGTGGTCTGCTAGCATGATTTCATCATGCAAGCAGTGGTAGGTGTCCTTTAAGGGGTTAACCCGGGGGATATAAATAGTCCTTATATTGCTGCATACTGTGGAAAGTAAATTCTTAGCGTAGATGCAAGCCCCATATGAGATTGTGGAAAAAGTAGACCCAGTAAACTATCAAGTGCACTAACCAGGGAAAAGGAAGCCATTTAAAATTTACCATGTAAATTTATTCAAGCCGTAGGGGAAGCCTTGGTGTCCTCAAACCCAGAAGTGGGTGATTTGTCATCACCAATCCCTCTGTATAAATGAGAACCTGTCAGAGCCCCGACAGCAAGAGGCAAAAGAGTTCCAGCATAGAAATAGACGCAAGTTCTCTGAGCTGTCAAGGCGTACACACGTAATAGAGCACCATGTAGAGACGGAACCTAGGTGGAAAGTAAAACCCTATAGAATACCAGAGGCAGGTACGGAGGTGGTGTCAGCTGAGATTAAATGCATGCTTGAGATAGGTGGAATTGTGGAGTCTAAAATTGAGTGGTCTAATCCAATTGTTCTGATACCACAGTAAAAATGTAATGAAATTTAAAAGTTTGACGCTCAGAGTAGATGAGCTTATTGAGAAGATGTGCAGTGCCTTTACTGTGCAGGAAGGGTTGTACCAGTACAGAGTGATTCCATTTGGGTTCCATGGAGCTCCTGCTATCTTTCAAAGATTGAAGAACCATATTTTACGGCCACATTGTAACTATGCAGCGCCCTACCTGGATGATGTGGTCATACAATAGCCTGGACTGGGCAAATCCCCTCTGTAAGGTACAAGCAGTACCAGATTCCATTAGTGAGGCAGGCATTACAACCTCTAGAAGTGTGTATAGGGGCTAGAGAAAGCCAAGTTCTTGAGAAATATTATTGGCAAAGGAGTAATAAATCCCCAATTCAACAAGGTGAAGGCAAGTATCTGTACCCTTCTTATTGAATAAGTCCTGTCATTTAATTTTTGTCTATACATACCATTTGTGTTATGCGCCAAGTATTATATATACTACCATTACTTACGTTTATTTATTTCTATGTATTATTATTATTTTATTTATTTTTTATCTTGTATTCTAGTTATGGTCTGACCAAGGGATTTTATCCCGAAACGCGTTACCATTGGACTTTCTTGCTGCTGTAATAAAAATATACATAATTATTCTCATTCTCAGCCTGTATCTACTTATTATCTTTCATCTCCAAATTTGGTTAATAGCACACCCACACATAGCTCCAAAACTAAAGGTTATGCAAGGTCACTTAATTATCATTTTTAGACACTCCCAGAAAGCACTGGTTTTGAGATGCACAGGAAGTGATTTAACCAGTTAAGGCTCTTTCCTGTTTTTTCATTTTCATTTTTCACTCCCCACCTTCAAAAATCTAAACTTTTTTATTTTTACACGTAAAGAGCTGTGTGATGGCTTGTTTTCTGCGTAACAAATTTCACTTCATAGTGATGGTATTTAATATTCCATGCCATGTTCTGGGAAGCGGGAAAAAGATTCCAAATGCAGTGAAAATGGTGAAAAAATGCAATTGCGCTGTTTTCTTGTGGGCTTGGATTTTACGGCTTTCACTGTACGCCCCAAATGACAGGTCTACTTTATTCTTTGGGTCGGTACAATTATAGGGATAACAAATTTCTATAGGTTTTATAATGTTTTCATTCATTTACAAAAATTCTTTTTATTTTGCCATCTTCTGGCGCTAATAACTTTTTTTTCTTTGGTGTACAGAGCTGTGGGTGGTGTCATTTTTTTGCGACATTTGATAATATTTTCAATGATATCATTTTTAGGACTGTATGACCTTTTGATCACTTTTTATATATTTTTTTATATATTTTTCAAAATGGCAAAAAAGTGCCATTTTCGACTTTGGTCGCTATTTTCCGTTGCGGGGTTAAACGCATTGAAAAACCGTTAATATATTTTGATAGATCGGGCATTTTCGACGCAGCAATACCTAATGTGTTTATGATTTTTACTATTTATATTTATGTCAGTTCTAGGGAAAGGGGGGCGATTAGAATTTTTAGGTTTTATTATTCTTTTTAACTTTTTTTTTTAATCTTTTTATTATTTTTCAGACTCCCTAGGGTACTTTAACCCTAGGTTGTCTGATCGATCCTACAGTATGGCAGTATATGGGGATTTTCCTCCTCATTCATTACAATGTTTTATCAGCACATTGTAATGAAGGGGTTAAAGAGGTAGACCCGAGGCTACCATGGAGACGGATCGGTGCTCCCCGATAACGTCAGGGGGAGCGACGATCCTAAGCAAGAT
This sequence comes from Engystomops pustulosus, assembly GCF_040894005.1. Lineage (NCBI taxonomy): Eukaryota > Metazoa > Chordata > Amphibia > Anura > Leptodactylidae > Engystomops > Engystomops pustulosus. The sequence goes on from NC_092412.1 coordinate 67,932,132, forward strand.
GGCGGCGCCCATGCGCGGGTGTTACCAGTAAGTCTTTGCTGCAATATGAAGCAAAGACTTACCGGCTATGGAGAGGGCTCAGCCCCGTGAGCCCTCTCCATGCAGTTAAACCAGTTAATGTTGTCCACACAACTTCCGGATATGGCACAACAATAAGTCACAACCCTTAATGACTATAAGACTTTAACTAGCCTAAGTGAAACAGAACCTTATCAACCCAATTAAGCTGCCACCAGTTCTCCTTTAATATAAACTCAGTCCTTAACGGGATTATATAGCTGGAGGAACCAACCAAGTAGCATGTATATAGCGAAGACACGGATGTTGGGGTTCGTGGATCGAGATAAAAGAGCACCACAGGTTAAATTTTATATTTAATTGCCTTAAGGGCACACAAGATAAACAGTACACACAATAGATATCTATATATATAGAGAGAGTACAAGTAGACTGGTAGAATTACAAGTATCAGCAATCCATATGTTAGTTACCTTATGTGTAGGCCTAATGGAACCTGGTAGTCCACACCTTAAGATCTTTCCTGCACTTGGTGGTAAATGGGTTCCAAGACAAAGACAAAAGCATCAGGGGTGTTCGGATTATATTAGGTGTAGACACACCTCTGCCTACCCCCAGGAGGGCTCATATGACCCTCCTACCTGGTATTAAGTCCAGAACCTTGGAGAAGTCATAGCTTCTCAAGAGAAAGTCATGGTTCTGGTATCAGTGGATGTGGGTCAATCCCTGTATCCCTGACCCATTTGCTATGGTCCCATCCCGAGATATGTATATCTCTGGACCCAAGAATGTTAAAACCTAATTAGACATATCAATATGATACGCTGGTGAAACAGGTTCCAATAATGTATTTGCCCATGGGCTGAGATGGACCATTACACCAAAACTGTCCCTAATCAACGTGTTGGTATGATATTTTTTATGACTGATGGTCTCTAGTTTAAAAATTGGAGGAAAGCCTCTGAGAGTCGCAGCAGCTGGGGAAATGCTTTGAAGCTCAGCCCCCTGCAGTGTTAGATAAGACTGTAGCTAGCTCCATTAGGCTAATTACAATGAGGCTTCTGGAAGGTAAGGGATATAGGTGGCTGGATGAACAGGGCAATATGAATCTGGCCTGTGAATCTCCCTTGTTCATCACAGAGTGCTTGGCTAATAAGTGGGAACTGGATGCCCTGAAATATAAGATAAGCAGGTGCTGAAGCAAAAATATAGGACAAGAGTCAAGGACAGAGCTGTCTCTCAGCAGATTAAACAAAATGATGTTTGAATCATGAGATCAATAGACATTTAACAATATAGCTTGCGAGTGTACAGCATGACCCCTGGCTAAGACAAGATGGCGTTCCGGTTGGACAAATGGGGGCTGTAGAGAGATTTATCTCTCACATGTTATAAATGCTGTCCCTTTAAGGTATTAATGTATGATGCTGTAAATGCAAGTATCACTAAGACTCCTGCACTGTAGGAGTCTATGGATACAGTTCTTCAGAGTGGCCTAAAAAGGGCAATTATTTCATATTTCCACCTGTCCCTTATAACAACACCATCTGATCCCTGTCTAAACAATCATTCATTTTTACTGTCTGACTGACCCTATTTCAATCAACATCCTCTCCCTTACTCCGTCTCTTCTTTGTAATTGCGATGGGACTTATGACCCTACCTTTTATACAGTAGGGTTACGTGCCCCACCTAGCCAATCACAGTTATGCTAAATTTGGGCATAGCTGTGGTTGCTACGGAGTTGACAGCTGAGAGCATTTCCAGCTTCTGGTCATGGGTGCCGAATCGGCCATCTTTAGTAAGGACCAAAATTCTGCAGTATACTATAGCAAGACACTATGTAGGATTAAAATGGACTGTATGCATCCAGCCCTATGGGGAGCTCAGTACATAGTAGTTATCACAGCTTATATCCAACTCAAGCAGGAAAAACCAGTTTGTGTTGAACTCTCAATAGTGGTGGCTAATGATGCAGAGATAAATCTTTGTATGCAGGAGAAATTCCCCATGCACCCCATACAAACTCTGTGAGCTGCTCTCATATTGGGGCAGATTTACTTCCCCGGTCCTGTCGCGATCCAGCGGCGCGTTCTCTGTCGAGGATTCGGGTCTTCTGGCGATTCACTAAGGTAGTGTGCCCGATATCCACCAGGTGTCGCTGCTGGGCTGATTTCCATCGGAGTTCACTGGAGTTCACCAGCCGTTGCTGGGTGCAGGTAAGCTCATGTCAAGCGACACTTTTTTAAAAAAAAATTCTCGTTTTTTTCCGGCGGCCACGCCCCCCGATTTCGGTTGCATGCATGCCGGCGCCGATGCTCCACAATCCAATCGTGTGCGCCAAAAACCCAGGGCAATTCGGCGCAAATCGTAAAAATTCGGGAAACCAGACAAAAAAAGACGATTTGGGCCCTTAGTAAATGACCCCCATTGTGTATTAAGACTGAGTGAATGTTATTTTTGAAGGGTGGGTTGGTAAATAAGTCAGAAAGGAAGATGTATCTTTTTTTTGAGAAAATATATTAGAAAGTTTCTTGTATTCACTTATAGTTCTACTGATTTATGCAAATATTGTGACCATTTAAGAAAAAAATTATTTTTAGAAAAGAAGTCTAACAATAGTTGTACTTTCACCTTGAAAAGTTTGCTCTGTCATAGTGTTTGTCTAAAGATCTGTTTGTTTTATACTTTGCAAAGCGCATCCGAACCTGGACAGCCCAATGGAAATCTGGAAATATGCTAATTAACAAATGGCGTATGTCATTTACGTAAAAGGGCCCCTGCTTACACAAGTAGCATAAATTACACAACACCAGAGCACAGATCTACAGTGTATTCTATGCAGGTTGGCACCGTGTTACTGCTGATCATTGTAACGTCTTTCTCGAGCAGCAGTGCCAGCTTTGAGTTTCTGCTGATGACACAGTGCCTAAGGGCTTATTCACACGACTATTCTTTATTTAACCGAAGCCAACAGTCTCCACAACTCTTCTCAATAAGGAATACATCCAAGCTTTTTTGGTTGATTCTGTGTACTTTGGCCATGTACATTAAAGTGGATTTCCCATGAAAGTGCTTGTTATTATAAGTCTCCAATGACAACTAAAGTGGACATTGTTATAGGTCCAGCAGGATTTATTACCTCCATCTCCCTCCCATACCCAGACCTCTTAATGGAACACCTTTCTATTTGTAGAGTAATACACCCCATCCCCCATCCATATATAGCTAGATAAACCTTTCCAGAGACTAAATTCCCAGCTTTCCTAGAAACAGCGATTATTAGGAAATACTGAATACACTTTGTAGCGATAAGACAGAAGAAGGAAACTAAATGGCCCTATATTCATTTTTCACTAGAAAGAAGATCTTTATGTACTGTACATCACTCTTACATATGTTTAGACATTTTATGGACGAAATGTAATCACAGAATATCAATCCTGTATGTTTCATGTTTAATTATAATAAGATGTCCACAAGATGGGGCTATTGTACTTTATTCATAAAAACATAACCAAGCGTGTATTCCTCTAGATATAATTGAGGCAGGGGCTACAAAGTGACCCCAGAACTGGTCGCACTAGTAATGATCATTGTGTTGCCCTACAACTAATACTATTATATAAAACCAAATTGTGACCCTGAGCTTGCTGCATCCATTGTGTATCAATTTCAATGTCATTCAATTCCTTCACATCAATTGCATTGTTGGAGAACAGTGTGGGAACCTTTGGTTGTGCAATGACAATTCGCCAAATACTTACTCATAGATCCAGGCACGTGACTGTTGTAATCTTCTTTTATGTGTTATCCATGGCCTCCTTATCCAACTATCTCAATGGGGGAATTTATTAATTTATGAATCTAAAATTCCTTATCAAGAACTTTTTAGGGGACATATTTGGGTGGGAAATAGTACATGTGCCACTCTTTTCAGGAGAAAAAAATCCATGAAATTCTAGGTGCCAGGGATACAATATTGTAACCCTCTGAAGTGCACCCCCCCTCCAGCTTCCTAGCCAGCATGCAACAAGGAGATGCTGGAGAAAGATGCACAGGGGGGGCTTTAATATTGACTTTATCTATAGCTATATTTTGGAAAGCAATAATATGAACTAATGTTCATGTTATTAACCCTCTCCTATCCACAACAATCGGAGAGCACACTTGCTCTGATTGTCATGTATTGAGCAATCATTTTTTACGTAATGAGGGAGAGGATGAACATTTAATCCTCTTCACCCAATGTGGCTACATATTAACACTGCGATCCAGGACTTGTGCAAAAGTCGCGTGTAATATAACAAGCACACATTTATAAATAAAGTTTTTATTTCACACCATTTCTCTATTATTTATACCGATGTTATAGCGTTCTTACTCAAATTCTTATGAACTGTAGCAGGTTCCGTTATTGAGCTGCTTATACAATGGCGTGCATATTATGCTTGTCTAAAAGGGACCTTTGTTATCTCATAAAGAAGATGTACACTTTTTAATTTGGTTACCGTCAGGGCTGTGGAAGCAGTGCGCCAAACCTCTAAATCCACCTCCAACTTCTATGACAGAACTTCGACTCCAACTCCTGCTCCACCAAAATGGTAACCGACTCCACAACCCTGTTTTTCTGGTCGCTCGAACAGTGCATGAGATAAATGCAGCCATTCCTTCCCACTACCTTATTCCTGTAATAGGAGCTTCCCTCCTGAGCATGTACATAAAGTGCAGAGCACATTCATCTCAACTTAAATGGGGATCAGGGGTACGCAAGCCTCACCAACAGACCAAACACAGCCTGTCATGCTGTGAGTTGCGGTCCACAACTTGCTGAGAGTCAGAGTCCAATGAGCACTTCCATAACTGATGTAAATGTTCAGTAGTGAACATTTGTGTCCTGACTCCTGACACTGTGTGCATCAGGGTCAGGACCCAAAGCAGAGCGCATGCATGAGAGGACCCACGAGTGGTAAGTATGTGTCAGCTGTACTGTACAGCTCCCGGGTCCTGATGCCACAGCATACAACCAGCACTGAACACAGAGCAGAGCGGCACATGGAGAAGAAGCTGTTGTTACTTTTTAATTTGTTTAATTTCTATATTTGGCAGGTAGTGACTTAAGACTAGCTGAAGCAGATTTTTGGTTATTTCAGTTTTAGTGATTTTATGATGATTTATTCATGTGAACATATGACTATGAGGTATCTATGAACTCTACACATGTTCATTTATTATAATTAGAAGATGTGATACAAAACATTTTCTTTTTCCGGCAACTGCTTTGCCATCAATGTAAATTTTATGCATTTTTTTTGTAATTTTTTACACTTTGAAAATTGCAGAAAGGTGCCTATGTCCATAAACTCCTTGATGCAATTTTGAAAATTGAGCAAGTAACGGCTTTCAGAAAATATATGGTTTGTTGAGGCTTTGTACAATTCTTTATGTTGTATTTTTGGTTTCTTTTGTACATTTCAAAATTGTAAAAATTGATCTGGCCAATAACGCGACAAAATTTCCAGAAACATCTGGCAGGGAAAGGGTTAATCACTGCGTCTGATGCTGGGAAATTCATCTGGCGTATTATAAGACTGGCTAGTCGTACCTTGCACCTCCCATTATTTGGCCAAGTTTAATGCACCACAATAATAAATATTTTGGGGCTTCCGCTAAATTTTTTGCCGTACAGTCGGAAAAATTTGTAAAAATGGTCTAAACTGGACTTAAGGCATCAGTTTTTTACTCCAGAATTCTGGAGCAGACTATTTGATACTTTTTTGGTGGAAAAAAAATCATTGCAATTCATACACAAGTTGTATTTGTAAAGGTCACATATGAGTTAAAATGACATACTAAAATCTAATTACCGTAGTTCTCAGGTTCCTTATTGAAGGTTAGTGCGGGCCTATAGGCTGCATGTGCTATTGTTCTGTGCATACAAGGAACATACAGGAAGTTTCCTGGTCTTGTGTTCTCTCTGTGACATACTAATATATAGTATTTTATATCATTATATTAATTATATTTGTTGTGGTAAGGATGACCTTAACTGACCAATTTGTCAGGAATAATGCGTCTCTGTGATATGCAGGTTGTAAAAGTGATTTAGAGAATAATAGGTTAGTTTATTAATTAATTTTCTACCTGTTCTTAAAACTGGAATGACAGGCTATAGGTAACTAGACTCCTAGTATTTGCCCCTAGGCTACTGCAATGATGTGGTTGACTTATTGGCACCATACATGTCTCTTTATTTTAGACTTAACTGCAAAGTTGTGTTTCTCCTAATTTCTACAATGGCCATGATGTATTATGATGCAAGCTCATACGAGAACAGAAAATGACACATTTGACGGGTCTCTAAGAAAGTGATATATTAGCAGCAATTAAAAATGAGGAAGGAACAGTTACCCCTTATATGAATTACACATCCCTCAAATGTCTTATAGCCAACAAAGCTTCAGGGCAATTAAGCTTTGCCAGAGAATACCAGTCAGTTTAGCATTTTGCGGAAGTGAGACTAGGTCTAGAACAGAGAAGAGTGTTGATTTTATTTATAGACGTAATATAGTTCTTGACAATGTTCCTCATTTTTAACCACTGCAAAACCTAAGTGATAAGCGAGACACATGGGATAGTTTTACAGCTCTACATTAACATTGCAATTGTTGGTGTAAATACAATTTATAGAGCCGTGTTTAGGTTGAGACAGTGGTTAGGGTATGAGCTATACTACAGGGGGTTTAGGCCATCTCTGGAGGCTTCCCTTACAAGCAGCAGCAATGCAGTAATAAGTGAGCAGCTCCCTCCAGAGCCATAGTACACATTTATTATATTGGTAGAGGATCCCAGAACACTACTTCTACACAAATTAGTAGCGAATGGACTGGAAGAACATAGTATACCCATAAAAAATGTCTCTCTCCCTGGGTTTATGTTTATGCGCAATGCATTATGTGTAAAAGGGAAAAAATATAATTGACAAACAGTTTTCACATTAGAAGTGGCAAAACTATGAGACAGAATAATAAAATATGGCACATGGTTGAAGACAGACAATCTCAGACCCTCTTTTTAAAATCTATAAACTATAGGCCCCTCTTTAACTCTTTCAATAATAATAATTCTATTGTTCTATAGCAGTGGTGGCGAACCTATGGCACGGGTGCCAGAAGTGGCACTCGGAGCCCTCTCTGTGAGCACCCAGGCCATCACCTAGCACAAAGGCCACCATTCAGGACTCAAGACCTGCTTCTGCAATCAAGAGCAGCCCAGGACGTGCCACGTTCAACGTTATTATAAAGTGACTTGAAGTGCAGGAGGAGCTAGGAGGTTTGGACATTGGATTATCATTGTAGTCCATTTTCCAGACCTGTGATTCATCCTATTAAGGGAACGCTAGAGGGAAACTACAATAATAATCCAAATTACTCCTTCTTTCTACTGTATTTGTGTCAGGATGCTAATACATTTGAAACCTGTAAGTTACTTTAATTTGGCACTTTGTGAAAAATATGTAACTTCTGCTTGTAGTTTTAGGCACTCGGTCCCTAAAAGGTTTTCCATCACTGTTATATAGTGTACACGGATTACGCAGAGCTGCACAGAGCTTGCCAAATCGGTCAAATCTAATCAACCTACCAGTATGTTTTGGAGTGTGGGAGGAAAACGGAGGACCCGAAGCAAACCCACGTAAACACGGAGAGAACATACAAACCTTTTGCAGATGTTGACCCTGGGACTTGAACGGAGGTCCCCAGCACTGTATTCAGTGGAAATTTTAAATCATCAATTACATTTCTGTTATTAATTTTTTTTTTTTAGGGAAAATAACAAAATGTAAAAAAAAAACGGAAATATAAAACTGACCATTAGACCTAGGCTACATTCACACGATGTGTGCCCGCCGTACCGTAGAAGGGTGGGCATACGAAGGCGCTGGGGAGAGGAGGAGGAGCACTGCTCACCCACGCCCCTCTCCATAGTGATATATGGCGTACGGTGCCGTATTCCGGGGAAGGATAGAACATGTCCTATCTTTCTCCTGGCTACGGAATGGTACGGTGCCAAACATGTGCAGCACCGCACTGCTGTGTATGGGGGATGTATATATGCCGTATATATGTTGGTCGTATATATATATAGGGCGGCACGGTGGCTGAGTGAGTAGCGCTTCTGCCTTGCAGCACTGGGGTCCTGGGTTCGAATCCACCCAGGTCAACATCTGCAAAGAGTTTGTATGTTCTCTCCGTGTTTGCGTGGGTTTCCTCCGGGTACTCCGGTTTCCTCCCACACTCCAAAAACATACTGATAGGTTGTTTAGATTGTGAGCCCCATGGGGACAGGGACCAATTTGACATGCTTTGTGCAGCGCTGCGTAATCTGTGTGCGCTATATAAATAAAGAATTATTATTATTATTATTATATATGCCCCCCCATACGTTTGTGGGAATATAGCCTTACACTGTAATAAACTGGAATTGTTGGGATACCCACTTGATGGAAACAGGCTACAGCAATGGCCGACATGAAAAGATATGATTGCTAGGTTCTTATTTGCTACTGAGTTGCAGAGACTCATTTCTAGTACTGGTATACTGTACAAATACTGCAGTATAGTAAACGTTCCTTTCAGAGAGTGCCTTACAGATTATAAAATCCATAATTAACATCTTGTCTATGGGAATTTACAACTAGCTGTGTCACTCTAAGTTACCATAAACTGAAACACAGCAGTATTCTATACTTACTTAAGGACAGCGCTGGGTGTGATAGGCTCAAGTGGTTGGTGGTGCTAAATGAAGATAGTAAAGCTTTTGTAACACAGGAATAAAAATAGCTACCAAGTTAAAAAAAAAAACTCATAATCGCATTCCACAATTATTTCCTTTACTTGACATGAATGTGAACTTTCAGTTCCCATCCTACTTAATCTCTATTCATATAAACATAAGTATATTTAAGGCTTAACATATTAGAGTCATCTTTCTGTTATAACTAGAACATAAGTAGAACATAGCAATGGTTAAATTAACTTCCATTCTTAAGGGTTTTAAAGAAATAGAAATAAATTAAAAAGTATATTGGATCTTTAACTGCAAATGTTATCAAATACATTATAATGAACATCCTATATACCATATAATACGATATTATTTAATTCTCCAGGTCATTATAATTCTGGAGATACCAAATTTGTATATTTGTCATTTCAAGACTTCTAATAATTTTATCTTTCTGTCTTTAGGGCTGTGTTTCAGCCAGTATTTATGGAACAGATCACAGGGGTAAATCGATCTTGGCTTGTATGCAAATTTTTTGGCATACAAGCCTTGAAATACTCATAATTCCTGGTGTACATGCAGGAATTGCGATTATTTCCCACCTTACACCGCCCCTACACCAAGTAGCCGTGATGGGGAGTGTGCCTGACAGCGAAGTGGGTCCCCGGGTTTTGCAGGCACCTGCAGTTCTATACCAGACAGCGAATTCTACAGCAAGTGCAGCCAGCCGCCAGATATTGCAGGAGATTAGAGCCCCCTGATATATCCGATGTGACGGAGAGGTGGAGGGAACATCATATGTTTGTGCGTCTTGTACCAACTTATGACAAATTCCTCCCATAGCTTTTATTGGTTATTTTTGGGGGTTTCTATGGATTTTTTTTTTTTTTTGTGGTGGCCAATGAATTATTTTATGGCTTTTACCATGGGGACTAAATATTGTGCAGATGGGCTCACTTGTAATGGACTTTTATTCTTTTTTATATTTTATTTTTATTTTCTTTAATTACTTTACCCCAGTTTTAATTGATGATTTGATTGCTGGTATACATTAACTAATACATTGCACTACTCTTGTACTATTATAGTTTTACTGACAGTCAGCTTATCATAGTGATAACAGACCCGGGACCTTAGATAGGCCCCCAACTGTCCTGCTATACAGTCAGCACAGATCACTACTGTCTTCAGAGATAAGTGAAACACTTACAGTTTCGGACCGGCCCATTGGTGGACTGGTGATTCAACTGGTGGGCCCCGGTGCACCAAGCACTATGGCACTAGCATCCATCCCCATCAGAGGCCAGTGTAACGCTGGCAACAGGTTCCATCTCTGGCCGCAAGCTTACCTGCAGCCAACGTGTCTGGCCATGCTCCAGCTCCCTTAGGGTGCAGACGCTATCTCTATCTCTTTCTTGAAGGAGCAGGACATGTTCCAGCAGTGTTGTCCCAGCCAATCAGGGTGCACTTACAGTCATTTAGTCTGGCAAGCCCTTGCTCCACTTGTTTGAGCAATGGTTTCTAGTTTGCTAGTATTGCCATATATTTTTTTTTTATTGATTTACCGTGTGTGACCTCTGGTTTGTTCCTGATTCTGTTCTTGCTCCGTGCTCCCTGGTATTTGACCCAAGCTTGTATTCTGAACCTGCCCTGACTGCCTCGACCCTCTGTCTATTCTCAACTTTGCTAGTACGCTGCCTGCCCAACTTCGGACTGGCATTGACAACCCTGTCTCTGTGCCTGCTGGGCCAGCTGCTTTCCTTACTGGGAATGCGACAGGAGGACCTTGCGACCTCTCCACAGCGAAGTCCAGATCCATGTACAGGTGTTAAAGGGTGAATACCTGAGAGGTCCAGTGATAATACACTTAGTGTGTGGCCCAAAGTCAAACCAGTTGGATAACACAGTGGGTCCACAACCTGCTGCTTGCTATAGACAGTATTAGCAATAGGATTTTACACGGCCATAACTAAACTAAACACTTGAGTACTATTCTTTAAGCAACATCCATCAATATCATCTGCATTGATAAGACTTTTGACAACGTGAGTGCCTACACAAACAAACATCCAATCCAACCTTGCATGAGCTGATGCATGATGATGTCACATGGCTGCGCATCCTCTACATCCTTCCTGCCTGCAGCAGAGGGATTCCACTGGTTCATGTCCAAGTTTGTATAAAGTAAAAAAAAGTGGAAAAATAAGTTTAGAACATTTTTAAAATAAATAAATAAAACACAAGCCCATAAAGTATAAAAATCACAAATACACAAAAACCACATATTTGGTATCACCAATTTTGTAACAATTAGTATAATAAAACAGAATCATTATTGGACACGCAAGGTGAACACTGTAAAAAAAAAATGAAAACTTTTTTTTTAAAAATGCTCAAAAATGTGATCAAAAATGTTAAATGCCTCAATATAAGGCTGAAAAGAACAACTCTTCCCAAAAAAATGCAAAAAAAAAACCTTTCACCAGACTTTGTAGTCAAAAATAAAGCTACGCTTCTGTAAAGATAGTGATGCTAAAAATTAACAATATTTTCTCCAAATTAGCCATATAAATTAGGTATTTCCATAATCATGGTGACCCACAGACTTTTTTTTGTCATTCAATTGATTGTGAATGTTAATTTTCTGCCAAAGATGAATGTATTGTCCATATAAATGACAAATTCTAGATCGAACCTCCATTTTGTTTTTACCACTGTAAAACACTTAAAGGGTTAACAAACTTCTTAAAAGTGTTTTTTCATACGTAGAGGGGTGTAGTTTAAAAATGGGGCCTATTATTTAGGCCTCACAGTCAATTGAAAGTTGAGCATGCCTCTAAGTCTAATAAGTGGATGCTTAAAAAAACCATGCAAACATAAAGCGGATGTTTGGGAAATGTAAGTTATAACTTAATTTGGGTGGTATGACTATCTGCTTTAAAAGTAGAAAAGTTAGAATTATGAAAATGGAGATATTTTTGCCAATTTTTTTTTTCATACTTGAACACTAAAGATATCAACCATATATTTAAACTACCATATATACTTGAGTATAAGCCTAGTTTTTCAGCACAAAAAAATGTGCTGAAAAACCAAACTCGGCTTATACTCGATTAAAAAAATATATGTTTTACCAGGTTTTTGTGGTAAAATTAGGGGCCTCGGCTCATACTTGGGTCGGCTTATACTCGAGTATATACGGTAATTTGAAGTACAATATGTTGCAAGAAAACAATCTCAAAATCCCTTGGGTATGTAAAAGCGTTCCAAAGCTATGAAAAATGTCTCTGCGTCCTTGAGGCCAAAATAGGGGTCAATATATTGAGTGGTCGTAATATAGTTTTTAATATATGTAGGGGCACAGTGTTGTTTTGCTATGGGAGTAAATGGGTGCAGCAGTGGTCAGGCGCTGGAAGTAAGACAGCTAGTGCCACAGGTGAACAGGAGCACCAGAGGAGGTGAATATAAGATTTTTAGAGTGTTTATAGCCCACCCAAGCCATATTTAAACATTTTGGAAACCCACTTTAATTGATTGTTTCTCAGAAAGGTCACTTTAAAGACATTAGATTGTTCCGAGTCTGAATGGGTCCTCAGTTAATGGAACATAAACCTGTTAATCAGGTAAGGGCTTGATGATTTGTATAGGCAAAACACAGATTCATCAAGACTTAGGTGCTAGATGTCTATCTCTGTTTACTGTTTTGGTTACCTGTTGTGCTGATTGGTCATCTGTTTGCCTGAAATTATAGGCTTATCCAGAGAAGGGTTTTCCATTTGCCCACCTTATTTTTGATCACTTATTGGTCAAAAATCTTTTCTCATATGCAGGCAATGATATAAAAATTACTCACATCTATCTTGGTTAGGGTGTGTGATCACAGCCATGTGCACAGGGTAGTTTGTAGTCCGTTTCAGCTGGGTGGAGAGAACTGCTCACTTCTCCCATCTCCATAGAAAAGGAGTATCCACAACACAAATCATGGCAGAGAATGGACTTTTCGTATATGTTGTGGCACGGCCGCCCAACTTGGTCATGGTGCCGTGAGACATTAGCACACCGACCATGCACAATAGAGGTCTATGGGGCTATGAATTGGCTGCAGTTTGTGTAGCCAGCTTACAGACAAAAGAAAATATTGTGTACATGTAGCCTTAAAAGGGTTGCCCAGCCTTTAATATAATTATTTATACTGTTGGGGAGCTGTAAAAGAAAAATAAAATTGTTCCTGTTGTCCCTTGCAATCTGTCATTGCTGTGCTGTTGTTTGTTTACAGATGCAGAAACGCCCATCCGTCCTATACTGTGCACCACATACAGCATTAAATCTGGTCAGACAGGAGTGTCTGTATCTGTAAACAAACAGCGGCATGACACTGACAGACGGAAGTGTGAGACAACGGGAGCAACGGAGACAGTAAACCAGTTATGTCTTTTTTTAAAGGCTAGACAAAACCTTTAACCTGGAATCTAAGGCAAGCTTAAAGGAAAACAACCACTTAGTATATCAAAAAACAAACTATAGATACTGGGCAGATTTACTTACCCGGTCCATTCGCAATCCAGCCCGGTCTCGGCGCTGGATCCGAGTCCGGATGGGATTTATTAAGGCAGTTCCTCCAGAACACACTGGAATACACTGAGCCGGGCTGAGTGAAGGTAAGTGCAAGCTCCGCGACACATTTTTTTTTTTCTGAATCCGTCGGGTTTTCGTTCGGCCACGCCCCCGATTTCCGTTGCGTGCATGCCAGCGGCGATGCGCCACAATCCAATCGCGTGCGCCAAAATCCCGGGGCAATTCAGGGGAAATCGGCGCAAATCGCAAATATTCGGGTAACACGTCGGGAAACCGCGAATCGGGCCCTTAGTAAATGACCCCCACTGTGCTGGTCTTTATTACAATGTTTACATACCGTAATCACCTAGAAAATGTCTTTTTTTAATTAGTAGGCATGAGTGTGGGGACAAGATATCTGGCATTTCGGGCTGCTAATTATACACACTGTCAGTAGTGGATCCTCTGTTCAAACGCAGGTGATGATGTAAGCTGACACCTGGAACCGGAGTCTAACTGGTACCCAGTTTCACCAGAGCCCGCCCCAAAGCAGGTTGGACTGGTACTCGTGGTCAGGGACAGGCAGGAGGTCAAGACAGGTAGCACAGGTTTGGAGTCGTGGACATAGCAATAGGTCAGGACAGGCAGCACGGAATCGGAGTCAGGAAAGGAATCAAGGACACAACAGGAAATCTGAATAAATGCAGAGGGCTTGGAATACAGCTTTCTCTCAGGCATGAAAGCACATGGATCCGGCAGGGAACATAGAAAGGGGCTGGAATTCATTAGGGCAGCGAGCTGGCCAGCGCTGGCATGCTGGCCCTTTAAATTTTACAGAGCCAGTGCGCGTGCACCCTAGGACACGGAAGCGCGGTCATTACGGGGATCACCACTGGAGCCAGGACAGGTGAGACCAGACGCTGAGGCACACAGAGGTACACGGGTGCGTCTGTGACCCAGGAAATGGGTCACAGGAGCACCCGTGACACACGCCACTCGCACCTCAATCTCCCAGTGACGTCAAGCGAGAGATGTGCATAATTAGCAACCCGGAGTGCAGGGGCAAGATGTCCGGCACTCCGGGTTGCTAATTAAAAGTCTGTCAAGAAATGTCAATATTTAAGAAGACCAGCGCCAAGTATTTGTAGTTTGTTTTTTAATATACCAAGTGGTTGTTTTAATACTGCAACACTGTATTTAGTAACCTCTAAAATCTCAAAGAGAAGGTGTCTTTGTGCAAAAAGTGTTTTGATACAAGACAGTATTATCCTCATAGAGCAGTGATGGCAAACCTTTTAGAGACGGAGTGCCCAAATTAGAACCACGACCCACTTATTTATTGAAAGGTGCCAACACAGAAATGTAATTTGTGATTTATAATCCCATAGCACCACCCCGAGGACACCAATAAAGCAGAAAATAGAAGAAATGTGGATGATCAATGTACCTTCCCTCCAAGGTCCCATAAACAGGGAGAATTGTCAGGGCCGGAGCAGGAGCTACAATAATAATCCAGATCTGTCCAAACCAACCAACTCCTCCAGTAGTCCCAGGCAGCGCTGTCACTTTAAAATAGCTCTGTGCACAGCAAGTCCTGGGCTGTTTGGAACTGCAGGAAGATACCTGGAGTCTTCTCTGGTAATGGCCCGGGTGCCCACAGAAAGGGCTTTGAGTGCCACCTCTGGCACCCGTGCCATAGGTTCGCCACCACTGTCATAGAGGGTGATTCAGTTAAAAATTATGACCTATCGTACATTATTCATTCATCATTTATATCATATCCCAAAGAGTTAACTATTAGTAACATAAAGGGATATCAGTTGTCTCAAGGGGGTATGGTCACTTTTGCATCTTAATCATGCATTATGATAAACAGGTCACAAAAGTTGACAAGAATGCTATAGACATTCCGGAATCCTTCCATTGCTACATGATACATTTTAACTGGGAAGTTTGATACAGGCTGTACAGTGGGGCCTGCATTCGGATCTGAGCACTGGTTGTTTTACAAAAGCAAGGAAAGCCAAGAAAGTCAGGATGTTACAGTCAATATGCATCAATAGTAGCAATGTTTAACAGGAAAATTAAATGACAACCATTCCCAGTTACACACGCATTGGTTAATAGAGAATCCATCGCCTATTGAATAGAATGTATCCCTTCAATATTAGTAGGAAAGTTGTCTTGGCACTAATACAGGCAGTCCCCGGGTTACGTACAAGATAGGGTCTGGAGGTTTGTTCTTAAGTTGAATTTGTATGTAAGTCGAAACTGTATATTTTATAATTGTAGTTCCAGACAAATTTTTTTCTTGCCCCAGTGACAATTGGAGTTTCAAAATTTTTTGCTGTAATTGGACCAAGGATTATCAATAAAGCTTCATTACAGACACCTTACAGATGATTATTGTAGACTGGGACTATAATAAAGCATCCACAGAGCTTCACCAGAGGTCACAGTGGGCAGAGGGGTCCGTCTGTAACTATGGGTCGTCTGTAAGTCGGGTGTCCTTAAGTTGGGGACCGCCTGTATTGGCATCATTGGGCAGTATCCTGCCCTCGCTGGATAGCTGTGAAGGGTTTGTTTCCAATATTGTTGGTGAGGTCATTTATTTCCAGCCCACATATTTCGTAATGAACTTTCACCCCAGTTAGTTGGCATGGAAACTCTGTTTACACAGTAACCGGGTTGGATCAATCTTATAGATAGACGCCTCCAAAAGGAAAAGCGATATACAGACACACATATAACTGTTGCTAAGCAACACTTAGCATGAAGAGTCTCTCTATGACTAAAAAGGATCCATTTAACTAAAACATAAATAATCCCTTCATTATACATCACAGGATATAGTGTATATACACTATGTATACAGAGTCATTCTTCTAAATTAGCTCTGTACAATCTCCTTTTTAGGATCATTACTATTCTTGCTGTCTGATCATTGTATTTTGCTGGCTTAAAAGAACATTTCTGCAATTATTGGACTAGAATAACATGTCTGAGTATAGTAGGGGCAGGAAAAAGCACACCACCACATATGTAAAAATAAAGCCATCAAAATTCGTGTAATGCATAGGATTGATAGAAGCATTTTGCTTGTTAAAGAACTTGATATAGGCAGGGGTGCAGTTATGTGGGGTGAAAATGCATCAAGAACATATCTCATCTCTCAGGGGTAGGGGTGCCCAAACTTTGCCTGTACCTGGTTATTAGATCCAGGGGGATTTCAGTGTTTGCAGGAAAGTTTGTCTACATCACTAGTTGAACAATGTCCTTGCTGTTAATTACATAACAGTCAACTGTCTTGTTTTAAATGACTGTCCTATGGGCTTATCTTGTTGCCGCATAGCAAATCTGGGAATAAGGCCCTCTATACAAGGTGACACTTTCAGGAGCATGTTTCAAAAGGGTGACATAATGCATACACATTACAATACAATGCATACAGTTATTTCATAGTACTGTACAGGGATATTCAACAGTCATGTCACAATACAGATATACACACTACACCAGAATTCTGGCATAGACTGCACATAAATACATCTACAAACTAGTTACACATGTATTTATGAAGTGTTTGTGCTAGTATTGTGTCGTGGCCGCACTATCCACGCCGCAACACATTACTGTGCTCAGAAAGGGGTGCTCCGGTGCATACTCTCACCGGCCGCCACATTTATGCCAAGATCCGATCTTCATGAATGTGTCACCCACTGAATGATGTGCAATTGCCTTAGTATTAGTAAATGAGGGCCACATTGATGTAAAGGTTAACACACTCCGTGATATTACACTAAAAGAATTATACTATAGATACAGTGATGTCACAGTATGGAGATATTCCTTGGTGTCTCC
Source organism: Engystomops pustulosus (assembly GCF_040894005.1). Lineage (NCBI taxonomy): Eukaryota > Metazoa > Chordata > Amphibia > Anura > Leptodactylidae > Engystomops > Engystomops pustulosus. Next base: position 67,949,349 of record NC_092412.1, read on the forward strand.
CGACATCTCAGCAAACACTGGAAAAAGGTTTTCCGGCATTCACTGGCTAAGGTTGTACACCAAAATGTATTAAAGCAAATACATTGTGCTCCCATACTGTACAGGAAATATTTATAATATAAAGTTGTATATGGAATACCCATGTTACATAGACACATGACATTTATCTGCGACAGACAGATGTGAATGTATTTTAGTACAAGCAGCTTGTAGTTTATATAATATGCCTCATTGTCATCATACCATGTCTGGCAGTAGTGTAGATCTGCTACAAAAATAACAAAAGCTGGACACCGGAAATGTGTAAGTAAATATTGCGTTACCATGAGAAGAAAACATCAATTAGTTATATTTATGAAAAATTCTAACAGTTTTGTTTCATAGTAATTAATAGTCACAGGACAGACTTCAATATTGGGAAGCATTTGGCATCAAACATTAATTAATCATCTCACAAAGTACAAAGACTTACAATCTTTCTTGTAATATATACAGTGGGTAAAATCAGTATTGAACTCCAATTAAGTAAATAAGTAAATATATTTCTTTATGTACTTTTGACATTATGTTTGTCACAGGTGCTCCTGCGACCCATGGTCCCGGGACGCAGGAGCACCCGTGTGCCTCCCTGTTCCCTGGTATATAAATGACCAGCATCTTCCCTTATGCCCTGCCGGATCTCTGAAAAAGCTTTGATGCCCTGTGCTCGTGTTGTGAATTCCCGTTGTGACCCCTGTTCCGTTCCTGACTATGCTCCTTTGCTGCCTGCCCTGACCTTCTGCTTTGCCTTTGACGTTGATCCTGTGCTACCTGCCTCAACCTCTTGCCTGTCTCCGACCACGGTTCTGCCTCATGACTCTTTACCTCACCTTGGCAGCCACCGCAGACAAAGTCGTGCCTGTGGTGCGACGTGGTGGTACCACGCGCCGCATCAAGTCCAACCCGCTTTGCGGTGAGCTCTGGTGAAAACCGGATGCCACTTAGGCTCCGCTCCCTGGTGTTGGCTTACGGCATCGTTCGCGGTGGTACAGCAGATCCATTACCACTGAATCTTGATAATGTTCTCACTGAATGTCGGAAACACTCTTCCACACAAACATCACCCTTGTAGATGGCAGCACATCTTTATCAAAAAAGTCTAAGAACATTTCTGTATTCATACTTCATTCAATTATATGGAGTTTGCCTGTTCTGTTTGCTGGAAAAAAAACAGCCCCACACGATAATGTTCCAACTTCCAAACTTCACTGTCGGTATGCTGATATTGGGGTGATATGAAGTACCTTTTGGGCTCCAAACATGGTTTGGAGTATACCAGGCTCCTCTGGCCAGACGACATTCATTGCATTGCATCACATCGCACTGCATTGCATCTGCCTATTTCATGGTTTTCTGTAGTTCTCTACAGGTGGTCCATGGCTTTTAGACAACACTTTTGATAATTATTTTCATGTCTGTTATCTTTCTGGGGGCACCTGGTCATGGCTGATTTTTGGTGAAATAATGTTCTTTCCAACAGTGCTCGCTGCAAGCTTCCATAGTTTAGAAATAGTTCTGTGCCAATTCCATCAGCATGTTTTACAACAATAAGGTTGTGAAGGTCTTTAGACAACCTATCATGTAATTTTTCTTGAGTGGCAGTTTGGTAATGAGACATGTTTTATTAAGTCATCCGTTTAATCAGCTGTGATTAAGTGGCAGGATAACTTTTAAATTACTGATAGATTTTAGCTGGTGTCATAACTTTCCATGGTGTTTTGCGCCTCTCTTTCTTCATGTTTTCAGTACTTTTTCTCTTGTGTCTGTCAGGCACCAGCCCTCTGGACCACTGCGGACGATGATGTAAGCCAACACCTGGGACCGGAGTCTAAGTGGTACCCGGTTATGACCAAAGCCAGCTACAAAACGGGTTGGACTTCCTGTGGCGCAGTACCACCAGGTACGACAAGCGCGACTTTGTCCGCAGTGATAGCCAAGGCGAAGTACAGAATCATAAAGCAAACTTTCTGTCTAGTGAGATTTTCATGACAAAAGCAGCTTGAGAAATATATTCAGACAATTATTGAGATGTTCAATGCTTATTTCAAAGTTTATATCTTTTGTCAACCAAAAGTCACAAGATTTCTTAAGTTTTTCTTTTTAAAGTCATATAAATTGTGAGCCCTTACTTGTGTTAGTTCACTTTACTTATTTTCCTATTTGGTTTTTATACAATTTATGTGAACCCTATTTCATATGTGCTGTGCTATGTAATTAATGCTTTTCTATAAATAAATATCAATAATAAGAATAAAGTCTTTGAGTTTGTGAAGATCCACATAATCCACACTCAATCATAGGGAAAAATAAACTTAACCTTACCGGCTAAGTATACATATACAAAGAAACATGTATGCTTGAGTCTATGTTTATGGCCACTGGTCTGGATGGAACTGAAATTCATAAGGCTGGTTTTCTGCAATATCCTGAGGCATATTCAATAAAGGAATTTTACCTCTAAAAGAAATCTACCATCAAAATCTAGCGTGGATAAACCAGGGACACTTAATCATCGATTACGAAACTTTTAAAATGATGCTAATGTCCCCTCTCTGCCAGTCATGTCTTGAGGGGAGATCCACTTGGCCTTATGAGATAACATAATTAGCACCTGGTCTGTGGACCAACTGCCCCAACTCCCCCTATGTGCGTTTCCTGTCCTAATCAACAGGATTGTTAATTGGTTTCCTCTGTCCCTTCAATGGAAATGTGTCTCTTAAATGTAATTTTAAAATGACCCCGGTATCATGACTCCAGTCTGTGATCATGTGTCTCAAAATGGCTACTTAAGAACATGACAAAATAATACTTCAAAAAAGACATAGTCATAAAGCAAATATTTTAATTTCTGTTCAACATATCTGGATCAGCATTCTCTAATAATCCTGTGGTGACAAGCACCCAGGATTTCAGAGTTGGGGAGCCAAGAAAATGGTGGGAAATGTGGTGGTTATATCTTCTTCTCAGAATAATTTGGAAAAATGTCCCAACTTTCCACCTTGATTCAGGTGTAGCCATGCCAATTCAATTTGTAAGAGGTCTGTGTTTTCTTAATTTTATTTCCCTTTTTATTTTACTGTTTGTTTTTATGTATGTCTGTTATTTCACCATTTTTGTAACTATTAAGCATTGTGCCCATTTTGCATAATAAATTGTAATTTAATACGTTTTTCCTGGCGCTATATAGGTAGAGGTTAATTAAAGCTGTATTACCATGTGAGTATCTGTGAGCTAGTAGTAGCTATAGGCAGTGTGTGTCTGTGTGCTAGCAGTAGCTATAGGTAGTGTGGGTCCAGGTGATATGTACGGCACCTAAAGGAGTGTGTATCTGGGTGTATGTGTGCATTCCTGGTGTGGGCGTCTCGTAAGCCATAATTGTGAGTGGTTGCAGCTGTGACAAGGTGTGGGCGTTTGACTGTATCGTGCAGAGTGGTTCTGTGCAGTGGCTTTCCATAGGCATGTAAGTGGTAGGGGGTACACAGTTTGGTTGTGCGGCCCCTGGACTGTGCATGCATGGTATGTAGTGTCTGGGATTCGGATGCGTTTGTTTTCCCTGACACGAAAATTGAGTTGACTGGGTGTGCTGTGTGGTAGGGAAGCAGGAATTGGCGTAAGGACGCCATTTTGCATAAGTGGGTTGAGCTTAAGGGCTAATTTGCGTGGGTCCCTGGCGTAAGTGCAACCCGTGGAGGGGATTTGTTACATTAATAAACAATGCTAATTACTTACTAATCCGTCAGAACTTGAGTACTTCCTGCTGTATCCTCAGTGCTGAGGGAGCAGGGGGAGGGTGAGACAATGTAACAGTCTGTAAAGCCAGATCTCACAGTGGCTATGGTAGCCCCTTAGGCTAATTTATAAATGTAGATTTAGAAGGAAGCAGACTATGGATAACCAATATAAGAAGATTACCACAAGCACAGTGCACTTGTATCTATGAATAAGTGGCCCTGCTTCATCATGTTTGATGGAAAATTTATTTTTACTTTTTTTTCAATCCACAATAAACTTTATTGAAGGGATTAGGTCTTTACATTTTAAATTTCCTTCATTGAATTACTGGTATTTTCCCAACTAAATCTTCATAATTGAGGTTTATGTTGTTACAAATGAGTGATAAAATAAACTACATAAAGTTGTAACTCAGGCAAGAAATGATAGAATACACACATATTAGTAAAATGGTTATAATAGCCACTCTCCTACTACTGCATCTGTAAACCATGAAAACAGGATGCCAGGAATTAATTAATGGGATAGCCAGGGGCAACTATAGAATTGACAGAAACCATGCAAGGACAAAAACATCAATAGATCCTTCATTTTCCTAATCTGTTGCTTGCTTAAAATGCAGCTTGTGTTGGAGAAGCTGGCTTCAAATTTATTGTGACTTTTTTTCAGAATACCATACTGCTAGCAGTTCATATATTTCCAGAATACAATAGTGTCTTATGGCTCTCTTCTCTATCTGACTACACTTACTGAATACATAAAGGATGGCATTGTATATGCCTTATCATATTTACTATCCTTTTCTTTGCTGACTGATCCTATGCAAAGCCATCTTTCTAAAGAGTAAGACCTTATTCACACATCCATTTATAACGGATGGTTGCTGTTTACGTTCTCTATTCCCCTCATAATTAATTATTTCCTATGCTGCCCCTCACCATTAAAGGGGTTATCCGGCTGTTAAAAATTACTGAGGGCCGGTCTGTGGCAGGCTAATTAAACATAATAAACATGTACTTCCCTCCTCTGGAGGTCTGTTTGATCCGTGCCCCTGTTTGTTTACAGGGGCACAGAAGCTGTGCACAGGGAGCTTCCGGTCCGCGCTGTGGCCGGCTCCTCCCATCTGTCCCTATCTCTTAGCGTTGTAAGCTGTAAACAGACAGGCGCACAGAGGAGAGGGACCGCGGCGCGGGACATCAGCGGCGCCGGACAAGGTAAATACATGTTTATTGTGTTTAACTAGCTCACCCCAGCCTGGCCCTCAGTTATTTTTAACACCCGGATAACCCCTTTAATTATTTCATATGTTGCCCCTCATAATTAATTATTTCCTATGCTGCCCCTCCACCATTAATTATTTCCTATTTTGCCCCTCATAATTAATTATTTCCTATGAAGCCCCTCCACAATCTTTTTACAGCTGTTAAAAAAAATTTAAAAAACCCTGTGCTCACCTCTGGCTCCCGCGTCTTCTTACTTCTGGCTGCTGTCAGACTGGAAGGGGTACGCGGGCACGTGATGACGTCATCACGCGGAGGCGCATCCGGGTTCAAAGAGCAATGCGCGCCGTGGTTGTCTTCCAACAACATCGCTCCACCTGCAGTAATAGTGCTCGAGCGGCTGTCGAGCACTACACTGTGACGTGTAGGAGCTTCCTGTGAAGGACGGAGGCCCCTGCCCTACCTGCTCTGGTCGGATGCGATGGGGGCCGAATAGAAACAGTCCGCGTGCCACATGTGGCCCATAGCCTGTAGTTTGGGGACCCCTGATCTAAGACATATAGTATAATGTTTTAATACTCTACAAATACTATACTTACACCTCAATGCATTGTATGTCTGATTTTGTTGATATATAATGTGAGATGACTTGCCCATGTTAAGTGAAAGTCTAGTACCCATATTATTTTCTATATAATTACACACTATTTAATGGCGTGCAGTCCTGCAGAAACACATTAATTTCCATCCTGTAGGAACTGGGTGGCTTGAATACCTTACATAAGACTTTGTGATTGGTTCCTTCTCCGTTCGCTTTCTCAAAGGTTTTAATTAAATGTTCTTTATATTCATAAGCTTGCATCTGTGAAGCTCAAATTACATTTAATTTAATGCATACACATTTCACCTTTCAGGTTAGGCGGGTTTGCTGCAGTCTATGTTTATGATAAATTAGCAGGTCATTGGAACGATTTTTGTGCAAGAAAAAAAAGAGAAAAATAACATTTATATATAATTCTGTGATATGTAATGTCTTACATTCTAGCTCATATGTCTCCATTTCCTGCTACAAAAGATGCATAAATGCCAAACTACTTTGAGTGCTTTCCATTTCATTAAAACAAAGAGCAGAGATATTTTTTTTTTACTTCTGTAATTTTGAAAACATAAGCTTTATGTAAGCTAACATTGCTAACTATATGTTATTGTTCCAATGGACTGAAAATAAAAAAAAATAAGGAAATGTTAAACTAGCTCTGTATATTGTATACATCTCTTATGCAATCCTATGTGTTTCCATTGTTACATACATAACTCCCCCTCCCCACCAAAAAAAACTCTGCAACCTGTTATGTATTGCAGTGATATACAATATAATAATCATCTTTATTTATATAACGACATCATATTCCATAGTACAAATAGTCATATGGAACAATTGGAGAGAGGGTCATGCCTGAAAGAACTTACATTCTGTCACGGGTACTCCCATGATCCCTGTCTCGTATCGCGGGCGCACCCCTACCCCTCAGTGTGCCCCTGGAGCTCCGGACTGCTTACCATCCCTGGTTCAAGCGGCGGCCTCTCATGCTCCCGCGGCATCCATTCCTGTGATTCCTGCGTTCCTGTGTGTCAGTCCATTCCTGTGTTCCTGACCTGCATGCCAGCTGCTGCGATTCCTGACGTGAGCCCTAGTGTGCCTTCCTGTGCTATTCTCTTGTATTACTACCTTGGCAGCCACAGCGGGCTAGTCGCACCTGTGGAACAACCTGGTGGTATCCCGCTGCAGCAAGTCCATTCCGCGGGCTCTGGTGAAGACCGGGTGCCACTTAGACTCCGGTCCCAGGTCAGCTAGTACCATCTCCTGCGCTGGTCCAGAGGGTCCACAGACTCCCAGCCCTGACACATTCTATTAGGATGAGGGGGTGACACAAGAGTTTACAGTCTATGAGGAAGTTAAACAAGAGCATACAGTTTATGAGGACAAGGGGTGACACAAGATGTATAAGAGCTTGTGTAATGGTCCAGCCATTCATTATAAGGAAATAGAATAAAGTAATTTAATATGCTGCTTCTTCAACTAGCCGTAAACTGGCATCTTATTAAAAAAAGTACAGGGTGAATAGAGCTGCAGAGAAGCCTGGAGCTTGGTATCTATCTGGTGTTTGCCAGGAGGAAGATACAGGATGGGTTAGTAAAGAGAGAGTTGAAATTTCATGCAGTTAGGGAGTGTGATAGGCCTGCCTAAAGAGATGGGTTTTAACAGCACATTTGAAGCTTTGGAGGGTGGGTATTAGTCTGAGAGTCCGGGGGAGGGCATTCCAGAGAATTGGTGCAACTCGGTAGAAGTTCTGGAGACGTGCATCGGAGGTTCCACTTAAAGTAGAGAATAATCTAAGATCAATGGCAGATCGAAGAGCACAGGTTGGGTGATTAGCCTGAGATGAGAGAGGAAACTGCCGCACTGTGCACAGCATTGTGGATGAGGGAGATTATTTTATACTGTATTCAGAAAGACATACTGTAAGTTATTGTGCACTGGGCATGACAAAGCCTATGGAGGAGTATGGACCCACAGAGTCACAATATGCAGTCATGCAGTTTTTGCGTCACGTCTGGAAGCAGTTTTTGCGTCACGTCTGGAAGCAGTCTGATTAGGGAGGTGTTAAAAAACAAAACAAGCATTTTCCTGTTCTTGAAGAAACCCTCTCCATAACTATACACCCTAAGCCCCATACATCCAGTTGCTATTGGAAAATGCAGCAAATGAAAGAGCGCTGTCGTATGATGAAATGTCCACTCCTCCAGTACCACCGGAAAAATTAACAGGCTCTAGTACAGTGATGGCAAAACATTTAGAGCCTGAGTGCCCAAACTTCAACCAAAAGCCACTTATTTATTGCAAAGTGCCAGCACAGCAATTTAAGCAGTAATTTATTTCTCCTTGTTCTTTGACAACTTTCAATCATTCAGCCTCCTAAAGACACCAATGCAGTTGAAAGGAGGAGGGCAAATTCGCCTATTATTGTAGGGAGATTCTGTAGGAAGATTCTTTGAGTCCTGTCTGGTGAACTTCATGCTGGGGTGATGGCCTGGGTGCCCACAGAGAGGGCTCCGAGTGCCACCTCTGGCACCCGTGCCATAGGTTCGCCACCACTGCTCTAGTATCTTAATGTATCTGCCAGCGGCGCTGTGCAGTGTATATACCTGTGCTAGGTCCTACCTGACGAACAAATATTCATCTGTCTGCGGACTGTCTGCTAACTCACTTGTTAGCACACACCTCTTCTTTGACAGTAGAACCTGTATGGAAGGAAGCACATAAACAGTTTCAATTGCTGCTTTTTTGCTAAATATTTTTATTGATATCCTTTTCTTAAATCCTTTAAATAAAAACTACAGCTCATCCTGCAAAAAATAACCCCATAATAGAATTATAAAAAGTTATGAATATGGTACTAGAAAACTAATATTTTCATGGCTCCTATTCCCTTTCAGTGTATGTTGTGGTACAGTGATGTTGGTGGCAGCTACAGGAACAAACAGATAAATACTCCCAGATTCCTGTCCCTGTGTTTTCACAACACCAAACAGCTGATAATAGGAGCAGGTGGCTGGAGGATACGCCATCAATAGTTGTTCCTGGTCAACTCTCCTTTGGAGGGCTTTGTTTCTTTCTGTAAGCTGCTGATACAATTGTTCAGGATGCTGATGGCATGATCATCCTGTGTCCTTAATGCAGTGTAAGTGCATTTATTATTTTTAAGGTGGCCTTTATAATTACTAACATATTTCTGGGGAAAAATAATTTATTAATGAGGTACATACCCAATTTATATGTAAAATTCGATATGTATATGGAAGATATAAAGGGTCATTCATTATCTATATAATTTCTCCTTAATAAATTATAATACATATTGCCTAAATAATGAATTATTGTATAAATAGCACCCTTCAAAATGTATTACAATAGATAAAATGATAATTTATTTTGAACTCCCATCGTTATACTGTATAATATGGGAGCACTATATAAGTTATCACATATGTGATAATATTATACAAGTTCTAAATTTTTCATTGATTGTGGTACACATCCTCTCATATATTACTTCACCAAATTGCAACAAGCTCCTAACATTCCTCTTAGGAGCCGTTTCCCCACAGGGGGTAATCAGGTAGAGAAAGAGACTTCAAAGGACTGTGGCTGGTGCTGCTTACATTCGCTAGGCACCAACTTTCACACCTCAGAAACAAAGATACCTTTAAGAGATGTCCGGAGCAATGTGTTTAGGGGATATTTGATGCCTAAACTACACAAAAGAAAATCACATGTGTCAAATAATTTGAACATCGTGCATGGTTATGATTCCCCATTTACAGGATAGGGTTATGGGGTTTTACTGTACCTGTCTTTTAAATTTCAAAAATTTAGCTATGCAGGAACATGATCAAATCACAAAACATAACTAATTATAAGCCTACCCACCCCAAGCTTGGTATGGGGTGAGAGGTAAGGAGATACCCAAATGATTGGAGGCAAGGGCATGAAGAATTATGGACTTTTTATAAAATCATCTACAAAAGTGTACCTCATTCAGGGTAGGGATAATGCAGACCTCCCCCCTCAGTGATATCACAGTCAGGGTGTGGGAGAAAAAGCCCACTGGATTTAAATAAGTGAATTCAGGGATCCCCCTTGGTCAGTTTTGGGAATTCCATTTTCACTGAAAGGATACCCAAATCATCTTTGCTGAGTTTCACTGCCGTATAATTCTAACTTTTCTATAGTAAGGTTATTTTGTTTTTTATCCCATTTTATTTTCATAACTGTTTGTATGTGTCATATGTATACTGTATATTTTTACCTTACACGTGTATGTTCCATGTGTGCACTGTATTTTTTATATTCCGGCGTATAAGACGACTTTTGAAGACAGAAAAATCTTCTGTCTTCTCTGGGGTCGTCTTATACGCCGATAATCCCGACCGCCCGCCGTGTATTCACTGCGGCGGTCGGGTCGCGCTGCATGGAGAGGGCTCACGGGCTGAGCCCTCTCCATAGCCGGAAAGTCTTTGCTGCATATTGCAGCAAAGGCTTACCGGTAACACCGGCGTGGGCTGCCGTCAAAGCTGCCGGCAGCCTCAAAAAGATAGCGGCGCATGAACGCTGCCATCTTACCTGGGATCGCCGCTCCCCGTGACGTCATCGTGGGCGGCGATCCATCTCCATGGTAGCCTCGGGTCTATTTCGTTTTAACCCCTTCATTACAATGTGCTGATAGCACATTGTAATGAATGAGGAGGAAAATCCCCATATACTGCCATACTGTAGTACCCTAGGGAGTTTGAAAAATAGTATAAATAAAAATAAAAAAAAGTTTTAAAAAAAAATTATAATAAAAAAACCTAAAATTTAAAATCACCCCCCTTTCCCTAGAACTGACATAAATATAAATAAACAGTAAAAATCATAAACACATCAGGTATCGACGCGTCTGAAAATGCCCGATCTATCAAAATATGATAATGGTTTTTCAATGTGTTTAACCCCGTAACGGAAAATAGCGCCCAAAGTCAAAAATTGCACTTGCCATTTTGAAAAATATAAAAAAATCTATAAAAAGTGATCAAAAGGTCGTACAGTCCTAAAAATGATATCATTGAAAATATTATCAAATTTCGCAAAAAATGACACCACCCTCAGCTCTGTACACCAAAGTATAAAAAAGTTATTAGCGCCAGAATTTGGCAAAATCAAGAAAATAATTTTTGTACAGGAGGTTTTCAGTTTTGTAAATGTATGAAAACATTATAAAACCTATACAAATTTGGTATCCACGTAATCGTAACGACCCAAAGAATAAAGTAGACATGTCATTTGGGGCGCTCAGTGAAAGACGTAATATCCAAGCCCACAAGTACATGGCATGGAATATTTGATAAAATAAAAATTTAAGGTACAGTATGGTAACATTTACAGTAAAATGGACGATGGTAATGTTGTTGTTGTATGCCTTATGTTTATGAGCGACAGTTTTCCTGCTATATACCTGCATGTCATAAGAATTTAAATTTAAAAAAGGACCATGTTAAATTCAAATCTCTTTTTTTTTTTAATTTTTACCGGTGTTTTGTATGCGTTGGAAAAGGGGTAGTCTTATACGGTGAATATATCTTAAACTCTATATTTTAAACAGGAAAGTAGGGGGGTCGTCTTATACACCAGGTCGTCTTATACGGCGGAATATACGGTATATTAAATTTTAAAATGTAAGTCTCTGCTGGAATTCTTAGAGAATCTTAGTTTTTGAAGAGATTTACGTTACCAAGTGTCTTATAGCATAGCATATTTAGTTATTGTATATTTTGTGGGATTTACCAATGTGACTTGTCTGTGTGAGATGCCTACAGCCTTCTTAGTATAAGTAAATTCAGAATGGTGGCGTAAATATGCCATTTTGAATAGTTGGGCAGGATTTATGTTGTAAATTGGGAGGCTCCCTAGTTTAAGTGTACCTTGTGACTGAACTCGAGAGTGGGGGTTCATCACAATATAAAAATTAAAAATGATTAAATACATTGCCCATATAATAAAGATTTATATAAATTACATCCAATCAGTATTTAATATTCTAATTTATTATATAGGCAATATGTATTAAAATTTAAGGGAGGTTTTAAATATATACAAACAATTTTCTAAGTGTGAAGGTTATTAACCCCTTAGCGCTCTGCGCCGTAGCTGTACTGCGCTGAGTCCCGCGAATAGCGCTCAGCGCAGTACAGCTACTGCGCAGAGACGATGCCGGTTCAGCGCTGTATAGCAGCCGAACCGGCATCGTTAGCCGCGGGATTTCAACGGTAATCTACCGTTGACATCCCCGGCTAACACCCACGGTCGGAGTGGGCTCCGATCGCGGGTGTTTAACCCGTTAAATGCCGCGGTCAACGCGACCGCGGCATTTAACATGCCTTCTGGGGGTCTTTACCCCACGATCGGCCCCCCCGCACCGTTTTCGGGGGGGCCGATCGCTGTTTTGGCACCTCTGGGGTCCGATCGGGACCCCAGAGAAGCCTGGAGGGTTTACCTTTAAGATGGCGTCTGTGACGTCATCTTAAAGGCAAAGTGTCAGCCTATGCATCTGCATAGGCTGGCACTGATAATACCCTGCAATACATTAGTATTGCAGAGTATTATCAAGAACAAGCAATCAGATGATTGCTTGTTCATATCCCATGGTGGATCATGTAAAAAAATGTAAAAAAAAATGTTTTTCAATAAAAAATTACTTTATAAATCACTAAAAATGCCCATAAGCCCCAAAACATATAAAGAGACATATAACACTCAAAAAAGTCTAAATCATAACACAAACCCCACATATATAGTATCACCGCGTCCGTAACAATCCATAGAATAAAACTAAATAACTATTGAACCCATATGATGAACGCCGTAAAAAAAAAACGTTAAAAACCCGCCAAAAATTATGATTTTTACCTATTATATCCCACTAAAAATGCAATAAAAAGTGATCAACAAAACATATGTACTCCAGAATGATATTGTTGCAAAGAACAACATGTCCCGCAAAAAACAAGCCATCAACCAGCTCTGTAGCCAAAAACGTAACAATGTTATGCCACTTGGAAGACAGCGATGCAAAAATGATAGATTTTTCCCCACATTAGGGTTTTATTTGGCAAATTTAGTAAAACATAAGAAAAAATATTCATGTCTGGTATCCCCGTAATCGTATCGACCCATAGAATAAAGATAACAGGATTATTAGGCTATACGGTGAACACAAAAAAAAAAAAAAGTAAAAAATCCAGTACAGAATTGATGCTTTTCTACTCATGACCTCAAAAAAAGTTCCAAAATTTTCAACAATAGGTGATACCAACCCCAAAATGGTAACACTGGAAAAAGCATCTTGTCCCGCAAAAAAAATGCCGTCACATGGCCCAAATAACGGAAAAGCGAAAATGTTATAGCCCTCAAAAGGGGGCAACCAGAAAACTAAAATCCTGGCAGCTGCAGGGTGCTCCTTCCCTTCTGCGCCTTGCTGTGCCCCCATAACACAAGTAATGTCCACATGTGGGGTCGCTGCACTCAGGAGAAATTGTAGAACAAATTTTATGGTGAGTTTTCTCTTTTTATCTTTTGGAAATGTGTCAATTTTAGGACTAAATGAACGTATAACCGACAAAATTTGACCATTCTAAATTTCACCGCCATTTTGATTCAATTACTAGGAAGATCTCAAGGGGTTAACAATCTTTGTAAATGCTGTTTCTGATAGTTTGAGGGGTGCAGATTTGAAAATGGGTTGGTTATATAGGGGGTTTTGTTGTTAAATATGTAAAATTTGATTTCAAACAGTATTTATCCCCAAAATAGTCAATTCCGAAAATACGGAAAATCGCTATTCGATTTGTAGGCCGCGTGACGTCAAAATAAATTATCCAAACATTTCAAAAATTATGAAAATGTAAAGTAGACAAATGGGAAATGTTATTCTGCAAGTTATTTAGGTGGTAAATTTATCTGCCTGAAAACGCGGTGATTTTGAATTTCGAAAATGGCAAATTTTTCTAAAAATCCATCATTTTTTTCTTTTTTTTGTAAATAAACGCAAAACTTATCAGCCAAAATTTACCAGTAAAATGAAGTACAACATGTGGGGAAAAAACAATCTCAGAATCGCTTTGATAAGTAATAGTGTTCAAAAGTTATAACCATATAAAGAGACGCAGGTCAAATTTCAAAAAAAAGTTGCGAGCTTTAACCTGCAAACAGGCTGCGTCCTTAAGGGGTTAAGGCTGACATGAGTAAAATATCAGTATTTCAAACTTATTTCACACATTTTATTTATTCTAAAGCACAGAATAAAAATATGAATAAAATCATTGAAAAAGAACACTGACAAAAAAATTACAGAACACTTTCAGATACCTGTTCTTTAATTATCTGACAAACCCTATTTAACCTATTTTACTTTCCAGTTTTGCTGTCTTTGCAAAAATGATGTGCCATTCAAAACTTATGAAACTCTCTGGCACCAGGTGTCCAGCTGGAGGCTAAAGGGGTGAGCCTATCAGCCATATCAAGAGAAGTTGGACGTCCAAGTCTATTCTGGAATATGGCATCTTTACATCATAGACTCAACATCAAAAACTTGAAGTCCCCCAAGAAGGATGGTCTTCCTCAAAAGATAAATGCAAGAGCAGACAGCATAATGCAGAAAATCTCAGTGGGTAATTGTTTCAATACTACAGCTGGAATTGCTTGCTTGTTCAGCACTGAACAGAATAAGGACCGGTCTTGTCATAAAGCCTCAACATTTAAGAGTATTTGGACTGAAAGCCCAACCTGCAGTGAACTCTCATTACCATCAAGAATCAAATAGCTAGACTCACTACTGCTCAGAAGCATGTTGGGGGACAGAGAAGAAGTGGTTCACAGTTTATGTGATGAAAGCAAGTTTAACCCCTTAAAGGGCACCTACCACCCCGATTCTACCTATAAAGGTAGAAGGGGTGGTAGGTGGATGGATGGGACGTGAGGAGAGCCCTTTTTTGGGCTAATCCTCACGTCCCGGGTGTCTTTTAGAAAACTTTATTGCAGGTATATGCTAATTTTTTTATGCGGCTACTGGGGCGTGGAGTAGCCGGACATGAGGCTACTAGTCGTGGCTACTCCACGCCCCAGTAGCCGCGTTAATCTGCCTACCAGGTAATCTTCGGCGCGCAGCTACCAGGTCCGGGGGACTACCTTGTCCGGGTCCCCCGGCTACTGCGCATGCACAGTAGTTCCGGCCCCGGAGCCGCGGCCCCGCAGCCGGAGGCCTGCGTTCTGCGCATGCGCAGAACGCAGGGGACCCGGACGAGGGCGCGCAGTTACCAGGAGCTGCGCACCGAAGATTACCTCATGTCCGGCTACTCCACGCCCCAGTAGCCGCATAAAAAAATTAGCATATACCTGCAATAACATTTTCTAAAAGACACCCGGGACGTGGGGATTAGCCCAAAAAAGGGCTATCCTCACGTCCCCTTCATCCACCTACCACCCCTTCTACCTTTATAGGTTGAATCGGGTGGTAGGTTCCCTTTAAGGACCAGGCAACTTTTTGTTTTTGCATCTATATTTTTCACTCCCCACCTTCAAAAATCTATAATTTTTTTTATTTTTCCATGTAAAGAGCTGTTTATGGGCTTGTTTTCTGCATATCACATTGCACTTCATAGTGATGGTATTTAATATTCTATGCCGTATACTGGGAAGCGGGAAAAAAATTCTGAATGCAGTGAAAATGATGAAAAACGCATTTGTGCCATTTCTTGTGGGCTTGCATTTTACGGCTTACACTGTGCGCCCCAAATGACAGTTCTACTTCATTCATTGGGTCAGTATGTTCAATGAGATAACAAATTTGTATAGGTTTTATAAAGTTTTCATACATGTACAAAAAAAATTCTTTATTTTTCTTCTGGTGCTAATAAATTTTTCATACTTCGACCTTTTGATCACTTTTTATTGAATTTTTTATATTTTTCAGAATGGCAAAAAAGTCCCTTTAGCAACTTTGGGCGAATACTTCAGTATGGCAGTATATGGAGATTTTACACATCATCTATTACAATGTGCAAATCACACATTGTAATAGATAGCCTAAAGCATGATAGCCCCAGATCTTTATGTGACCTGAGGCTCTCTGGCAATTAATCTCTGCTCCCCGATGACATCATGGGGAGCAATGATCAGAGCCAAGATAGCGGTGCCGGTTTGTCAAAGCCACTGGCATCTTTGCTGGCAGCGTTAACACCGCAGTCGGCGCTAGCACCAATCGCGGGCGTTAGCGAAGGGTTTTTGCTTCATTGTGAAGCAAACACCCTGGTGAGTATGAAGAGGTCTCAGCCCATGACATACAGGTGCGTCTTTTTGCGCTATGGGGTTAAAGGAAACCTACCATTTGATTTGATGCATTATGAAGCAAACATACCTTATGAATGCTGTAGCTACACTGTTGCAGGATCATATATTGGTTAATCCCTGAGCTGAGTGGTTTTGCAGAAAAAACAATTATAAAATTTAGGTCCTTGGGAAAGCTGGGACAGGCCGGCTGCCTAGATCAACACATTAGACATGGAACTTGTAATTACAAATGGAGGATAGTCAAGACATGACTAATCACTCTGTGCTAGATCAGCAATTGATTATTATGCCTTCAGTTACAACCCAGGGATTACATCATTCTCTCCTGTAGTGAATAACTCAGGTGCTAAGAGAAGTGATGAACCAGCCATGGAAGCGACAGAGTTCCATTATCATAATGTTACATCTGTTTTATCAACAAAACCACTCAGCACAGGGATTAAACAAGATATGATCCTACATCAGTGTAGCTACAGCATTCTCAAGGTATGTTTGCTGCATTAAGTAATTTGGGTCTGGTGGAAAACATTATGTTCATCAACAAACTAGGAAAGTACTGAACACAAAGTTTGTAAAGAAGTCAGTGAGTGGAGGAAATGTCTTAGATTTCCTTGCGTTAGTCACTAACTCAGCCAAAAATTTCCATGCAGGACAATGTCCCCCACTCTTTCACATAGCAAAATGGGTAAAGCAGTTCCTTAATACAGAAGGCATTAACCCAATAGACAGAGTCCTGATCTAAACCCAATAGAAAATCTCTGGGAAATTCTTGGTGGAAAAGTTATGGTTGAGAAACCCACCACAGTCACAGAACTGTAGAGAATGGAAGAGGACTGGATCTAAATCACACTAGAGCAGGTAAGATACTAGTGATATCATGTGGCCGAGGATATGCTGAAGTCATTCAAAGCTCAGGCCTGTACATTTTTTTACTGATTGGTGCTACAGTAATTGCTGTTTTCTAATTATGATCATCATGTTGTTTGTAAAATAAAGGTTTTATGTTGACAGGGCCGACGCCAGCACCCGGAAAACCCAGGCAAGTGCCGGGGCCCCCAGCTGCTGGGAGGGCCCACTCGTGGCCAAACCCCCGTCCCAAGCAGCCTGGCCGTGCCGGGTGCTGGCGCCGTAAAGCGGCGCTCTGTGTGCTGCAGGACGCTGCGTCTCTGCATGGCCGCGAAGCTAGCGGAATCTGTGACCGCGGGCTGAAGCGCTGTGAGGCTGCCGGAAAGAGAAGGAAGACGGAGAGGGGGAAGCTCCGGACCTGAGCAGAAGGCTGAGGTAGGTATTATTCTTTTATTTTGAATGGTCATATTTACTAGTATAGCGGCTGCTAGTAATGAATGGGACATGAGGAGGGGGCTGTATGTAATCCATGTGGGGAAGGGGGCTTGATTATAATGTGAAATCTGATAAGGGGGCTGCATATAATGTATTGGGGGTCAGGAGGGGGCTGCATATAATATATTGAGGGTCAGGAGGGGGCTGCATATAATGTATTGGGGGTCATGAGGGGGCTGCATATAATGAATTGGGGGCTGCATATAATGTATTAGGGGCGAGGAGGGGGCTGCATATAATGTATTGGGGGCTGCATATAATGTATTGGGGGTCAGGAGAGGGCTGCATATAATATATTGGGGGTCAGGAGGGGGCTGCATATAATATATTGGGGGTCAGGAGGGGGCTGCATATAATATATTGGGGGTCAGGATGGGGCTGCATATAATGTATTGGGGGTCATGAGGGGGCTGCATATAATGAATTGGGGGCTGCATATAATGTATTAGGGGCGAGGAGGGGGCTGCATATAATGAATTGGGGGCTGCATACAATGTATTAGGGGCGAGGAGGGGGCTGCATATAATGTATTGGGGGGAGGAGGGGGCTGCATATACTGTATTGGGGGTCAGGATGGGGCTGCATATAATGTATTGGGGGCGAGGAGGGGACTGCATATAATGTATTGGGGGCGAGGAGGGTGGCTGGTCTGTATATAATGAATCCATGCCGTTACGCGAGTTGACTGCAAAGGGGCCCTTTAACTCCTTTAAAGGGCACCTACCACCACAAATCTACCTATAAAGGTAGATTGGGTGGTAGGTGGATCAATGAGATTACACGAGGCGGCTACTCCACGCCCCGGTAGCCACTTTACCCCTCCTACTCACCCATCTTCGGCGCGCAGCTCCGCGTAGCTGCGCGCCCTCGTCCGGCTATCCTGCCGTCTGCGCATGCGCAGAAGAGCAGGCCCGCGCCTGCGCGGTCACTGCTCCGAAACAGGCGCGGGCCTGCTCTTCTGCGCATGCGCAGACGGCAGGATCGCCGGACGAGGCGAAGATGGGTGAGTAGGAGGGGTAAAGTGGCTACCGGGGCGTGGAGTAGCCGCCTCGTGTAATCTCAGATGCGGCTACTCCATGCCCCAGTAGCCGCATAATTAAATTTGAATATATATCTAATAAAAGTTATCAAAAAAGTGCAGGGACGTGAGGATTAGCCCTTAAAAGGGCTATCCTCACGTCCCATTGATCCACCTACCACCCAATCTACCTTTATAGGTAGATTTGTGGTGGTAGGTTCCCTTTAAACGTTGGTCAATGTAGATTTCATGATTTCTGGAAAAAAAAATCATACAATTTTTCTCTAATTTTGATGTCCAGTGTATAAATACTGAGGGCCCTTGATAATTAATTATAATATATACAATATACAATATATTAAATACAATACATTATAATAAAATACAATATATTACATTTAATTAAGGGGGATCTGTATACATACTGTATTTACCCGAGTATAAGCTGAGTTTTTTAACACAAAAAATATGCTGAGAAAACCTAACTCGGCTTATACTCGAGACTATAAAAAAAAACCAAAACATTGTACTCACCTTTCTGACGGCCCCCCGCAGGTCTTCTTTCTTTGCTGATGCTCCGGCTCCGTGTCCCTGCGTCGGCCACTTGCTGACATCATAGTTTGTGCCGATGCGAAGGCTGTGCATTTTCTATCCTAGAATTATACTAAAGTTTTCCCAGTTTTTTGTTGGGTACCTCGGCTTATACTTGGGTCGACTTATACTCGAGTATATACGGTACTTAATTTGCAGTATCGTTTTTTCCCGGTGGACAATATATAGATTATTTATTTAGGGGCTGCTATAAAAAAAAATTTAGGTAGTATTTTGTCTTGTGAAGGGGATATTTGGTATATGTTGGGGACACAGGGTAGTCAATTGTAAGGATATATATTATTTATGAGCACAGTGTAGGACATAGTTGTTATCTAGGGGGACAAAACTAAACTGTAAATGACTTCAGTAGATTTAGGAGATGTGATTCAAGGAGCTGAAAATATCTGGGGTAATATTTAGCAGAAATAAGGCACTGTGCATTATGAACTGTATTTCCACTTTTTTCCCACTTTTTCACAGTGATGTGCAGCCATGTTATTAACTATGCTGTTATTAGTGAAATGCAGGAACTGAACCTCGATTTCGGATTTCTGTCTTTGTGAGCTGTTCCCCCAAACTAAACTAACAAAGCATTTTCTAATGGATGAGTATTCATTTAGTGCTTATTCTCACATTGTGGTATTGAAGTAAATCCAAGGCAGAACCGCTAAGTGAGAACCCAACCATAACATGATTTATTATTAAGCAACCAAATAAGCCACTTTCAGTTGAAAATATTTCATGAAAGAAACCAGTTGTGATTTCTAACTTTATAGTCATTTGCAAAAATTCTTGACGGTATTTCAGGTTAAATTCATATTACTTTAAGTGAAAGCTAAAGATAATGTAATGCATTAACTGCTCCGCCTGATATGTTCACTATTATAATGTGAACATGGAAAAAGTTTCTGTTTGATCTACTAGCAGTCTGTGTACTTTTTGAGGCTGTGATGAGTGAGTCAATGTTTAGGGCAAAGGTCTTCATGTTTCACAGCAGCAGCTCATTACACAGATGCCTGTTCTTTTAAGACTTACCTGCTCTAAACTCCTGTACTTTGAAGCATTCATAGCATATTTATATGATTGGCCACAAAATCTAATTGTTGGTGTTGTGATTCATATGTATTCATGGTCAGCCGAATTCAAATACAATAACAGACACATTACATGAGTTATGCTGTGTATTATTAGGATTGGTCATCAGATTGATAGGGGTCAGCTACCTCTTATGGCAGAACTACATAAGGGATGGAGATGGTTCTGCCATAGTTCTGTAGCTCAGCTTTCATACATACAATGGTATGTTCCAATGATACTGTATTGTCGGGGTAAACAACAAATCCCCTTAAAGGGATAATTCCACAAAGACAAGTTTCTTAAATGTACTCAGGATAACAAAATAACATATTCTCCAATTCAATGTTATTAACAAAAATACAGAATTTCACACATATAAGTCCAACCTGCCTCTATCAGTCCTGCTGTACACAATTTCATTTGCCCCTAGACACGACCCTGTAACTTCTGACTTAGGGTCAGGGAAGCCATCTTGGATTTCTATGTGACGGCTGTGGAGCTAAGATTTCTGTCTCTCTGCTCCCTGAACACTAGCCCTGCCCCCCTGAAGTCCAGGGTGGAGCTCACAGACACTCACTTACTTCCTGCCAGCAAACGGCACATCATGAGGAGAGAGAAGCTGCAAGTTACAGGCAGATAAGTTATCCAGGGGAAAAGGGGGGTGGGCACAAATCTATTAGAACAGATATGTAGCAGGGCTGACAGTGTGTAATAGGCATGTCATGAATCTCATCATCTCATCTCTGATCTGTTTCATCTCTCTTTCTAGGTGTCAGATAGCAGTTCAATGTTCAAAAGGTATAGGAAAATGTATATAATCCTTTACCCTGATAATCTAACCATATTTACAGCTCACAGAACTAGATGGATCATAATGTGCCTGCTTAGAGAGTCCCCGCCCACACTATGGAATTTTTCACTGATCATCACTGAGTGATAGGACCTATAAACAAAGTAGAATTGTAAAGTAAGCATGTGATCACATTAAAATGCCAAAAAAAAGAAAAGCATGTGATGGATTTTGAACTAAAAAGTAACCACAAGTACCTGACACCAGGGCCGCATCTGCCATGAGGAAAGATGAAAATCTCGCCTCAGGCAGCAGATGCCAGAGTCCTGAGTGAGGCGGCGAAATTTGGGGCTATAATGTGGGCGATTCGGGTGGCGATTGCCGCCTGAATCACCCACATGAAAAATCAATCGCGCCTATCTCTTTAAGAGACAGGCGCAGTGAAGTACAGAGCGGCACCGGCACAGATCCTTCTGTCCGTGCCGTTCTGTTGCTCTGGAGGACTCAAGCAGCGTGCGATGACATCCCTTCACAGAGCACAGGGGACCCGAAGACCTGGGAAGAAGATGCGAACACCGGCGGGGGAGAGTGACAGGAGTCGAGGTGAGTTGATTGCTTTATATATAAGAAAACAGGGAGCTGTATATCTAAGAAAACAGGGGACTGTATATCATAGAATCTGGGAGCTTCTTATTTTATAATAAGGGGGGCTGTATATTATATAATATGGGAGGTGAGCTGGACATTATGTAACCTGGGGGTGGCTTTTAACCATAATTTACCTACATATTATATAATCAAGGTGGGCTGTATATATTATAACTTGTGGGTGAAGTACATACGAAAAAAAGTGAAATCCAGCTCACCACTCAGACGTAGAGTATCCAGCGCACGGTCCTAAAAAGATCCCCCATGGACCCGGGGCAGCAGCACAGAAATAGGAAAAAACCAGCGCTTCAGACGTTCGTAGATGTAAAAGATTATCTTGATTCTTTATTCATACCTCTTAAAAGCATAAATGACGGCAGACAGCATAACACAATGGAAACACAGGGAATTCCAACGCGTTTCGCTCAGTAGAGCTTAGTCATGGATACACACACAATGAATTCTAACTTCTATTTGAAGGTCGCGCCACCTTCATGGCGTGTGACGTCACGGGCACGTGACCGCATCACGAGACCAAACTGCGGTCACATGACAGGCCACATGACCGGGACGGCCCCGAAACCAACGAAGGGAAGCGCATACATTAAAACCATAATTACATGGCTAAAAAACATTCTAAGGAGAGATTAAGGGAAAGAACAACGAAACCCCAGGTAAGTTTTGGCTAGGTAAACCGCAGAACACATAAAAAGACAGGAATGGAAAACTACTTCCTATCCCCGAAGAGAGAGAGAAGAGAACCTCCAAAATTTTACATATAAGAGTGTGATGAAGCTACTTATGTTAGGATACACTCGGGAATATTTATTATCTATCACCATATTCAAAGCGAGAAGAAACTGGGGTGCACGTACAAGAGAAAAAAGTAGTAATCTTTCTACTACCAGTTGAATACATTAAAGAATTTTTACTTATAGAAAGCCAAAAAATTGGCCCATAGTAACGCGCCCCCTTATATTGTGGACACTGTCCTCCATCCCCCTCATATTGTGGCCTCCTGTCCTCCATCATATTGTGGCCTCTTGTTCTCCATCCCCCTAATTTTGTGCCCCCTGCCCTCCCTCATATTGTGCCCCCCCCTCAAATTGTGGCCTTTCATCTCCCTCCCCCACATATCTTGCGCCCCCATATCAGATTGTGGTCCCTCTCATCCACCTCCATATCTTGGACCCTCCCCTCATATTGTGGCATCTACCCCTCATATTGTCGCCCACCTCCTCTCATAGTGTGGCCTTCTGTTGTCTCTCGTATTGCAGCCTCATTTATATATTTCCCCTCATATTGTGGGATGCATATGAAGGGTCCACTTGTTACATGATTGTCACTTGTCAGTGATTTCTAGCAAACATGTCCCGGTCTAGTACGTATTGGCAATAAACGGAAAGCGCTTCTCACAAGGTTTTTGGATTCTGACATTGGAAACAAGGTTCCCTAGGATCTAGTGTGCTTTTATTAATTAATTTGTTGCTCTCCTATCTTTTCTCCTTTTTTTTCCTTACTTGTCGTGTTAGCCTCTCATCACCAGTATTATCTGACCACGTTGTTGTTACTCGATTTACTCTGATCGTGTGAGTGTATTGTCAGTTCCCCTCCTGACGTTTGCCCACTTTGGGATTTACTCACACATATGGCGTCTGACCTCCTTGTGGTGTCAGACAGGGCAGATTCTAGGGTTTTTGCTGCCTGAGGCGAAAATTAAACTGCCCCCTCCCATATAATGCTTCACCCACAAGTTGGAAAAAAGTAGTAATCTTTCTACTACCAGTTGAATACATTAAAGAATTTTTACTTATAGAAAGCCAAAAAATTGGCCCATAGTAACGTGAGATTTAGTGACTACTACGGGATAATAAACACTATTGAATGTATGTTAAGAATGTGAACATAAACCCATAGTTAAGAAAATAACAAGTTTTCTCTATAGAGTACTTGTGTTTACCATATTAGGGAATTTTAATAACATAAGATTAGATCTTGTCTGTAATTCAGACCTAGAGGTTGTGTGGTCTTTAACACAAACATCCAATAGGTTTCCCTATTCATCAGTTTCTTTTTGTAATCACCACCCCTAGTTGGTTTTGTCACTTTTTCTATGCCAACCCATTTAAAGGAACGTGTATCCCCCAGATGGGTATCCCGAAAGTGCCTGGAGGCAGCGGAAATATTAGTCAAGTTGGTGTTTCTAATATCCGAAAGATGTTTTCTAATTCTAACTTTAAGTGGATTAGTTGTACATCCTACGTATTGTTTTTTGCAGGAGATACACGTAATGAGATATACCACATAGGAAGTGTTACAATTAATAAAAGATTGGATCTCATAAATTACATTGGTCACACATGATGAGAACTGGTTCACTGTAAGGATAAAACCACAAGTTAGACAACGTGTATGACCACATTTGTGGTTCCCCGTGTGGTGTAGCCAAGAATATTTGTTCGTGTTTCTATCTGTGTAGGTGAACAGACTCGGTGATACCATAGATCCTATTGTTGGGGCCTTCTTTGAAATGAACCTTATTCCCTGCTTAAGGCATATCTTTACATCATTGTCTTGTTCTAAAATAGGTAAATATTTGTTGATTACTTTCTTGACTAGATGGAACTGGTCACTATAGGTCGTAACGAATGAGATGGGATTCGTATCTCTCCTCTGTGTGTCATCTCGCTGCTTATCTTCTAAAAGGATTGACCTCTGTATTTTATTGATTTTACCTTTAGCCGAAGCTAAACTCTTTTGCTTGTACCCCCTTCTTCTGAGCCTCTGTTCCCAGTCTGTAAGATGTTGTTTAAATATACCGTCTGTGGAGCTATTTCTACGGATACGAGTTAGTTCCCCGAAGGGAATGTTGTCCACCACATGCCTAGGGTGGCATGACGTGGACAGCAAAATCGTGTTCCCTGATATTTGCTTGCGGAAGGGAGATATTACAACTGTATTGCCCTGTCCTCTGATAGTGACATCCAGGAAATCTATGCTGTTGCCCCCGAAATGTTGTGTGAATCTGAGATTCATATCATTTAAATTTAAAAAAGCAACAAAGTTGTCAAACTCCAGGGGTGAGCCACTCCACACCCACAACAGGTCGTCTATATAGCGGCCATACCACCCTATAGACGACCTGTGTGGGTTTTCATCATCAAAAATATATTGTTTCTCCCATTGGATCATGTAAATGTTAGCAAGGGAGGGGGAAAATTTTGCTCCCATAGGAGCCCCCTCCACTTGCAAATAATATATTCTCTAGGAGAAACTTGGTTGTCATCAGAATAAATTCCTTTAATTCTGGTGTATAGGTACTGAACTCCTCCAGATGTTTCGCCAGGAATACTATCACTTTCTGATGGGGAATAGATGAGTATAATGCACACACGTCGCAAGACGTCCAACTGAATGCGCTATCCCATTTCATAGCCTCAATCTTTTGCAATAAATGTTTAGTGTCACGGAGATAGCTGGGTGTGACACCGATCAGGGGTTGCAAATAATGGTCAAGCCAATCTCCCAGTCTCTCCCCAAGGCTCCCTATGCCCGCGACAATAGGTCGACAAGGCGGGGGAAAAACTCCCTTGTGAACCTTGGGGAGAGAGTGGAAGACCGGCATGACGGGGAACTGAACATACAGAAAATCCCTTTGTTTCTCACTTAACACCCCCAAGGCAACCCCTTCCTCCAAATGTTTAAACAGACTGAGTTGGCAACTCCTCGTCGGATCCGAGGGGAGCTTGCGATAAGTGATGGGATCATTCAACATTTCCTCATTTATTTTCCTATAAAGAGATGCGTTCATAAGAACAATCGAACCCCCCTTGTCCGCATTCCTTATTATCAGATCTTTATTATTTCGAAGATCCCGTAGAGAGGTTCTTTCCGAATGGGTTAAATTCTGTTTTTTTGCAGAAGTATTGCATCTATCTTTAAGATCGGTTAGTTCCCTCTCCACGAGATCTTGAAATCTATCCATATGGTCACTCCTAGACATGAGCGGATAGAAGGTGGGATTGTTGGTTTTAAAAGGTTTCTCCAAATGGTCGTCTATTTCTGCCGATTCGTTGGATAGTATTCTGAGATTAAAGATAGCTGTTTGATCTCTAAAATCTTCAGCTCCTGTATTGATTTTTAATTCCTGTGTATGTGTGTTATCTGGTGTGGTGGTAGCAGGTGACAAGCTAACCTCCCCCATGGGATCATCACCCTGTTGTACATGCATTTTATTTGTAAAGTGGTTCCTCACTGTCAAATTTCTCACAAATCTGTTGACATCCAGCAATGTCCTATACAAGTCAAAATCTGTTGAGGGCGAAAAATTTAGGCCTTTACTGAGAACCTTTAAGTGTTCATCAGGAACAATATAGCTAGAGAGATTCAGAACTGATGATTTCCAGTCCGATTCTTCAGATCTAGCGGAGTTTCCCGTCCCTAAGTTCGTTTCTTCGGTTGTGATGGAGTTCCTCGTCTCGTCTTCATTCTTTCTTTTTCTTGTCCTGTGTTTCCTCCCTGCCCTCCTGCCCCGTTTTTTGAAGATGACATATTATGATTAGTTGTTTGGTCAGAGGCATCGTCGGATGGGCAGGATGAGGAGCTGTTGAATGATTCCTCCGTTTCCGAGAAGCTAACATGTGGAAGATTTTTATTCTTCCTTTGTCGTCTGCTCTGTTTATTTTTTAGGATGGATTTAGGTGTGCTTTTCTGATCTGAGCGAAAAGATTTCCAAGTGTACACCTCGTTATACTTATAGTCCAATAGGTCCCTATCGAACTTCTTTTTCTTCATGTTCATAATATTATTTTCCATTTCGGTGATACTGGATTTCATCTCTAGCTCCACCTTTGATATGTCCTCAGCTGTTACTAGCTCACCCAATCGATTCTTTATGTCCTCCACCTCCACTTTAATATTTTTGAGTATGTTCTGTTCCTCTTGAACAATTAAAGTTATCAATTTTTCCGAACACTCACTCAGAGTTTGGTTCCAAGTTTCTAAGAAGAGGTCAGAGTAGATGGTGGTGGGCATTTTCTTTATACGCAAACCGCGTGGAATCATTTTTCTATTTAAATAGGATGACAGAGTCTCTGTGTCCCACCAAATTTTGACCTCTTTACCTAGGAGTCTCTCCCAGCGTCCTTTCAGAATGCTGTATTCTTGTGTCTGTATGCCTGCGCCACCTTCAATGTTAAATAGCATTGCTGCTTTCTTTTTGCGATCATCTACACACGATATATCAATGTCGCTGGTGGCTGTGGCATCATTCACACCTGGTTCCATTGTGTTTAAATATGCATGAAGGCAAGATATAGTTATATATAAAAATAAAGTGGTCTGCCGATATTATCCAATCAAAAAGAGGATTAATAAGAAAGTGGGAGGCAACGGATAAAAGTCCACGTAACTTTAGCACAAGAACATACGAAAAAAAGTGAAATCCAGCTCACCACTCAGACGTAGAGTATCCAGCGCACGGTCCTAAAAAGATCCCCCATGGACCCGGGGCAGCAGCACAGAAATAGGAAAAAAACAGCGCTTCAGACGTTCGTAGATGTAAAAGATTATCTTGATTCTTTATTCATACCTCTTAAAAGCATAAATGACGGCAGACAGCATAACACAATGGAAACACAGGGAATTCCAACGCGTTTCGCTCAGTAGAGCTTAGTCATGGATACACACACAATGAATTCTAACTTCTATTTGAAGGTGGCGCCACCTTCATGGCGTGTGACGTCACGGGCACGTGACCGCATCACGAGACCAAACTGCGGTCACATGACAGGCCACATGACGGGAAACTCCGCTAGATCTGAAGAATCGGACTGGAAATCATCAGTTCTGAATCTCTCTAGCTATATTGTTCCTGATGAACACTTAAAGGTTCTCAGTAAAGGCCTAAATTTTTCGCCCTCAACAGATTTTGACTTGTATAGGACATTGCTGGATGTCAACAGATTTGTGAGAAATTTGACAGTGAGGAACCACTTTACAAATAAAATGCATGTACAACAGGGTGATGATCCCATGGGGGAGGTTAGCTTGTCACCTGCTACCACCACACCAGATAACACACATACACAGGAATTAAACATCAATACAGGAGCTGAAGATTTTAGAGATCAAACAGCTATCTTTAATCTCAGAATACTATCCAACGAATCGGCAGAAATAGACGACCATTTGGAGAAACCTTTTAAAACCAACAATCCCACCTTCTATCCGCTCATGTCTAGGAGTGACCATATGGATAGATTTCAAGATCTCGTGGAGAGGGAACTAACCGATCTTAAAGATAGATGCAATACTTCTGCAAAAAAACAGAATTTAACCCATTCGGAAAGAACCTCTCTACGGGATCTTCGAAATAATAAAGATCTGATAATAAGGAATGCGGACAAGGGGGGTTCGATTGTTCTTATGAACGCATCTCTTTATAGGAAAATAAATGAGGAAATGTTGAATGATCCCATCACTTATCGCAAGCTCCCCTCGGATCCGACGAGGAGTTGCCAACTCAGTCTGTTTAAACATTTGGAGGAAGGGGTTGCCTTGGGGGTGTTAAGTGAGAAACAAAGGGATTTTCTGTATGTTCAGTTCCCCGTCATGCCGGTCTTCCACTCTCTCCCCAAGGTTCACAAGGGAGTTTTTCCCCCGCCTTGTCGACCTATTGTCGCGGGCATAGGGAGCCTTGGGGAGAGACTGGGAGATTGGCTTGACCATTATTTGCAACCCCTGATCGGTGTCACACCCAGCTATCTCCGTGACACTAAACATTTATTGCAAAAGATTGAGGCTATGAAATGGGATAGCGCATTCAGTTGGACGTCTTGCGACGTGTGTGCATTATACTCATCTATTCCCCATCAGAAAGTGATAGTATTCCTGGCGAAACATCTGGAGGAGTTCAGTACCTATACACCAGAATTAAAGGAATTTATTCTGATGACAACCAAGTTTCTCCTAGAGAACAACTTTTTTATGTTCAATTCCCAATATTATTTGCAAGTGGAGGGGGCTCCTATGGGAGCAAAATTTTCCCCCTCCCTTGCTAACATTTACATGATCCAATGGGAGAAACGATATATTTTTGATGATGAAAACCCACACAGGTCGTCTATAGGGTGGTATGGCCGCTATATAGACGACCTGTTGTGGGTGTGGAGTGGCTCACCCCTGGAGTTTGACAACTTTGTTGCTTTTTTAAATTTAAATGATATGAATCTCAGATTCACACAACATTTCGGGGGCAACAGCATAGATTTCCTGGATGTCACTATCAGAGGACAGGGCAATACAGTTGTAATATCTCCCTTCCGCAAGCAAATATCAGGGAACACGATTTTGCTGTCCACGTCATGCCACCCTAGGCATGTGGTGGACAACATTCCCTTCGGGGAACTAACTCGTATCCGTAGAAATAGCTCCACAGACGGTATATTTAAACAACATCTTACAGACTGGGAACAGAGGCTCAGAAGAAGGGGGTACAAGCAAAAGAGTTTAGCTTCGGCTAAAGGTAAAATCAATAAAATACAGAGGTCAATCCTTTTAGAAGATAAGCAGCGAGATGACACACAGAGGAGAGATACGAATCCCATCTCATTCGTTACGACCTATAGTGACCAGTTCCATCTAGTCAAGAAAGTAATCAACAAATATTTACCTATTTTAGAACAAGACAATGATGTAAAGATATGCCTTAAGCAGGGAATAAGGTTCATTTCAAAGAAGGCCCCAACAATAGGATCTATGGTATCACCGAGTCTGTTCACCTACACAGATAGAAACACGAACAAATATTCTTGGCTACACCACACGGGGAACCACAAATGTGGTCATACACGTTGTCTAACTTGTGGTTTTATCCTTACAGTGAACCAGTTCTCATCATGTGTGACCAATGTAATTTATGAGATCCAATCTTTTATTAATTGTAACACTTCCTATGTGGTATATCTCATTACGTGTATCTCCTGCAAAAAACAATAATAGGATGTACAACTAATCCACTTAAAGTTAGAATTAGAAAACATCTTTCGGATATTAGAAACACCAACTTGACTAATATTTCCGCTGCCTCCAGGCACTTTCGGGATACCCATCTGGGGGATACACGTTCCTTTAAATGGGTTGGCATAGAAAAAGTGACAAAACCAACTAGGGGTGGTGATTACAAAAAGAAACTGATGAATAGGGAAACCTATTGGATGTTTGTGTTAAAGACCACACAACCTCTAGGTCTGAATTACAGACAAGATCTAATCTTATGTTATTAAAATTCCCTAATATGGTAAACACAAGTACTCTATAGAGAAAACTTGTTATTTTCTTAACTATGGGTTTATGTTCACATTCTTAACATACATTCAATAGTGTTTATTATCCCGTAGTAGTCACTAAATCTCGCGTTACTATGGGCCAATTTTTTGGCTTTCTATAAGTAAAAATTCTTTAATGTATTCAACTGGTAGTAGAAAGATTACTACTTTTTTCCAACTTGTGGGTGAAGCATTATATGGGAGAGGGCAGTTTAATTTTCGCCTCAGGCAGCAAAAACCCTAGAATCTGCCCTGTCTGACACCACAAGGAGGTCAGACACCATATGTGTGAGTAAATCCCAAAGTGGGCAAACGTCAGGAGGGGAACTGACAATACACTCACACGATCAGAGTAAATCGAGTAACAACAACGTGGTCAGATAATACTGGTGATGAGAGGCTAACACGACAAGTAAGGAAAAAAAAGGAGAAAAGATAGGAGAGCAACAAATTAATTAATAAAAGCACACTAGATCCTAGGGAACCTTGTTTCCAATGTCAGAATCCAAAAACCTTGTGAGAAGCGCTTTCCGTTTATTGCCAATACGTACTAGACCGGGACATGTTTGCTAGAAATCACTGACAAGTGACAATCATGTAACAAGTGGACCCTTCATATGCATCCCACAATATGAGGGGAAATATATAAATGAGGCTGCAATACGAGAGACAACAGAAGGCCACACTATGAGAGGAGGTGGGCGACAATATGAGGGGTAGATGCCACAATATGAGGGGAGGGTCCAAGATATGGAGGTGGATGAGAGGGACCACAATCTGATATGGGGGCGCACGATATGTGGGGGAGGGAGATGAAAGGCCACAATTTGAGGGGGGGGCACAATATGAGGGAGGGCAGGGGGCACAAAATTAGGGGGATGGAGAACAAGAGGCCACAATATGATGGAGGACAGGAGGCCACAATATGAGGGGGATGGAGGACAGTGTCCACAATATAAGGGGGTGGAGGATAGGGGCTACAATATGATGAGCATAGAGGGCATGGTCCACAATGTAAGGAGGAGAGCGGCGGAGGGGCAGGAGTACAGAAAGTTTGGGCATTATAAGTTTGGGGAGATAAATAAAAGTGGGGGAACAAAAGTAAGGGGATACAATTAAAGAGGGTGCATCATATGTTGCTGACCGTTATTATACTACGTTTGGGGGTGGGACAACCGGCATGGTTTTGGAAATTGTGAAAACCATGAATAGTAAATGCACACATAACTGTATTTTGGTTGCTGACATATAACTATATTGTGGGTGCTGAAGAGGCACCCACATGCCGGAGGGATGATAACTACACGGGTGACCTGCTCCTTTAAGAAAGTGACAAGATTCCGAATCCAGGATTGCGCGTGCACGTCGGGCGGAGGCCGCACGACGCATGTGCGGCTCGGAACATAGAGAGAGAGGAGAGCGGGAGCGCGCACGTCGGCTGGGGATACCGGGGATACCAAGTTGCTAGTAGTGTAACACCTGGGCAGAGGGCGTCTTCCCCGGACATGACAAGAGCACAGAGCTGGGGGTAACAGGGCACCGAGACGCCGGGCTGCGGAGAGCGGAGCTCACAGAGAACACGCTGCCGGGAGCCATCCTGCACAGTCCGGCAGACGAGGAGGAGGATTCCCAGTGCAGGAGACACTGCCGCCCCGCCAGCACCATTCAGCCCGCACAGGGAAGCCCCAGGTGAGTGTGGTGCGTGCACCTGTCACCCCTGCTCCATCCTGCCCCCCAGTGTGAGTGCGTGCTCCAGCGCTGGCGGCGCCCTCCTCCCTCCTCCGCCTCCTCCTCCCTCTCTCTCTCCTCCGTGTGTCCGCCTGTGTACAGTGCGGAGCTTCCTCTGGGACAGCAGCGGGATGAGGGGGGGCCTCTGCCCCGTGCTGCCGCCGAGCTCCCTGGGATGGTGGGGGCGGATTGCGCTGCTGTGAGGTAGGTGTCCGGGAGACGATTGCGGAGGTTTGTTATGCAGCAATGCAGAAGGGCCAGGCTGTGCGGGAATGTGCTGGAGCCCCCCTGCTATACACATAGATGGGGGGCCGCCATGGCTCTGCTGACATGAGCTGTCATTGGACCTGTGTGTATGGATCACCTTGTGCTGCAGCTATGGTGGATGGGCCTGGCTTCTCCTCTCTTGCATTGGCATCCAGCATGCTAGCCTCTCATGGCTGTGACATTCTGTAGGAATAACTTGGGATTCCTGGATAGGACATTGCTGCTTTTCTCTATTTGTCTGCATTCACACCTTTAGGTTTATTGATGCAGAAGTCAAATCCAGGAACGTATTGCAACCTTGTTTCCATTCATGATCCACACAGAATTCCAGCAGATAATCGGATCATACAGTGTATGTGTACACGTCCTCTTACATAGACTGGACAGGAAAGACCACCCTCCCTTATGGTATAGGAAAAGTCACTGGTAGCCTCATTCTTCCCAGCACTATGGAAGGTGAGGATCCCACCCTGGATGGGAGGATGGATTATTATAGGGAGCTTTTACTTCTTCTGACATGTTATATGGCAATGCTGGAAAACCTTTTCTCATACAGCAGACTGTGTTTTACTGTGGTGAGTACGTGTACTGGCCGTATTTTACAGACCCAAAACAGAAGATGGGTCTCCACGTATCATAGTGATATGTGATGCAAGGAGCCCCTTC
Organism: Engystomops pustulosus; assembly: GCF_040894005.1. Taxonomy (NCBI): domain Eukaryota; kingdom Metazoa; phylum Chordata; class Amphibia; order Anura; family Leptodactylidae; genus Engystomops; species Engystomops pustulosus. Next base: position 67,981,741 of record NC_092412.1, read on the forward strand.
TACCCCTGCAATCGTGGCTACAGTTTGGTGATGCTATTTAGAAGGGAAGAAGGAGACTCCTTGTATTAAATAGCCCATCCTCTCCTCTGTGCTCAGTCCGGCAATCAGTTTTTACAGACAGACTACTATCGTGTGCCTATGTACCTATCCTCTAGTATTCCTTCCAGTATGTTGTGAATCAATTGACAGCAGGCTGTTATCAGTTTGGGTGTGTACACACTTTGTCCAGTTCATCCTGCTAGGCAGTGTAGGACACAAATGTTTGGCAAGGTGAGTGTTAATGCCCTGTTGTCAGTGTACATAGATCTCACAAAATTACAAATTTCTGAATTTTAAGAAAATATGCTACAAATATGGTGATTTGCTGTCTTTTCTTGCATCCATTTTCCATCTATTCAGAAAATATTCCTGTCCAGGGTATGCTGGGGGTTGTAGTTCTGCCACAAGTGGGCTATATAAACTGAACCATTTACCGCAGTAAAAGTCTGTGTGATGTCAGTGGGATTGCAATGCACAATAGTTTTGTAAAGCCATTTTAAGGTTTAGTAGGCACTCAGAACATTTATTTTTGTATTTTTGATCATGAAAATGTAACATAACTGGAGGAACCTTTTAACACCTGTCGGGCATACAAATGTATGTAACATGTATAACCTATTACATACTGGCCTTACTATTCATGGTCCATTGATAACCCGGCTGGATCTACTTCCTGAATTGACATATGGACATCTAGCGAGGGTTTAATGTAGTAGGTCATCATGTCTGCATGGTATACTTGATATATCTCACCTTTTTGAGTTCTGAAATACAATGTTTTACACCATTGCTGCATATTGTTTGTCTGGATTTAAGCTTTAAAAGTTTCTGGACCATTGGATGAGACAGATGTTGTAGGTGTAAATATGGAAATGACTTGTGATTAGCTAATGGCAGTGATCACACGCCTGAAATCCTTTAGAAATCAGTTGTTAAAGTGAATGTTCCCCGAGTTTGGCCCACTTAAACTACTCTATAGGGGCAATGGCTTTATCATATGGCAGTACTTCAGAAGGTAGGTGTTATACTTAATAGAAGCCCCTCCTATATGTGATGTCACCTTCAAAGATATCAGTCTAGCCCGGACAGGAGGGATCGCCCCCAAGATTTCTGGGAACTCAAGCTTGCTGGCAGGTCCCCTTAAAGAAATGTTAAAACCTAGCCCTACAGTGCCTGCTAGAAGGTTATTATTACAGGGGACCAATCAATACAACATGTTATTGTGTTAAACAGCAGTTTGGACCATAGCTGCTGACAGTGTTAGGTAGCAGCCATGCAGAGCTGTGAAATCTGCCCCTCCTCCTGCCATAAGGAAAAGCTGGAGCCGGCTCCTAGATGGATAATAGAGCTGAGGAGAGTTGCTGTGGAGTAGAGATTTTGCAGCACAGCAGTTTGAGGACACTCCCCAAGCGAATATACATCCAGTTTTCACAGTCCTGCTGTTACTAACACATACACAAATATATGAATCATCACCTCACTGTCTAAAGCAGGGGTGGGCAATTAATTTTCCTATGGGGCCACATGAAACATTGGAATGATTGTAGGGGGCTAGTATATTTAACTTGGTTCTTCCGAATACCTATATTAATTTAATGAATGAAGGGGAGCCAAAATTTTTCACCAATCTAGCATGGGCCAGTCAGAAATGGTTAGGGGGGGGGGGGTGGATGTGGCCTTGGGCTGTATAATGCCCAGGTCAGGTCCAAAGTCACTCCTTCAGCTCCTGAGTGTACACAGCTTATACAGGTTTGGCTGATGGCATCTTCCCTTTATTTTCATCCCACTCTCCTATGGAGTTACCCTCTCTCCTCCAGTAGTCATAGCGGTAAGTTATCTCCTCTTCCCTACAGAAATTGGAGCACCATTCCTCCTAAAGTCACTTCTTGGATCCTTTTATCTGTGTTTTGAATCCTACCAGGGGCGTAACTACAGTGGTAGCAGCCATAGCAGCCGCTATGGGGCCCACAGTGTCAGGGGGCCCCATCATCCAACCTGATAATAAAGAATTAAGGATGTGAACCATTATTATATATACAGTACATATATCTGCACATTGTACAGCATAATATGTATATAACATATATGTGATTTATATTTGCTGTATATGTTGTGTGTGTATATGCTCTATATGTGTAGGTACAAGAGTGTGTGAATGGATGAAGAGCTGTATGTTTATGTATATAGTTATGTAAGTGTATATAAATCTAAATATGTAGGTGTATATATTTGAGGGTAAAATGCATATTTGAAAGCGGGGGGGGGCCTCATTCAAAAGTCTGCTATGGGGCCCTGCTTCTACTTGTTACGCCCCTGGATCCTACACTATAGCGTTTACTAACTTCCTGTATTGGTGACCACCTTATGCTGGTGATATATGGGTTCACTGGTAATAGCACAATATGTCCTGGGCGGCTCATGATAATTTTGTTGTAATATGTCCTATGTTGATTCCCAGGTGGCTTAGGGACAGTAGTTCTCAGTTACTTGGAGTTAGCCTTATTTAGCAGATGTTGAAGCATCTGTATTGTGCACGTTGGAGGTGGATGTCTCATTTGAACGAACGCGGGTGAATGGTTATATTAGTGGCCTTGATGGGCAGATGCTTCGGCTAATCCTAGAATTGCCATGTACAGGATTTCTGCTGTCTTGCCTGCGTAGCCTTTAGCAGAAGTTGCATTGTATACTTCATGGCATTTGTTTTGCTGTTGCGACTTATCTTTCAGGGTTACAAATTAAATGTTATTACACTTTGTATTTTATGAAATTAGCAGAGTAAAAAACGGCAGATAACGTGTTCATTTATTTAACCGCTGGAGTAGGTCTTATTATTGTAGTGTAATGAATGGGTGGATCTGCGGAGAGCCATGATTTTAATCTGTGGGCTCCCAGTAACTCTAATCAAATAACTTTGATGCAGATTATGGCATTCAGAGGAGATGGTTTTCCTTCTTAACAGAAAAATGTATGGTCGTTTTTGTTGTGTTTTTATATTTTTAAGGCTGGAGTCAGATCATGTTTTTGCAGTCCATCTTTTACAACCTTTAATATCCTTTAAAGGGAACCCGTCACCACTATTTTCACAAATACAGGTATTGGCAGGTTCCTATAGAGCTCTAGTAACTATCTGACACCCTGCTTTTAGCTAAAAGTAGTTTTCCTCAGATCCCCATAAAATCAGAGTTATAATCTTGCCTGGTATCTATGCATCTTTAGAGGGAGTCAAGGGGGCCTGGCCTAATGTCATGTGACCATCATAACATCATCAAAGGTCCTTAAGCTACTTAATATTAGCACGCTATATATACCCCATGTACATATCTGACCACATAAAACAGTCACATCCGCTTCCAACGACTTCTGATGCTCTCCATGCAGGCTGCTGTGATTTCATGAGATATATGCTTAGTGTACAGTTTCTATTGTTACAAATGCTATAAGACCTGCGATGATGTCACCCTGGTCACATGACATTACAGCTGCATACACATATAGGATGGAGAGGAGCTGCTGGATTCCGTCCAAGGAGGCCACGGCCTCCTCGACTCGCTGTAGCCATGCTTGGATACCAGGTAAAACTAAAAAGTTGAAAATATGGGAATCTCAGGGGAATCATTTTTAGCTAAAAGAAAGGCGTCAGTCACTAGGGCTCTATGGGAACCTGCCACTACCTGTATTTGTGAAAAATGTGGTGACGGGTTCCTTTTAAGAACCATATCCATGAATTTCCCAATAAATTTCCTGGTTCTATTAGAATTTGTATTTAAATTGAACCTTTCTGCATACATTGACCCAATAAACCACTACTTAGATGTTAACAAACAGGATAATACCTCCAAATCATATTTCCTTCAGGCATTTTGATGTTTCAGCATGATCCAGGATGTCTGCTTTGATGTGAGATTTAATAAGTTGTATAAAGTCAAGTAGGCAGAGTCCAGCTCCCCTTCCCCAGAATGCCCCCTTCACTGTAATTGACGTTCATGGATTTAGGAACGCAAGTAACTGGCTTATCAGAGGTCTGGTTTATGATGTCTATCACAGCAGACGGGACATTCTGAGACAGCTTAACTTTAGTGCCAAACTCTCCACCTCCATGACTTTATGTAATTATTTTACATCTTTTATGTAATTATTTTACATCTTTTATGTAATCATTTAAGTGACATCTTAAAAGTTAATTTTCTAGGTAATGCCACCACACTGTGCCATGAAAGAAACATGATCTGGAAAGTGGTAATCTGCTTACCAACTTACTGCTAGTGGTTTATAGGTCAATTTCTGCAGATATGTTCCTTTTAAACAGCCCTCCTCATCATGCTGTTCACACTTGGACATTAGGAGAAAAAGAACTAACAATTTAAAATATACATTAAAAGAGAGAAAATGTTACAGGTCCTCTCTTTTGGGTGACGGTTGAATAGGAAGGTGTAAACAAATAGTAATGTAATTGAACAAATAAAGGTTAAAGAAAGCCTTTTTTTATAATCTACACAATTCTAATGGTCAGTCAACATTTTACAGTTTTCATTTTTTTGTCCAGTTTGCAGTTCCTGACTCTTATCCTCACATGTCATGTTCTCAAAGCTCAAATGTCTGCCCTGCCGTTTATGCACATATATAAATCAATGTGAAAGTATACAATATATTTCTGTGTGTGATATATAATGTACTTGCCCTTTCTTATCCTTGTCCTTTCACTAGGGAGATTTAATGATGTCGCTACCTCTTGGGCATTGGAGTGGAAGTGCTGGCAGCACGAATCAATATATGCCACCAGCACTTCAGTTGAATGCGAGTGACATATTCGGATCTCCACCAGAGCGTTGAGATCTGTGTGTGTCACGTGCATATAAGCCCCTATTTCTTAAGAGTGTTGTGCAGGAGCTGTATATGGCTAGGAGTGCTTTCAAAGAACAAGCAAATATGATGCTGTAAGTTATTACAGATTCAATATTAACCCCCTTAACGACTTTTCCCTTTTTTGTTTTTGCGTTTTCGTTTTTTTACTCCCCACCTTCAAAAATCTATAACTTTATAAATTTTTTTGTGCACAGAGCTGTGTGACGATTTGTATTCTGCATTACAAATTGTACTTCATAGTGACAATATTTATTATTCCATGCTGTGTACTGAGAAGTGCGGGAAAAAATCAAAATGCTGTGAAGTGGGCAAAAAAACATATTTGTGCCAATTTTTTTTCTGGGCTTGGTTTTTACACCTTTCACCGTGCACTCCAAATGACATGTCTACTTTATAATTGGTTTTGTGCAATCACAGGGAACCTTTCAGGTTCTCTTCCATTTTTTTTTTAGGTAGTCTGATTGCTTCTACCATATTCTACAATACTACTGTATTGCAGTATATGGAGAGTTTGCTATAGATCTGAAAATATGTGCAGTTTCTAGAACCCTTCTGCAGGAGTACTTAGGACCTCCCACTGTTTGCTGAAACTTTCTTTGCTGCAGTAAGATTTCATCAGGCAACCGGAACAGGGGGGAGGGTGAGACAGTGTAACAACCTGTGAAGCTACTGCACTGAGGGGCTCTGGTTCATTAGTATTATTGCTTATTAGCATAATTTTAAAAGTTTGTTTTAGAAGGAAGATGGGCATTACAAAGATGAGAAGATTGACATGTTGCATGCATCTGAGTAAGTGTCCCTGGTTTATCATGCTTGATTTTGCTAGACTTCCTTTAGCAGCTCGTACCTGTGACTGTCAATACACACAGTTGCTTATATAGACTTTGAAGTACAGATCACCACCACCCCTATGTTTAGAAAGGGACCTTGTCAATTTTTGCAAATAAGTGTATATATTACTACAATAAAAATTGTAGAGGATCTTTGGTTGTTAAATTGTGTGGTTCCTGAAGGGTTATTAAAACAAGTGGGTCTGTGTCCCCACCCCAGGCATTGCTTCCGAGGGCCCTAGAACGCCACCCAGATCAGTGATTGTATTACGTGTGGTCATACTAGGTCTTATGTATAACGTCTATATTTGGAGATTAAGTGAAATGTATACCATGATTAGTTTAACTGGGATTAGTTCTATTTGAATGAATCTTTTATAACATGAGCATACATTCTGTTCTATTCTCTGTGAAATGTGTATGACATGGGATGAAGTTTGTTTTCACAATGTACATTAAATGCTTCAGTTGAAGTTGACCTATACTTTTTAAGACATTTAAAAGATTGTTAAAAAAATATATATATATTGTATACTATTCATTATTGCAAAGTTTGTTGTATAATTATAATCTTATGATGATGATGCTAAGGGTGATGCAACACGTCACGTTTTTGGTCTGTTATTAAGCATGCGTTTTCAGTCCATCTAAAAACGCATCCCATTTACCATGTGTTTGGCTGCTTACAACATTTTTATCTATGAAGATAATTGGGGAAACTGATCAAAAACGGATGCATTTTAAAAAGACGCATGCTTAAAAGACGGACCAAAAGCGTGAAATGTGGCATCACCCTAATGTTGATACTACTATACATAGAGACCTATATAAATCACAATCTTTGATTCATTTATATTTTCCCATTATAAAATGGTGTGTGTGTGTGTATAATATATAGATATAGAGATATAGATATATAGAGATATAGATATAGATATATAGATATAGATATATAGATATCTCTATATATATATAGATATAGATATAGATATAGATATAGATAGAGATAGAGATAGAGATCTATATCTCTATCTATCTACCAGATTAGGAAAGCTACAATTCAGGGACTTTTCAAACAACAACCTCTGTCTTACTTTCGATTCCTAGCGTCTATGGAAGATCCCTTGTTCCCTTTCATGTTTCTCTTAGATATTATGTAAGCTTTTACAACCAATTTTTATTTTGCCAATAAATCTAAATAAAAAAAAATTGAAGGATTATTATTTTTCTGTGATTTTGTTATTACAGCTCTTATACAGTTTGTAACAGACGGTAAAAAAATTGTAATCCTGCAGGTGACCTCTGCGTTATTTTTACATACATTTGTTATCTTGGCAAGACGTAGAGCAGATAGAGAAGGCAATATGGTTGTAAAATCAGACTACAAAGTTTGTTGTCTGTTCCCATAGAGACACAGTCTTGCATCAGAACTGTAGAAACAAAGCAGGAGATATAACATGCAAGGCGTTCCTCCTCTTCAGCTGAAAGTTGCCATCTAGCAATTTTGGAAGCCATAGGGCTGAATATACTGGTCACCTTATCATGCACCAACTTGTTCTTTGCTCTTTGCGTGTCAATCGTGTCCAATTCCAATATTAAATGTCTGGTGCCCTCCATTGTGAATTCCTAAAACCGCATTATAGACAAGTATATGGGAAGTACGTGCTCAGACTCCGTGTCATGTCCTACTTTTTAGCATTGGTGGTGATTGAATGACTCTCTGACTGCAGCTTGTTAGGAACTAATCTCCACAATACACTTTGTTCTGTTGTGTTCACGGAGACAAGATGTCCAGGCATGTGTCCAGACATGGTCTGGTGTTTAGTGTCTTGTGATCAGCGAGTCCTGCTGCGATAATTTTTGCCCTCTTGTTGTAAAGTACAAACATCTGCAGTAGTTTCATTTCCAGTTATTTCCAGGACTTGGTTTTGGAGAGAAGGTATGGCTGATTATTGGCTTGGGATTTGTTAAAATAATCACTGAAAAGCCTTGATAGGGCCAGTTCTGCAGATCTGCATTCAGCCTTCCGTTTTACACTGTCCATTGATAACGGATAACTGCTTTTTTTTTTGTCCAGTGTTTTCAATGGGCTCAGTAATGGTGTTCTGGAGTACCCACTTTTACCTCTTCAGTTAGGCCTTCCGTTATTTTCAGTGGATGGTTGGATATGAACTTCTGTCTTCTCTTTTTTTTTCCTGCTGCAGTAATGGAAGGCTAACAGAAAACTCCAATTTTTTAAGCTTCCTTTTCTACGGTTGATGGATGATCGTGATATGTATCACTCTGTACCATCACTTAATCCATTAGGTATTTTCATACTGAGCAGGCTTTGATTTTGCACTCCAGAGAAATTGGATGGCTATAAAATAATGAAAAAAGGGAAATTAACTGATGCAGAGCAGAAAGAAAGTTTTCTTTTTTTTTTTTTTTAATTTTTTTGTATCGCTTATAAATACAGATACTTTGCAATTAATCGATCTGTCCAGGGATCTGTTTATATTGAAATCTGAACGCAAATGTGAACTGGATCTTAACAATTGAAATTTGATCAAATGCCTAGCTTAATACCTCAGGTAACTTCAGGTTTACATCAGACAGTTAAAGGGATCTCCCACTACCAAGTGTCAGATGTAAGTGTCATGGGTAAGACTACTGATGATCTCTACCAGTCCCATAGAAGTTAGAGCATGGGACCCCGGCAATATTTAGGCCACCTTTACACATTTTGAAATGCAATTTAAATGTATCAGGGATGGAGTAATTCATGATTGCAGATCAGTTTAGATCTGCAAGGGGGTTTTGTCTCAAGGGTTCTGGAGGAAAATTTGTCACCATCAGTTCTCTATGGAGGTACACTTTTTTTTCTAAGTAGGACGGTTGTTCTAACATACAGGTGGTACGGATAATTCATAAAGGGTTTATGAAATTATAGTGTGTCCCTAGCTGGGTAACGGCTGCAAATCTGAAATCTGGGGAGTGGGATAAATGCCCTCTCAATCTGTCCTACAACTCTGAGGTGGACAGAATTCATAACCCAGGACCCTCTCAGGCAGGAGTGTACATTGAAGGGGTTAAAAATCTCAGGACGCATGTCGCTTGTTCTCTTATGGAGCAGATTATGCCAACCATTGTACTAAAAAACCCCAAACACAAGATCTTGTTATTAACGGACTTATTGTTTGATTAATGAAACTTGCTTATACCATCACCTGTAGTTTGCACCTCATTCTCTTGTGTATAGTGTTTGTCTAGTGTGCCCTTAAGACAATAAAAATCTCTAAGTTTACTCTTTTATCCATGAATCCACATGTCCATGTTCTCAGTCTATATTTGCGCTACCTGGGCTGGTTTTTGGCCTGCTTTAATCCTGTTACAGACTGGGCTTCTATCTAATACTATGCTGACAAGGCTCTGTTTCACTGAGGTTATTGAGCGGAGTCTCTTGGCCTTTTACAGATGAGTGTTGTTCCCCCTGGAATCCAGGGAGTGTCTATGAAAATAATAGGTAGCTGATCTTGTATACATAGGGGGTGCAGAGAATCTAATGCAGCCTTATAAACTGTGAGGGCTTTTACATTGGATGTTGAATAAATGTCTGTTTAGGGCAGTGATGGCAAACCTATGGCACGGGTGCCAGCAGTGGCACTCTGAGCCATTTCTGTGGGCACTCAGACCATTGCCCCAATTCACCAAATATGACCAAATCCACCAAATCTTCCTGCAGTCCCAGGCAACTAAAGAGAAGCTGCTCTCAGCACTATTTTAAAGTGACACTTCATTGGCTGTTTGGAACTGCGGGGAAAGTGAGAAGGTGTTGACAGAACTGCATTATCTTTGGAGGTTTTCCTGCTGGACCAACCATTCTTCCTCTACAGAGAGACCCTGGAGAGAAGCTACAATGAGAGTATGAATTTGCCCTCCTTCTTTCAACTGTATTGGTGGCCTCAGGGGGCTGATATGATTGAAAGATGTGGAAGAACAGGCAGCAATATGTTACTGCTTAAAAAGCCATGTAGGCACTTCACTGAAAATAAGTGGATTTAGCTTGTAGTTTGGGCACTCGGTCTCTAAAAGGTTCGCCATCACTGGTTTAGGGGATACTGGTATGGTGAAATGTCATACTCTTCTCTCGAACATTAGATGCAATGACGGACCGTTGAGATACCCCTATACTAGAATTGTATCATTATTAATCTGGTTTGTATAGGGACCAATACCCCTGATTTAATGGTTACGGTTAAATCTCTGTTGCGGGAGATGCAGGGAGTCAGAGATCACATCTTTTTGATATTCTGGTCCCCATAGCAACTGCTTAAATGAAGAAGCAAGTTGGATTGTTGCATACAAAAATTATGCTTCTACAATTATGGCCTTCAAAATGGATCCTGACCTTCTGCTACTTTCGACAACTGTCCCTCCTAGGCACAGGACGTTTATACAGCAAACAATCAATCAGGCGTCATTGTATAATCCGCAATGACAAGAACAATCTGACATTCTGAGCGTTGGCCACTTTTTCTAAATTGTATCTACAGGGAAGTTTCTTTTTTCTTTTTTTTTTTCCTTGAGAACTGGGAACTATTGCAGGCTCCAGCTTTTCTCACATATATCTTTGCTGGTGTCCCCTGACATCTGCATCCTTCCCCTTTTGGATCGTGAAATGTAGTTTATTGACAATTTCCTGTGTGCATACTGATGTATTACTTCTGTGTGTAACATTGCCTGCCCAGTGATGAATTATTCCCTGGGATCCATTCTGGAAATATTTCATTTCTTTCTTGTTTGTCATCTGCCGCTTACTGGTTTTATATTTTTGGTTTTCTCGAAGGCATTGTCTTTTTTTTCCCTTTCCCTATAATTTGTTTGTATAAATATGAAGACTTTTGCAGAAGAATAATATAGAGCTTTCCGTCACTGGACAGCAGTTGACATATAAGGATGAGTAGAAAGTCAAGGGTATCTACAAATATTAGGAAGAGGCAGAGGTCACTCTTGGAATTTGCACAAGCCTCAGCTGGGTGACAGAGTGAATTAAATGTGGATGCTGCGCCCACCAATCAGATCCGGTCATGTTCTAATTAGAAGCCAAATGTCACAGAGGATTTTGCTTAACGTGTCTATAGGCCAGGCTGTCAAAGTAATGCCTACAGATGTGGAGTTTGAATAGAATTTCTCTTCCTGCTACTATAAACCATGTGCCTCAATTGGCTTCATCTTTTACTACATTGCAAAGTAACCGACAAGTATGTCCATCTTCAGGACTTTTTAGGGAAATCTACCTTCAAAATCATCTGGGGCACATAGATCCAGGTACTGTGACTGTTGTAATTTTCTGATTTGTTATCCATGGCCTAATTCCTTCTTAAATCAACTCTTAAAATTATGATCATGAGCCAGAAGGGGCTCCTCTGTGTTCTGGCTTCAGACTGTTAAACTGTGCTGGAGCACGTCCCCCTCCCACTGTGTGCTTCAACTTTCTCTACTGCAGTGAGATCACTTCAGGCATAGTCCTTTTTTTTTCTTCTTAAAATGTCAACAGATCTGGTATATGTAAAATAAAAAATGAGGTTCCAAACTCCATGTAAATCTGTTTCATAAGCAGACTACACGTGTCTAACACGAATCTGCATCAATAATAAACCATACATTAAATGCAGAGTTTCCGCATTCGTCTGTATCCTGTGCAGAGATGCCCTTACTTGGCCGTTCAGCAGAAGAGCTACAGTTAGGCCCCCTACATACGGATGTAGAATTTGACAGTGCATTGATTCAGAACATATTACACTGACAAATGTTTCTACATACACAGGCTCATACTCTGCCATAGCTTTCCACTGCCCGGACCATACATTGTAGAACAGGTCCTATTCGTGCCCTAGCTGTTGTCTCAGCCAGGCGTTTCTACTGTCATTAAGCCAATGTCCAAAGATTGCACATGTTTGTGTCCATAGGAAGTAAGAGACAGCACCGCTGTACATGGAAACTATGATCGCGAATGCGCTAGACTGGAAGACCTCACTGGCTGTCTGAGGACCGACTGGCGGGACCAGGAGAATATTAAGGGGGGGGGGCAGGTGGCTCCAGTGACGTCGGCTATAGCTCTTCACGCTCATTTGCGTATTTGTATAAAGTAGCCCTAACCATAGGCCTAACTTAATTGGTTGGAAAACCCCTTCAACTGATCAGATTGTTTCCCAAAACAATAAACTTGGGCCACTAAGTATAACACCCTAATAGGGGTCACCCAGCTAGGAGCCGCTGCCATGTCTAGCTGACTTCTGCTACATGGAGGGGCCATGCAGTTTTGACCTGCCCGTCCTTGCTGTCATATCATAGTGGTTATGACAGAGGGGGCATGAAGCTCGTAATGGGTGCAACGCCTCCTCCATCTGATGTAAGCCAGCAAAATGCAGGAAGTCATGAGTCCTGCTGCCCGGGGGACACTTTACCTGCGTCTCCTGACAAGCTTTATGGGTAACAATATTAGGCTCTCATACTTGCCCTTTTAATATATGCGTGACCTACCCCTTTATCTTCTTATCTATCTGCTGCATAGGACATCAGAACTGTTTTCATATACACTGTTCACAGCAGAATAATAGGGTAGGGGAAAGCATTTATATTTAATAAAAATATATTGCACAGTTTACTATCACTTACACAATTTATATAAAGTCATAAGCTTAGTTATGCTTTAGCGTTTTGCGTGACTCTTGTCTATAGTGTTTGGAAGTAAAATTTATAAGAGAGTGCAGCGCATGGCTTTACCCGAATTGCAACAAGTTGCTCGTGGTGATTGTGTTCTATGTTTAAGATGGAGAAATGTTTCCAAAATAGAATTGCTGGTATAAACCAAAGCAACAATATCAAGGCGTCGTGTTATTAATTTCCATTTTGTGTTTATGAAATTCCACCTGAAGTGATAAGCATCTAAGATTGTTTCAGAATTGTCTCCAGCTTACGAGGAAACGCCCGACTCCGTTATAAGGAGAAACACGTTATTGTTGTGGTTAATCACAATAAATGTATTACAAGGGTGGATCAGAAATGGAAGGTTTATTTGTTGAATTGTACAATTGTGACACCAGCAGCGGAAATAATTTAATGTACAGGAGCGGAGCATCTGGCTAAGGCCTCATGCGCACAAATGGCCACATGTATTTCAATGGGCTCATGCATACACCTGTGGTTTCCACTGCCTCGTGTATGAGCTGGCTGACCGCATTGGGGTGTTTTTGTAGTGGTGCCCAGGCTCCCACAGTCACAGCAAAGCATAATGTAAAACTTTTAAGGTTAATTAAATAAATTAGATTACACTGTACCTTGATTTCTGCCAGCTTTCAGCCTCAAGTCCTGAGGTAGAGGTGTCCACGCAGTAGAGTCCCCTCCAATCTCCTCTTCTCGCTGACCACAGCATACCTAGTTTGCGTTTAAATTGAATCAACATTTGTAGGATGACGAGTGGTTACCTTGAGTGGAGGGGACCCGGTTACATGGACCACATAGCCCCCAGGACTTGAAGCTGATAGCTGGCAGGGAGCCTGGGAAAGTTTAATCTAATTATTTTCAATAAAAGTTAGAATTTGTATTTAAAAAAAAAAAAAAAAAGTTTCACATTCTGCTTTACTGTGTCTGTGGGAACCTGGGCACTACTTAAAACAGCACTCTGGTAATTTTGTAATCCTGCCTGTAGTGACAATGACTGAATAGTGATCTCTACAGAACAGGGAATGAGCCTTTTATGAGTCGCTGTAGCCAGATTGAAAATGGCAGGATTTAAGGATATTATAAAATAAATATTGATATTGAAAATTAAAACAACTCTCCAAATACATAAAATATTTAACTTTAAAACGGTTGTACGAAGTTTTCAGGAGTGGAGGAATGGAGATGACAATCTGATCGGGGAGGGTGTGACTGCTGGGACGTCCAGAAAACGGTGGTCCCATTTTTGGGTGGAGCAGCAGACTGTTTCCTTCTGCTCCGTTCAGAAGTATGGAAACGTAAAAATTGCAGAACACAATATCTCCATCACTCCAATTCACTAATTTTAAGTCTAAATAAGTTCCAGAAGTTGAGCTCTGTGCTCTGCAATTTCCAATTATTCCATATTATCGAATGCAGCGGCAATGTTATGGATTGATGAGTAAGTAACTAAAGGGAGTCTTTTAACATACTGGATCATACAGCAAATTCTTTGGGAAATCTAGCAGGTTCTTTTCACTTTAAGTTTGATATCTTACAGCCTATGGGTGTGGACAGACATTTTTGTTGGAGTTTTTAATGTAAAAATGAGTAATGGGAAAAACAAAATTTAGAAAATCTCAGTGTCATAAATTTTTCAATTGTAAAAAAATAAATGAATGTCCCCTGACACTGAAGTGAACGTGCCACATAAAATATGTTTTCTCCATTTTCTATTGAGATAATTGTGGTTGCCGAAACAATGCTGATGTTATTTTTAGAGCCTGAAGCACAGAATAGTTTTGATACGTGTTTATATCTTGATTTTTAGCAGTAGGCTATTTACAGAGAGTTCTGCTCGGATGGGAACTGCTTTAAAGACATGCCTACACTTTTGGCTAGCTTCATATGTACTATGGTGTGAGAACAAAATTAAGAAAAAAACTGAAGCGCTCACTGATCCCATTGACTTTAAGGCCATTCCAATAATCGGGGTTAAAGGAAAGCTACTAAAATCAAGCATAATAAATCCAGGACACTTACTCATAACCACAGTCACAGTGCCTGGATCTTTCTTTTTATATTTGTTATTCATGGCCTCTTTCCTTCTGGTATCAACTTTTAAAGTTATGTTAATGCCTTATCTTATCTTGGGGGATTGTCTGGTGTGTCCTCTATTATCTTGTCTGGGGTGGGGGTCTGGTGTGTCCACTAACCCGGAAGGTAAGAGGTGTTGGTCTTGGAAAGTAGGGTGGGAGTCAGAGGCGTCAGCCATAGTCCGCTGTGTAGGTTGGAATATCTGAGGCGGTGAGAAATGGTTGTGTACCTTTTATTTAACTAATGATGCAAGATTATTTTCGTTGTCTCGATTGGCCATTTAAGCACAGGAAACACTGGCAGTAATGATCTTCCTGTATAACTTGACATCTATTAACCCCTTGCCGCTCCGCGGCGGATATATCCGCCATCGAGCGCAGTGAGTTAGCGCTCGATGGCGAATATATCCGCCAGCGGCGCAACATGTTCAAATTCGGTCATCCCGTCGCAAGACGGGATGACCGACCGCCGAAACCTGGCGGGATCGCGAGGGGACATCCCCCCTCTGACATCACAGGACCTGTCATGTCGGTCCTGTGATGTCGATCGCTGCGATTGGCCCGTCTTTACAGACGGCCAATTGCAGCGATCGGAGGCTGCAGGCTGGCGGCTCTGGGGTTAATGACGTCATCCCGTCGCGAGACGGGATGACAAAACCCCGGAGCATGCTGGGATCGAGAGGGGACGTCCCCCTCTGACATCACAGGACCGATCTGATTGGTCCTGTGATGTAGATCGCTGTGATTGGCCCGTCTGTACAGACTGGCCAATCACAGCGATCAGTGACTGTGGAGGGCAGACCCAACACCCTCCATGCTCTCCAACGCCGCCATTCTGCGTTTGGTAGTGTTGGAGAGCAGAGGGTTTTAGGATCTGTCCTGTAAAAGTGAAAAAAAAACTACTACACCCATCCTCCATCCCCTCCCAGTGTAATCCCACTTCCCTGTACTATCCCCCCCATCATCTGTATTCCCTTTCCCCCCAAACCGCACTTTTAAGTGCGAAGTGTGTGGAGTAGGAGTTTGGTGGAGGAGAAGGCGTTGTGAGGAGGAGAAGGCGTTGTGAGGAGGAGAAGGCGTTGTGAGGAGGAGAAGGCGTTGTGAGGAGGAGAAGGCGTTGTGAGGAGGAGAAGGCGTTGTGAGGAGGAGAAGGCGTTGTGAGGAGGAGAAGGCGTTGTGAGGAGGAGAAGGCGTTGTGAGGAGGAGAAGGCGTTGTGAGGAGGAGAAGGCGTTGTGAGGAGGAGAAGGCGTTGTGAGGAGGAGAAGGCGTTGTGAGGAGGAGAAGGCGTTGTGAGGAGGAGAAGGCGTTGTGAGGAGGAGAAGGCGTTGTGAGGAGGAGAAGGCGTTGTGAGGAGGAGAAGGCGTTGTGAGGAGGAGAAGGCGTTGTGAGGAGGAGAAGGCGTTGTGAGGAGGAGAAGGCGTTGTGAGGAGGAGAAGGCGTTGTGAGGAGGAGAAGGCGTTGTGAGGAGGAGAAGGCGTTGTGAGGAGGAGAAGGCGTTGTGAGGAGGAGAAGGCGTTGTGAGGAGGAGAAGGCGTTGTGAGGAGGAGAAGGCGTTGTGAGGAGGAGAAGGCGTTGTGAGGAGGAGAAGGCGTTGTGAGGAAGGAGAAGGCGTTGTGAGGAAGGAGAAGGCGTTGTGAGGAAGGAGAAGGCGTTGTGAGGAAGGAGAAGGCGTTGTGAGGAAGGAGAAGGCGTTGTGAGGAAGGAGAAGGCGTTGTGAGGAAGGAGAAGGCGTTGTGAGGAAGGAGAAGGCGTTGTGAGGAAGGAGAAGGCGTTGTGAGGAAGGAGAAGGCGTTGTGAGGAAGGAGAAGGCGTTGTGAGGAAGGAGAAGGCGTTGTGAGGAAGGAGAAGGCGTTGTGAGGAAGGAGAAGGCGTTGTGAGGAAGGAGAAGGCGTTGTGAGGAAGGAGAAGGCGTTGTGAGGAAGGAGAAGGCGTTGTGAGGAAGGAGAAGGCGTTGTGAGGAAGGAGAAGGCGTTGTGAGGAAGGAGAAGGCGTTGTGAGGAAGGAGAAGGCGTTGTGAGGAAGGAGAAGGCGTTGTGAGGAAGGAGAAGGCGTTGTGAGGAAGGAGAAGGCGTTGTGAGGAAGGAGAAGGCGTTGTGAGGAAGGAGAAGGCGTTGTGAGGAAGGAGAAGGCGTTGTGAGGAAGGAGAAGGCGTTGTGAGGAAGGAGAAGGCGTTGTGAGGAAGGAGAAGGCGTTGTGAGGAAGGAGAAGGCGTTGTGAGGAAGGAGAAGGCGTTGTGAGGAAGGAGAAGGCGTTGTGAGGAAGGAGAAGGCGTTGTGAGGAAGGAGAAGGCGTTGTGAGGAAGGAGAAGGCGTTGTGAGGAAGGAGAAGGCGTTGTGAGGAAGGAGAAGGCGTTGTGAGGAAGGAGAAGGCGTTGTGAGGAAGGAGAAGGCGTTGTGAGGAAGGAGAAGGCGTTGTGAGGAAGGAGAAGGCGTTGTGAGGAAGGAGAAGGCGTTGTGAGGAAGGAGTGTAGTGGAGGAGAAGGCGTTGTGAGGAGGAGAAGGCGGTGTAGTAGTGGTTGCATACTATCACCCCCATCATGTCTCAAAAGACGTATACGGATCTGGAGGTCTATAGTTTTATGGCCTCCGATACGGAGTCAGCAAGTGGGGACGAGTTTTATTTGTCTTCCTCGTCCTCACAAAGCGAGTCAGAGGAACCCCCGAGAAGGCGCTTACGCAGTAGTGCCAGAGTGCCCGGGACTCCTGCTGGAGTGCCCGGGACTCCTGCTGGAGTGCCCGGGACTCCTGCTGGAGTGCCCGGGACTCCTGCTGGAGTGCCCGGGACTCCTGCTGGAGTGCCCGGGACTCCTGCTGGAGTGCCCGGGACTCCTGCTGGAGTGCCCGGGACTCCTGCTGGAGTGCCCGGGACTCCTGCTGGAGTGCCCGGGACTCCTGCTGGAGTGCCCGGGACTCCTGCTGGAGTGCCCGGGACTCCTGCTGGAGTGCCCGGGACTCCTGCTGGAGTGCCCGGGACTCCTGCTGGAGTGCCCGGGACTCCTGCTGGAGTGCCCGGGACTCCTGCTGGAGTGCCCGGGACTCCTGCTGGAGTGCCCGGGACTCCTGCTGGAGTGCCCGGGACTCCTGCTGGAGTGCCCGGGACTCCTGCTGGAGTGCCCGGGACTCCTGCTGGAGTGCCCGGGACTCCTGCTGGAGTGCCCGGGACTCCTGCTGGAGTGCCCGGGACTCCTGCTGGAGTGCCCGGGACTCCTGCTGGAGTGCCCGGGACTCCTGCTGGAGTGCCCGGGACTCCTGCTGGAGTGCCCGGGACTCCTGCTGGAGTGCCCGGGACTCCTGCTGGAGTGCCCGGGACTCCTGCTGGAGTGCCCGGGACTCCTGCTGGAGTGCCCGGGACTCCTGCTGGAGTGCCCGGGACTCCTGCTGGAGTGCCCGGGACTCCTGCTGGAGTGCCCGGGACTCCTGCTGGAGTGCCCGGGACTCCTGCTGGAGTGCCCGGGACTCCTGCTGGAGTGCCCGGGACTCCTGCTGGAGTGCCCGGGACTCCTGCTGGAGTGCCCGGGACTCCTGCTGGAGTGCCCGGGACTCCTGCTGGAGTGCCCGGGACTCCTGCTGGAGTGCCCGGGACTCCTGCTGGAGTGCCCGGGACTCCTGCTGGAGTGCCCGGGACTCCTGCTGGAGTGCCCGGGACTCCTGCTGGAGTGCCCGGGACTCCTGCTGGAGTGCCCGGGACTCCTGCTGGAGTGCCCGGGACTCCTGCTGGAGTGCCCGGGACTCCTGCTGGAGTGCCCGGGACTCCTGCTGGAGTGCCCGGGACTCCTGCTGGAGTGCCCGGGACTCCTGCTGGAGTGCCCGGGACTCCTGCTGGAGTGCCCGGGACTCCTGCTGGAGTGCCCGGGACTCCTGCTGGAGTGCCCGGGACTCCTGCTGGAGTGCCCGGGACTCCTGCTGGAGTGCCCGGGACTCCTGCTGGAGTGCCCGGGACTCCTGCTGGAGTGCCCGGGACTCCTGCTGGAGTGCCCGGGACTCCTGCTGGAGTGCCCGGGACTCCTGCTGGAGTGCCCGGGACTCCTGCTGGAGTGCCCGGGACTCCTGCTGGAGTGCCCGGGACTCCTGCTGGAGTGCCCGGGACTCCTGCTGGAGTGCCCGGGACTCCTGCTGGAGTGCCCGGGACTCCTGCTGGAGTGCCCGGGACTCCTGCTGGAGTGCCCGGGACTCCTGCTGGAGTGCCCGGGACTCCTGCTGGAGTGCCCGGGACTCCTGCTGGAGTGCCCGGGACTCCTGCTGGAGTGCCCGGGACTCCTGCTGGAGTGCCCGGGACTCCTGCTGGAGTGCCCGGGACTCCTGCTGGAGTGCCCGGGACTCCTGCTGGAGTGCCCGGGACTCCTGCTGGAGTGCCCGGGACTTCTGACCCCACATGGGTGACCCCCAGTAGTTATGCCCCTCAGGTCCCTGATTTTACGGCCAGCCCTGGGATACACAGAGACACGGCAGGGCTCGGACCAGTGGACTACTTTAAGTTTTTTTTTTTACTGAGGAGCTTATTAGTTTGATGGTGTCCCAGACTAATCTCTACGCTGCACAATACATTGCCCACAAGCCCACTTCTTTTTATGCGCAACCCTACAGGTGGACCCCTGTTAGTGCAGCAGAGATGGAGAAGTATTGGGGCATAGTACTTCTTATGGGACTCGTCAAAAAGCCCTCTATTAGGGATTATTGGAGCACAGACATTCTGTACCACACCCCGATGTTCCGCATGGCAATGAATAGGATGCGCTTTGAAGCCATCCATAGGTTTCTGCATTTTGCTGACAATTCTCAGTGCCCACCCAGAGATGACCCCAGTTATGATAGGCTATATAAGGTCCGACCCATATTAGACTACCTGAGTGCCCAATTTATGGATGTGTATACTCCAAAGAGGCACATATCAGTGGACGAGTCCCTGGTACATTTCAAAGGGAGACTTCAGTTCCGCCAGTACCTGCCCAGTAAGAGGGCACGGTATGGCGTGAAGATGTATAAGCTGTGTGAGAGTGCATCAGGGTACACTTTTAGGTTCAGGGTATATGAAGGGAAGGACTCTAGGATAGTGCCCCCTGAATGCCCCCCCTTCCTGGGAATAGCTGGAAAGATAGTGTGGGATTTGGTGCACCCACTATTGGACCAGGGCTACCACCTCTACCTGGATAATTTTTATACGAGTATTACCCTGTTCAAGTGCCTCGCTTCCAGACAAACTGCGGCATGTGGCACTGTTAGGAAAAATCAGAGAGGTCTCCCTAAGTCGCTGCTAGGGGAAAAGCTCAGAAGGCATGAGAGCCGAGCACTAAGCAGCGACTCAGTATTGTGTGTTAGGTACAAGGACAAGAGGGATGTCCTTGTACTAACAACAATACATGGGCACACCACCACCCCTGCCCATGTACGGGGTACCAGTGCAGAAGCCCCCAAGCCGGACTGCATTTTGGATTATAATAAGTACATGGGAGGGGTGGATTTGTCGGACCAGGTACTTCAGCCGTACAATGCCATGCGGAAGTCGAGGGTGTGGTACAAGAAGCTGGCCGTGCACATCATGCAGATGGCATTGTATAATGCTTTTGTGCTGCATCGATATGCCGGCCAGAGGGGAACTTTCCTGGAATTTCAAGAGGTGGTAGTCAAGAAGCTGATTTTTAGAGACCAGGAAGGGGAGAGTGCTAGCACGTCTGGAAGCGAGGCCACATCACGGATTGTACCAGGGCAGCACTTTCCAGGAGAAGTTCCCCAAACAGCCAGCAAGGGAAGGAATCAAAAAAGGTGCAGGGTGTGCTCAAAAAGGGGCATAAGGAAGGAAACCATATATCAGTGTGACACATGCCCCGACAAACCAGGGTTATGCATGAAGGAGTGTTTTAGGATATATCACACGTCCCTGGATGTATAATTGTACCCTGATGCACACAGCTCACACAGCTTATACATCATGCCGCATGCCGCACCTTCCCTGCTGAGAACCCACATGATGATTTTTGGGGTTTTTGTCTCCCGTGGCAGGAGCTGGGCACAAGATGACATAATGGATAATTTGTACTATGCACTATCCATTATGCATCATCCTTGGGGTCCACCTGTGGGGTTAAAATGCTCACTACACCCCTAGATTTATTCATGGAGGGGTGTAGTTTGTAAATAGGGTCAGCTTTTAGGGGTTTCTACTGTACTGATCCCTAAGGGCATCTACAAATGTTTTTTGATGTAAAAAAAAATTAAATGTCTGTGCTCCAAATACCATTCTATTCCGAGCTCTGCC
The DNA here is from genome assembly GCF_040894005.1 of Engystomops pustulosus. NCBI lineage: Eukaryota > Metazoa > Chordata > Amphibia > Anura > Leptodactylidae > Engystomops > Engystomops pustulosus. The sequence continues at coordinate 68,002,506 of NC_092412.1, forward strand.
GTGTCTCCACCTTGTAGCCTATTGCCATACATGGGGTATTGCCATACCCGTAATCACCCGCAGAATGATTTTTGGGGTGTTTATCCACAGTGGCATGAGTTGGGCTGTTTTCATTTGTCACTACAATGGCACATTTGAGAAAACAATGCTATTTCTACACTGAACCATTCACTTTGTGTTACATTTGGGCCAGCATCTCAGGGGTTAAAATGCTCATACAACCCTAGATCAATTCTTTGAGGTGTGCCCTTTCCATAAACGGGGTCAATACTCGGGGGATTCTATTGCACTGGTACCTCAGGGGCACCCCAATAACATTCTAGTGAAAAGGGTGCTTCAAAAGCTAAATATTGCTGGTCTCTTCTCAGCCCGGCCGTGTCCCCAGCCTGTAGACTATTGCCACACATGGGGTATTGCCGTACTCGTAATCACCCGCAGAAAGATTTTTGGGGTGTTTATCCACAGTGGCATGAGTTGGGCTGTTTTCATTTGTCACTACAATGGCACATTTGAGAAAACAATGCTATTTCTACATTGACCCATTCACTTTGTATGACATTTGGGCCAGCATTTCAGGGGTTAAAATGCTCATACAACCCCAGATAAATTCTTTGAGGTGTGCCATTTCCAAAAACGGGGTCACTAGTCGGGGGTTCCTATTGCACTGGTACCTCAGGGGCACCCCAACATCAGTCTAGTGAAAAGGGTGCTCCAAAAGCAAAATCTTATTCCATTCCTTCTCAGGCCTGCCGTGTGCCCAGCCTGCTAATTATTGGCACATGTGTGATATTGCCGTACTCGGGACAACCCGCAGAATGATTTTTGGGGTGTTTGTCTAAATTGCCATGGGTTGGGCACAATATATTAGGCACTAAACTGACATTTTTGCAATAAAAACGCAATTTTTACTATGCACCATTTACTGTGCATTCAATTTTGACCTGCATGTTGGGGGTTAAAATTCTCACCCTAACCCCAGATGAATTCTTTGAGGGGTCTAGTTTCCAAAATGGTATAAATTATCGGGGGTTTCTATTGCACTGGTACCTCACGGACCCTGCAAACATCACATGGCACTCCAAATCCAAACGTGTGAAAAAGGAGCTGGAAAAGCTAAATTTCACTCCTTTCCTTCTCAGGCCTACTGTATGCCCAGCCTGTCAATTATTGGCACATGTGTGATATTGCCGTACTCGGGACAACCCGCAGAATGATTTTTGGGGTGTTTGTCTAAATTGCTATGGGTTGGGCGCAATATATTAGGCACTAAACTGACAATTTTGCAATAAAAACGCAATTTTTTACTATGTACCATTTACTGTGCATTCAATTTTGACCTGCTTGTTGGGGGTTAAAATTCTCACCACAACCCCAGATGAATTCTTTGAGGGGTCTAGTTTCCAAAATGGTATAAATTATTGGGGGTTTCTATTGCACTGGTACCTCACGGACCCTGCAAACATCACATGGCACTCCAAATCCAAACGTGTGAAAAAGGAGGCGAAAAATCAAAATTTCACTCCTTTCCTTCTCAGGCCTACTGTATGCCCAGCCTGTCAATTATTGGCACATGTGTGATATTGCCGTACTCGGGACAACCCGCAGAATGATTTTTGGGGTGTTTGTCTAAATTGCTATGGGTTGGGCGCAATATATTAGGCACTAAACTGACAATTTTGCAATAAAAACGCAATTTTTTACTATGTACCATTTACTGTGCATTCAATTTTGACCTGCTTGTTGGGGGTTAAAATTCTCACCACAACCCCAGATGAATTCTTTGAGGGGTCTAGTTTCCAAAATGGTATAAATTATCGGGGGTTTCTATTGCACTGGTACCTCACGGGCCCTGCCAACATGACATGGCACTCCAAATCCAAACGTGTGAAAAAGGAGCTGGAAAAGCTAAATTTCACTCCTTTCCGTCTCAGGCCTACTGTATGCCCAGCCTGTCAATTATTGGCACATGTGTGATATTGCTGTACTAGGGACAACCCGCAGAATGATTTTTGGGGTGTTTGTCTAAAGTGCCATGGGTTGGGCGCAATATATTAGGCACTAAACTGACATTTTTGCAATAAAAACGCATTTTTTACTCTGCACCATTTACTTTGCATTAGATTTTGACCAGCGTGTTGGGAGTTAAAATGCTCACCACAACCCCAGATGAATTCTTTGAGGGGTCTAGTTTCCAAAATGGTGACATTTTTGGGGGTTTTCTATTATACTGTTACTTCAGGGGCTCTTCAAGTACACTGTGGCACCACAAAACATTTGCAGCCAAATTGGCCTTCCAAAAACGCAATAGTACGAACTCTGTTCTGGACATCGCTGTGCGACAAAGGAGCACTTGACATCCACATGTCTGGTATTGCCGTACTCGGAGGAAGCAGGGCAATAATTTTGGGATGTTTATTTACCTCAAATTTCTAATGAATGTGTCCATTTTAGGGCTAAATGAGAAATATCGTAATCAAAAATTGAAATTTCAGAATTTCAAATCCATTTTTGTTTGCTTCTGGAAAAATAATAAAAGGGTTAACAGACTTCCTAAATGCTGATTTGAATAGGTTGAGATGTTAGGTTCATAAAATGGTGTTACTTGTGGGGGTATATAGTACAAAAGCCTTTATAGAGCACTTCCAAACTGCATTGGTCACCAAAAATTTTACATTTTTCAAATTTTAAAAAAATCTGAGAATTTGCTACTAACACTTGAAACCTTCTCACATCCGTAAAAAAAATGGGAACGTAAAACAAATAATGGAAATAAAAAGAAGACCAATGGCAAAAGGTTTCTACCCCAAAAAAATTGTGGTGTGACATTTTGTCTAAAAAGTATAACATTTGAAACTTTGAAAATTGTAATTTTTTTCAAATTTTTCCTAAATTTGTGAATTTTTGCCCCCCCAAAAAGGAACGGATCACCGAAATGATACTACTAACATAAACTACAATGTCTCACGAGAAAACAATCTCAAAATCACAAGGATATCTTAAAGCGTTGAAAAGTTATTACCACAGGAAGAGACACTGGTCAAATTTCTGAAAAAAGGACCGAGCCTTAACCTACAAACAGGCTGCGTCCTTAAGGGGTTAAGGCTTTATGTGCCAAGGAGTTAGTTATTTGTATTGCAGAAAATGTCATACCTTGGTTGAACCTACTTCTCAAAATTGGTAAGTTGAGTATTATAACTTTTATGTAAATATGTTAGTGCGACCTCTGCTGTCAGTGGTACCCCAGCCACCCTATGGGTAGTTGTGATTGAAGTGTTTAGGTCCTAGTTCAGCTTTTCCATGAACCTGTATTTCCTTGGGATTTGGGCTACGCATTGGCCGGCTTGTATAGTTCATTGCCACCTCTTTACTACAGAGGACTTGGTTTTATTGGACAGTGTTTTTCGACTTCAGCACACATGTCTCCTATCTACCATGGTAATGTCTAGGGACTCTTATTTTATTTAGACAAGGTTTTTGTGTTCCTTCACAAGTCTTCTCGAATATCATGATGCAAGTTCCAGACGCCGCTATTATCCTGTCAACAAATGTCTTCTTGTAACTGTGTCTTGCATTGTATTAGCCCAAGTTTATGATTTTGGAGTGCTTATATTTCTTTACCATTGTGCATGCTGCCATTTATACCAATTTAAAGCACTCTTGCATACCGATCTTGTTTTTTTAAGGGGTTTCCAGGTATATAATCTCACATGGTTGTAGTTGGACTACTTAAGCAACTGTTTAATGCCCAGTATTTTGCAGAAGTCGTTTTATGATGGAGCCCATGCACTATACTCATAGGATTGCAGTCATGAGACAAAAGGAAACACTGCAACAGTTTCAATACTATTTTTATTATGTTTATCATGATTTTATGGCATGGAGATGAAATGTCTTCCTTTTTTTTGTTACCATTTGTGAGATCGAGTGGCTGAATAACTGGATCTCTTCTAATTTGTAAATATACACCTTAATATAACAGAAGACATGACTTACTAATACAAATGGGTGAAATGTGTTTCTAGGTTTGCAGCTGGACCTGTCGGGCCAATAGCTTTGTATGCTCTACTATATCAAGCTGTCAGCTCTGCATTTGAAAGTCATTTTGGAAATTCCCATCCTCAAAGTACGTGGGCAATAAAATGGAGCACATGAAGAGTATAAATGCGTCGCAGTACTGTTCTGCATATTATATTACTTCCCACCCGCTGTGAAGTTTCAAGAATGGTTGTGGTTATCCTGAAAGATAAATGTTACTCTAAATGACAGCTTTAGGAAAATTAGAGGGACCTGCAATAAAGTAACTTGCAAAAACAATTATGTGAAATAACATAAAAAATGAGAAACAATTTGCTGCTGCCGTGCATTGTACTCTGCACGCACCTCTGTGTTGTGATGCGAGACTGGGCTATAACCACTGTAATATTCCTATAGACGGCAGACTTGCCGTACTGATGAAAGCTGTGGATTTACACCATGCAAGAAACGTGTCAGAATGACAGGGATAATCTTAAATGGATAGCATATGGCTGCCCAGATTCTTGGGAATAGACGTGGGTACTGCCCTTGTAAGGGCGGGAGCTGATTGCGTTAGGTCGTGGGGTCCAGTTTCTGAACAGGGCATGATATGGTCACTCACTACGTTCATCTGACTCTGCCTGCTGGACTCATTGTACATCTCCCGACACTGAGCACAATAATACCAGAGCCGGAGTACAGCCAGCACCTTACTAGTTGGATGTATTAGTACTACATCCGCATAGTAATAGTACTACATCCACCTAGTAAGGTGCTGGCTGTGTTCAGGGTGTAGTATTATTGTGTTAGTACTACATCCGCCTAGTAATAGTAACACAATAATACTACACCCTGAACACAGCCAGCACCTTACTAGGTGGATGTAGTACTATTACTAGGCGGATGTAGTACTAGAAGAATAATACTACAGCCGGCACTTTACTAGGCAGATGTAGTACTAGAAGAATAATACTACAGCCGGCACTTTACTAGGCGGATGTAGTACTAGCACAATAATACTAGAGCCGGAGTACAGCCAGCACCTTACTAGGCGGATGTAGTACTGGCACAATAATACTAGAGCCCGAGTACAGCCAGTACCTTACTAGGTGGATGTAGTACTACCACAATAATACTAGAGCCCGAGTACAGCCAGCACCTTACTAGGCGGATGTAGTACTGGCACAATAATACTAGAGCCAGAGTACAGCCAGCACATAACTAGGCGGATGTATTACTATCACAATAATACTACAACATGAATACAGCCAGCACATTACTAGGCGGATGTAGTACTGGCACAATAATACTACAACCTGAATACAGCCAGCACATTACTAGGCGGATGTAGTACTGGCACAATAATACTAGAGCCCGAGTACAGCCAGCACAAAACCAAGTGGATGTAGTACTGGCACAATAATACTAGAGCCAGAGTACAACCAGCACATTACTAGGTGGATGTAGTACTGGCACAATAATACTAGAGCCCGAGTACAGCCAGCACATAACTAGGCGGATGTAGTACTAGCACAATAATACTACAACCTGAATACAGCCAGCACATTACTAGTCGGATGTAGTACTGGCACAATAATACTAGAGCCGGAGTACAGCCAGCACAAAACCAAGTGGATGTAGTACTGGCACAATAATACTAGAGCCGGAGTACAGCCAGCACCTTACTAGGCGGATGTAGTATTATTGCAGCAGTAAATCTGGTTCTGTATCGTAGTTGCAAGATGTTTTTTGAGAAGAGCAGCTCATGCTGGAAGCGCATCGGCCCGGATTCCCAGCACACCCCCTCTCTCCTCCACAGTAAAGCCATTGTACACATTCCTATCTTGTTTGTTTGTGGCCTTATCTGGGAAAGGTTGTGTTTAGTGCCCATGGTGGACAAGGCTTGTGACAGCTGTCTCCATGGCTACAGTACATGATGTCACAGGCATGACGACTGAGCCTGTACTTGTTCCCAGGCAGATCTCTGGGTGTATATGTATGTGTGTGTGTGTGGGAGGTGAACACAAAGACAAACTGAGTGATCAACAGGCAGGAGCATTACAGAGAACATCTATTCCATGTTGTATTAATGAATGCAGAACAGAACCCAGCTCTGTTTCCTTGTATACAGCAGAATTTGTGACACTGGTTGTTCTACTTTATAGAAGGCAGCTTTGTTTTTGCTTGAGAAAGCAATGTTCTCTGTCCCTAAGCAGATGCTGTAAGCACCCTTCTTATTGTAATGTATGACTATCTTTAAATAGCTCTAGCATGTCCCGCAACAATATCCTATGAGGTGTCCCTCAGATTGGTGAAAGTGCTCACCCAGCGCCTTCTCAGAGTTCTCTTCTACAGGGCATTGAAAGAACTCAAGCAGTCAGCAAGCGGTTAATTGTGAAATCAGCAGCAATGTCCATATCTTCTCACTCATTACCACTTTCATGTTTTCTCCAAAATGATCAGAGAGATTCATACCCCCTCTGTTTAGGAGATGTTGGTTCACAGGCCCCCCACCCTGTTGATATATTAATGGCACTGGGTGTACGTGGCCAATATGCATCTTTTGCTGGCAGATGCTGGACATGTTGTGCTGGTACAAAAGATCCATTTATTAACATTTCTGTGTCACGTTTCATCTTGACCTGGTCAGCGATACAGAGTATCAGTAGAGGATGAATGCGTATGAATATTTCTATAAACTTTCGACTAGATAAAACCTTTCTTGTGTATCCTGGAGAATGTGTTATTTATATGACTTCACTGGTTTCACTTTTTCCTCTAATGAATCCTGTGTAGACTATTGAATAGACATAAGTAAAAAGTCATTGTTCTTGACAAGGTTTCATTTTATTTTATGGTCTTAAATAAATGGGAACATTTTGTATGCTGTCAGTTTCTAAACTTTATCTTTTAAAAAGGGGCTTTTTAAGGACTAGTTCACACCCCGGTTATGGCATCAGTCATTGTGGGCCAATAACAGATGTGTAGACTACTCAGAGACCACGCAGAATGCATCCACTTCTGGCGTGGGAGCCTTGGGAATGGGAATTAGGGCCCAGAAATTGTGATGGTTTTCCCCTTTTATGCCAGATTCATGTCCAGTAGGAGTGGTGGGGGCATGTAACCAGCCGTAGAGTCGCTGGCAATAGCTCAATTCTATGCCAGACAGTTCCTGGCGGTTGTATGTTCTGTGGACACCCTTTTTGTATGGAATGTGATAAAGCAGAGGCTTTATCTGTTATTGTTCTTTGCTTTGCAGGTGCCCAATTGAAGTCTCTCCTAATATTCCTCCCAATGACATCGAATTAGCAAGCTCAGAAGCAGAGGTCCTCTCCCACCTCTCCACCCGACGGAATAAATGCCGTGTATCACCCACCCAGCCAGGAGCTTCTGGGAAGCTGCCACATCTCACTCAGGAGAGGTAAGTACTAAGACTTTTTATTACGGTCTTCATATTTCTAGATATAAAGAGTCAGTCCCCAAGTTATCAAACATGGTTTAGCACAGAATATGACATGTTTAAAGGGAACCTACCACCACGAATCTACCTATAAAGGTAGATCGGGTGGTAGGTGGATGTAAGGGACGTGAGGAGAGCTCTTTTTAGAGCTAATCCTCACGTCCCTGCTAACTTTTGCGAAACTTTATTAACTTTATATGTAAATTTAGTTATGCGGCTACTGGGGCGTGGAGTAGCCGGCACGAGGCTACACAGCGCGGCTACTCCACGCCCCAGTAGCCACATTACTCCTCCTACCATGTTGTGTCCGGCGCGCAGCTCCTCGTAGCCCTCGTCTGACAAGCCGGCTACTGCGCATGCGCAGTAGCTCCGGCCTCGGAGCTGGGACTGCTCAGCCGGCGTTCTGCGCACGCGCAGAACGCCATCATATCGGACGAGGGCACAACAGGGTAGGAGGAGTAATGTGGCTACCGGGGCGTGGAGTAGCCGCGCTGTGTAGCCTCGTGCCGGCTACTCCACGCCCCAGTAGCCGCATAACTAAATTTACATATAAAGTTAATAAAGTTTCCCAAAAGTTAGCGGGGACGTGAGGATTAGCTCTAAAAAGAGCTCTCCTCACGTCCCTTACATCCACCTACCACCCGATCTACCTTTATAGGTAGATTCGTGGTGGTAGGTTCTCTTTAACATGTTTGTCTAAAGATTTGTGTATAGATATAGGTCTTATTTGTATAGAATTGTCCAAGATCTCCCCAGTACGTGACAGGAGGGGAAAATAAGGATTAAGTATGTTGAATTTCAGTATTCTAGAGCTTTTTGTTCCCATGCTGGATAAGTCACCGTAGAGGTTACGGGACTGCAGGTCACTCCCCTTTCCCTATTTACAACGCAAGTATGAGTGGCCAAGCTGTAGAAACATTCAGTGGAGAGATGTATGACCAGCATAAGCAAGTACTCTATTAGGTGGTTAAGTGATAAACACGTCTATCAACAGCTGATCAATGTTTTTACAGCTTATACACTAAAATGATAAGTTTTCTTTATTAGATTTCAATTAATGTTTTGATGTACTGATTGTATTGGCCTCTAAATATTTGTTTCTTACCTGCAGCAGAATGTCTTGGTTTAGTGGCATCTTGGTCCCCAAAGTGGATGAGCGTAAAACAGCATGGGGGGAGCGCAATGGAAAGAAAGGCAAGCGCAAAAACACATCTTTGTGTGGCCCCCGTTACATGAGTTGCCTTCAGGACCCTGAGATGGAGCGCAACAGTCGCAACAACATAGGCCTCCGCTGCACGTGGCAAGAGGACCATTACGGGAAAAAAGGGACTGGTGGTGATCTGGGACTAAAATCTGTGGCCCTCGGCTTTGAGGACGGGGAGGCGAAGGGCTCAAAAATGGGTTCAACTGAAGCAGTTGGCATGGATGAAGGTGAACACCATCTAACCCCTAGAGAGTGTTGGGCTAGGTTTCTTCAAGTGTTCCAATCGAAGAAGTTTCAGTCCGCCAAACTTGAACGATTGTACCAACGCTATTTCTTCCAGATGAACCAGAGCAGTCTGACTATGTTAATGGGCGCTCTGGTGCTGGTGTGTCTTGTTATGCTTATTTTTCATTGCACACATGGTGAGCCCCAGGTACTTTATGTTTCTGTACTGGCTGTCGCTATGGCTCTCTTTTTGTCACTCATGGTGGTCTGCAATCGTAATGGCTTTCACCAAGACTATATGTGGATTGTCAGTTACTTAGTTATTGCCGTCCTGTTTGCAGTGCAAATTCTTGGGGTTCTTATGGTCACCCCACGTAGTGCCTCTGAAGGGATCTGGTGGAGTGTTTTTTTCATCTACATCATATACACCCTGCTTCCTGTACGCATGAGAGCAGCCGTGTTGAGTGGGGTAATCCTGTCCTCTCTGCATCTTATCATATCTTGGAGACTTAACATGATTGATGACTTTCTCTGGAAACAGGTAAGAAACTTTTTAATTTTTATTTTTTTATTTTTACATGTATAACATTGAGGCTGCGTTTACATACTGCATTTGAATTCAAGGACAGCAGGGAGGAGTTTCTTCCAATAGCATATGCCTTTCGATCTTAACGCTTGTGATCGAAAATGAGTAGGGTACCCGTTCCCTATGGCATTGTTCAGGTCTAAAAGCATATGCGATTAGGAGAAACTCCTCTCCTCTGGGCTAGAATTGTGTTTCTAATCACAGTGAAAACATAGCATGTGAACATGGCCTTACAGTGCATAGGTGGGAAAGGTATGACTGCTAAGTTCCCGTTCAGAGGTTTATATTTGTAATACATTGTACACCAAATATATATATAAATATACCAAAGACCCCGTTTTAAGGCAATTCTCGCATAATACAATATTTTAACAAAAGATACTTTTGGAGATTTTTTTTTTTTTTTTTTTGTGTGTGTGTTAAGTTATTGATCGCACAATTAATTAGATGTTAGTTCAGGAATGTATTTCTTCTTGAATTAAGAAGAAAAGCTTTCAACTTTAATGAAATGCATATTTAATTACAGATTTTATATTTGTTTAATAATAATATGGTTTATAAGGTTTTAATGAAAACGTTTCAAACACACTCTAAAGCCTCAGAAGTTATTTAAAGAAATCCAAGTAAGACTGCTTCAGAGCATGGGAATTAAGATCGCCAGCAGCATCGCGTGGTTGAACATTCAAAAAAGATTGCTATCGTTTGACAGATGTTTTCTATAACGGAGACTGTAATGTTAACTTAATTTCTTGGGAAGGGGTGCGTTAGGGAATCTGCCATAAAGTCCTGGTCAGAGGTCGCACTAAAAATACTCCTTTTAAGTATATCTGAGGAGTATTTTAAGTTGTGGACTAGTATGAAATTTGTAGCTATATCAGAATGGATGTATAGATTTTGTTCAGGTCCTATCAATTTTTCTGCTAAAGTTGCTGTGGTTTATACTTTTCTAAAGTGGCCCCATGTGTCGCCTGGCCTAGAGCTGCGCTTGCATGGGGCAGTTGTCCTTTGAAAAGCTACAACAACCTTTGCAAACAATTCTACATTCTTTTGACACAGTTATAATGAAAAAGAAAATGCCTCTGCAATAGCTGTTATTGTTGTGTTTCTAGAACTTTGCTGCAATGGGTCTCCATAGTAATAGACGACGACTGTGTAGTCTGTTCTGTTTGACTATCCTCAAATTTTCATTTAACTACCACATGTTTGTTGGCACAAAGTTGAAGTCTTATAAAAGAAAATGGGAGACTGCACAAGTAGTGCCTTGCTTTCAATGACCATGACTTCTATAATGTAGCTGAAACAAAATAAAGGAAATCTACCATTTGTTTTCATACATTGTGAACCAAACACACCTTGAAACTGCGGTAGCTACACTGATGCAGAAACATATCTTATTTAATCCCTGAATTCAGTGGTTTTAATTAAAATTATGATAATGCGGCTCTGTCCGTCCTGTGGCTGGCAGGATGCTCTTCTCTGACCCTAATTATGCACTGCTCCAGAGAATAATGTAATCACTGTGTTGTCCCTGACAGGCAGAAGTAATCAACCGCTGCAACATCCCCCAGCTGCTTTGAGTCATCCAGCTCAGGTTGATTTTTCCTGCCTGGACTGTTCAGGAAGCTCGGTGTAATGCGTTTATGAATGTAAATGCAAAGTCTGCATTTTATGATTGTTTTTTGAGAAAAACCACTTGGATCAGGGATTGAACAAGATATGTTTCTGTATATTTTTTTATTTATAATGAAAACATTTTGGTTATGAAGTCTTGGGATTCACATACATATTACACTTCTATTGCAGAGTCTCTTTTACAGCTTTTGTGCTTGTCCTGTTGGATAGAGACCTGAGATGCAGCACCTACTATTCTGCATGGAGTAAGCAGAAACCAGAGCCTACATAACTAGGATCACAAAGCCTAGATGCAACGACATATGACCTGTTCTCTAATACCCAGACAGAATAATATTTGCTCATTTCATAAAACCTTTTTTGCTTGCACAGGTCTTGGAGGTAGAGAACAGGTGGAGCTGATTTATCATTTCCTTATTTGAAGCGTTGCTTCCTGTTCACGGACTAGGGCACAGCAGCAGTGTCGCTTGGTCTGCCGTATTGTCTGCGATTTTGGTTTCAACTAAACTGATAAACTGTTCCACAGGAGATTCATAAAGTACAAGGGAGCAAAATAGGCGTGGTGTTCATTATCCCATTCTGGAAAACTTATTGCATATTTCCTAAAAAATCCCTAGTGGAGCATCAATGGCTAGAAGTCTCCTGCGGTCAGGGGGATTTTTTTAGTCAAAAATGTAATTAAACCATCTTGGCTTGTATCCAATGACTATAGATACAGATGACTCAAATTTAAATGTTAAAGGGGTTGGTCACGTTACCTAATTTTATTTTTTTTTTGTAATGTGAGGGGGTTAGTATATTAGGTAATTTACCATCACATATCTATTAGAGGTTCTGCACCGCATTCTTGAAATTATAAAGCTTTATGGTTTAAAAATGTCTCTTACAACATCAGTCAGACATTCCTGTTCAGAAAATGGCTGCAGTTGAAGGGTCATGTGATCATAATGCTCCATGACCTTATGATTGTACTCATGAATACTAACATAAGATCCTGGAAGGTTGAAGGACACTTAGGACCCCCCATGACCCTCCATCTCTTTCCTTATATGGACAGGAATGGAAGCTAATGAGGTAAAAGACATTTCTAAACCAAATTTGGGTCACATGTAAAACTTCCAGTAAAATGGTAAACTTGGAGCATGTAATTTATGGAAGGTGAAATTAGGTGTAAGGCATGCAAAGTGCATATATTTATGTAATACCTGCATGGGGCTAAAGGGGTTGGTCACTGTATTACATAAATTACCCATGTGCCTTTACTGCCCTAATAATAATCCCTGAATGTTCATCAAGTGATTCAGCATTCCTGATAGTTGCTTTAGTGCTGCCTGCAAACTCTCCATGGATCTTTGTTTACATGTCTGAACACTGATGAATAGGATGGGTTGAAGCAGGAGAGTTATGACTCATCCTGCTCCCTCTCCCTGTGTCAGAGGGCAGCATGATGAGCACAGGGATAGGGTGAAGCTCTCAAAGGAGGCAAAGACACAGGTACATATAAAGTACATGTAGAGACATGTTGAATGGAACAAACTTATTGAAAAGTGTCCAACCCGTTTAACCTACCCAAGGCTGCATTAATCTTCAGACCGACAATACTGTAATGGTCTCTTTGCGGAGGTGGATATTGTGATTTCTGCTGTCTCAGTAGTGTAAAGTATTTGTAAGCAACAAATGATAAATATGATAATATTGCGAAACTACGATGTGTTAACATGGTATGAATGGTAACGTCTCTAAAGTAGGTTGTAGATTAACTTTCCAAGAAAAGGGTATTTACTGTAGATGTATACTTGACTATACATAGTACAATCTTCAGTTGCTTGGTGACTGATGTCTTGTACACCATCTATCCTCTGGTGGAAGCTGTCTAGAGTTGGTTTCCTTTACAGGCTTCCATTCCTGTAAGAAATACAGCCGGAGATCAGGGGACGGGTGTGCGTGGCTGGCCGCAAGCTGAAGTCCACTCAGCTGGCAGGGGCACGGATTGGCAAGACTACGGCGCAGGACGCTGGGAGGGGCCGTGGAGGTAAGTAAATGTTTTGGTTTTTTGGGGTTTTTTTTTTAAGCAACGCCCTCCCGGCCACATACAATATTTCTTTTAGCTCTCTGACAAACCCTTTAAGTTGAATTTTTAAGCAAGTAGAAACAGCTATACTTTATAATTGTAACTCCAAACAAAAATTTGTTATTCCTTCTGACAAAAATTGGATTTTTCAAAATCCAGAGAGCTTCACCAGAGGTCATATTTTGCCAAAAGGTCCATCTGGAACTGCCTGTGCATGTATACTTATCCAAATAAAAACAAATGTTACTCTGGGTCCTATTTGCCGCGATCCACGTAGATCCTGCGCCCGATATCCTCCATGTGTCGCTCCCCGCTCAGGTCTGCCGGAGTTCACCATCTTCTTCCCTGTGCAAGTAAGTGCTTGGCTTGCGACACAAATTTGAATGTTAATTCCCGTGCTTAGTCTGATTCCGACGACCCGCTCCACCCAAGTACACCCCCAACCCCCGATTTGATAGCTAGCGAGATTGGGACACAATCCCCGGCGTGATCCCTGAAAAGTCAGGAAAACTGACGAAACTGCGGCCGCGGGACACTTGGTAAATAAGCCCCATTGTTGCTAGAAGTCAGCTTTGATGTTGCTGCACATATCATTTGGTGCCATGGCTACAAGGTTGCCATGGACTGCATTCAGAGGGTTAATGTGCTGAAAAAGGAAAATGAAAAGCAGTTGCTGTAGAATTTACAGGACAGAGGAGTCCTCGGCATCAATTAGAAATTGGGGTTTCACTAACAGCACAGGCAGGTGATGGGGTTTAAGAAGGAGCACAGAGCATGGGATTATTATACATTACACCCAAGCAGTAAAGCACATTTCAAGGTCTCCTATCCACATTAGATCTATAGATAAAATTCTAAGATTAGTTATCTGGCCTGTCATTTCTCACCATCAAGTTTACAGGGAAATGACCTTACTGCATTTTAAGCGTCACATCCGTTTCTGAGGAATTTGAACGACAAGGTATCTGTGTGCGTTTACTTTTATTAACTGTGTACCCATGATTTGGGCCCTTATGTTTAGTATTTGCCTTATATAGAGCCAGTTTGGGTGTTTTTTTTTGTTTGTTTCTTTTGTCTCCACCATGCCAGTAACTTAACTGCTATGAATGAGCCTCCCTGAGGGCTCATTCACACAAACGCAATGGGGATCAATAGGCAGCCGCACCATTTACGGAGATATCGGTCCCCATTGACTTCCTGCGGGCTGTCGTGTGCCCATCCGTTCATGTGAATGTACCCTTCCATTGCATTCCTATCTACCATATATACTCGAGGATAAGCAGAGGCACCTAATTTTAACACAAAACAGCAATGATGATTATTGCGCGTTGAATTTAGCCAGTCTGAGATGGTGCTGCATGCCACAGTCCATTGCCTATTATCCCTTACTACCTCATTATTTACATAGCTTGCAAATCCAGTTATTGTCATGTTCAGGTTGTTATTTCTGGAGCCGAGTGATCAGATCTCTCAAATTATGGACACCAATAGTGCACCGCAGATCCAATTGTCTATAATGGGATCTGCCATGTTTCTGCTGGGGGGAGGGGGAGCCTGACATTTTACAGAATACAATAACCTTACCGTAATGCGATTAAACCACAGTACATACCAGAGTGCTTCTTCTACTTTATGCTTCACAGTTACATAGCTACATAGTTTATTAGTCATACCTATTTTCTGTGGTTATTCATAAATAGTTTCAGATAATTTCAACGATTGTGAGATGACATTCAAGAGTTTCATATTTCTTCTCACAGATAAATGACCGTGAGTAAAATGTTTGCCTGCAGTGCTCTGAACATGAGTAATGTTGTTGTACAGTCATACAAAGAATAAAAATCCTAGCATCGGCATTGTTGTTCCTTGCATCCCTTAGGCAGAAGCTCAGTCAATGATCTCTCCACTTCCTGCAGAATGGAAGAAGGGCAGTGATCTCTGCGTTTTTTCTAATGTTTTTCTAATCTGTAGCCGAAAGGGAAGTATTAAAATTTTTTAAAAAATTAAATAAATAATTGCATCTCCCCAAACCTTCATATCCAGTAATGAATACTAATATCATGACGTGTGGATATGGTATGGATAAGAGAAAAACACTGTGTCTGGTAAAAAAAAAAGTTTCTTTCTGTGCTTCTAGGGAGAGAGAGATGTGATACAGGACAGGAAGTGACTCCTGAGCCCCGGCCTTCTTACATCACTACACTACACCACCTACTCTGTTCTTTTAAAGTGGACCATCAATTTACATCAATACTATCACATAAAATTCAGTTATAGGTCCCCCCCCTTACCACCGTCATGTTCCCCCTTCGCCTATGGCTCGGGATTTGCAATCTACTTGCATTACCAACTGATATCAGCAATGGCATCCCATTCAGGACTGGTAACTGCTGCATGTAATCACTTGTCTGTGTCTAAAGTCATTTAACCCCTACACTTACTTCAAATCTACTTATGAATAAAGGGCCTATATTTCTGTTTGTACGTCTAGAAAGAACGTTGTGAGTTGCAGTTGCACCACCTGTTGTTCTAAATGTAGATCGGTGTGCACGTCCACCATATGTGTGCTGGTGGACATGCATGCTCAGTCACTCTCCCTACAGCCACAGTTCTACTGATTCTGTTATCATTGCTGATGTATATAGATTTATACCCTAGAAAAGACCAAAACCTCTGTAATAAAATGACTGAGGAAATTAGGACTTTCATTGTTGGCTGCCAGTGGGGCAAAAAAAAAAAAACTTTTGTAGCTGCGGTAGTGCATTGAAGCAAAAATGATGAAACAGATATGTTATGTTATATTATGGAATTTTGAGGGATAAATAATATGACATTTTCCTTGTCCAAGTAAAGTTATTGAGCTCTATATATTTACAAGGGACCACGGATAAACCCACCCCAATGTCTTTTGTACCACTGGTCAGGTGGCCCAGAGCCGTTCAGAGTCCATACACTACAGAGAAGATTTTTAAATATACTTATTTGTTGTCCAAATTTTATGAGTGTTTTGTATACAGTAGAAACGCATGAATTTCTTCTATCTTTCCCGGTTTACTGTATTACATGTACAATAGAAAATTCCAGGAACAGTAAATCAAGCAAAAGGGTTAATGTCTGCAGAGCAGTATGCCTGAAAGGAACCATCTGTGACGGTCTCTGTTCAGTGACAATGATTTTGTGTATAAAACATGAATTGTTATTGTTTATGGTCACACTGGACTCCGCTTCCTCATGGATTTACATGAGCTTTGACATGTACACAAGAAGGTACCACTTTGTAAATGGATGGGGAATAGCCCCTTTTTATCATTGCTCTCAAATTTTATGAATGAGATTGTGGCTAAAATTGAAACTTACAGGCGGTCCCCTTTTTAAGAACACCCGACTTACAAACGACCCCTAGTTACAAGCGGACCTCTGGATGTTGGTATTTTACTGCACTTAAGCCTTGGGCTACATTAAACAGCTATAACAGTAATCACAGGTGGTTGCAATGAAGCTTAATTGTTAATTCTGGTTCTTTTTTTAAATCCACTTGTCACAGAGACCAAAAACATTCTGGCTGGGATTTCAATTATAAAATATACAGTTCTGACTTACATACAAATTCAACATAAGAGCTACCTGTAATGGTGCAACTACCACAGCCATGGTTTTCTTATTTATCCTACTGTGCCTAGGAATAATTTATCATTGGTGACTCTACATAGAGATGCTTGTTTGAGTTTAAAAAAAAAAACTGTGGCATAGAACCAGGGATTGTGACAAATTTTGGCTAAAATATAGTACATACGCAAAATCATGCTGAATGAATGAATTCCTCATTCATTTATGTGAAACCATGATGATGCAGGCGACTTACAGGTGCGCTGAAAAAATAACTGTGTATAAAACGTGATACATCTTCCCCTAAATATCTTAATGATCCTGTGTGGGCTCACATAACGGGTAGGGAAGGAGAGGTTGTAGTGATTTAATTATTTTATAGGCAGTCCCTTTTACAGAGCTGAATCGTCACTTCACAAATCATCCAGGTCTGTAAGGAGTTCAGTTGTAGTATTCTGTGCTTATTTGTCATCTGGGTACAAACTTGAAAACTGCTTTCACTGGGGAGTGGATGCACTGAGGAGATAAAATAGGACACAGCAACATAATTATTTGTTTAAATCACATTTAAATAATTATCACATTAGAACGTTTACTTTTATAACCTGCGCTGTTTTTTGTTTTTATATAAAGGTATCAAAAGTTACGTTTGTAGCAAAGAACAATCCCCTGTTATTATATGGTTAGTGTATATGTTATTTACCCCATTGAGTCATGCTAAACTGTTCTTCAGGACAGGCATAAAGTCCCAAGACCTAGAATAAACCCCCTCAAATACTACATGAAGGTGTCAATAAGCAGCACAGTAATTCTGAAGTGCATGTGCAGAAGATTTCACAAGTTTTTTTCACTTTGTCTCTTGTTATTTGGCAAACTCCCAGAATGATTTGCACATGACTGCCTGGACCCAACCGGCACCTTTTTATTTTTAGGTCTGGTACTGAATAATTATTTGGCTTCATTAAACAAACCTAATTATCCTTAAAACACAGTTCATGGTTCATTTAAAACAGGATTACCCTGGGATTTTCCCAAATATTCGTTAGCTACCTAGTTTGCTTTATCCTCGTGACAGTCAGAGGACCTGGGTTTACACTATTATTTTTACCTTGTATGTTGGAAAACAACTCAAGCTTGGGGTCTTTTTTTTGGATATGTTCATAGTATGGTTTTCTATAAACCCTTTTGAATTTTTATGCTGCTATGAATACTTTAAATGAATACATTCATTTGTCTTTATATGGCCACATATAAGACAAAAAGGAACATTTATCATAAGTCGGCGTTCTGGCCACTTGATATATCCGGCTGCGCAACTTACATTTTTATGCGAGTTAAGTAGCGACCTTTTAGCTTGAACGGTTACTAATTGTAGCAAGTGCTGCACCCCGTTCATACCTCTCCAACACCCCTTGGCGTGGAGCTGGTGCGAAAGGGTGAATAATTGGAATTGCTAGCGATTTATTTCAGGGCTTCTACAACATTCTAAAAAGAGTATGCAAATTTTTTTTGGCCATGGCAGAAAAGTATGCAAGATATCCCTGACTGATCAGGGGTCCACAAGGTGCAATTGCTGCAGAAATACAGGAGAGTCAGAAAAAATGCTGCATAAACACAATGTTTAAAAAAATAAATAAAAAGCGCCCAAATAAAAGTGACTAAACGCCTGCTGTTAGTAGCTCATTGTAGGCTTCTGTGACAGCACACAGGTCTAAAGGCTCTGGTGACAAGGTCTGGTTGCCCTAGAGAATAGATTGGAACAATTACGGAGACTGAGATATACACAGGATAGGATGTCAAATGCCTCTTCTCACTCTTGAGACTTGTTAGAACATTGCAAAGTGATTTCTAAGCCTCCTGTTCACTACAGACTGTTTAGATACAACAAGAAAACAATTACTAACTGTTCTTGGGCTGTAATATCGGAGGATAGCATGGGTGAAAGATGAAGTCCTATGTGTGTGTGTATATGGTAAAGATCAGATGGAAGCACTCATCTGTAAAAGGTTGTGAACTATGGATGTAGAATAATGGCTTCTAAGGGGAACCACTTGGATTGGATTGAATTTTGGGTTTCGAAAATATACCGTAAGTGACACATATATTCCATGTTTCAACCTAACACTGCATGACCACTGTACCATTTTGTAATCATGTTTTTTCGGTATGGGACATATGTCCTGTGAGATTTCTAATGCGCTAGGAGTTCTGCTATTATGCAGTGCCCCCTGCACGCTATGATCTCACCAGTACCATATTTCCGTGCCATATGAGCCCGTATATACGTGACGTTGTTCATCCGTATGAAGCACGTATGTGACTGTATTTTATACATCCCATAGGCTTCTAGGGCATACGGAACTGAAATACGGGCGAAAATAGGACATGCTCTATATTTTTTATTTTTAGTATACAGTACTTTACGTTGTTAACAACGGCAATATAAATGGTTGGACGTATTGTCCATTGAAATTTTACGGTACGGGTAGCATAAGGCTATTTTTATACGGTCGTGTGAATGCAGCCTTAGGCTATATTCACACGTCGTGTGCCCGCCGTACTGTAGCACAGCTGTGCTGGGGAGATGAGGAAGGGATGAGCGCCACTCACCCCAGCCCCTCTCCATAATGATGTATGGCGCACGCCACCGTATTGTCTTGACCATGTCTACATGCCTAAATGCACTGAGTTGCCGCCATGTGATTGGCTGATTAGAAATTAAGTGTTAACGAGCAGTTGGACAGGTGTACCTAATAAAGTGGCCGGTGAGTGTAATTGTGTGTTATTACTTACCTTGCACCCTGACAAAATCCAGGGGTAGTCACAGGCGTTGGGCTTTGGTTTGGATGTATTCAAAAAAACATGTGACTTGTCTGTGTTACTCTCTCCTCAGATCGTAGCCCCCACCTTTGTGCTCCTGTACAGCTTCTTTTTGAGTACAGTCCCTTTTTGAGAAGGACCTGGGCGTCGTAGTAGATCATACGTTAAAGAGCATTCAATGTCAATCAGCTGCCTCTAAAGCCAGCAAGGTTTTCTCATGTATCAAAAGTGGTATGGACTCTTGGGATAAGGATGTAATATTACCACTGTACAAGGCATTGGTTCGGCCTCACCCGGTATATGCCGGCCTATTCTGGGCTCCGACCCATAAAAAGGATTCCCTGGAGAGGGTCTCAATTATGCTGAAAGATTAGAAGTCTGGAAAAGAGACGACTATGAGGGGACATGATTTATTTATATAAATATATGAATGGTCCATACAAAAAGTATTGAATCAAATCAAAAGACAAAGGGGCACTGTCTACTTTTGGAGAAATCAAGGTTTAATCAGCAGAGGCGACAGGGCTTTTTTACTGTCAATCTGTGGAATAGCCTGCCTCAGGAGCTGGTCACAGCAGGAACAGCAGAGAGCTTCAAGAAGGGTCTAGATGCCTTTTTACACCTAAATAACATTGTTGGTTATGTTTCCCCTAAACCGTTTCCTCATCCAATCCCTTCCCTTCCTTGGTTAAAATTGATTGACATGTCATTTTTTTTCAACTGTTTATGAACTGCTTGAAAACATGTTTCCATACCACCAGGATGTATTGTAAACCAAGCACACTGACATACTGGTGATACTGGTGTGTGCCCCCCTCTGGCAGAATCTGCTCTTCTCTTAGCTTCGTATGCCTTTTTGTTTTGTTTTTTTTTGTGTGTTTTTTTTTTTTTTTTTTTTACGAATAAAGGCTCAGAGCTCCATAGGTTTTATTGGAGCCTTGAGCCCCTCAGGCTCATTTGCATAATTATCAAAACCATTTTTTTTTTCTTAAAAACAAGGGTATTGAAGGATCAAAGAAGAGCAGATCCTGACCAAGGAGGCACACTCCAGTATGTCTGTGTTCTTGGTTTACAATCCTTCATCCTGGTGGTAATGTCCTTTTCAAAGGGCAGAGCTGAACTTTTTTTTAAGTTGCCTAAAAGTCATGTTGGGGTATAAGAATGTGAATGCCATATGTTATGTGACCATTTATGGGCTCTGTTAAATAGGTGACCAGGCTTGTGTGTGGATGGTTCTCTGTTATGTAATATTTTCCATTTTAAGGTACGCCCTGTATTGGGCACAGCTGCACTTTGCTTGATGTTCTCTTCATTCTATTGTTTGTTAAATTAAAAAGGGATAATACTGTAACCCATATATTTATTCCACTAAATGTATTAAGAAGAAAAAGAAATGAATCCGCTAATGATTCGTCCCTGCCAGAGGTCCTGCAGAGAAATATTCGTGCTATGGCGCTGATGTCTTTAGACATGTTGTCTCCATTCAACTGGCTTGCTCTTTTTTTCATTTTTAATATCCTGTTGATATTCAGTGTACAACACACAAAGGGAAACTTGGGTATAAGACGCAGGCTGAGACAGCAGAGCCTTAGGCACGTCTTCAGATACAGGGCAAAGGGGCTGCAGTGACGCAGAGCAGGCCGCTTTTGTGTCTGGAAATAAAATGGAGGAAGTGTCATGCAGCAGAGAAGGAAGGCAGACTCTCTAGCTCTGGGGCTGAAACTCACATTGAAAGACATGTGTTTCTTATCAGTGCCTGTAGTGCTGCATATAATCTCTGAAACCTGCCAGATTTCTTCTGCATTTGGCCCCTGCTTCCTCTTTTCGGTGATCCTGGGTGAGCACATGTCCTACATCCGCCACTCTCTTCATGCTGACATTTAGCTTTCTATTTAATAACCATATCAAGGCCGGTGCCAAAGACTGCAGCGTTCAAGGAACAAAAAGTGTTAACTCCTTCTCCAGTTATGAAACAACTGTTAAATGATCCCATTGTACTCCATACGGAACAGCGTGACCCCGTATTTAGCAAAGACTTTTGTACACAGGATGCTATATGTGTTTTGTTTCTCACAGACCCTAGTAGCGTGATCCGCAATGTCCCCTTTATTTTGCTTTTCTTCTATAGTACGGTGCAGAATACCCAACATTTATCAGGTTTTGTATGCAGTTTTCTGGCGTACAAGCCCAGTTTGCAGTCTATAGTGCCATTCTGTGCCAGACAGGGCCGAATTGTCCGCCGCCACCTGCTGCTGCATCTTCCTGGTATATCCTGGTAGCTAAATGTACCACTGACCACAATGGCCTCAGCAAAGAAGGGTGTAGTGGCCTGTGCTTTAGTATAAGAACTCCAGACCCCCTGACTGCTCAAGAACCGATATTGGCTCTTTATTCGGAGAAAACATTATATGGATGCAGGGTGTGATCACAATGGTCAGTTACAATGGGGAACCATGAGGATATATGTTTTCACCTTCCCTTGGGCCAACCATGTCTCAAGGACACAGCTGGATCCCAGTTAAGAATGCACAACTCTTAGTGGTGGATCGCTTGGCGAGTATGTCAATGACTAATTCTTGCAGCTGGTTACAGAGTGAATTACAGGGCACATTGATTGACACTTTGAACTCTCCTTGCGGCCCCGGTTTCTTCCCACGTCTATGCATGTAGACCCCCTCCGTCCAGAAACCCAGCTCAGTCCAGCAGACACTTACCTGAAGCCTTGACCCCCTTCTCTTAGGAGAGGAGGGGGGGAGCAGAACTGGATAGTTTTGTTCAATTTCCATGCTGTTTCGCCTTGCAGTGACAACAGTATCTCCTACACTGCTTGAATATATTGGAATATGGTGGACCGTTCCAGAAGACCTGGGTAATGCACAGTTGCACCCATACGCTTTATGGATACATTTTCAAGAGGAAATAACAATAACACCACAGCTACAAAAGATTTATTACTTAGATGGAAGTCAAGTGCAATTGGCAAGAAAGGATGCGTGCAATATATTTTTTTTCTTACACTCCCACCCAAGTCTATTAGTTGCAGTAGTATAGACTTGTATACCTGAAGTAGGAAATGGACACTTATGCTCCATACATACTACACCCTTACCAGGAAAAGGCAAGCAAGCTACACATTTCCCCTGAACTATGATTTACAATATAGGAACTATACATTGTAGATGCTTCTGGTAGGCACTGTATTCTTCCATGTCTTCCTGTGAGTTTAAAATAGCACCATGGTAAAGCTTTGTGCTTTTTATAGCGTTTAAAGAAAATAAGCCTTGTATGTTTTAGGGGGTTATTAAAGTGGTTCAAATTCAATATACTTTTGAATGCTAGTTTACGTATACTGTTCCAGCCTGTCGGCTGAGGCAGCATTGACACGGAGGGAGCCGCAGGGAAGTGGTTGCTGACAGATACAATGTACATGGACAAGAGTGGCTCCTATAAGGAAAGTGCCTTTGCAAGACACTACAAATTTACCATGGAATTTAGGGTTTGGAGAGTTTTATTAAAGGGAATCTGTCATCAGCAATTGTCCTAATAAAACACTGCCAGAACATTGTCAGGCATTGTAACACCTTTTGGTTTTTGTTTCTTTCATGTCCCAGTGTGGCGGCATGATCATGAAAATCTGCTTGTGAATTTGTTGTATAATGTCAAGGAGAGCTTAAGGGTGTTATCTGAGTGTTTGCAAAATTCTGGGGGTGGGCTGGTGAGGTATTTAAAAAAAATAAATAAATAAATCTGTACTCTGCTCCAGGCGCCCCGCACCGCTGTCTCTCTGTGCCCCTGTTTGGTTACCGGGGCACAGAAGCTCAGCTTCCGGACGGCCGAGGTGGCCGGCCACACCCACCCGTCCCTATTCCCAGCGCTGTATCATGCACTGAGATATGGTGACTGGTGGGTGTAAGACGGCGGCGCGGGACGTCTGGAGTGACTGAGGTTAGTATAGGTTTGTTCCTCACCGGCCTGCCGCCAGAATGTGACAAACATTCTGATAACCCCTTTAACACTGAAGTCAAGATGGGGAACTCTCTATGCTGCCTCCTATGTGGTTGAAATCATTCATTGAACTTCAGGAGATCTGGTTAGTGATGTCTCTGGATGCAGGGCCATGAATTACAGTGATGGGGGAATTCTGAGGAAGAGTGAGCATGACTTACGGTAAGTGTTTAAAATCTCCGCCTCCTTGACTTTTATACAACCAATTTCCTTTTCACTTCAAAGTAGTTTTTCTGGATGCTGCAACCACACCAGGTCATGAAAGAAACAGGATCTGGAAGGTGTGCAGCTTCTTGAAAACATACTGGTAGTGGTTTATTAGGTCAATTTCTGCTGACCGGTTTCCTTTAAGTTACAGAAGATAATGGGTTATGGTAGAATAATTGTAAATAATTAAATACTTCTTTTAGATTTGTATTCTGTTTTTTATAGAATTCCGAATGCCTGATATAATATAAGGCATAATACTGACAATACAATAAACTTTCAGATGTTTTAAAAAATATTTTCAGTTGTGAGTAATCACAACCTTTAATGCAAAATATAGAAATGATTCATGTCCAATAATTTTGTTATCCGGTTACTAATTCTCCAGACCGGTCTTTGGGGGGAAAAAAACGTAAAAAATATATATAGCATTTTACAATTTAAAGAAGCTTTGTGAGTTCCCTATTACCGATATATAAAAAAAATGGAATATTCCTATTGTACCTTCATTTTCCAAGCAAAGGATACAGTGAGCAGCATTGTCTTGTGGCTGAACATGGAACCCGGCACTTGCGTGAATGGTGACAAGAGCCCATTGTGTGCAGTGACTGCGTTCTTGATGGCACATATTGAAAATCAACACAGTCTTTAGATAATGCTGAACTCTCCTGAACTCGGGCAGCACAGTGTGGAATAGGCAGAAGCCAGGACCATAAAGCAAATTATATACACAGCTCCATGTATATATGAAAGAATTATACAAAATAGGGTTTTGTTTGCAACTCAAAACTAGATGTTGGGCCAATCAGAGAGGATAAATGATGCCGATGATCAGTGACTTTTGGCGTTCTTGGTTACGTGATTTCAGAGGCCATTGATCGGTTTCATGGCTCGCATGACCGACCAAGTAGGTGTTATCAGAGCAACAAAGCCAAGGTTAGTAAAAATATTTTTTTTACCTGCTTCAACCCTCATCAAGTTTTGAGGAATAACTAGAAAATCCCTTTAAGGTAGATTTGCATATGCCTGTATAAGGTTTTTGGGGAACAGAAAGCTTTGTGAGGGGCTACTTGATGGTGTGGTAATACAAACACCTCGCATTTTCTCTTTAAAGCTGGAGCTGATATGTGAATTGACCAACATTGGTATAGCTGATAGGTAAAGCTCAGATTGTTTACATGTATCCTAAACGGTTTTTGAACCAAGGTTTTGCTTGGTCAACCCCTTTTTAAGATGAAAAGCAATGTGTGTATAGGATATTGGATAATTTACCGCTCCATATCTATTAAGTTTTACGCCAGTCTCTTGAGGTAAAAGGCAAGAGGCTTCACTTTAGATATCAATAGACTGGTGCAGAACATTTAATAGATATATAGGTAAATTGCCTAATATCCTGCCCCTGACACACATACACACATTACAAAAACGAGGTAAAGTGACCAACCCATCTGAGCAGAAATTATATCCATTATTTTACTTATTACTTTATAATTTTGCTTTATATTAAAATAACCAGAAATGGGTCCCAGTTGTCGCCTGTTCTATAGTATTTCTCATATGTTCAGGCCCACCACGGTACCTGAAAACCATCTGATGGACCCAGACACAATTTTCAACACCAAAGGTCCAACTGAAGACAACCCATTTTGAAGTTTACTTGGGTCTACTCCTAGTGGTTGATGGAGAGTGGGCAACCAGAATAATTTCATCTGTCAGGAAAACCAGTGCAGGGTTTGATAAATATGGCATTAATTGTGGAAACCATTTTTTTCAGTGCATTTCAAAACGCAAGTCCTACTTGTCTCATTAATCATTTTGGTGACCATAGAGTCACGGTCCCATGTTCTGCTTCGTCCTGTGACGTCCACGGTTTTGCAATCCTTTTTGGTTCTGTTTAGTGTAATTTATGGGAAAATGTTATACTGCATAGTTGCCAGAGAACTGAACAAGAGCTGGTTGCTTTTCTGAAGGTCATAGTATTTTTAGAATTTATTATCTTCACATTTGCTGTCTGTTGCCAAACTTTACATCTATTACATTTGCTAAATCTAACAGTGCACATCTATTCTGTGCACTGCAGGAGCCGTGGCTTGATGTGTTGCAGATTTGTCATGACATTGCGCCTTCTCTTCATGGTTGATTCATTTACCTCTAAATCTTTGCATTATTAAACAACATATGTGTCATGTTTTACCAGAATATATTTTCATCATTTTGCTATTTTTAGAAGTTAGTGGTTTTGGTGTTTTGGGATTGTTGGAGGGTGAACCAGTTATATGGCGAGGAAGGAGGAACTCCGTTTCTTTATGATGGAGAATGGAGGATTTGTTCGTTTGCACAATGCATCCATATTTAAAACCACTTCCCCATACTTCCTGTGGGGGAGCTATTATTGCAGATGTAGTCAGAAACTGGTTTTGTGCTGCGCTCCCATTGGATTAAACCTGTCCTTTTAAAGAGGGTTATGCTTCGTTACTGGCCGATCCTATAGATTTGGCTTAAAAGGCATGCATCTCCATGATTTACCTACCAGAACTGTAGGGCTATGACCACACGTCACTCACACGTTTATTTTTGTTTTTCTGCTTCTCCTTCCATGCTAAAACATTTTAGTTATATGCAAATGAAGTGCTCAGACTCTCTACTAGTGATTTCAATATCACTACTACTTCATGAGTGATGTAGCTGAAGGGAGAAGCATAAGAGAAGGTGCTGGGCTGTGGCTTTGGTTTATTTCTGGAGCCCTGAGGTGCTCTACTAAACCACAGAAAGCACTTTAGCCTAATTTGCATATTTCTAAAGTGAAGTTTCAGAACGGAAAGAGCATCTTGTTCTAAATAAAAAAACAAATGTGTGTGCCATACATGTGAGTGTAGCCCTACATAGCACAGCAGTTAGTTTGGGTAAATCATAGTGACGAATGACCTTTTAAGTAGTGAAATTGCCCAAGCCAATTTTTCTGTTGCTTTGTATTTTTTTTGTATTCTTATTATTACATGTAAACATATTTTCAGATGGAAATTACCGTATTCTCATGTATTTTTCAACACCAAAGCATTTCATAATGTTTGCATGGTTATATAACCCATAAGCAAACGAAGAAACAACCCTGCTCCCAGCTATGGGCGTAACCTGGCATTGTAAGGAGCAGAACTGCATCTTCTAGTCTGCAACTTTCAATAACACAGACGGACTTCCTTTTGGAGAATAATCACATGCAGGTCCCATTTTGATAAATGATCACAGATTATAGTTAATGGTGTTTCCAATGGACACATCCGCTACACAGGAGCGAAAAGAATGTAATGATGTTGATCCTCAGAATGGCTTTCTATAGCGAGACTGTGAACTGCGAGCCGCTCTCACCGGGCAATTTACAAGTAGCTGAGAGAACACCACCGCTGTGCTAGGACCTATTGTGTCACTTTTATGTGCAAACACAGATTCTTTACTCATGAATCATATGCGCTTTTTAGACCAGCAGTGTGCCATTTGCCAACTAGTTTTATTTGACGTCCTTGTTGACAGACTATTACAGTTCTAAACAAGAATTTCATAGTCAAAGCAGTAAAAGTAAAATAATACATAGAGATAAAAATCAAACTTCTCAAACCCTAGTTTCACTTATGTGTTGGTGAGAGTAACACCCTCCCCATCCCTATTAAATGTTCCACCAAATGTATATGGTCACCATTAGACCATTAGCAATCTATAAGCATAATACTATTGTATACTCTGCCACCCATTTTATTATGCCACTAATGCAGCCGTAAGAATTTATAAAAGTTCGACCCCTCAAAAATATAATGGCTGGTTTTGTGGCGGTTTCTTGTGAAATAAAAAAAAATACCGCTATCAGCATAGTCATGTTGTTGGGAGGTAAACCTACTAGAAAACCTTGCGTTCAGTGTGCAAAAAAAAGGGACACCTGGACACGGACAATGGATCAGTGATTGGTTTTTGTGGTCCGTATGTCAGTGTGCAATCCATTGTCAAGTCTTATGTCCGTAAAAATGTATGTGTTCTGTCTTTGTGGATCAGCTAAGAAATAATACTAATATTAGGGTCCCTCAGATGGTGGATGCTTTCTGTATTAGTTGCTGTCACCTTAGCGGGAGTGGCAATCCTGGTAATTGTACAGGTATTATCTCTGCAAACACCGTGCTATAAATAGTAGCCTTTGCAGAGAGGGATCCCTGGAGCAATTGTGAAAGTAAATGTAGATTTAGACGAAACCACAATAGTTGCTGCTACAACCTGTCAATCATTCCACAGTACATTATTTTGTCAGATAGCACTCCCTCACTCGCTTGTTTTTGGGTGTGTAGCAAAAGGTAATTCCACTGTAGTGTAATGTAACACTCTGTGGAGCGAATTACCCCCCCCCCCCCAAAAAAAAAAAACAAAACAAACAGATTTATCACAGAAAATAAACCTAATTTGTCCAACTCAGACATTGGGCTAGAATTTTCTACTGTTGTCCCATTGGTGGAGTCCAAATGTTGCCAATAACAATTTTTTAACTTCTACTTCTTCATGCTACTAATTCTAGTAACCTTGAAGATGGATATCAGTCTGATATTCCAGCAGCCAAGTCAAACCATCCATCATACAGCCTTGTAAGATTTGCTCAGAGTCTTTTTATACCTAGTACCATTTCTACTTAGTTTGTCCACATCATTGCTACCAAAAAAGGATAAATATTTGGTTTCGGTATTCATCGTAAGTGTAGATGGATTTGCTAACATAAACGTCCAGTTAGGTTGCTTGTTCCTTTTGCAATAGCTTCTCCACAACATGAGAAATGGAATCTGTTTACTATTAGCAACTACTTTGTTTCCCGTATACTTAATTTTATATTTCTCTCCCACAGTTTTGGCAACAGTATTTGCCATCATAACAAAGTTTATAGATGGTTCAGAGGTGCTTGCACCACAACCAACTTATATAATTGCAACGACTTTTAAAGTTCTGCTTGCTTTCACTTTTGCCTACACCGTTAATACAGTAATATTTTTTACTGATTTACAGTGATGGCCAAAAGTATTGGCACCCCTGCAATAATGTCAGATAATACTCAGTTATTTCCAAAAAATGATTGCAATCAGAAATTCTTTGGTATTTTCTTCATTTAATTTGTCTTCAATGGAAAACCACAAAAGGAGTAGTCAAAAAGCCAAATTGGATATAATTTTACACCAATCATAAAAAACAGGGTGGACATAAGTATTGGCACGGTTTCAAAAATTATGTGATGCTTCTCTAATTTGTGTAATTAACAGCACCTGTAACTTACCTGTGGCACCTAACAGGTGGTGGCAATAACTAAATCACACTTGCAGCCACACTTGTACCACATTGAGCACGGAGAAAAAGAAGACCAGAGAACTGTCTGAGGACTTGAGAATCAAAATTTTGAGGAAGCATGAGCAATCTCAAGGTTACAAGTCCATCTCCAAAGACCTGAATGTTCCTGTGTCTACTGTGCACAGTGTCATCAAGAAGTATAAAGCTTTGGCACTGTGGCTAACCTCCATAGATGTGGAGAAAATTTACAAGGGCTTTCAACCCAAGATTGTGCGGATGGTTGATAAAGAACCTTTACTAACATCCAAACAAGTTCAAGCTGCCCTGCAGTCCGAGGGTACGACAGTGTCAACCCATACTATCCGTCTACGTCTGAATGAAAAGGGTGTGCATGGTAGGTTACCCAGGAAGACCCCACTTCTATCACAGAAACGGAAAAAAGCCAGGCTGCTGTTTGCCAAAACTTACCGGAGAAAGCCTAAAACGTTTTGGGAGAATGCTCTCTGGTCAGATGAAACAAAAGTAGAGCTTTTTCGGAAAAGGCATCAACGTAGAGTTTACAGGGGGAAAAAAACGAGGCCTTAAAAGAAAAGAACATGGTCCCAACAGTCAAACATGGCAGAGGTTCCCTGATGTTTTATTGGGATTGCTTTGCTGCCTCTGGCACTGGACTGCTTGAACATGTGCATGGCATTATGAATTCTGAAGACTACCAACAAATTTTGCAGCATAATGTAGGGCCCAATGTGCAAAACTTGTATCTCCCTCAGAGGTCATGGGTCTTCCAGCAGGACAATGACTCATAACACTTCAAAAAGTGCTAGACTCCTAAAGCGGCCAGCAATGAGTCCAGACCTGAATCCCATAGAACACCCCTGGAGAGATCTCATAATGGCAGTTTGGAGAAGGCTCCTTCAAATCTCAGGAACCCGGAGCAGTTTGCCAACGAAGAATGGTCTAAAATTCCAGCTGAGTATTTTAAGGAACTCATTGATGGTTACCAGAAGCGGTGGTTCACAGTTATTTTGTCTAAAGGTTGTGCTACCAGGCATTAGGCTGAGAGTGCCAATACTTTTGTACGGCCCATTTTTTGGAGTTTTGTGTAAGATGCTCAATGATTGAGGGACACCAAGTAAAATGGTAGCTCAAAGTAACAAACAAAAGTAAAATATAAGCCATATAAACTTTCACTATTTGGTGGCCAGAAGCTATCTTGGCCTACAGTTAAGACTGCAGTTTTGGCATAGTTGAATATGCAGCCTGCTGGTGAAATGTTATCTTTTCAAGTCTATAATGACCCTAAAATGTTGAATGGAGTTAATTTCATCAGAAATTTGGATCTTTTACCAAAGACGACCCTTAACTTCCCTACAGTTGCCTTCTTATGTAGCAGATGGCACAATAATCATTTTTCAAGTACATGGTGATGACAGCAATGTCACTGAGACATTCCTGTGCCCGCTGGTGAGGGCACTGGGATTATTTGCTAACTATGTCTCTGTGAACAGCTTATAGTTGCTAAAGAATTATATACACTCTATTAAAATAGTTATCTTCATGTTACTTAGAAATAAATATTACAATGACGCAGACATGGATTCGGTTGTTGACCAATCACATTCTTAGTAAGGCATGCATTCCTGGTAGGAGATGATGAAGCCGATTAGTGGAGTAATAAAGAATAATGGGCATACCTCGTCGCTTATCAAATTCAGTGAATGAGGGCAATTTGGTTACAAAGGGATGTATGATTTAAGAAATGCAATCCAAGATAGAGGATTTGATTACATCCAGCGATTTTTGAAAAGTGCATTATTACAAGTACTAAGGTGGTTCGTGAGTTATGCAATAAATGGTTACTTAGGGTCTATATTATACCTCCATGTGTTTGTGATACATAATTCCTTAATATGCAAGCACACACTCTTCTAACATCAGAAATGCACAAAATGTGATATGTATGTCTAAGAAATCGGTTGTATTTCTGGGTTCAAGATGACACAACCTCCCTACTGCTTGGCCATGTATGGTTCCATAATTCCCAATAGCCACTAGAGATGAGCAGACCTGATGTTCACGTTCAGTTTGGGCCTGGCAGTGTGACCTGGACCTATTGGTCAGGGAAGGCCAATAATATCCATGGCTTAGTCAATTTTCTAGATTGGCTGTTTGGCCGACAATATGTCCATGTTGCGTGGCTGAACCCAAACGTGGGGTGCGATGTTCTCCAGTAGCCCCCTCTCCATTGACTCTCCATCCGAATATAGGTGCAGATGTTGTTCAGCATGTGTTCTTCGGAAATTTGTGGCATATCGACAACATACCGTACATGGTACACAATTTCTTAACATTATTCTATAAATGACAACTTGTTGGTTTTTATCTGGTGAGTTTCTTAAAAACTGAATGTTTTCACTCTTGGAATGCTTATTGTGATGTCTCTATCTAGTGGGAGGGATGATTGATGATTGAAGTTACTCCCATGGGGATAATCTATACTGTCCATAGAGACTGACACTGCATGGGCCAGTAGGTTTCTATACTGTACATGAAAGCCCTGGCCAGACGTTTAATGTGCTGTTTCCTTGGTTTTTTGGCTCATATTTGTTGTTTTAGCTGTTAGCAATAAAGTAATACATTACTTATTAACCAAGGTTCGATGGAATGTCTAACACAGAACAATGTAGTATTATTTTAGCTTTATGGTACGTAGCTTAATATTTCAATGTTTTCTAAGACAATGATGGTAGATTTCCATAATTTAATGTATTTTATAGTTGGTTCTACTGATTCTCCCATAAACACCCATCCTAAATACTTTTTTAGCTCTGATAAAGATCAAATGGCTCCTCTACATATCATGATTTATATATCAATATTGTTATGTTGAATACTCGCATTCCGTCATATTGTGCACCCATGTTGCTATTTTTTTTATAGGAAGAAAGGAACAAGTTTCACACAATATTAAAAAATATTTGGGTTACTTTACAGCAGGTACTTTTCTCTTACAAGTGTTTTGCGTATTTCTTGACAGGGGTCTCACTGCAGGATAATGGCTGCTCAGTCTAAAGCTACTTTGGGTGCAACCAGGCCGGTGCAGAAGGAAAGGTGGTGGTGATATGTTTCTGAACCACCGTCTGTTTAGGAGAGTCCAAATCAACCACTTATATTGGGATAGTTTCTCAGATCCTGGCCACAAATAGTGGATTTCTAGATTTTAAGTTTTTTTTCTTCTATTTCTTTAAGGGGAACCTGTCACCAGAGATCCCCTTCTATAAACCCCACCTCCAACACTAAGCAAAATATCCCCAAACAGTTTTGATAAAAGTTCTGCCGTTTTTAGGTAAAACAATGAATTAAAGTTTACCTGCGTCCCTGCCAGATTGTTCCCTGGGTCCACAGGGAATTTTCAGCAAGGAGCAGAGTATCCCCTCCTCCAGAAAATGCTTGCCATTCGGCACTTTAAAAAAAATGGAAAAAAAAATCCCTCCACTCATTCACTGCTTGCCCCTCCTTTACTTCCTGTTCTAACTGACCTTATTCTTGACATGGACATGGAGATGGCCATCACGGGGGTCCAGAAGAGGGTGCTGAGCGCACAAACTGGAGAAGAGGAGGAAGCGGAAGATGGGGCAAGCAGTGAATAGGAGGAGGAGCTTTTCTCCCAGGAAAGGAGCGGGGGACTCTGCAGCAAGCTGAACATGCTGGGGGGACCCAGAAAACAGGCTGGCAGGGAGCCAGGTAACAGTAATCAAATTTATTGTTTTTACCTAAAAATGGCAGAACTTTTATAAATGCTGTTTAGTGTCTGTGGGGACCTGGATGAGTCTTAAAGAGGGTCTCTGGTGACACCACCACCCCCTGACTGGTCATAATGCAAGCATTAGGACTTGCCCATGGAGCAATGTTGGGGTACTCGATAGCATTCCCTTCCGCACACCAAAGCGTATAGTTTGGAGAACATGACATGAACGTTCAGACATTATTCACACACTGCGCTTGAATTGTGTCTAGGCCTCGGAGCTTGCGATTGGAAATGCGCACCAACTCTTTTGCATTGTTACCGGCAAAACATATGGTTCTCGCTCCCAATCGCAAACATTTAGGTCAAAGTGCATGTGAGATTGGGAGAAACCCCTCCTTGCTTTGCGTGAATCATGTTTCCTCAAAATTCAGAGTTTATAATTAGATTAAGCCATTAGAAAAAAGACAATCCATGCAGCTTTACCTCACATCTTCAAAGCATCTGCCTCTAACATGTTGGTGCCAGATACCGCAGCTTACCCTTAGAAATATTGCAGAGCCCATTTGTCAATGGGTCAGCTAGGGTTCTGTTGACATATATCCGTTGCCATTTTAGCATCTGTTTCACCATTGGATGTGCTGATCTGAGGTTAAAAAAAAAATGATGCATGTTAAGTTTTAGGTCAGTGATGGCAAACCTTTTTAGAAACAATGCAAAGTGCCAACATGGTAATGTAAGCAGTGACGGATTTCTAACTACTCCAGCACTGTCCATACCTTCTCTCGTCTTTAGTCCAAAAGGGCCATGGATGGGACATTTAGCACGGTAAGTCCTGGGCTTCCTCAGACTGCAGGAGAAGGCCCTGTCTAGTGAAATCTATGCTTGGGTATTCCCACAGAGAGGGTTCTGAGTGCCATAGGTTTACTACCACTGTTATAGGTGGTCAATGTTTATTCTATGGTAGCAGTTGGAATAGGGTTTCACTTTGGTTTTTTAGTGAATATTCCCTTATGCCTGACACTGACAGGAGAAATATTCCTTGAATGTATTTAAATTGACATACGTGTCAAGTATTCTGTGGAGACTTGGAGAAGTTACTGTTTAATCTTTATAATGCACATCTCTCCCTGTTTATCATTCTCTTTCCTTTGATGTGACCTCTACCTGCGTGCTCAATGCATTGACCTGACTTTGTATTCTTTGCTGCGGCTATGATTGTCCTCTGGCGATATTGCTTAGTAATTGTGTTAATGGAATTGTTGCCTTTGAACAAGAGATTGCAGACGCTAAGCTTCTGTGTCCCTAATAGAATAGAGGTGTATCCGCACTGGCTGCGTGCAGCTGAGGACGTGTTCACACGTGGCATTTTTAATTGAGTTTTAAAATACAGTGCAATCGCAATAGGAAGGAGTTACATCTGACACTTTTGATTGTGAACCAGCACCATAGGGGAGATTTATTAAAATTGTCTGAGAACAGAACTGTTCTAGTTGCTCATGGCAACCAATGAATTTTATTAACAGCTGTGGGGAATTGGAAAGCTGAGCTCTGATTGGATGCCATGGGCAACTAGAACAGTTCTGTTCTCAGAGGCTTCTGATAAATTTCCCCCAAATTTTGTTTTGCATGTAAACAATGAAAAATAAATGGTGCTTGTTCCTGACCGCATGGACTTTGGTATAAACGCATTTGCGAGTAGCTCCTCCCTGTTGCATTTGAATTTGTTTTGTGAGCGCAACTCAAATGCCACGTGTGAACGCGGCCTAAACTTGTGTTCAGCCTCTCCCATATA
Organism: Engystomops pustulosus; assembly: GCF_040894005.1. Lineage (NCBI taxonomy): Eukaryota > Metazoa > Chordata > Amphibia > Anura > Leptodactylidae > Engystomops > Engystomops pustulosus. Next base: position 68,037,183 of record NC_092412.1, read on the forward strand.
TAAAGATTTGTCTGTGAATCCCTAGTAATTAAAATCTGGTTTTCATAAGGAGTGTTACTCCCAAAACCTAAATCATCAGTAGGCCGTGCTCTCAAGGCCCTCCTGTGTTTCTGAAAGCCTTCATTTTCTGTAGGCAAATGCTAAATATAAGCTGTAATTGGTACTTTGTGTGTGAGTGTGTGCAAACCAGGTCATGGGAGAGAAATCAGGAAAGGGTATTTCAGAAAGTAGTCATTTAGCTTGCCTTTTCACACTCAAAAGTAAGTTGTTTATTGTCCCTCTAAAATGTTTCTGTCCTTACAAAATCAGAATAGAATAGGTGAATAATATGACTCGATACAAGAGCTGAGGAGTGGAGATTTACCTACTTACAGTGTGAGAGATGTATAAGTCTCTATACACCATTTGCACCTAAAATGACGTGCTCCATATTTACAGAAATTTTTAGAACATTATTGGGCTGTTTTTTCCCTGTTCCCTTTTTAAATAGGATAATATATACAGAATTGTTTCTACATATGGTCTTAGTGATATTTTTGATAGTTTTCTGACTTGTCAGAAAAAGTGTCATAGCTTTGGGAAAAGGGGCGTGTGCCTAACCAGAGCACCAGAAAAGTTAGACGCAAACTAGACCAACTAATAGCTGTTCTATGGTACAACTCCACAGTTCTAAATTACACCAGATGAACTTATCCAGCATTACTCCAGCATAATTTATCTGGCACAGAATTAAGGCTACATTCACATATGTTCACTGCGATGGTGGCGACCCCTCCCCTCTCCATCGTGATGCACGGCACCAAACACGGAGACAGATAAGACATGTCCTATCTTTTCCCCATGTATGGAGGGGTATCGCTCCTTGCACCCATCTATGGGGGGGCGTAATGTTTTACAGCAATTTAAATAGGTAAATTTCCTCTTCTCAGCTGTTGCAATGTATTTCAAAATGCTAAGTGAACGCAGCCATCACATGCATTGTTTTTATGGAGAGGAGTGAGAAGAGCTCACCCCTAATTCCTCCTCCTCCCCCAGCCATGTGTACTGAGGAGATCGTCCTGATCACATATCCATTTCCAGTGAAATGCATGTGATTGATAACCAGCAACTCAGCATTTACACAGTTTCATCAGTGGACCTCGCTGTACTTGCTGGCTGAATGTCCAGGCCAAATGTTGAGCAGCCAGGACTAGACTGACTTGCTGAATTTTGTTTTGGCTGTTGAGTGTTTGAGCCGGACATTGCACCCAGCACACGAGCGACTTTGAGACTCTAGCAGAATAGGGATAAGCTTGACCAGTTGTTGCGTTTAAAAATGCAGCGTGTGAATATGGCCTGACCTATCAAACTTGTTCATGTGAAATAGACTTTAGGTCTTTAGTAGAAGCGGATGCAATGATTGATTTCTGCATTTAGGTCCGGCCATCTAACCTAGAATGGCAGCAGAATGGCAGCTATGATTGGTCATGGCTAGTTACTAGAGGCGTCAATATGTCCAGGTCAGGCAGCCAAACCTGATAATTGGGATTGCTCATCTCTAGTTTTTGGTAATTATCAGCAGTAACTGTGCGCCAAAACCAGCTGTTTCAACCCAAAGAACAATTTCAAGTCTTTCCATAGACTTTCCATAGATAAGGTATAATGAAAAGACTTCAGTTTGTTCTGTGTGTTAAACCACATCTGGTGTTGGCTCACAATAACTGAGGGAAATAACTGAAAACCTAAGGCCTCATTCAACATTGAATTGCAAATTATAAATATTAAAATTCAAAGGCTATGGGGGGGGGATTGCTGAAATGTGAAACTCTAAACGTAAAAGGGAGTACGCTGACTTGGTTGCGATTGGGAACAAGCTCCACATTTTAAATTTAAACAATATACCTGTGATAATGTATGGCGTGTGAATTGCGTTTTGAAGTGTGATACAAATGCAGGGGAGGCATTACTCGATCCTGTTTTGTATTGTTTACATGCAAAACATTTGGTGTTCCTTCCCGGTTGCAATAGAAATAAAGATGTTGCTACAATATCTGTAGAATCTGACATAAAATGAATACATAGGGGCAGATTTATCAAGTGTCTTAAAGTCAGAATATTTCTAGTTGCCCATGGAAACCAATCACGGCTCAGCTTTCATTTTACCAGCACTCATGATTATTTTAAAGGGGAGCTGTGATTGGTTGCCATGGACAACTAGAAATATTCTGACTTTCAGACACTTGATAAATCTGCCCCATAGTGTTCTACATTTAGGTAAATGATTCTGAAATGTGAAGCACACCTCTGGCAGTAGAATTTCACCCTTTGGGAACAAAGGAAAATCTTACGTCTCTGATCTTTAGTTCCTGGGATTTCTGCTGTTCAACAAGATCCTAATACACATTTTTATTTACCAGTTGTCCATGGTCATGTGGTTGTTATATATCTATCTCATGTTTCAACCTTCATCTGTAAACATTGGACAAAGTTTATCAGAGCCATATATGTCAGATCCTTTCTCTACACAGAACAGACTTCCTGTTGATTAATTTCCATTGAAGGATACAGTAGCCAGCCTCAATCCAGATGGAAAGGCCCGATAACACGTACCGCCTAGTTAACTGCTTAGCAAACTTTAATACAAAGTGAGATTGTAACCATTTCTCAGTCTTTTCTTTTCTTGTATTTATATTTTTATATAGATGTCCTTTCTTCTTTTAGATCTCCCTCCAGATCTGGGGCCTCCAGTATGCAGTGCTTTCTGGGCTTTCTGGTTCCTTTCAGGACTTGGTCCCATTGAAAACGAATGGAGCAATAGCCACTCACATTCATAAGGGGGCTCTTTGGGCTCGTAAATACAGGCGGTCCCCTACTTAAGAACACCTGACTTACATACGACCCCTAGTTACAAACGGACCTCTGGATGGTGGCAATTTACTGTACTTTAGTCTTAGGCTACAAAAAACAGCTAAAACAGATATCACAGGTGTCTGCAATGAAGCTTTATTGTTAATCCTGGTTCTTCTGACAACCCAACATTTTTAAAATCCAATTGTCACAGAGACCAAAAAAATATTTGGCTGGGGTTACAATGATAAAGTATACAGTTCTGACTTACATACAAACTCAACTTAAGAACAAACCTACAGTCCCTATCTTGTATGTAACCCGGGGACTGCCTGTACTGGCAGTATATCTATCATAAGTCTGCTGTTCCCTACCGATAAAAGACTTTTTGGGCCACATAAACCCTAATTTAATGGTACCAATTATATTGCCAGCGCTGGTCCAATTTACATGCTAAAAGTTTAACCTTGGTTTATACTGGAGATAATTGCATAGTCCTGGCCACTGTCACCTCAATGAAAAATAGAGGCGGTGGAAAGGCTTTTGTAAGTGGCTTCTTGTTGGTCAGCCAATAGCCGAGATTTTCCATTACCGCTCTGGAACAGGTCTGTAAACCTTGACAAGAGCAGCGTTTGTGTATGCATATTCCCTGTCCATTATAAGCAGCTTTTAGCTGATGTTAATATCTGGCAGACATAGCAGCAGAGTTATTTCAGGGTCTCCGAACTCCTGTCAGAAGTTTGGCCTTGATCAAAAAAATGACACAATGTGGACAGAAGGCAAACAGCAAAACCAATGTTTCTCATAGTGGATAAAGAGCTGACAGGCTACATTAACACCTTGTTTATTCCCTCTGTTGTAAGGTTACATTGGGAGGATTCCCAATGTATCCTTACACCGGAGGGCTACAACGTAACCCACTGCATGCTCATACAGTGGGATAATTTCTCTGATTAGGCCCCTCCCCCTTAAAGTGGTAGGAGTGAATATCTGCAATAAGCAGTGATTGGCTGCTGCTGCCGATGTTTCCAGTGCCCCCTAAGTGATGTAACTGTCCTTCTTTATCCCCAGCATACGCACAGCAGAGGCTGGTGATGGATGCCATACTGTGGCATCCATCCTTCATATGCTCTAATGGTGTCCACTCAACTATGCTCAGTGTTTCCTGCTGGGCAGACCTGATACTGCATATAGAGCCTTTTTTTTTGCCCAGGTCTATGGACATGTTCACCTTGATGTGACTGTAGCCTACCATGTGATATTTCTGTATGTTTCAGCATGGGATTGATGCAGACCATCTTCACACTCTTCTCATTGTATAACCAGGAGGTCAATATTTTAGAAGATGCTGTAAGTGTTGTCTTGTTCTCATGGAAACTTCTTTCATTCAGGCATCTTGTCTTAAAGTGTATATTTCTTGGTGTGTTTCCCAGCGTTTTGTTCAGTAGGGAATACATAATTTTAAAGTTAAGTCATTGGAGTTTTCCTGTGTTACATTGCAGGTCTCTATTTTTTTTATAATTAAATAATATTTTGTAATGTGGGAAAGGAGAAATGGAAAGAGGATTTGGAAGCTGAAGAACACGTTTTGGATTTTTAATTTTTTTTTGCTAAATGGTATGAACCATGAGCAAAAAAAAAAAATCACTTTTTCAAATGTTTTTTTTATTTATTTAAATATTTCAACCTAGTGTAGCTAGTGTAGCTTATATGTATCAGAACTACAGAATGTCAATGCGCCCAGAATCTGTTGGCCAAGTTGTGTCATATATTGTGCTCAAGAGTCATCATAACTTAAAATACTTCTTCACTTGTTCAGAGAGCGCTCATAGTCTGGTTACTTGAAATTATTAATGGGATGAGAATTAATTGTTTCCCATAAATTATAGAATTGATATCCACATTACATAGAGTCGTCTCATCACAGGCATTAGGATCGTGATTTTGGAAATTGCTACTGATGTCCAAATCACAAAGATTGGACCCTTGAGCCATGTGGGACTGGAATGCCTAGGCCCTACCAATAGAAAATCTGTTCCTGGTGCCAAAAAATGCACAACTACATACAAATATCCCCTTACACCCATTTGTAGCTGACACAGAGTTCCCTCAGTGGTAGTTTACATCCTAGCCTTTGTCTTGGACTGTTTAAGCCCTAGGAGCCCTGTCACTAACCTGCTGACTATCTCTCACCTTGAACATGGTCCTTCTAGCTGTTTTAGAAATATTATAGACATGTTTGAGATGCTGCATGCTAAATATCTGAATGGAGTAAAGTGAGGATATACCACTCATGCAGGGGCTGAGGGCATTATGGCAGTGCCATGAGGGAATAGCACAGGATGACTTTGCATCCATTCTTCGTGTGTGTGTGTTTTTCCCTTTTTTGTTTGTTTCTTCAGCTACTTTTTCTTTACAAGGGATGTGATCAGAATGGAAAGTGTGGTTGGAATATGTCTCTATGCTGCATTGCATTGTCTCAGCAGATGGGGTATTACGCTGTCATAATAACCTACAATACAAGGGGATCAGGGAAAAGTAGCACAGATTTTGGATTAAATGTATCACAGTTTGATAATCTCTACACCCTGCTTATCCCAACTTTAAAATATTGAATAAATCCCAAATGGCCAATATCCAGGAATGTATTAAGTGTGCGTCACTGTATGTATAATATACAGTACATGCATTTTGAATACAATATATAATCATTAAATATTGTGATCCCAGCAGAAGTGGAAATTAAAATCTGACATAATTTATCGTCAGTAATAATGGTGTTTACTAATGTCCCGTCATCCTCTGTTCTCCATCTTTTTTACATGTGATGTAAATGAGGTGATTGCTGCAAAGAAAACCCCTACAGTCTATTATTCGACTAGGGTTGGCCATTGGAGTTCTTTGGAGGGCTCCACCGCATGATTTTTTTGTTGTAATTGTTTGTCTACTTTTGTGTATTGAAAAATCAATGGGCTTAACACATGAAGACACTATGAGAATATTCCTTAATAACACATAAAAATTATCTTATTGCCATTGAGGTGCGGCAATGTTTATGAACATGATATGGAGCCAATGCACTAAACTATAGCGATTTATATAACCAATAGAGCAGTGATGGCAAACCTTTTAGAGACCGAGTGCCCAAACTACAACAAAGACCCGCTTATTTATCGCAAAGTGCCAACATGGAAATTTAATTTGTGATCTATACTCCCTTCTCTGTCACAGCTTTCATTGATACCAGCCCCTGAGGACACCAATAAAGCAGAAAATAGTCCCAGGTACTGCTGTCACTTTTTAAAATCGCTCTGTGCACAGCAAGTCCTGGGCTGTCTGGGACTGCAGGAATATACCTGGAGTCCTCTCTGGTGATGGCCTGAGTGCCCACAGAAAGGGCTCTGAGTGCCACCTCTGGCATCAGTGCCATAGGTTAGCCATCACTGCAATAGAGGTTTAAGGCACTTTATTATAGTATGACAGTCATTGGTCATATTCATAGGGAATTTTTATAGGGTTTTTTTGTTAATTTGATCCATCATTAAAGGTTATGTTTTTTTCAGGCTGTTATCGATGGACCTTTCTTGCCTCTCCTATAGTTAGGCCTAGTGGGTAAAGGAAAATTGACAGGATATTGTACTTTTCAATAATGACATTTCTTACAACAATAATAAATATATTCAACATAAAACCGTTGTTTCATTTTCTGGTGACTCTTTCCCTTTATTAAATGCTTGTCGTAACAATGGGGACAGTCCTCTCCTACCAACAATAATTCTGTTACCAAATTATAGAGCTGTGACCTACTCTTGATAAATCAGGGAAGGAAGGAAATAAATGCTTGACCTGCGAGGATGTGAGTGTGAAGCAGCAGATGCAGGAACAAACAAGGAAGTCATTTAACAATGTAATACATTAGCAGCCACAAATACAACTAATACAGGCGTATGTCTCCCAAAGAATAGCCATGACATTGCTGTGCAAGAACAACAAGGCTTCATGCTGTGCAGCGCAAGCTATTTATCCGATACTGAAACAGACATGTATGTAGATGTAACAAACATATACAAAAGTTTAAGCAATTTTGTTAATGTATATCTTGACTTATTTTTTTTAATCCTGAAGGGCAGTCAGAATATAAAGGGTTATTCAGTTTAAATGGGAAAATTTGCTGCAGGGCACGGGTGGAACAGAAAAACCCAAAATGTACTTATCTTGACGGTTCTTGCAGTGCATCCTCGTATGACTTTATTGCTGGTGTAGCTTGTAATGCTCACATGAGCGCCATTCCCAGACCAGCCAGTGTTGTTATCGATGTGACCAAATATGTCGCTGAGCTGTGTAAAGGAAACGGGCAAATCAACCGCTCCAGTGCATTTTCTAAAGTTTTTATTTAATGGTCTTCTGATAGACATGTAGATGCTTGAGCCTAAGGCTACATTCACACAGACGTATGAATTCTCCAGTCCCATATTTACGGGCCTTATATACGTGACGTTTTTCATCCGTATGCAGCACGTATTTAACCCGTATTTTATACGTGCTCATAGACTTCTAGGGCATACAGAACTGAAATACGGGAGAAAATAGGACATGCTCTATTTTTATACGGCCTGTATACGGTACGCTACAGTGTCAAAAACGGCAATATAAATGGTTGAACGTATTGTCCATTGAAATGAATGTGGCCGTATGTAACCCATAAAAAAACGGTACGGGTACGGCCGTTTTCATACGTCCGTGTGAATATAGCCGTAATTATCACAGAGAGCAATGAGAGCTGTGTGTTACTAACGGCTCCTGCACATGCATGTTCATTACATGACCATGGAAAGATTTCTGTCCACTGGAAGTAAATATAGATGCTTTCTATACAATGAAAGATTAAAAAAAAAAAAAAACGTAAGGAATTGATATAGAAAGTATATTTGAAAATTGCTTGCTCTATCCATATCAATCTTTTGCTGAAAGTGGACATCCCATTTAAGTTTACAGTTAATAAAGTGCCTAATACAATGGTGATCTTACCTGTTACAAGGTACAAAATATTTGTGTAATATTTGATTTTTGTGTGATGAAAAGTTGTATAATTTTCCCAGTTTACTTCCTATATTGATTCCTCGTTGGTAGCTGTCTTTTAGCAGGATGCTTTATTGTTTACTTTCAGTGAAAAAAGACCGATCCCTGATCATGTGATGTCACACAGGTGCACTGCTCGCTATATCACACAGCTCTGATTACTCTGTGATACTAACGAACCGTGCACCTGTATGGCATCACATGACCAGGGACCGATCCTTATACACAGGAAATAAACAGTGAAGCTTCCTATAGATTGACATCAAATAGAGAGCGAGAAAACCGTAAAGAATTATCTATTGGAAAAGAAGTATAAGTATTTATTGCACAAACAATATAAATTATTTACTGAAAGTGGACACCCCATTAATATAAACATATATTTAATATTATTGTTGCGCACGCTGTGAGTGTGATGTGAGTAGTGTGTAAGGGGCCTGATTGCTTATGCTTGGACAGATGGCAGTTCTTCCTATCAGGACAGCCCTCAATGGTAGCCATGTTTATTGTCCTATAGCCATTCCCTGAAAAATTGCATTTTTAATGATTCAAAAGAACATAATTTTATTTTTCTATTTTAGGGGAAATGCTCTGTGTGCATATGCAAATATGTTCCATGATTCTGACTTTCATTTGGCCTTCCAGTGTCTCATGAGGCTATTGTTGACTCTATTACAAATTCTTTATCAGTAAGCACCAAGGAATAACCGCAACGTCTCATGAGACGATCCGACTCCCTTCCCAGTTTCCATGATGTCCTGTGTTGTTCTTGAAGGGCACGCCATGCTTCAGCAACCTAATTTACAGGAGATGGCTTCTAATATGAAATAAAGAGATTTGACTGAGGTCCTCTCTTTTGCATTTGACCAGGCGATGTTGGCCTGCTGTAGGTGTGAGAGATGACGAAATCCAGAGATTCTAAGAAACTGTTGCTTTCACGTTCACATCAGCACCCTTAATGATCATTGATTTGGGATCACCAGTAGATACTGCAATATAAGTCTAACTGCAGAATTAATGTAAAATTAGATTAGGAAATAAGGGTCCAATTAACACGTTAAAAAAAAAAATGAATTAAGAGTTGACAAGATATTGGCGGCTTTTTGCCTTTGAAAATGCACTGGATTTCAGATAAAGTCCTCTTTTGCACAAAAATGTGCAAGTTCCTAACTGTTATTGGACCAAATTTACCACCATGTTCATGACTAATATGTGACTTCAAGTTCTCTATCAGGCCTCAAAAACACAACTGTATATGGGTCTACTGAGCACGAACAGTGTCTTGTTGCCCCACAAAAGATAGAACCGGTCCTACAGGGCCTATTTTGTAGTAAGTGGCTTAGAGAAGGGGGACCATTCATTTATGGAAGACGTTAAGAGCCATGGATTTTCTCTCCCTTTTAGTCACCATTTACAAATGGCATCATGTATGTGTGGGGGTGTTACATCATGGCTCCCATCAACGTCTATGGCTCCTGGTCATGGTGGGTGAGCACACACTGTCTCACTGTAACCCAGCTGGAAAGCTGCATGGAAAAATATAGGTCCTATATTTTGCCATTAATAAGAAATAAGGGTGCATGTCGCATTAGAGAATTTCATTAGAAGTTTAAGCAGGACCTTTGTGGCCAGTTATCGCAGCTGTTATTATGGACTATTAATTGTTGGCACATTTTTACTGTATGAAAACAGTTTTAGGAGCCTGTACAATGTTCAGCCAGACTACATATGCTAATTTCCATGTACTTTATATGCTGCACTTGTACTTGCCGTTCTTGAAATGCGGCTGGACCATAGTGTGCACAGACAGTTTTAACCCGATAACCGTCCATCCTCTCTAGTGCTCTCTAGTGCTGTTAGTTGCCCGTGTGTAACCTCACAGACAGCCTTATTCTTGCTTTAAAAAGGTTTGTGAAGATATCTGTCTGGCTTTTCTAAAAGATGAGTTGAACCTTGTTATATTACAGCGGCGGATGCAAGAGGGTAACTATGGTAACAACATCTGCTCCGGCTGCCTTGGTTCCGTTGCTGTTACATTTTTAATGTTCATCATTAGAAAGAGCTGAAGCGCATAGCAAAACTTTCATCTCGCATGTGTGGATGAAAGGTGTTTTTACTAGGATTCCTTGGTGGCTTTTCACTAGAGAGTTTCCCATAGTTTAGATGCACAAGAAGCGCTCTAATGAAGTTATAACACTTATTAGAAGACCAGAGACACTGATAATAAGTGGGGCAATGGCTTTTGGAGATTTTAGGCCATAAAACGTTTTTTTTTTTTTTGGTCAAGTCAAGCTGGGTCGTAAATTCTTTGAAGCGTTGGTTCATCAGGTGACTAGTGTCATGGGTTTAGTTTAGTGAGGGCTTTGGCTTTTGTTAACTCCTTAATAACATAGCCATTTTCTTTCCTCATTCTAAGAGCCATAACCTTTGTTTAACTTACCGTATTTATTATTTTGGCTTACCAAGACGTACCAGGGCTTGTTTTTGTGCGACATTTCGAACCCTGGCTTCAGGTTTTCCAACTTGTATGCAAAAAGGGTTGTAAAATGTGTGCGCACCAAAAAATTTGGCACAGCAAACTAGACCAACTGATGGTGGAAAGTACACCTTCTCAGTCTTAAACTACTTTAGATTGATCAAAATAGCCTCAATTTATAGCTTTTTCTATACAATAAAAAAAAAGTTTTTTCTTTTTTATGTTGGACCTAAGTATATTTAACAAATGATTAATACAGTACATCTGTGATACAACCAGTTGCTTATTTATATGTGCTTTTTATTTGAGCCTTCAATGGATGCTGGAATTTATAAGATGGCTGACAAACACATGCCATCTTTTAGAGGTGAACATTTTCTATACACTGCAATTGAATAAAGTAGTAGTACTTTAATTGGTATGCCATGTGCATTTTTGTGCTGCCTGGGTCATACACTGGACTCATCTTCCAGGTCCCTCTACATACACAAGCAAGACCGTTACTTGCCAGAGTCATACACAAGCAAAGCGTAATTTCCTATTAGTTGGGATCAGAAGCCTAGCATTGAAATGAAAGCAGTGTGTTATTCCCTACCCCCAGGAAGCCGCCTGCTAACAGATAACACGTGTCCATTGCGTAAAAGTGTCCGTATTCCTTAGCGTTTTTACATGTAAGTGCTGTGTGTCTACAAGGCACTTCTAGTCCTATTTCTGTCCCCTCATAAATTACTTTTTTCCCCTTTTTCTTTTGTTTAACTTTTCTTTCCCCTGTGCTGTTTACAGAAGTCTAAATGTTTAATCCTGAAGGATCACAACCTCCTGTCTGCTAAGATTAGAAGAAGGACAGAGCCTTGTTGAAGAGCAGAAGACATTACAAACTCCCTGACATGAGATTATAGGGCCAGGGTTCAGTACACCAGCCCCTGCAGACCCATGTGCAATAACACTCCACTTCATGACTGATTACAAAAATTCCATCATAGCTGTCACACTCATTCTGTAGACCTCCTCATTGAGCCGGTGGAATGCACTTAGTTATCTCTAATAGCAATCTAGTACACCATAAATGTTTAATGAACTATTAACTTTTAATAGAGTTAATTTAGAAAGTAGAACACATTGACTCATGTGTCTGGGCTGGAGCATGTCCATTTGTATAATGCGGACCTTGCCTATGCAGACATACACAGTATGAATCTACTCAACATGTATAACAATCATTTCATATAATGTGCAGGTTCTAGTCCCAAATGCTTCATGTTTGAGTTTTCCATTTGCAAAGATAACAAGTTTAAAGGCTTGTGCCATAGTAGCTGTTATTGAAGGGCCATTTAAGTCCTAACAAATGAATTGCCTGTTCAGAGGACAGGTAAAAATATCTATGAGGGTGTGTATTCTATGGTAAACGCAATAGTCAGGAGCGGTATACAGAGCTCCCGATTCTGGTGGTAGGCCCATAGAGTTAATTGTTGCAGGTTTAGGGTGCAGTAACACTTTGCGTCTAAGGGTGATGTCAAACGTGACGCTTTGTCTGCGTTCGCAAACGCAGACAAAGCCACACCCTCCAGCAAAATACCGGTGGTTCTTTCCCGACCGGAGGCGTTTCCATAGCCCCGGTGGGTGCGGCTTTGTCTGCGTTCACGTTTTCAAACGCAGACAAAGCGGTGCGTGTGACACCAGCCTAAGGGTGATGTCTCACTTCACGTTTTTGAACAGTTTTAAAGCATGCGTTTTCAGACCATTTAAAAATGCATGCGTTTTTGAATGTTTACCAATAATTTGGCTGCTTTTGAACCTATTTTTCTTCATTTCCAGAAGTGTAGGCAGCTGTGAAACAGATAAAAACCAGCCAAACACATGGTAAACATTCAAAAACACATGCTTTAAAATGGGCCAAAAACGTAATGTGTGGCATCATGCGTTAACACATAAACGCAATTGTTAACAGCTGTTTTTATACTCCACGTGTGACTGTACCCTTGGGGTGTCATACACCTACCGATCTGTTACCAATCTTCTACCTTTTCCACTTCCAAGGACACAACCTATATCAGTGGTGGCGAACCTATGGCACGGGTGCCAGAGGCGGCACTCAGAGCCCTTTTTGTGGGCACCCGGGCCATCGCCCCATCACACCCATTTCCATCTTTCTAGTGTGTTGCTGTCCTCAGGAGGCAAGTATTAAGTTGTTGAACAGGGAGCAATAAGTTACTGCTTTAATTTTTTGGTTGGCACCTCACAATAAACAAGGGGGGATTTGGGTTCAGTTTGGGCACTTAGTCGCTATAAGGAACGCATTCACTGACCTATATCAAGACTTTGGCTGGTTCTGAGAAACTCGCTCATGTGCTTTCTGTATTTCCCAGACCAAACCTGAAATCACAGGGTTGAAATGACATTTGGAGTTCGTTGATTCAAGTTTCTGACTAGGAAATCTTACAAGCAAGTGGACCGAACTTCTCAGATCGAACTAGTTTGTGGTGCATCCACCAGCTCCTGTTTTATGTTGTTTTGTGGTTAACGTGACTCCACAATTTAGGTTGTGGGGGAGAGAAATGGTTACTATTAAAGTTGCACCACAAGGTTAAGCTGTTGTCCAGGGCAGCTGAGGGAAATGTCTTGTTAGTTCTGGAATAGTAACTTAATTGGTTGTCATCTCACTTTCTGAAAAATAAACTTTTTAACTTTTGGTTGAATCCATGCTTATCCTAGAGGTAAGGGTGATGCCACACGTAACGTTTTTGGTCTGTTTTAAAGCATGCATTTCCAGTTTGTTTAAAAAAAAAAAGCATGTGTTTTTTGAAAGTTTACCATTTGTTTGGTTGCTTTTAATCTGCCTACACTTCTAGAAATGATAAACTGGTTCAAAGCAACCAAACACATGGTAAACATTCAAAAACACATGCGTTTTTAAACGGACTGAAAACGCATGCTTTAAAACGGGCCAAAAATGTGTCCAGTGGCCAGACGGATTGCTGGCTAAAAGTAACAGGTTCCCTTTGCAGGGAAGTGATCTTTGATTCAGTAGGCGTCGAGGATCCCCATAATGTATGTTTCTGTATGGCCCGTTGTCTTCTGTTGACACTGCGGATACGGCTGGTGCCTAATAACTGGTCAGTGATGTATAAAGGTTAACCGTCTGTCATACCCTCCCCTTTCTTCATATTCATTGCTTGGTGACATCACAGCTTTCAGGACTGGTGCCGGTGTGAACAGACGCGCTCTGTGTGTATAGAAATGTTTCACATGTTGAAAATGGAAAGTTTTACCTTGCCCGTGCTTTTGACCATTTTGTAGGTGCAGGGCTTTGCCGTGCAGCACAAGTCATTTGTTGTTGAATCCCTAAGGATACAAAGAGGCTCCTTTTAATGGATGACAGCGTGATGTAAAGCAGTGGTGTTTTATTTGTATTGCGTAGTACACTGGGCGCTCCTGCGCTCATGAACTTTACTTCTTGTACCGCACTGTCTGGGAGTGACACAATGCTGCTCCACAGGATATTTAGCTGTGACTCTTTATTTTTGCCCTAGCTATGACTCTTTATTTTTGCCCTTCATTCCAGTATGATTATGTCATTTGTGATATAAAAATTCCTATTGCAGGTTGTCTCCACTTGGAACATAAACTCTATCTTTTCCATAAATGGGCATTGAAATGTAGGTATGTAAGATTTTCCTGAGCCTGTCAACGTAATTGTCATAAGGCCTTGTTTTCTCCAGTGTTATATGGGTCCATTTTCTACTCTGTGTCTCCTACCCAAAAATGGGAAAGGATCCCAGCAAGGAGAACTTTCCCAAACCTTTCCACTTTTTGCATTTATTTCTGTCCTGGTATCCAATTCCATTTTTGGTTAAAAATACGTAATGAAGAAATGGTATACAGAACAGTGCATACACATTCATATCACTTTTCACTTAGTCTATTGTCCTTTACTGAGGCAACAAATGATGGCACAAAATGCAGAGCTACTCTGGAAAGGGCCCTTTCTGAGATTATCTGTTCATTTTTACTTTTTGTATGAGCGTTATCGTAATTTTTTGTTGTGAACGGTTTACATTTCAAGTACTTTGTATGCGTAAAGGGAGTATTCGTTAGCTCGCAGAGGGACAAACCTGATGTGCTTATACGCTTCAGCTTCTAAAAGTCACTCATCTCAGCTCATTTTTGTATGATTTTTGGAGGGGATTTTTTTTTATAGGTCATCAGCGAGTTTTGGCATAAAAGAGGGAATACTAAAAAGGATATTTTGTGCTAGTAGTTTAAATGTGTTGGCCACCAATAAAATTTTTTTTGGCAGGGTAAGTACTAGAGCCTTATAGGGCCACCCATATTGTACTTACCCTAGTAAAAGTTCTTGGTAGTCCACAAGAGCCTCGGGTCTGGTAGCAGGACTTCCTGTGACATCTTGTGTCCTGCCAGCTTCCGTTGGATCACGGGAGCCAAGCATGTCTCACTCTCCCTTCTGCTTCAACAATTGACTCTTCTCTGCTCATGTATATCTTTTTTAAGCTGAACGTGGGCTAGTTTCAGCATAAGAGGTTCTTCAAAGAAGAATTTTTTATATATCGACCTGTAGGTGCTTTTAGTTTAGCATTTGTGTAAACCTGGTGACAGTCCTGTTAAGTTCCTTTAGCATTCTGTGGGCACTTTCACTGCAACCTACTGGATCGGCATAGACTTTAATCAAAGTAAACAACAGTGTAATATTCCTCATTATTACAGTTGTGCAAAAATATAAAAGTTAATTGTTCCAGAATTACATGTTGATAAGGTCCTCAAACATGCATATAATACATACATATAATATGTACATATTGTGCACTCAGAATGCTATTCTTATTTCATGTCTTTCCTGACATCTGAAACACTTTTGGATGCTCCTCTTCAGCACCAGCTTTTTATACCAAAGGGCAAAGACAGAGATTTAGATGGGATCCTATGGAAAATAGCATGAAATATGCTGTCCCATTATCCGTATGTTAGTACATCTGAGGGTGACCTTGCTTGGTGATGATAATATTTCTTGTGTGCCGCTCGCTGGCTTGAAGCCAAACCACATGATATGGGGCGATACTTGTGAGATGCTTCATGGGACCATGCCGTACCTTTCTTCTCTAGTTCATAGATCTATCTAGCGTATTGTCCTATGGGATCGATGACACAAATGTCACACGACTTTGTGCGTTTAATTGTCCTCTGATCGTTGGCAGTGAATTGTGAAAGGGGGCTTACATATTTCATTGTTCCTTGTTCCATAATAGAAGTTCAAGGTAACCCCTTCCCAAGGAGGAGGGAGTGGATCAGTCATTAACTCGGTCAAGGCCGCATGGCATAAAGTGGCTGTAGAGAGAGATGTGTTTGGTGCCGTCGCCTCAAATGCCACATAAAATTGCTCTGGTTAACCTTCACGAGCCTCGGTCTAAATGGCTCCACTGTGCAGATCTGCCTGTAACATGGTGTACTTTATGACATATTTTTTTTTACTGTTCAATCCAGTATATTGTTCTTATGTGACTCATATTCAGTTCTGAACTTTTTCATGTGACTTTTTTTTTTATTGTCAATTATGTAACTTGGCGATGATGGCTGAAAGACATGCAGAGCAGAAATGCTGAATGCTTGTATTTAGGAGCATATAGTGCTAAACTTTTTTCGGAATATCATGTCCATAATGAGCAATGATTGTCTCACGGTCATTACATGGAAAAGTATTTTTAAAATCCTCAATGAATATAAAACAATCACAAGGAAGTAACTTTTGCATTTAGCTTTGCCTCGACTGTGGAGAGTATATCTGTATACTGTACATCAACATATATGCTTTAGCATGTACAAAATTATCTCGTGTGACCGTTGCTTTCTTCTTTTTTTTTATACATTTTTAGACAATGTTGATAAACGTGGGTTTTCATGAGACCTTCACTTGCCCATATCAATTTGGGAAAAATCCAATCTTTTAAGCGGTCTTAACTGCGTTCACACATAGCATTTTGCCTTGTGTTTTAAACCATGCATGCAAAACAGCAGGTCCTTGTAATTGATCCCATGCATTTCTATGGAAGCGCAAAAGCGATTGGTCTGAGTACCGCCCACGTTTCAAATGCAAGGCAAACGCCATGTGTGAAAATAGCCCTAGGCTGGCACTAAATATGACTGAAAGTGCAATCAGTGATCTGAATATTATAATGTTTTTGCTTATCTAAACGCATGATCTTTTATCCATTGTCTTAATATATGCTGTTTCCTCCAAAACCTCTAGCTGGAATTTTTTGCCTTTTTCAAGAAGGGGACCTTTTCACACAGCTACACAGTTCTGGTGTAATTTTAAAGAGTAAAATTGTTGCTTTAAAATTGCACCAAGATTGTGTTTCTATGTGCTATAGAGTTAGAGACATCCGCTGTTAAAGTTTCAGTCTAGAGTGTATTTTTCATATACAGCTGTGGAGCTTAAACACAATTTAGATTACCTTCTTTAAAATGACACCTGAACTGTGCTACTAGGTGCTGTCATACAGAAGTTACATCTTAGTAATGTGCACCCCCCCACTCTCCATCCTGTCACCTGAGGGCAGTATAGACTGCAAGTATGAACATGCCCTAATAGTATGTACCTTGTTTAGAGGGCGCCACACTGAATGTTACAGTTTGGAAGTAGCAGAGTAGTTAGAGGACTTGGGGTCATTTGGCATCTTTAGTAGTATTCAAGTTTATTGTTGTATATGTGTTTTTGACCCACATGAATGTAGTATTGAGACTGGAGACGTATATACTGTGGGTTTTTCCAGCACTGGACGCCTGTCATAGCAGAATGGCACCGGGCCAGACTCCAGCTGGCTGCGGTTAACCGCACTTACCACACAGGAAGGTGTAGCTTGTGCAAACCTTTGGCAAAGGGATCATTTCACTCCCGGACTCTTCTGTTTTCTCAGTGGAAACTGCCTGGTTCTCATGAGCTTTTCAAAGTTATTATTTTTTTCCCTGTCTGTCATTGCTGTTTCTTAATGTTACAAAAATATAAAATCTGATATCCACAGTCTGTTTTTGGCATGTGCATGGAATACAGTTGTGTTATTTATAAAAAAAAAAAAAAAGAAAAACATATATATTTTTTGGAAAAGCAATTCATAATATACGGTAATTTGTACCTATTTGTTAGAAGCTTTTAATACGTTGACTATTAAAGGTTCACATTGGCGGTTATTTACAAGTTGCTTAACTTGATTCTATTTTTTTTATATGATTTTATGTAGTACCTGTGCATGTTCTGTATTATACTTGTATTTTGCAGACATTTATTAGGACAGCATATATACCGGTACATAAGAAGCACTGTAAATCTTGGACTTTATAGTCTCACGGGCCCTCTATTAATAGAAAACCTCAGTATTGTATTGTATTTTACCATACAATGCTGCAGTGATTTCATGTCAATCTGTTTTAGGCTGTGTTCACACGCCACGTTTTACATTGCATTTTGAAGCTCAATACAATAGTTGAGGAGAGGAGATTTGCCTAATTACATTTCTGTTAACATTTGCATTTACATAACACAACAGTTAACAGTGTGTTAGCTAAACACAAATGTTAACAATGTTAATGTGTGTTAACATTTTGTTTTGTCAACGCAGACATTAACTGCAATATAATTGGGCACATCCCCTCTCTCCATAAAGACCACAAACCAGAATGTGGATGTGAAACCCTTGTCTGATAGTTATCTCTCTATATTCCTTACATCCGTTAGAGGTCATCAACTTGGCCCCAAATTTTCCTTTCAGTATTTCGACACAATACTTGCTGCACAGGCAAACGTGGTTTTGTGTCTGCAGAGGATTAATGTAACCCTTGTAAAGTTCTGTAACATGTAGTCATTCATGCAGTATAAATAGAGCTCTTCTCCCTGTCATTCCACCTCCAGAGCTTGCCTCTTGTGTTTATTTTTGGATTTCCCTTTTATATGGCAGAGTTTTATCTGTGTTAGGGCTTAGGTTAATGCTTAATATAGGGTCTGTTTCCTCTTCTAGCAGATAATGATTTTGTGGCATAATCATTATGTCAAATAAGCAGACATTATTGTCAAAGAGCACATAAGAAATATGTGAGTGTTTCCTTCCGGAGTGCCAATGCCCACCAAGTTGTGTCATTGTGTAATGAAATGTGTGGTGGCTAGAAATGCATTTTTATGTACCATGGCAAGGACTAGCTGGTGAAACAAGGCATACAAGAATAAGCCCATGAGAAATTGTCATAACAACTATCACAAAACATGAATTACTCTGTACTGATAAACGATAATTAAGGCTTCAAATTTATAGGGCTCTTTTAGGTCGTCCCGGTGTATCCAACTAACAACCCATAAATTTTCAAATTATTTGAGATCTTTCTGTTTCCGATACTACTCAGGTCTAATTTTATGGTTGGCCTTATTTACAAAATGTGAGGGTGGAGCTCTGGATCCGATGGACTCCACTTGTGGTATGGCCACACTTCACCATCCACAAAAATGTGCCCCCACCGCCATGTTTATAAGACTTCAAAGGGAACCTCTAACCACATTTTTCAAACATCCATTTTTTTTACCCATGACACCTTTCTTTTAGCTAAAAACTTTTTCCGTTACATCCCAATAAGATTAGAGTTGGTATCCATGGATATCTAATATCAGGGGGTGGTCTAATGTCATGTGACCAGGATGACATCATCTCGGGTCCCTTAGCCTCTAAATATGGCAAACTGTTGTTACGAGGATAAAGGACCGGAGGTGATGTCACCCTGGTCACATGACATTACTGCTGCATGCTGAGAAAGCATGGGGAGGAGGATTATAAGTGGATTTGGGGATTTTTAGCTAAAAGAAGGGTTACAGTTAGTTAATAGAGTTTATGGGAACCTGCTGCTAGCTGTATTTGTGAAAAATGTGGTGCGAGGTTCCCTTTCAAGTGACTAGACTAAAATGACACTGTTGGTAAATGTACCCCATTTATCATTTTCTTCCACGTGTCTTAGATACTGACCCGGACAACTTTATCATCTGTCTTGAGAAAATGTGCAGATAATGACTTGTGCGCTCGCAGCAGAACACCTGGAATCCATTTGTTAGTGGACATGGCTGTATTTACTTACTGTACATTCACATGGAATATTAATGATATCCTTATTTCCACTTTTTCTTTCCTAGTTAAGCGCCAACGTGCTGATCTTCCTTTGCACAAATATTATTGGTATTTGCACCCACTATCCGGCAGAGGTTTCCCAGAGACAGGCATTTCAAGAAACGCGAGGATACATCCAAGCCAGACTGCACCTTCAGAGAGAGAACCAGCAGCAAGTAAGTGTGAGGAAGCAGAGGAGTCATGTTTAAAGGGGTTGTCCAACTATATTGTATTGTTTTCTATCTTTTGTATTTCTTTTTTTATTGAGCATCATAAGCCAGGGATACCACTCATAGATCCAGGAACTGTGACTGTGTGACTACTTATGTTTGTTATCTATGGCCTCCTTCCTTCTAAAATCAACATTTAAAGAGCCAGAAGGGCCCTGCGGGCATTACCAGAACCCCTCCATCATGCAGCTTTACAGGCTCTCTCTGTCCCTTGTAATCTGCACAGTGTAACAGTCTTTAAAGCTACACCACGGAGGGGCTCCATTAACACCCCCAAAGCCATTTTGGCGTATTAGTATAATTAAAGAAATTGATTTTTGAATGAAGGAGGCAAAGGATAACCCAAATAAGATGAAAGTAGTCTCCGTGCCTGGATCTATGTGGAAGTGTCCCTGGTTTATCATTCTTGGTTTGGTGGCAGGCTTCCTTTAAGTGGTTTAGAGCCAAATGGTAGATGATATTACAGTGCTGCATGGAAAAAAATCACGTGCAGTCATCCTCCTGCTCTTTGTCGCCAGCAGTTCTGTCTTAACAACCAGTCATCCACTTGGAAAATAAAAGGGTTGCATAGCACTACATTGTTTGCACTTTGTGCTTTTCTTTATTTCAAAAATAGATTCCTCTGCAAAAGATATAGAAGTAGTATATAGAAGTAGTACATATATATATATATATATATATATATATATATATATATATATATCCCTTATACTTATTGTCTTATTACCAAAAGATTTATTTTAGTTCCGCAAAAATGTAAAATAACTGTTAGTGTATGGTTGTCCTGTTTATGTGACTGCACCTCTCCCTCCCCTGTGCAGGAGCGCCTCCTACTGTCTGTGCTGCCACGTCATGTTGCAATGGAAATGAAAGAAGATATTAACACCAAAAAGGAGGATATGATGTTCCACAAAATCTACATACAAAAACATGACAATGTCAGGTAACTTGGGACACTATAAAGTTTATTCACTTTACAAGCGCATGTCTGCAGGTGGTTACATCTTTTTCTTTATGTTGAGTGGTATTTTGGGTCAGGATAACCAGTCTTCTAATAGTTTTTAGATAGGTTGGCAGCGGGGTCATTTTTAAAGTTTTATTCTTAGATGGAAATGTTATAACTCCGGTGCTGTTATAGGTTAGTAGACAAGGTGTACTCCATAACTTTCTGACTCTTTAAAGACCACTTATGATCTCTCACTGTGTCTGTAATGAAGTCAATTAGAACTTGTATTTGTAGTGCATTGCTGGCATGACTGTCTCTTTCCTTGCAGTATCCTGTTTGCTGACATTGAGGGTTTCACCAGCTTGGCATCACAGTGCACGGCACAGGAATTGGTCATGACTCTGAACGAACTGTTTGCACGTTTCGACAAGCTAGCCGCAGTAAGTAAAATCATAGAGGTTTTTAGGATATAGATTTATCCCCTAAACCCTTTGAGCAATGGAAGGGTCAAACCTAAATATATTTATTTCCTTGAAAACACTCACGAAAGGCTCCTATAAAACAATAAACACCATGTACTTACCTCCTCCGTCACCGGCCATCACTATCAGGCTGCGTTTGTTTACCGAGGTAGGTGCGCCCATCCCGACCACTGCTTTCAATGAGTAGCAGGAGCGCAGCAGTAGTCGCAAAGGTAGCCCCTGCCTCGGCAAACTGAGATCTGACAGTGAACAACAGGAGAATGGAAGTGTTGTACAAGGTTGTTTAAAGGCGCCCCCTAGCTGTTTATAGTAAAAAAAATACCTTTAAATCTTTACATAAAGAATGATGTAGTTTAGTACTGGTGACTTTTCTAAGCCTGATAAGGGAATGTAGAACCCTGAATATTCTGAATATATATGAGATGAACTTAAAATACAGCTTTTTTAATCATTTTGGATTAGTCACAAAGGACTATACAATGTTCTCTAACCTCCATTGGGTGTGTATGTATAGAAAACAATACACAATTTCATAAATGTCAAGGTTATTGTGTAGTCCTATGTGAATATAGCAGTGTTTTGAACTTGCTTTATAAATTATATACAGTATAGTCTAAAACATGAAATATAACTGTAAATGAACACTGATCAAAATTAGAGAACACTTTCAGATAATCTGTCTCCTGATGCTTATTTCCTTCAAATTATCTGACAAACCATATTTAACCTTAGGGTGCGGTCACACGTTCTGCTTTGATTCCATTTAGAACTGCAATCAAAGCGCACTGGGGTGTGCCACAGGCCAAGTGCATGTGGCAGCTAACCACACTCTGTGTCTTGCATTTAAACAGTACAAGACAATCGCACACATTTCCATAGAAACTCATAGGCATTTGCGGACTTAGCAATAATGGTGTGCCGTGCCACTGAAGACCAGAAGAAGGCCAAAGGAGTGACCCTATCAGCCATAGCTATAGAAGTTGGTTGTTCCACATCTGGGATTTCAAAAAGTATTGCATCTTTACAACATCACAAACTCATTCAGGTCCACAAAGGGGCAAGATAATTCGTTAAATCTCTTTTTAATGGTTTCAACGCTGCAGCCGCAATTGCTCACCAGCTCAGCACTGAATAGGGTAAGGATCGCTCTCGTCAAACAGTGTCTCAACGTTTAAGAATGGAAGCCAACTCTGCAGTCACCAAATTCTCATCAGCAAAAAGAATCAAAAGATTACGCTCCCCTTTGCTGAGGAGCATGTTGTATTGAATAGAAGTGGTCCACAGGTCATTGTAGTGTGTAAAACAATACACGTTTCCCACCTTGCGTTCTTGACTCGATCAACCACTAATTTTCATTCAGGATAATTCCCCCTGTCACACAGAAGTTTCTTGAAATTGAAAACATTGAGCTGCCAATTTCACGGTTTTAGAGTCCTGACCTAAATCCAATAGAAGACCTCTGGAAAATCCTTG
Source organism: Engystomops pustulosus (assembly GCF_040894005.1). Lineage (NCBI taxonomy): Eukaryota > Metazoa > Chordata > Amphibia > Anura > Leptodactylidae > Engystomops > Engystomops pustulosus. The sequence continues at coordinate 68,059,847 of NC_092412.1, forward strand.
GTGACAAAGTTATGGCCAAGAAACCCACAAGCGTCAAAGAACTGGAAGAAGAGTGGACCAATATCACACCAGAGCAGTGTGAGAGACTGGTGATGTCCTGTGGCCACAGATGTGTCATTCAAAGCAAAGGCCTGTACACGTCCTACTGATTGGTGACTGTAACCTTCAAAAAATGTAATTAGAATCATTCTCTGTGCTACGGTCATTGCTGTTCTCTAATTGAGATCATCAGATTTTTTGCAAAATAAAAGGTTTTATGTTGATATACTTTCCTAATTTTGTAATAGACTGTTCTAGTGGCATATGTACCCCTTAATCAATCAATTTAGATTATATTATTTCTATATTGAATCAAGTCATCATGCATTGTTCTCTAATTTTGATCATCTCCATTGTGTATATGTATGTATATATGTATTCATATGAACGTCCATGTTATGTTCAAAAATCATCCAAGTGTGGTAATGTTAACATACTATGTATATGAATTTCCACCCTTGGTCATGGAGTGGTGCCAAGTATTACATTTTTTTTTTAAATGGCTGCTTTAAAAATTGTGCCACACACTGACTACAAATATTCCAAATGGCTGAGTATGAGAAGGCGGCCCCCTGATGAGAGTTGGCAGATAGCAGCGCTCTCCTCAGAAACAGAACTAAAAACATCTTCTTTGGTTGCTTAACATTCTGGCATTTTAACTTTTCCTTGGAGTCTGTTCTTGTTGGATGTGTTTTCCCGGGTCTTCTAATTAAGTTATTGAGTCATGGTTTATTATTTGTTTTAATTGGTTCCCACTTCATTTTTTTTTTTTATTACTTGGAGACCAGTTTATGTTAAATATGTTTAAAGCACATGTCACAGAATAATAAAGCTGGAGCCTAAGAGGTATCAAACCCTTCACTAGGGAATTTTGTATGATTAAATGTTTTGTGCATTATTTATGTAATATTTCCTTTTTATTTTAAGGAGAACCACTGCTTGCGCATTAAGATTCTGGGGGATTGTTACTATTGTGTCTCTGGATTGCCTGAAGCTCGTGCGGATCATGCTCACTGCTGTGTTGAGATGGGAGTTGATATGATTGAAGCAATCTCGTAAGTCGGCCTTTATTTTAAATGTAATTTTATTAAATAGAGTTTCTAGAATATACAACATCTGACGTGCAACAAAGGCATTTAGTTGTTTCACCTATAGGTGTGGGGGATTTTTTGTTGCCCCGTGAAGATTTATTAAAGTACTTAGTAGAATACAGCTCTTTATTTATATTACATTGTTAACTAACATACGTTTGTATCTCAGGTTAGTAAGAGAAGTAACGGGGGTAAATGTGAACATGCGAGTGGGAATACACAGCGGACGAGTTCACTGTGGTGTTCTTGGCTTGAGGAAGTGGCAGTTTGATGTATGGTCCAATGATGTGACTTTGGCCAACCATATGGAAGCCGGTGGCAAGGCAGGGTGAGTTAAATTGAAAATCTCTATCGAACCTCAGCATTGTTGCTATATTACCTAATTTTGTTCTGTGAGGTGGTAAATGTCCCCTATTTATTCTTGTTAAGACGAATACACATCACAAGCGCTACATTAAACTATCTGAATGGAGATTATGAGGTGGAACCTGGTCACGGAGGTGAGAGAAACGCATATCTCAAGGAACACGACATCAAAACTTTCCTGGTGACTGGATGCAGCCAGAAGAGGGTAAGTTTGGGGACCCAACCTAGAATAAGCTCAAATACCTTTAACTCTCTTTGATATTCTATTCTATTCTATTCTGTGTAAAATTCACTCTGCTCTGTAACCATCAAACTGGAGTTATTTTATAAGATATTTAGGATTCTTTGTAGATTAACAAACATCTATTCCTTTTAAATTTTGCCTCGAAGGATAATGCAAAAATATCAATCCCCCAATATACAAGTACAGTTGGTTTTCATTATTATTTAAAGAGAAATGTGTGTTATCATTCATATTCTCTGAAAAAAGGCCAAGAAAGCCAAAGTTCTGCAGGGGTATGTAAACTTTTGAGCAAAACTCTATACACTACTATACTGGCTTAATGCATACGTTGTTTGAAGTACAGTGGGTACCGAAACATTCAGACCCCTTTTAAATTTTTCACTCTTTGTTTTATTTCAGGCAATTGGTAAGATCAATTTTTTTTTGCTCTTTAATGTACACTTTGCACCCCATGTTGACAGAAAAAAACTGAAATGTGAATATTTTTGCTAATTTATTAAAAAAAGAAAAACTGAAATATCACATGGTCATAAGTATTCAGCCCCTTTGCTCAGTGTTGAGTAGAATCAGCTTTTGAACCATGAGTCTTCTTGGGAATGATACAACAAGTATTTCACCCCTGGATTTGTGGATCCTCTGCCTTTCTTCCTTGCAGATCATCTCCAGTTGGAGATCATCTCCAGTTCCCTCAGGTTGGATGAAGAACATTGGTACCATTTGCAAGTCTCTCCAGAGATACCCTATTGGGTTTAGTTCAGGCCTCTGGCTGGGCCAGTCAGGAATGATCACAGAGTTGTTCTGAAGCCACTGCTTTGTTATTTTAGCTATGTGCTTAGGGTTATTGTCTTGTTGGAAGGTGAACCTTAAGCCTAGTCTGAGGTCCAGAGCACTCTGGAAGAGGTTTTCATCCAGGATATCGCTGTACTTGGCCGCATTCATCTTTCCTTTATTTGCAACCAGTGGTCTCGTCCCTGCAGCTGAAATTGGTTTTGGCAGGTAATGAGCAGTGCCTGTTTTTCTCCACAACGCTTAGAATTAACACCAAATAGTTCAGTCTTCATCAGACCAGAGAATCTTATTTCTCATAGTCTGAGGTCCTTCATGTATGTTTTTTTTTTTTTTTTTGCAAACAGGATGTGAGCTTTCACATGTCTTGCAGAAAGACATATGAACTGCATCCATCAGCACACTCTACCATAAAGCCCAGACTGGTTTAGGGCTGCAGTGATAGTTGACTTTGTGGAACTTTCTCCTAACTGCATCTCTGGAGCTCGGCCAGAGTGATCTTTAGGTTCTTCTTTACCTTTCTCGCCAAGGCTCTTCTCTTGTGATTGCTTAGATGGACGGACGGCAAGTTTGAGGAAGAGTTGTGGTTGTCCCAAACTTCTTCTATTTAAGGATTATGAGGCCACTGTTCTATTAGAAACCTTGAGTGCTTCAGAAATTCTTTTGTAACCTTGGCCAGATCTGTGCCCTGCCACAATTCTGTTCATGAGGTCTTTGGGCAGTTCCTTAGGCCTCATGATTCTCATGTGATCTGACATGCACTGTAAGCTGTGGGGTCTTATATAGACAGGTGTGTGCCTTTCCTGAACAAGTCCAATCAGTTTAATTAAACACAGCTGGACTCCAATGAAGGAGCAGAACCATCTCAAGGGGGATCAGAAGGAAATGGACAGTGTGTGAGTTAAAGATAAGTGTCAATGCAAATGGTCTGAATATTTATGACAATGTGATATTTCAGTTTTTCTTGTTAAATAAATTAGCAAAAATATCTACATTTATGTTTATCTGTAACGATGTTGTGTGCATTAATGAGCAAATTAAAAAAAACCTTACCAATTGTAATTAAGATAAAAGTGAAAAATCTAAAGGGCTCTGAATACTTTCCATATCCACTGTACGTTTAGAAAAGTAATTTAAATACAGCGAGGAGGCTTTTTTCTCGATCTCATATGCATATAGGCCTAAACACTTACATTCAGGAAACGGCAACGCATGTATTGCAGGTAAGCAATGTAAAACACAAGTTGCTTATTCCCAGATGCAAATGTTTAGGCTTAAACGTAAATGTCATTGGGAGAAACCTTCCCGCTTTGCATGGATTGTGTTTTTCAGGCTTGATTCAGGTCCACGTCTGTGCGTTGCGCACACTAGCCGTACTAATGACATGACATAGCCTGCCTGTGCATGTACATGATATGTTACACTTGCATTTGCTTCTATCTAAATGTAGCTGCAAGTACAGGTCTATGGCCAGTATTTATTGGCAATGTGATTTTTATAACTGTTTTACATTGTGTATGGGAGCTGTGCAAGCTTAGCACCAATTAAAAAACTGCACCACCATAACTTGTGTATTGGTTTTGCTCTTCTGTCCCATTTACTTTAGTGGATATAAGATCCAGTTCATGAGCCAACCCTTGGACAGTGTGGTACTGTTTCTTAAAAAAAAAAAAACAAGTAGCCTTTTGAAGCATTTGCAGTACATTACAGGGTGTTCAGTGGTCACTTCTGGCTGCATACAATAGATGTCTATCTAAGTTGGTCAGCTTTAATAGAACCAAACATTTAAAGGAAACCCGTCAGCAGAAATTTACCTAAAAAACAACTACCAGTATGTTGTCAAGCATCTAAATACCTTCTAGATCAAGTTTCTTTCATGGTCCAGTGTGATAGCATCATCCCGAAAAATCAACTTTGAAGTGAGTTTTACTGGTTGTATAAAGTCAAGGAGGCCGAGTTTTTAACCCTGAATTGAAGCTCTCTTTGTTAGAAAGCCGCTATCATTGTAATTGATGGTCCTGCACTCGGAGAAATTGCTAGGGACAGCTTCACTTCTGCGTTCATTTCCCCCTGACTTTATACACCCAATTTAAATCTCCCTTCAAAGTTGATTTTGTGGATAATGGAACAAAGGTGGGCCATGAAAGAAGCATGATCTGGAAGGTATAAAGCTTCTAGACAACATACTGGTAATCATTTATTAGGTCATTTTATGATGACAGGTTCCCTTTAACGTGCATATATAACTATATATTTCATGTTGAATTTTAACAAGCCCTATCTTTTGTTCTTGAGAAGGCAGCATGCTTACATTAGTAACAACTTGCTTCTAATGTGTGTGTGTCTCAGCCAGTTTAGGGTAAATATCTAAACTATGTATATATCCATACCCTCCTAGAAGGTAACCTGCATAAGAACTGATGATGTAGCCATCTTCCCCTGAGTTATTTTTGTGTCCTATAAAAGGCGTTCCTGTGTCTTTTACAATGTAGAAAGAAGAAAAAGCCATGTTGGCTAAACTACAGAGGAACAGAGCCAACTCAAATGAAGGCCTTACACGAGTCTGGGTTCCCGAAAGATCCTTTCCACGCAACAAAGGCTCGAAGGCTTTTCGTCAAATGGTTAGTGTAAAACTATGGACTATTGGTATTGGTGTTTCTATGCTGAAATAGAGCCATTTTATATCATATACTTGTTTTTTGTTGTTGTTACTTTAAACATTCGCCCAAATCTTGATTTACCCCATAATGAGAAAGTTCTCTATAGCACAACCGTGTTTGCTGCGTGCACATTAAAATGATGCAGTAAATCAGGCCGAGTTTGTCTTGTTAGAAGTGTTGTGACAGTAAAGCTGCGTTGTTAGTATTTCGGGATTCTTTGGCCTCACACAGACTGCTGATTTTCCCAAGGACCGAGCGTGAGAGAGGCCCCCTGGTGAGGGCAGGCAGAGACAACACAGGGACGCACAGCTCTTCTCTCAGAAACACTTAATTAAATAGTTCGTCAGAGGGCCTCCTGTGGGATCTGCCTAATGAGACATGCCAAGGGGCGAGCAACTCTCAAGTCACATGCCTTTCTCTGCCAAATCTTTCCTAAAGGCATGCAGCAGCCTTGTCACATATACCCCAAAGACTGTCTATTTAATCTGTGTTCTGCTTCAGTAGATTAATACGGACGAGCGAATGAGTCAAACAGCAGTGTGCGCACGTGGAACCAGGAGGTATTTTACCCATTCTGATGTCATGCCTTCGCAAAGGCTAAAGCCCCTGGAAATCTATCCATAATAAATAAGCTCTAATTACTGATTCCATGTGAACATTCTCCAGACTAATGAGCACAGCATCTGGATTATAATAAGCTTCCCAGTACACATGCAATACTCTAAAGAGAGGCCGATGCTGCTAGACGTGTTTATCATGAAAGCTCTAATCTTCAAGCATGGAGATATGTGAATGTTATATATATGTTCTGACAGATGCTCTTCTGTAAGAAAATAACCAAAAAAACCCACATTTTGTGACCAGTTTAACGTAAAATATCTTAATATGCATTCATGAGTCGTCTTATAATTCAGTGTTATTTGCCACCGAGCTGTATACGGCTCCTGTATAGGGCTCCAGTATACACTGTTGTGGTGAGCACTCCTTGCCCTAACCATCTCTGTAGGATCCTGGCACTGGGCTTGGTCACGGTGAGATGAGACACGGTGTGCTCACTGCACTGTAACCATGCATACTGTAAGTCAATGAGTCTAGATTTAATAATTAGCCTTCTTCACCCCTTAAGGACGCAGGGTTTTTTCCCTCATTTCTCGCTCTCCACCTTCAAAAATCCATAACTTTTTCATTTTTCCGTTTACAGAGCTGTGTGAGGGCTTATTTTGTGCGTAACAAACTTTACTTTCCCATGATCTTAAAAATGTCCCGCGAACCGAAATGGCCGACGATCATGGATTGTGCCGTGATTCACTACGAGCGTGCGTCCGATATCCTGCATGTGACGCTCCCCGCTAAGGTTCAACGTAGTTCACCTTCTTCCTGGCGTAAGTGCATTGGTTGCGACACAATTTGAATATTAAATCCCGCACTCAGTCCAAATCAGTCGGATTATCAGACAGCCCGCCCTATAATTTTCTTCGCATGAAAGCCAGCGCCAAAATCCAATTGCGTGTGACACAATCCCCTTGTAAATACCTGTCCCAGCCGTGCAATCCATCCCTGAAAATTTTTAAAAAATTCAAAGCGATTGTGTTCTGCGGGACACTTGATTTTTACTGTTTTATTATGTTTTATATCCATTCTAGGAAAAGGGGGGTGATTTTAATTTTTAATATTTTATTAATTTTTTACATTTTTTAAAACTTTTTTCACCATTTTTTAAACCCTCTAGGGTACAATTAACCCTAGATGGTCCAATCGTTCCTACCATATACTGCAATGCTACTGTATTGAAGTATATGGCGTTTTTGCATATGATTCATTACAATGAGCTACTGGCTCAGTGTAACAAATCTGCAGAAACCATACAGCCTTGGGTCTGACGAAGACCTAAGGCTGTCATGGGAATTGATCGCCGTTCCCCGATGACATTCGGGGAGCGACGATCTGAAGAAAAATGGCGGCGCCATGTTTTAAGTGCCGCCAGCGACTTTGTCGGCAGCAGATTAGAGGTTGACACCTGTGATCAGTGCAAGCACTGACCGCGGGTTAGAGCGATATGCAGCAAAGCCCATCTTTGTATGAAGAGGGCTCAGCCCGTGAGCCCTCTTGATACACCCTTCATAGCTCTATGGCAGATATATCCGTCACAGAGCGTGAAGGGGTCAAGTGGATGTCCTCAGAATATTTTATGATTATACTGCTCACTATAGGAGAATGAGCAGAAACAAAGCACAGAGAAGCTGCTTTACTTACAATTATCATCTTCTCTAACAAAGTACTCTTAATCTTCTAATAGAAAAATAAAATGTATACAAATTTTATTTAAATTGAACCTGTCACACAAATTAATCAACACAAAAGAAATACTTCATTACAAACTATGATTATCCCATTACCAACGCATGATGTAGTAGTACGTTGCGCATCGGCTGGAGGTGATTGGTGAGGGCTCACGGGCTAAGCCCTCTCCATAGCCGGTGAGTATTTGCTCCATATTGATCAGGGCTGACTCGTTTTATCCCATCTATTACAATGTGCAATTTATTGAAAACGCCATCAAAAAACACCACACACAGTTCTTGCTCTGCCTCCTAGTTCCCAATTGACTCAGAGTTCCCAAAGTCTTAGTGTTACACAATGGCTGCTATGTGGAACATCGAGTTAGAGCTCTGTTAAATCATTGGCCACTTCATGTCATGTGATCAGGGTGACATGAAATTGCAGCAGCCTCCCTGGAGGATGGGGAGGAGTAGGAGTCCACAGAAGCATGCAGTAATTATGTCATGATACTGCCATGTAAACAGATGTTTGCATGGTGTACAGTTTGCTTATGTTGATTCCACCCTGGTCACATGGCATGCTGAGAAGAAGCATGAGACATGGGGAGGTGTAGATGGGAGTGGCCAGTCGAGCAGGACAGTTCTTCACTGATGCCGGGAACATAAGATAAAGTTGAGATATGGGGATGTGAGGGAAACAAAATTTTAGCTAAAACAAGGATGTCAGTCAATAGGACTCTATAGGAACCTGTCACTAGCTGTATTTGTGAAAATGTGGTGACAGGTTCCCTTTAAAGGAAACCTACCATTTAGAATGGTAGGGGTAAGCTGTAAGTACCGAGCACCAGCTCAGGGTGAGCTGGTGCCGGTACTTACTTTAGTTAGTGTTATAAACCGCGGTATCGCGGTTTTAACACTTTTTAAACTTTAGAGCAGAATTGGCTTCGGCGCTGCGTGCGCGCGCCTACATAGGAAATAGCGGAGATGTTGCGCGTGCAGCGCCGAAGTCCCTTCTGCTCTAAAGTTTAAAAAGTGTTAAAACCGCGATACCGCGGTTTATAACACTAACGAAAGTGAGTACCGGCACCAGCTCACCCTGAGCTGGTGCTCGGTACTTACAGCTTACCCCTGCCATTCTAACTGGTAGGTTTCCTTTAAATGGTCTTGCTTGGTATGACTTAAATTCTGTTCACAACAACATTTTATGGAGGTGTTGATCCAATAGACTCTTGATTCAAACCTTCAGTCTAAGATGAAAGCACAGTGAGGCACATTTAATTTGAGTCAAAACTGTCTAAAATTCCACCATGTTTTTCAAGGGTGCAGATAGTTCTTATACTAGCATGTCAAAAAGCGTGACTTGATGGAAAACGGTTACATGCCAAAGATTACACATTTTTCCAGTATAAATGAAGTTGACAAACGAAAGGGACTAAGTTGGATAAGACAGTCTGAAACTTCATTAAGTATAAGACACAGACCACAAATTTACCCCAATATCCTGAAGTCATTGTGCTCTGTATATTAAAACTGTCTAAAACAGTAGAAAGGGATTTTGTCTGGCACATCTATCCCCCCCCCCCAAATAAACTGAAGGTTTACTTTAGTGAGTTGTTTTGCATAATGAAATAGAAATGAGTCGGCTGTTCCTGTGAATTATACAAAATACACACACACACACACACACACACACACACACACACACACACACACACACACACACACACACACACACACACTCTGCATTGTAATCCTTTGAGTAGAGTCAGCAGGGTGTTCCTAAGTTGTCCAAGTCAGGTTGTAACACCCCCTTCCTCCTCTGTCCTCTGGTAAGCCTGCCCTTGCACATATCATTCACACCCATGTCTTTGCTGCAGCTTTGCGGGAGGCCTGCAGTGGGCAGGTTTACCAGGGACAGTGGAGAAAGGAGGTGTTACAGCCTCACTGCATCACTTACATCAATACTGTCCAAATTTTAAAGAGGTATTATGTTGAATGTCATCCGACTACTTTTACATTTTTACATTTTGGCTTTGTTTCCTTGGGAATTTAACATTTCTCATCAACTCTGCTTGAAAATAGTCTATGAAATAGTCTGTATTTATACTATTATAAACCTATCGTAAATTCATTTCTACTGCTTTTATACTTTATCCTTTACATGGACTGCAATCTGTAAATATTGTTGCCCCCTTCTTAGTCGTAATACACGTCTCTAACAGCTTGGCAAAACAATTGGCAAGAATTGATTTAGGTTGAGTATTTGAAGCTTCTGTTGTGCTACTGCTTTACAAACTCCACACTCTGTACTAAGGGGTTATTTTCAGTCATTGATCAAAATACATTCGATGTAGTCCTCCTTCCATGGTTGTTGCATATGTAAGATGACCTACATGGGGTAGACATCAACTCAGGAAGGCAGGAGATTGCAGGCCACAGTTAATTTTTTAGTGACTGCAGAATATTTTGGAGCTAAAAGGCAGAGGTAGGTACTTTCTTGGCCTCTGGTAACAGCCTGCATTACAATTGTCAGGTGACAACTTCTCAGCAGGACAGCTTAGTACCCAATAAAGGTTTCTAGGTCTGTCCTTCACACATTAGACCTCTCCTGTCAGTAAGTACTGACAGTTATAAAAACCCTGTGTGATGTAATTTTCTTAGAGTGAAACACACTTGTGATTATCGGAGCAGCCCACCAGGCAGGGGCACCCTTGTGGCGTCTGAGCAGCCCACCAGGCAGGGGCACCCTTGTGGCGTCTGAGCAGCCCACCAGGCAGAAGGCACCCTTGTGGCGTCTGAGCAGCCCACCAGGCAGAAGGCACCCTTGTGGCGTCTGAGCAGCCCACCAGGCAGAAGGCACCCTTGTGGCGTCTGAGCAGCCCACCAGGCAGAAGGCACCCTTGTGGCGTCTGAGCAGCCCACCAGGCAGAAGGCACCCTTGTGGCGTCTGAGCAGCCCACCAGGCAGAAGGCACCCTTGTGGCGTCTGAGCAGCCCACCAGGCAGAAGGCACCCTTGTGGCGTCTGAGCAGCCCACCAGGCAGAAGGCACCCTTGTGGCGTCTGAGCAGCCCACCAGGCAGAAGGCACCCTTGTGGCGTCTGAGCAGCCCACCAGGCAGAAGGCAGCCTTGTGGCGTCTGAGCAGCCCACCAGGCAGAAGGCACCCTTGTGGCGTCTGAGCAGCCCACCAGGCAGAAGGCACACATCACATTAGGACACAGATCATATTAGCTTACTCAGGGACAGTTACGGATAACAGATGTGCATGAGCTTCACATAGGAGACCCTATATTGTTGTCCACAAAATCCATCCCCTCTGTATCCCGTCACTAGACCATGGGTATTAAACACCATTGGGGCCACATCAGCATAATGGTTGTATTTAAGAGGCCGATAATATTTGTAAGACTGTAGACATGTAACTTACTGTTTTCAGACTCTCTCCCGTTGCCTAAGGCCCAGTTAGTATCTTCCATTTTGTGTCTGCATGCGCCACTTCCACCAGACTTCAATTTTTTGAACGCTTCAGCTAGCATCCAGTTTTCCGCTATAGTAACGGAAACGAAAGTGGTGCAACACTAATGGACACCATTAAAAGTACAGAGAAATCAGAGGACATTTAAACAGTTCAGTTTTTCTCGTTTTTGTGACTAAGGTCAGAACGCAGGTCTTAATTGGGTCCTACATCCAACCCGCCTCCCTACCATTATTTGAAGTATAAGGAGGGGGGGGGGGGCGGTGAACCCTGTTGATGTGTTAGGACTGCGAGTCAGCTATCCAGCCATGTCTGTTGTTGTGCTGCATCTAAAAGCTGGATCAGGTTCTGTACATGCTGCAAACTGTGGGCCAAATAAAATTTGTTGAAATTTAGTTGGATGAAAAGTACATGGGGGAGGATCGATCAATTCTTGTCCAGTTCAAAGTATTCTTAGAAACCTATTTCATAACAAAAATTTTATGTTGCACCAGGTCAAATGTTAACTTTTCAACATTTAAGAAATTTTTAATAGCTCTAACAATAACTTTATTTACATGTTTTTTTTATATGATGCAGACCGGATCTCATTGACATAAAACTGATCAGCTACATTTCCTGTTCATTTCTCCAACATAGAAGCACACGATTCTCCACTATTTTGATTGTCCTCTGTGTACATTTCCATTTCTAATGGTCTTTTTGTTATTTCTGAAAAGAGAGTTATCATAAATATTGTTAGGTGGGAGGCTGCGTGTATTCTAGATCACTACATGCCATATTTTCTTTCTTCAATAATTTCTACAATAAAATCTTTTCCTTTGGACACATGGTTACATGGAGATGAGCAGTGTGTACTTCTATAAATCTCCATACCAAATATTTTTCTGTATGAAGATTTTTTTTTTTTTAACTCTTCATATACTCACTCTCATAGAACATATTTTAATAACAAGGTATATAATTTTGTACCTGCTTAGAGATGGGGCTCAACATGCATTGAAGAGTAACAGGCTCCTTAGATCTGGCTCATATCAGCTTTCTGTTTACAAACAGGTTGTTTTTTTTTTTGGTGGGGGGGAGGAACATGCATTGCCAAAAGTGACATCAGTTCTGGATGACTAGCCAGAATTATACATGATTTAATTGTTTCCTGTGATATTCTGCAGCATACCAGTTCTTGTGAGCAGATGTGCACTTGGAAACTGGCAAAATAGGGAGATATAAATAAACTATTGTTAGACGTGACTAATTACTGGAAGTCTGTGCGAGTGCTATAAAGAGTGGATATTTTTAACAATCCATTTCTTAATAAAGAGATGAAGGGGAAAAAAAAGACTTTTTCTGAAATATACTAACAAATATTGGGACAGGTTATCTTAATTGGCAATCGCCTCCCCTGACATGTCTGGTTATGAAATCAGGGCTTGTTTATTGGTGGGCCCAAAGCAAAAGGGGGCACCCATTCTGCCTGAAGGAAACCTATGTCACTTTTGAATTAAGCCAAAGAACCACATTTACTTCACTAATACTGTACAAGAACTAAAATGTCTTCAAACCTAAAGGTAATTTACCATTTGCATCTTTATGAACCATTAAGGATGCTAGGTAGCTCCAAGCAGTGAGATCTGAATGTTAGTATAATAATAATAATTCCTTAATATAGCACACACAGATTTTCACACAGATTATGAAGTGCTTCACAGAGCTTGCCAAATCGGTCCCTGTCCCCATGCCGCTCAAAATCTAATCAACCTACCATTATGTTTTGGAGTGTGGGAGGAAACCCACACAAACTTGGAGAGAACATACAAACTCTTTGCAGATGTTGACCCTGGGACTTGAACCCAGGTCCTCAGCACTGTAAGGCTGTAATGCTAATCACTAAGCCACCGTGCTGCCCATCAAACCTCCACTGCTTTACTTGGACAATGAAGTTTTATAATATTGTTGAATCAATTTTATTGTAAGTTGAAAGTCACAAAATACAACACAACAAATAGAACTTGTATGAATAAGCATATAGCATACTATATAAAGTATGCACAAATCTAGGTTTATGGCTTACATTAAACAAAGGCCCAAGTTGAATGAGACAGCCTCTCGGGCAGAGTAAAGGATAAACTTAAAAACAATGCCTTGAATATCATACAATCCTTGGCATGCGCACCACAAGGTATGGTGCCCCCTCCAACATACAGTGGGATATTGCTTAGTTTGAAAGATTTGCAGTAAGCTCGACACCTAGACGTAACAAAGAGTTTGTATGTATAACGCAAAAAACAAACGTTAGACATTTAGGAGAAAACAAAGGGGATGGGGGTTCCTATAAAGTGTTACTGCAGTGGTCAGGGGAATGGTTGGGGGTTACAAGGTCTCCAACTTGAAGTTTTATATTTAATTGAAGCACGAGCCGGTCTATGTTCTCTGGCTATTTCATGCCCCCTTTAAGCACATGTTACTCGCTACCCTTCTACTTCAGCATCTGACCCCCAACCCCCTCCCCGGCAATGCAGAGTTCATACTCCTTGTGCCCTAGACATTTCAGGACAAGAGTAATAGTAGAATACCCATATACAGGCGGTCCCCTACTTAAGAACACTCGACTTACATACGACCCCTAGTTACAAACGGACCTCTGGATATTGGTAATTTATTGTACTTTAGCCTTAGACTACAATAAACAGCTGTAACAGTTATTAAATGTGTCTGGAATGAAGCTTTAGTGTTAATATTGATTCTTATGACAACCCAACATTTTTTAAATCCAATTGTCACAGAGACCAAAAAAGTTCTGTCTGGGATTACAATGATAAAATATACAGTTCCGACTTACTTACAAATTCAACTTAAGAACAAACCTACAGACCCTATCTTGTATGTAACCCGGGGACTGCATGTATACATAATTTGAGTTGTACTAGGTATGCCAATATATACAGAATAAATATATTTGTATATATTGCAAATATATACTGAAACTTCGGCAGAACGTTCAGTCAGTTGAATTCCAACTTGCCCTATCCTATACTATTCCCCAATTAAAAGGCCCTAAGTGCCAACACTGGCACCCATGCCATAGGTTCTCCACTACTGCTTTAGATGATCAGCTGAAACCAGGCAACATCAGAGATTCTATTTCTGAAGCTAGCATTAGATTTCTCTTGTTAGTGACTTCCTACCCAGTATTAACATAAGAAAAATCTGTGGTCTAGATTTGAGCAATTTCTAAGAAATAGTTTATATTGTAATTCTAGGGAAATCACATTTTATTTAGGGAGAGCATGTTAGATAAAGTTCACCATTTGTCACTGTCATTCTGTAGCTGAAAGCAAAGGCTTGTTATAAAATAACACTCTAATATGAAGCTGGGTTGGATTATATTATCGGCAAATAGGTGGTTCCCTGGAAGATTCATGTTTTTATGGCCCCCGCTGTATACAACCCCTATAAACTTGCTTCCTAGTATTGGTTAGGCATCATATGAGTAATGAGTTTTGTTTATGGCTGTACAGGCTACTATAAGAAGCCCTTTTGTTTCCCACATTCTTAGTAATGGTATCATCAAAAGTACAGGAGACTTTTTACAAATGTTTATATGGGCATCCCAGTTCTTCTCTGCCCAAAGGCCTTTAGCTTTTTGAGTCAATATAGAAGATTTATCATAAACCGCACTTGTGTGCTGGCGTATGATGGAAGCCCTGCCCCTCTAGAATCGCCAAATACATCAAAAGTACGCCAGCTGCTAGCTAGCATAGCTTTACGTAGAAACCATTGTCTAGGTAGTCCACAGAATTGGGGCTCAGCGGCCGGCCGTGCCCCCTCAACACCCACTTGGAGATGGTGTGAAGTGAGAAATAATTGCAATTACTTTGCAATTAATCTCAATTTCAGGTCTTTTATGCCAGTCTTTATGCCTGGCATAGTATCCCTGATAAATGAATCCGTGCAGTGTATGAACTATTATTATAGAGGTTCTGTTTTAAGGTACATTAATATAGAACCCGGTTCCTCTTCACCCTATGCTCCTCTAGTGCTTGTCCTCCACGGGATTAGGATTCCATGATAACTTGGTATAGATTCATGCTCAAGAATAATGAAAATATTTAGATATATTCCAGACCAAAGTATTAAAAATGGTTCTACACTAGACTTCCATATAGAAAAATAGCAGGCGGAACTTATCATTTCTTCTAGACTTAAAGTAATAATAACTTCATTTGTCCAAACAAGGGAAATTTCTATGACATTAGCTCCAAGTAACCGCACAACATACAACACATAGGCCATTGAGTGAAGATCAACCTGTTCACAGCTGGCTCTGTTTCATACTATAAGCAATAAATCTGAATGCACATCTATAGAAAACGTCCTTAATGTCATATTGGTGGGAGCTAATGCGGAACATCCCACAGATGAAATGAAAAGAAGATAGCTTTGCTCTTAGTCTAGTGGTCAGACCAGATAACTGCTGATCAGTTCCCATTTATTTGAAAGCAATCTAAGCTGCAGCGACTCAGTTCAGCCACTACGTTCAGCTGCAAGTAAAATTTGCAAGATAACACAAATGCCCATGTATATTACCCTTCTAATATTGCCAATCTTTTGCTTCTCAGGGCATTGATGAATCCAGCAAAGACAAGTAAGTAAAACCCCCAACATGTCACTATTGAGCCTATTTTGTTTCTATATATTCTATACCTCTTGAAACAGTTGAATTAAAGCCAGTCTTGCAGGGTCTTCTTACTTTTCCAGTGCCTGAGAATTTTGTTCTGTGTATTAGGTTAGTTTTTTGATATTATGGACTAGCCAAGGGAAGCTGCCCCTTATATTGTGCACTTTCATGTTTGTTGTGAATATTATAGGGGTTTTCCCACGAATGCAAGTTAGACCCTAACCATGGGATAGGGCCTAACTTGCTGATCAGTGGGGGTCTCAGTGCTGAGACCCCACAGATTGCGACAGTGTGTGGTCCGACCGACCCCTCGTCGCTCCTCAGACTAATGGAGAAGACGGCCGCACGTGAATGTTCTGCTCCATGAATCTTTATGGAGCCGTCGGAGATTGCTGAGCGTTGTGCATTGAAGCCTCCACTGATCAGCAAGTTGGGCCCTATTCTGTGGATAGGGTCTAACTTGCCTTTGCGGGAAAACCCCTTTAATATTTGTATATTAAGATCTAGGACTATTTCCATTATCGTAAATATTCATGGGCCAGAGGTCTATACCGCTAAAAGTAGAGCCTTTTTTTCTCAACATGCTTTATTTAATGAGACAATTATACATTTGCAAAACACAAACAGAAGAGAAAAAAGCATTGAATATCTACACAATGATACACAGCTTAAATAACAACCTGAACAGATCAAGTTTGGACAGGCATACAGTGCAGAATAGAGCATGTAACCTATATAAAAAAAATGTGCAATAATGGCATAAAACTGCTGCCCCACCAAGATATTATAGCGCTGTAATAGGTGAGTACAGGATGAGTGAACCTATTAATCCTACATTTTTCTGTATAGAAGTATGTGTACAGCATTAGAACGAACATCACGCTTACAGTATAACTATTATATATTGCAGCAGGAACACACAGGAAGCTCTGAATCCGGAGGATGAAGTTGATGAATTCCTGGCAAGAGCGATAGATGCACGGAGTATTGATCAGCTGCGAAAAGATCATGTAAAAAAGTTCATTCTCACATTTCAAACCCCAGACCTTGAGAAAAAGGTAACAGTAGCATTCACTAAACAGGAAACAATAGTGGCCAATTATTGATAATTTCTTGATATTTGTTTTGTTGTTTGTGCTTTTAAGGGACTAAAATCTATGAAGGATGATAGAAATGACGTCTAGAGTGGTTATGAACAGGCAGCTGTCCCATTTATATTGATATTTTCAGTATAACATGAGTTCATGACAACTGCTAAAGGGTCTTTCTGCTTTCATCATTTACATGACCTGCAACTTTGTCTCCCCCTGATTGTCATTTCTATGGTTTCATGTACACAATGCACACAGACTGAAGATGCAGTATAGGAATCTGTATAGAAATATTTCTGTGATATTTAATTTCTTATAAAGAACACGGGGGTTATACAGCATGCAGTACTCATTTCTAGATTTTAAAAAACTATTTGTTTTATCTGTTTAAATTTCTTCAGGATTTACAAATTAGTGTAATGATTTTTTTTTTCTGTTGCAGTATTCTAAGAAAGTGGATGATCGCTTTGGAGGTTATGTCGCTTGCACCTTGCTGGTCTTCTGTTTCATATGTTTTATCCAAATTGTTATATTTCCCCAGTAAGTACACAAACATTGTGGACTATTTAACCCCTTAAAGACACAGCCATTTCAAAGCTACAGGCTCAGCCCAATTTTTTTCTGATCTGCCATGCGCTTTATATAGTTATAACTTTTGAACACTTTCCTTTACCAAAATGCTTTTGAGATGGAGTATGGAGCATGGAGTAGCCTTCGCCCCCAGAGCTCGTTTTAGCTACTACACTCCCCCAGTAGCCTTTGAAATAACTTGCATAAAGAAGGATTAAAGTTTATTTTGGAGGCAGCTGCAACCCTTAAATGAGCAAAAACAGGATGTGTCTGCTGCAGCCATGGAAAATCTGCATCGGTAACTACTTGAAAAAGTAGTTTCCCGATTGTAAATTTCCACCATTTAACAAGTTAACGCCTGTGATCAGGGCTCACTCCCACTGCAGTAGTTACAAAGGGATGTCAGCTGTAAGTTACAGCTGACACCCCTTGTTTCAGGATGCTGGTTCAGCTCTGGCATTTCTATGAAGTACGCATACTGCATGGAGAGCCAAGTTATATAGTGTACATCATGGAGCGTTAAGACGTTAAAGGTCTATAACCTACTTTTTGATGCTCTCTTTGAGAGTAGCATGCAACGAAGACATGATTTTAATGATGTTCAATGTACAATGATTTTAACAGTGTATTTGTTGTTATGGAAACTTAGTCATAAGCTCTGGGCTCTACCTGCTTCTGATTGACAGCGTCCTCTCCTGATTTCCTCCCCATGCGCTGCTCATACGCAGATGACAATTGCAAAAGACTTGCCGGAATGCAGAGACAGGAAAAGGACCTGCACTATTGTTTGCTTCCTGGATAGTTGGCTCAAGCACAGGCCTCTAAATCCACAGCTTTATGCATGAGCCTATAAAAATGAATGGAGATGTGTTCTAGCTGTTGAAACTGTGACTATCACATATCCAAAATTTGTGTTCTGTTGTTTCTGGCTGTGTACAGTAGCCATTGTTGCACTGACTAGCACACAGCTCCATAGCTTTCTATGGGCTCATGCCCAACTTCCCTGGCTTCAGAATTATCGAGCAGGTCCTATTACTGTCTGCATTGTGGGCCCAGACAAACTTTTATTATTGCCATCGCTAGCGGCGAACAGCCACTTGTGTACAGAAGGGCTTACTCTACCGTGGATTCCGGACTTGCAGAGAAGGAAATCCAGGCACTGTGACTGTGGTAATCTTCTTATATTTGTTATCCATGGCCTCTTTCCTTCTAAAATAAACTTTTAATATTATACTAATGGGCCCTAAGGGGGATGTTGCCAGAGCCCCACAGTGCTGCCGATACACAGTGTACAGAAGCACTCTCTAACCCCCTCTCCCTGGCTCATTAACATAATTTAAAAAGTTGATTTTAGAAGAATAAGGAGATTACCACAGTCATGGTGCCTTGACCTATGAGTAAGCGTCCCTGTATTATCTTGCTTCATTTTTACAGTAGATTTCCTTTAAAGAAGGATCCATTTAAAAACACACCGATAATTTTCTTAAATGAAATTACAGTGAGCCGCTGCCCAAATCAATAAACTAATATCACAAATCGTATTTTCTTCGAGTCAGAATTGACTCTACATTCAATAATTGACTTGATGTGGCAGGAGATATTACCTAATAATTGCAATCTATTGAGCTTGGAGAGATTGTGCTAATTGGTGAATTACTCTAGTTAAATGGGTTTTTGTTTTCTGCAGTTCCTTCCTCATGCTTGGAGTCTACACCTGTATATTTGTTATTTTGGCCAATATTCTCTTCGTGTGTGCCGTTTATTCCTGTATAAAGGTGAGCAAGCTTAAAAATAATAAAGAACAAGTTGAAATGTTTTCTTGAAGTCATTCATGATTGGTTTTCTGTGATAGCTTTTTCCATCAGTTTTGCAACGGGTGTCCCGGAAGATTGTCCAGTCACGTACTAATAGCACTCTCATTGGGATCTTCACCATCTTACTTGTGTTCACCTCGGCCTTTGTTAACATGGTAAGTTTCTGTATATTCAGTAGCATCTTAGAATACCAAGGTCTATGAATAGCTTTAATCTCATGCTCTCTTATATTGTTTTTCCAGTTTGCCTGTAATCACCAGAGTCTTGCTGAATGTGCTGCTCAAGAGCTGAACATCAGTATGGATTCTGTCAACGCTTGCCATTTCCAAATTCTCAACTATAACCTAAGCATGGAAACTGCTCCCTGTGGCTCTGACCGACCATCGTGCAACTTTCCAGAGGTGAGAAAGCATGCAAAAGATAAATGCTATTAAAGGGGTTTTCCCCCAAAGCACATCCACAGAATAGGGCCTAACTTGCTCATCGGTGAGGGCTCAGTGATGGGACCCCTCACAGATCACGAGAAAGGGGGTCCGAAGTACCCCCATAGCTCGATGGCTGGAGCAGCCAGTTGTGCATGGCAGGGCTTCCCCATTTATCTCTGTAGAGTTGACGCTAATTGCTGAGTATGGCGCTCACAATCTGTCAGCTCCATAGAGATGAACGGGGCAGCCCTGCCATGCGCCACCAGGTGCTCCGGTCGTTCTACAAGGTGTGCGGCGCGGGGGTACATCAGACCCTCGTTCTCGTGATCTGTGGGGGTTCCATAACGAAGACCCCCAGCAATCAGCAAGTTAGGCCCTATCCTGTGGACCACTTCAAGGTGTTGGTACTCAATGGATAGCTATTGGCGTAAAGTTGTCGGGCCATAGATATTCCTCCATATTTTTGTACTGTTACATCACAGTATTGCTGTACTGTTATAGGTATGTGAAAAAGTCAATTAGAATAAGTAAAAAAAAATTTAAAAAAAAGGGTTTGTATTTTAAGCATTGGTTACCATTTCCGTATCTTGCCCAATAATATAATCTGGTGCTTTTAACTCGCAGAAAAGGCTAATTATAATCACTGAAAAAAATAATGTACCATTTTCTTTTTGCAGTACTTCAACTATAGCATACTGCTGAGCCTGCTGGCCTGCTCAGTGTTCCTACAGATCAGCAGCATTGGGAAGCTGGCACTCATGCTCTCCATCCAGATCCTCTACATCATCATTGTGGAAGCACCTGAGGTTGTTCTGTTTGACAATTATGACCTGCTGGTGACTGCTAATGCATTGTAAGTCTTAACTTCATGAGACTTTTATAAAGTTTAACTTTTTTTTTTCTTAGTGAAATATAAATAGACCTGTTCCATTATTTTGGAGGCTGTAAATAAGGCTACCATAAAGTAAAGTAAAAGAAATGGGCAGACCAGATTGAAGCCACCAAAGAGCAAATGTATTTGAAATTGTTTCATTTACCAGATTGCCAAATGCAAAAGAGAGAAACCAAGAGAAATTTTTAAGGCAGTTTTATTACTTTGTGCAAAGTCAAAAATTTAAAAAAATGTCTTTAGAATTTGCCCTTAAAGGGAACTTGTCGTCAGAAGATCCTTTTTCTAGCACCTCCATGTCCCCATAGAGAATAGTGTACACATTGCCAAAGAGTTTTTATAGTAAAACTGGCTTCTTCCGAAATACAAGATAAGTTAGATGAAAGTTTACCTTTCTGTATGCAGAGCTGTGTCTCTAGTCCCCAGGGAGTGGCCAGTGAGGAGTAGTTTATCCCATACACTCGGGAAATGGCTCTGTCATGCATCAATTTCAAATTCCCATGTCCCCCATATCTCCTTCCCCCCTCCCCCGTCATTTCCCCCCCAGGACGTCATTCAAGTCTGGGCCACTACCAGGAGACTAGAGACACAGCTCTGCATACAGAAAGGTAAACTTTTTTTTTTCTTTGAAACAGACCGCTTTATTATGAAAACTCTTTGGCAATGTGCACACTATTCCCTATGGGGACATGGTGGAGCCAGAAAAAAAAATGGCTCCTGATGACAGGTTCCCTTCAAACTATTTAACTTTGGCCCAATTCGTCATGACAGAACTGGTGTAACTGAACTTTTTTTGTAGCTGCCTTGTTCACACCTGTCCTTTCTGCTTTGCCTATAACTTTTCAATATTAGATCAGAGCTTTGTGATAACCACTATAAAACATTGGGGCACATTTACTTACCAGGTCACTGGAGTTCACTTAAAGTGCATTGTCCATCTATAATGCAGTGTGCGGCAATTCACTTAGATTGTGGGCCAGAAATCATGAATGTGTCGCCTCCCCCCTCAGGTCCGACATCTTTTTTGTGGTGTATTTTAAACATAGGGCTTGTAACACAATTAAAGCTTTAAATACTGCGCTCAATATGAATTAGTCAGACCAGCCAATGGCACGCCCCCTTATTTATGTTGCATGGAAGCCAAGGTAGCTGCGCCACAAAAAGAGTCGTGTGCGCCACATTAGCGGTGCAGACACTTATTACATACCTGTGAAAGCCATTTTAGCCCTGAAAAAGGTGCACAGTCTGACAGAAGTGTGCAGAATGACCCTTAGTAAATGAGCCCCATTGACTAGTTATCCTTTAAGCCAATTTGTAACCTTTTTGGCAGTATAGTAAGCTTTGGGTCATTGTCCATTTGGAAGACCCATTTGCACCAAAGCTTTAACTTCCTGGCTGATGTCTTGTGAGGTTGCTTCAGTATTGACACATAATATTCTCTCCTCCTGATGCCACTTCTTGATGTTTTTATGCTTTTTTTGTGAAGTTCACCAGTCCCTCCACAACATGATGCTAACACCCCTTTGTGTCACAGTTGGGATGGTGTTCTTGGGCTTGGAAGCTTCTCCCTTTTCCCTCCAAATGTAGTGATGGTAATTGTAGCAAAACAGTTCAATTGTAGTTTTGTCAAACCACAGGATCTGGCTCCAAAAATTAAGGTCTTTGTTCCTTCGTGCATTTGGAAACATTAATCTGGCAGTTTTTATGTTTCTTTTGGAATAATGTCTTCTTCCTGGCAGAGAGGCCTTTCAGCCAATGTCAATACAATACTTGTCTCACTGTGGATAATGACACACTCAGCCGTCAGCCAGAATCTTCACAAGGTCTTTCGCATTGTTCTTGGGTTGATATGCACATTTCAGATTATCTCTAGTACACAGAAACGGTCTCCTTCCTAAACGGTATGATGGCTGGACATTCCCATCTTGTTTATATTTGCGTATAATTGTTTGTACAGATGGATACAGCACCTACAGGTATCTGTAAATTCCATTCAAGGATGAACCAGACTATGCAAAATTGCTGATTTCTTTAGATTTTTCAATGATGCTACACAAAGAAGCAGTATGTTTCAGATGTGCCTTCAAATACATCCACAGGTGTCTCTCTAATTGACTCAGATGTTGTCTATAAATCTTTGCTTGCCTCAAAAGCCTCCAAAGACATGACATCATCATATGGGTTGTCCTAAATTGTTTTATTTGCAGAAAGTTATAGAAATGTATATCATGTAAGCGAGAAAAACATGTATATGTGTCGTTTTACATAGTGTACGGACACTTCTGGTTTCACCTGAACATGTATAACATGATGATGGGAAGTTCTGGCCGTTCTCTCTTCTACATTACTTTTCATTTCACCGTCTTGCTCACATCATCTGCTTGGTTGAGAATTCCTCCAGGCGCTCCAGTTTTGGAGTAAATTTGATGTAAAGTAATCTTTGTACGCATCATTACAGATGAGTGCTCTGTAAATTATGAAACGCTTTTCTGGAACTTGTAACCCTTCTTTGGCTGGTCAGTGGTAACGGTTGTGTGCAGGTGGAGTTGGTGCAGATGTTTCCTATGAGTAGATCTTGCTAGAATGATAAGGCATACTATGATCCATTATTTGTAAAACATTTTATTTTATCATCTTGATTATTTATGGGATTCTTGTCACTTAAACATTAGGTCTGTAGGTCTTCATACATGGAAAGGTGTCTATAGATATTACAGCACTTGATGCGCTAGTAATGTCAGGTCTATAGGGTCTAGCATGTGCACTGCCAAGGGAGAAATTGTATATAGAAAACCTTTTCTTTAAATGGAACCTGTCGCTATGTTATTCCCAAATACAGTGGCAGGCTCCCATAGAGCCCTACTAATTAACTGACACCCTTCTTTTAGCTAAAAATTGTTTCCCTCAGATCCTGATATAATCAACTTTATAATTTTACCTGGTGTCCAGGCATATCTATAGCAAGCCAAGGGGGCGTGGCCTCAGCTGAATCTAGCAGCTCCTCCCCATGCTTTCTCTGCATGCAGCAGTAATGTCATGTGACCAGGGTGACATCATATAGCCGGCCTCAAAATAATATACCAGTATGGGTGCACACATCCAAGAGGACAGAATCAAAGACTGAAGGAGAAATGGATACATTTTTTTATTAAATTCATATATTCACCACAAATTTAAAAACCTCTTAAAACACGAGTCACTTTTTTAAAAAATACATAAATCATAGCATAATTCATGAAAAACATTATAAAGGGGAGCAAAGAAAAATGACAATTCATGGCAATGAGTGAAAAAACCAATTCATGTATAGTGGACAATAACCATGATAAACCAATAAGCAGAGTGCATATAATATATGGTGTTATCACATATCTAAGTGCAGGTCCCCTAAAAAGTAATAACTTTTATATTACCATGTATGGCGTGCCAGCGTCGAAGGGAGGGATTTAAATTCTTGTTTTAATTACTTATTCTGTGCTTTTTTTTTTCTTTCAGTTCCTTTAATTACACTTTAGGAGAAGAGCAATGGTAAGTGAATATCCATTTGAGGTCCTTTATAGCTGTATGTAATCTCTGTAATGTAGGATGTGCAATGTATTAATACAGTAAGCAGTAATGCTGCGGTTTGCGATTATATAAACTAGCATTGAAAACTTCTGTTTCAGGACTATGTGACCAAATAATTTGTCGGGGTACATGCACATTGGGTTGATTATTGCGTATCCCATGGAAAATCTTTACTTGGCAAGTGGATACGTTTGTGACAAATCTTCTGTACAGATCTTTCCCATGTGGAAATTGACTTGCAATGCAGATTTTTAAGTCTGCAGAATCGCATTTTGCCAGAGGTTTGTTTCAGGCTTTCCTGTTGACTTCAGTGGAGAAGTAAAATTCTCTAATAAACATACAGAGAAGAAAATGACTGTGGATAACTGTAATAAGATACTGCAGACCTCAAACACACTGACTTTTATGATTAATTCTTCTTCACCAAAACTGACACAATTTAGTGCAGATGTGCCACCGCGGCTTTGGAGAAGTGTCAGGAATCTCACTGTTTTAGCTTATTTGCCATTGAAAAAAAATATAAAACCATACACCACTAATTAACTTCTTAATTTTTGTTTTATGATGCTTATAATTCTGTCTGGCCGGGTTTGGTAGTTGGGAAAAAAAGTTATTGGATCTCCGCTTTAATTGAAGCCATGGATAAATGCAGTGCTGGGGATTACAGCTTGTTGTATGATCATTAGACAACCTATTGTTATAGCCGGTTCTAATTGTTTCTCCTTTTCTTTGTAGTTTAGCCAGTAAGATACAACTAAAGTATGTAACACCTGTCATCTTGACTGTATTCGTTTTGGCGCTCTATCTCCATGCTCAACAAGTGGAATCCACTGCTCGTCTAGATTTCTTATGGAAGCTGCAGGTATATCTCATCTATCTGTATATGTTTCTGTTACTTAACAGCTCTTATATGTTAGATACCTTGTATATTAGGGCTTCATAGAGATACAGGCAGTCCCCGGGTTACGTTACGTACGTACGTACGTACGTAAGATAGGTTCTGGAGGTTTGTTCTTAAGTTGAATTTGAATGTAAGTCGGAACTGTATGTTTTATAATTGTAGAGATACCATATTGTATGGAGCTATTTAGGAACAGATTCCCTCAACAGCTAGTTAAGGACATTCTGTAAGCCATAGTGTAGAATGTCATCACCAACCTCACCAATAAAGGAAGTCTAAGATGGCATCTGCCATATTCATGTTACATGGAAGCATCTGGTTTGGTACAGGTGTCCCTTGTACACTTAGGCTCAATTCACATCTCTGTTATGCCTTTAGTTACTGTGAGCCAAAACTAGGAGTGGTCAAACACACAGAACGGGTGCGACTCTTTATATTATTTTCTGTAATGTCGCTGGACTTACATCTGTCCTGTGCGTTTGATAACTCTTAGGTTTGGCTGCCAAAACCCTACTTCCGCCATCCACATGGTAGCAGCTGCTAGAGGGGCAGATGGGACCAGCTAGTAACATTTGGCATGTCCGAATGTCTTTCTCGGCACACCATGACAGCCATGTTCTGCCGTAGTTATGTTGTCATTAGGAATCCGCAGCTCAGGAATCATTTTACTGCAGTAGCCTATGTGTCCATTTTTGTAAAATCGGTTACTACAGGTAAAGTTAGTAAGGCACCAGCGATGAAGCTGGATGGATACCCATGGTAGCAGAGGTTGAAATGTATCCAAGGCTCTTTCCTGTGGGACTTCCTGGAATAACCCACAAAACAGTCAGGAATTAAGAAGGAACATGGTGCAGGAATTTAAGGTTTAAAGGGAAGGGCCTATAGCGAGTTGGACCCCTCTGTGAAGGCTTATAAACCCATCTGTTATCAGGTCTTCTATTGACTAATGTTTGTGTCCATTTAGGCAACTGGAGAAAAGGAGGATATGGAAGAGCTGCAAGCATACAACAGACGTCTCCTGCACAACATCCTTCCTAAAGATGTGGCAGCCCATTTTCTGGCCCGGGAACATAGGAATGATGAACTGTACTATCAGTCCTGTGAATGTGTGGCTGTAATGTTTGCATCCATCAGTAATTTCTCTGAGTTCTATGTTGAACTTGAGGCCAACAATGAAGGAGTGGAGTGTCTACGTTTACTGAATGAGATTATTGCGGACTTTGATGAGGTGAGAACATATTCCAATCTGATACAATTTTATTGATCCCCTGTGGGAAAATTTGTTTGCACATAGTGCTCAGGCATAGCGTAACATACAGTTAGTGATAGGATATATAGAAACTCTACAGTTGGATACAGTTACAATCAATATAGGAAACAAACGATCTAGACACAGTTTAAGTCTTGCTAGACCTAACATCAACAGTCTGTAATGGGGTACAAGAATTGGGGGTGTGCAAGTGGGGGGTAGTAGTTGGGTTTTTCCTTTTACTGGGACTTACATCTTGGTGACTGGAACAGGTGCTGTGAGCAGCCAGGATCCGGCGCTCCATCAAACTATATATTGTGTTCTCTTATTACTTTTTTTTTCATCCAGCATTGGTTTGCTTGACAAAATATGACATTTACACATGGTCATCTCTTGTGGGGAGATATATATATAGAGCCACATTCTGCTTATGGAAGGCTTACTACAGCTTATGGGTATATACCTTAGAATACAGTAATTCCTTAATATTTATTCCTACTAGCACACCGCCAAACACTGCAGTACAGTAGTGGATTCCAACCATTGGTGCTTTATCTACTTTCCTATGTGTTGTGGCTGAGGGGTAGACAACATGTCATATTACAGATTGTAATGACTCCATACATTTGTAACATCTCTAACCTCTTAACAGATCATCAGTGAAGAAAAGTTCAAGCAGTTGGAAAAAATCAAGACCATTGGTAGCACTTACATGGCAGCTTCAGGGCTAAATGATACAACTTATGACAAGG
Source organism: Engystomops pustulosus (assembly GCF_040894005.1). Classification (NCBI taxonomy): domain Eukaryota; kingdom Metazoa; phylum Chordata; class Amphibia; order Anura; family Leptodactylidae; genus Engystomops; species Engystomops pustulosus. Next base: position 68,086,720 of record NC_092412.1, read on the forward strand.
AAGGAAAATCACACATTACCGCCTTGGCAGACTACGCAATGAAGCTGATGGAGCAGATGAAGTACATCAATGAGCACTCCTTCAATAACTTCCAGATGAAGATTGGTGAGTATCACAATACCTGAGAGCATTGTCTGATACGAGAAAATTCTCCACTTACCTTCCCCTGACTTCCATAATTTCATTCTACAGCCTATAGTCCTCCTATCTGAGAGGAAATAATTTTGTTTCCTTTGAATGTTTATCCTTCCACTGCTGAGATGTCTTCCATTAAATACACACATGACAAAGTGCTGTCCCTGTTCCATTATCACCAGGGAGCTATTGTGGAAGTTACACATCATACTAGCTGAAATGGGTGTGGTGGTCTTACAGATCTATTGTTTGCTTTATCTGCAGGACTTAACATAGGTCCTGTGGTTGCTGGTGTTATTGGAGCCCGTAAACCCCAATATGATATTTGGGGAAACACTGTGAATGTAGCAAGTCGAATGGACAGCACTGGAGTACCAGACCGTATACAGGTTAGTATTTTATATTGAAGTATATTAAAGTAACCAATAATGGTTACATTGCTAGCTATTTTTTTCCCTTAATTTATCATGTTTCCTATTTTTTTCCCTCTAGGTTACAACTGATCTATACCAGGTGTTGGCAGCCAAAGGTTATCAATTGGAGTTTCGAGGGGTTGTTAAAGTGAAAGGCAAAGGAGAAATGACCACCTACTTTCTCAATGATGGTCCAGCCAGCAGTTAGCAGGAGTCCGCTTTAAGGGGAAGGAGGAATTTGAAACCTCATGCTGACCCCACACAGTATCCAGAACAATAAGGAAGCTACCTACATCTTCTGCAACCGTGCAGTTGCAAAGGGGCTGAGTGGTGCCAAAGCCTTCCACCTGAGATGGAGAGTTTGGCAGGGGAGTATATGTGTGGTGCTGTACTCAGTGTCCGTCCTCCCTGCCCAGGAGACTGTCTCACCTGTACAATGAAAGCCCAGAGAAGCCGCTTTTCACCCTGGCACTTGAAAAAAAAAAAAATACTCACAGGCGGTACTTAGAAATTATTTATTGTGAACCAGACTTTATGCTATTTTCTTTCATCTTTCTCTCTTTTTTTTTTTTTAATTATTATTTTATTGGGATAAAACACAGCAAAATATTTTTTTCACTAGACTTTAAAAGATGAAGCTTCTCTAAAAACTGACCAAAGAGCCAGAAGTACGGGCCACAGCAGGGAGCGAGGGCATTGCCTTGTTATTATGCGCTGTATGTTTTCTCTTGTGAGCGAGTGACATGTCTCCAGCAGCAGGTGGGAGGAAGACGCTTCTCCATAGGATCCTCATTACCACCAACAGGGATGTGAAAGGGCAACAAAAGTTCTGCAGCTCAATTCTTTCCTTCCATTCCACATCTTGACCCTGATCTCTAAGGTTTCACACTTCCTCACCTCCATCTTATGGAGCCTGATAAACAAGAGAGGGAATAGTCCGACATGGATCTCTCCAGAGGATCTGCTTCAGTGCATTTTTTTTTCTCTTCTATCTAGGAAGTGTTTTCGACAGACTCTCTGAGATCCCCTATCATCCAAAGAGAGTTGCATGGGGAACCACGTCCTAACAGTAGGCATCTACAGTCTTTGCCTTTATGACCGTTCCCTCAACTGCCTTTGATTCAGTGGAATTACATGAGCAGAAGGGTGAGGAAAGCGATGTGCTTGTGTCTCCACATCTGACAATGCACTTGGTATTTTTTTCACTGTGAACCTGTTGTAATCTTTGTCTCATTTGCCAAAATTCACTTCCAGCCTGCAGACTTGTAGATTCTCGGGTTTGGAGACAAGGGATAAACGCCTCATGCATTTGGGGCTGCACAGACTGTATTAGGTACTAGCTGGCCTAAGAGTTCCTCAGGCTGCAAGGATAGCCAGCGCCTTAATCCTTCTATTGTCGAATTGTTCTATGTACATGTTCTGTAACCATCAGATGGTTAATCGTATGATAGGTTTTATAGATATCAGATTTCAGGTGACCTTGCACATAGGGGTATCTGAACCTCTCCAGTGACTAAAATGAAGGACATTGTGAATGGTGAGCTTCATAGATTTGATTTCAATGGTTACATTCTAAAAGTGTCTCATCTAGACGGTTAACAAAAAAAACGCAGCTGGCTGAGCCTCAAATTTGTGCGGCGGTATTACCTACCTTTGGTCTTTTCTGCCTATTTTATAACAACTTTTAAGCAGCAAGCAAGGGTTTTGTGAAAATGTAGTCTCAGATGTAGACATGTCTTGATCCCTATATAAAGGGCCTAACCCAGACACCTTTTAGCTAAATATTCTAAATGGAATATCACGGGGGAGTGCAATTCCATGTCTGGTGCCAAAGACTGGGAGGGGGGGAAGTTACAAAAATACACTTGGGTTGCTTGTGTTAATGCTATCATGTTTTTTGTTTTTTTACTATTCCTCCTCAGAACTATACAACCAACACTAAGTATTGGGAAATATGTGGTTGTGTAAACTCTTTTTAGAACTGTGTTAATTTGTCTTCAGTAAACGGTAACCTCTGGTGTCAACATAACCACCATCCCAGCACACATCTGAGATGTGCTTACAAATGCATGCAAGTTGTTTCATTCCTGGAAGCCGTGGCTCTCAGCAAGCCTATGCCAATGGAACCATAGCTTGCTGATGCCTGGAAAGTCTCTATTCAGGACTCTGTGTAGGTGCTCTCAGTCTCTACTAGATATGTTGTAGTAAAAAACCGTACTAATGATCTGAAGGACTTCGCTGCAGCCAGCATCATTGTGGGAAACAGAGTGAAGTGCCTTGTTCATCTACTAAACACTTGGTTAAATGTCAGTCTCCCAGCGACTACTACTTTCTCTCATGTCCTATAATCTGAATATTTGCCTTTTTATCAGTGCGTTATATCCAGTCTTTTAGCCCATACTGCTTGATTTAGTATCACTGTAGAGTTCCACCGGAAAGCAGGTGCTGACTGTGCAGACTGAGAATCTGTTTCTTATTCTTGGTTTTCATTATTCACTTTATGGTCATCTTAAAACTAACGATTCCATTTGCTGAAGAGGAGTCATAAGTAAAGCCCTCTAAGAAAAGTTACCATTTTTTTTTAACTTATTTTATTAAATTAGAATTTTACTTTAATATTGCAGCTCATTGATAACTACTTGTGTAGTCACCTACAACCTTCTCATGCAGTAGTATGTCCATTTGCAGACTAGTGTTGCATATTTTGCAGCAGAAATTGTTTTGGTTAAGCAATGCTTTATCCTTTAAGCTGTGCTTTTGTAGAGAGACTCATGTACAGTTCTATGATTTCCTATTCTGCATTAATAGATGTATTCAGTCATATACTTAAACTCTCAAACCTAGTAAGTTATGACCTCTACGTGTCTATCCATGCCCATAAAAGGGTAATCCAGTGCCATATTTACTTTATTCCCATATATAGACATATGTGTGCAGTAGATAACCTAGGGAGAGCCAATATAGTATCAACTCTCAATACCTGGCACATCCCTGGTATTTTCCAAGTGTTGAAGACCCCCTTTTTAAAACTGCATGAGATAATATTCCCTTGAACCATTCATATTTCATTGTAGACCTGTATCTTTAGTTGAAGGAATTTCACAGTTACATTCCATTCTTAGATTTTATCTGTTTTATACAAGAAATGATGTGACATATTTTTTTTATAGCTACAATTTCCATTTGATTGAAACACATGATTTCAGGACTGACGTATACTGAGGAGCAGATGGATCCGTTCTGTTTTGGGTTTGTTTAAAGTTTGTTCGTTTGCTAGCATATTTTTCTACATGTCTTCTGACGGTCTTAAAAGGGGCAGAATCTCTGTAGTTCAGACCGGTTGTACACAGTAGCCACAACCCTTCTGGAAGACAGATATTCAGGTTTCGTTGTCATCAGCTTGGTGATGGATTTTTTTGTACCCCATGTTAATACGTATCATTTATGCCCTGGAATAGCAGGAGCTGGCAGAACATAAATTGCTTTGTTTACTTTAGGTTCCTGTTTGTAGTCGGCCAATAATAGTGGCCCCCATATGTTAATACTGTCTCAGATAAACGGTGACCTTGTTGCCCATTGATAGTTTAGAAAAGTAAAGTCGGACTTGTGGGCTGCTACAGAAAACGTGAACACTTTTTCTCTGGGTCATTTTTGATACTTAAGGCCCAATGTGCCTTAACCATTTGGGGTTAGTCTCAAGAATGAGCGAAATAATACAACGTGCCATAAATTATTGACTATAGATGTCGTAAAGTGGACAGTTTCCTAGATAAAGAGGAAATTTGATATAACCGAAGTCTTTCTTGTCATTAGCCACCAATCACAATGCAGCTTCTCCTGTTCTGCGTTTAAAAAAGTATAATAGTAGCTGTGCTGTAACAGGTTGCTAAGGGCCACAAGGAAAGTTTTTATTTTGAGAGCGGTTTTTATTTTGAAATCGGCCCCCGTTTTTGATTATTTATTGTTAAATGTTTTAGTTCTGTGCTCATGAATGATGTTTATGTTTCACTCATTTTACTGTAAAATTGGCAGCAGTGAAATGTTTTGTTGACATTGTTGCCATTGAGATGTTTGATGGTGAAGATATCTTTCGTTTCACTGTTTCTCATTTTATTCCTTAAGTCTTCTGAACGCGGATTCCAGTATCTATAAAGTACAGGGTTTTTAGTTTTTTTTTTTTTTTTTGTTTGGACATTTTGGAGTTGCAAAGATATATTTATAAAATTTAAATATAAATACAGTCTATATTTAAATTCTATCAAATGCAGATATATAGATTGTCAATGTAGATATATTTATATATGGCTTTTATATGAAGAGAAAACACTAATATCACAAATGGCTATGTAGAAGAAGCAGAGTTGCGGTTATCAAACTGTTGCAGAGGAGGAGCATGGCAGTAGCGGATATTGTAATATTTCTGTGACTCTGTATTTGGGACATTAGCAGTACTGTTGTGTGTGTGCGGGCTCTGGGCGGGTTCAGAGAACCTTTACAGCCGTTTGGGGGTACATTGGTTATCCACATTTTTGGTGGGATCAAGTTGCAGAAATGTTATTTGGCAAATATTTATAATGCGTTTGTTTCCAAAACTTATAGAAGATACTGGATCTGTGCATTGTGGTTATCAGGCAAGTCCATAAATGACAAGTTTAAGGCACATAATAATAGCTAGTAATTACAATTATTAATTGTGGTTTATATACTCCATGACCTACTCCAAGTTCACTGTATGTATAATATTGTACATGGCATAGATACATCTCCTTGTAAGTATGTATCATAAATTTAGTTTCATTTTTAAGTTAACATACCCCAATTCAAGGTATTGCACTGTTAAGAACATAGCTTCTTTTTAAAAAATAAAGAAAAAATAATATTCTGATTGACTACAGTACTGGAATCGTACTGTAACGCCCATTGCACACCTCTGTTTGGACCTATTTTTTTTTTTTTTATCACTAATACTATAATAACTCAATTCATTTACACAGCTTAATTACTACTCCTGTTATTTGAGTGGAAAATTCAACAGGAGCTGAAGTGTTGTCCGTGCCATTAGACTGTTGTTATTCTTTTTAGAGACAGAAGATGGCAGAGGTCCAAACACAGGTGTGAACTGGGCCTTAGAACTCATACTGCAAAGTTATCAGCACTGAGCTTGTGTGGCTGCATGTGGAGTCCCTTCTAAAATCAACTGATGCTAATGAGCCTGAAGGGCTCTGGGGGTGGGCTCCTCCATGCAGTTACACTCTACAGAAGTACTTCCCCCATCCCATTTTGCAGGCAGGCAGAAAGAGTTGGAAAGAGCTGGGGGAGGGGAGACATGCTTGGGAAGCTACAGCACAGAGGGGCTCAAAGAATGCCCCCCAGAGCCCCTCTGACTCATCCATGATTATAAGTTGATTTTAGAAAGGAGGATGGTATGGATAACCTATATAAGATTATTACCACAATCACAGTACCTGGATCTATGAGTAAGTGTCCCTGGTTTATCATACTTGAATTTGATGGTAGATTTCCTTTTAGATGCAGTTTGTTGTGTTTGCGTGTCTCATGGCAGGTTGAATTCAGTTACAAGTATTTTTGTGACTTTGCAGCAGTCAAGGAGTGTATATGGCACAGTGAGCACATTAAAGTGCTTCACCTGCTTTGAGTATTCAGAACATGTCTTAATAAGGCTACGTATCCAACCCTAGAAATCAAGTTATTGGAACGTTTTCAGCTTTGTTATAGTCTGCTGTTAAGTTTGACGTAGACATTATTTTCAACTACAGTTTATGACCAATAACTTGTGCATAGTGATATGTGACATCTAAAATGATGATCTGTCCAGTCCCTCGAAACTTTACTCTTTAGTGTAATAACACTATAAGCAGCACTGACAAAAAAAGGGAACTTGTCACGTTAAAGGAGTAATCTGATATGCCCGCTACAAGTTGTAGAGCAAATATTGTCATTATGGGAATATAAGGGTCTGCATATACACCAGTAGTTGTGAGCCGAAACCAGATGTGTAGATGCCACATAGATATAGTATAATGGGTACGTCTGTGTGTCCAACTACTCTGGATTTTGGCTCATAATAACGGATGCAAAAAAAAATGTGAACTACTTTGTATTTTATTAGTCTTGTCCTTTGCTCACTTTCCAGATTTCTGGTGTAAAAGATAATAAATCCAGCAGAGACCAGTGGCCTCGACCCTTTCCCACCCTTTGCATATTTTGTTAAATTATATTTATGCTACAAGTGATTTATATGTGTATTATATCTTTTTACTGAAGTAAGAATGTTACAGGCTCAGTAAATAAGAGACACTAGACATGTAGGGATACTAACCTGTTACATTACTGACACAATTCCTGATATCATTACTACATAGAATTTGTAAGTCTGGTATTGCAGCTCCCACTTCATCGACGTGAATAGGGTGATTCCAGACAAAACATAAAGATGTTTTTAGAACAAAGAAGTTGCTTTCCTGATGAACAACTCCCTAAATGACAACTTATACCAAAATATTACTTTTGACATAAGTTTGCATTTTTCTTTTTTTCGGCTTGTCTTATAAATTTTATATTTTAAGCACGTTTTTATTGGTTTTTCCAAGCTTTTTTTTTTAATGTCAGGCAAACACTGTTTTAGTTATACAAATCACTTGGAACATTTCACCCTAAGGCTCGGGTAGTTGACCTAGAAACAACGTCCTTGTGCGAGCCCATAGAATTAAATGGGGACGTGTGCTAACTATCTAAACAACGGCTGATGCGGGCCCAAAAACATTGTCCGTGTACAGGAAGCCTAGGAGAAAGGAAGCGTTTATCTGGCACTTTACATTACAAAAAAGCTAGAAAACTGAATGTTAGACTTTTATCTGACGCTCATCTCTGTTACATAATCCATACATTTACAACACTTTGTAAAGGAAATGAACACAGTTGTAGCTACTTATGCTGTTACTAAACTTTATACTTGAGTTAGGAATTGTTAAAATTCGGACATTTATAGAAGAAATGCTGGTCAACCTTGTGTTGACAGTGAAAAAAAATGACGGCCCCCAATGTGGTAAATGTGTGAGGCGGGAGCCATCTGTCTGCTTGGAGGGTGGCACACAATGAAGAAGTCTCACTGTAGAGGAGATGCCAAGCTGCAGCCCTGACATCTCTGGTAAAATGCCCATCACCTACAGCACTTTAAAGTGGCTGCTATTTTCCTTTGTAAACATTTCTGATGTTGTACATTAAAATTTTGTTTTATGGAAATGTAAATTTTAATTTAGTGTCTTCCTTCTTATTCCCTATTGCATTAGTATGAAAGTTAATGTTATATGAAAGTGCAATGTTAAGGAACACTAAACTATAAATGATTGATGACCATAAGGCTCACGTGGGTTTTTTTGCTAGAGATTTTCTTGAAAATCTGTGGCAAAATCACTCTCCCAGTGAGTCGCTGCTCGAACTTTAGGGAGGTATAATTTGATCCAGATTTTTTGCCAGAAAATAGAATACCACTGTGTGAATAAGCCTTGGCCAAGAAATATAGTGATCCCACTATTAACCTGCAGAGTAGCATGACCTTGATGTAGTCAGTCTTATAGACACCCAGGGGTGGGGGCTGTTGCTCCAGATGGGTGTCTTGTAGCCAGATGCATGAAGAGAAGTGGGACATAGCTCAACTTCCAATACACATACTAATATATTTCTCTTAGTCAAAATAGGACCAAGTGAATGTAGGAGAAGAAGCGCTGAAATAAAATAATACATTATATATTTTTGTATTTTTTTTTTTTTTTTTAGTTTTACTCATTTTTTTAAATATAGGTTTGGCTCCTCGTACTTGTATCATAGTACAGTGTTAGGGCTCATTCAGACGGTCAATATGATGTGCGACCAGATCACCATATAGACTTCTATGGCTCTCGGTGACCACTCGTCTGCCTATGGAGGGAGGAGGGGTGAAAAGTCCTCCCCTCTCCTCCTCTCCTCCATTTTCTCTCCCAGGATCTGGTTCTGCAAGCACATGGCCATCTGAATGTACCCTAAACTTCTGACCAAGATGTCAGCTGTAGAGTTGGTTGCTTTGATGTTGCTTTTATAAACATCTGTCTAAAAGAGAAATTGACTTGGTTGCCCATATCACAACAAAGCTTTCATGTTTCCATAGCACTATAATAAATAAAATATGCTGTCATTGGCTGATGTGGCCAACAAAGACTAGAAGTTTTTTTCTACACCGTTTTGATATTTTTTCCCGCTGTGGCTATACTTCTAAGGCCAGTTATACACGTGGGAGATTGGTCTTACAAACTCGCTTCGTGTTTCTGGGGGATTAACAGGCCCGAACATAGAACTGAAATCTGCATGTCAGTTCACGTCAGCAGTACTGTGTTTGTCTCTGCTGGAATTACTGGTCTACAATGGGAGATTTCTTTGGACTTGTACATCAGTCTTTTGTGCACAATCGGTGCAGCCTGTAATGGTGCAGGGCCTGGCATAGAATTGTGTGCCAGCCACCGGAGGAGCCTCCTGATATATCCAGAGGGACTCTCCTCATATGCCGGTGTATCATAAATGCCCCCCACTGAGCAATTGTGTCCAAAAATCCATTCATGAACAAACCCCTTGAGTCCACTATATTTTGATTGAATGAAAAATAAGGAAAACTTCAGAATCCGATGTGTTTTTAGTTTTTTTTTTTAAGAGGTGAATTGGCAGAAGTCTGTACTTAGGATCACTCCCTTACTTTACATATCACCCATCTAGCTGTCTTTATAATCTTGCATAAAAATAACATTTTACGGGTGTTGTTTTTTTTTTTTTTAAAGAAAGATGAAGTAGACCAGTATGCATGTTGGGTAGGAAAGTAGCCAAGGCCATCATGCTACACCCACTACAGACTTCTGAACATGCGCGCACCCCAAGTCATCTTCTCATGATGTGATATCAGGCAGCTGAATGGAGCTGGGGGGACACCGTAAAGTCTATTGAAGTATTACAAAAAGATAAAATTAAGTAAGAATTGTTGTGTTGGATACAGATCTTGTGGATTTTCCTGAGGATATAAGCCAAATTCTGCAATGGATTCATTTCCTTGTCAATAGTATTTGAGACTACATTTACTTTGCTTTGTAGTTTGATGAGATTCCCCAAACCCAAAGTAATGACCATCCTGAAATTCCTATAAATGCTGGCACATATCTTGTTATTTAAATAGTTTTTTTTCTTCAAACTTTATTTGAGAAATTCCAATCAACTCATATAACATATCATCCAGTACAGGTAACATCGCTATTGTGATAAGTTCTAATCCTTGGACTAAAATTGTGACTGCACAACATCTTCTCACTATGATTTTAAGGTTTTCTAGAAGCAGTTGTGCTTTATTTCAACAAGAAAACAAAAACTTTTTCCATTAAAAAGTTTGTTTTATGTGTTGGTGCTAAATATACTTCTCACATAGATCCCTATTAAATTTACTTGTGCCCATAAAGCCAGGGGCATAACTTAAGAACATTGCCCTGGATCCTTAGGGGGCTTATAAAGCCCCACCCATAAGATTTGGCTATTACAATAAACAATATATTCTAGTTAGGGGGATGGTGCAGATTTTGCATTGGGGCCCAGCAGATTTTAGGTTAAAGCTCTTCATTTGCTGTTTGAGTACTCTTACAATCGACGCATGAAAAACGGCAATCCCTATGGGAATTACATGACAGAAAGGGATGAAATAGTCTAAAATATCAGGAATTATTATATTGCAGTACATTGTTATATATGCATTTTGCAATGCATTTTGTGACATGTAAACTATTTTACAACCATAAACCTATAATCATTTGTGGACTTGTGTTACCTTAATCTTATAGACTCCCATAAATAAAATGTATCTAATATAAATACATCTGTAGAAGGTCCAGGTTGAGTTCAGCAGTTTTGATACAGAATTCCCTGTGCTTCAGCTGAGAAGGGTCTTTTTTTTTTTTTTTGTTTTTGTTTCATCTTCTGGAAAGGTTCTGTCGAAGGATTTTGTCTGGATAGGTATTTGAGTTTTGGGCGCCAGTCTCCCTGTACGTATCATTTTATATTTCTGATTACTAGACAATCATTTTGAAAGTGACACCAACCATAATGTCCTCGTTGGCAATTTGCAGTTGCGTGTTACTGGAACAAACCATCCATGGGATATTTGTTATTTATATTATTACTCAGTCAATAAAAGCTGTAAATGAAATGTCGTACATCACGTCTGACTGAGTGAAGTGTCTTCGGCTCGCCTCGCGCTCATGCCCCTTCTCTCCCAGGAGTTAGAAGTAACATCTTTGTTAATGCTTTATATAATGGTGCACATTGTTGTCTTAAGTGTTCCTATTGATTCAACAAGGAAATCTGAATATAACACATTAGTTCTCTATTTAAAGAGCACCTAACCTTTCAACACATTTTAAATAAATCACTAGTACAGTATATGCACATAAGGAGTATACCAGTCACATTAAGCGACGTGTAGGCCTTCTAGCAGATCTCACCTCTGCAGTTTGTATGCTAATTTGTTGCTGTCTCAGAGCTGGGGGGGGGGGAGACCTATCTTCTGTGACTCTCCTCTATGTATAGAGCTTCTATGCTATCAAAATACTCTGTAAACATCCGTCCGTCCTCCTAGCAAGATGGAATTTAATAAAGATTTTAGAGTGAAAAGCGGAGAACGCAAAGAGCCAATAAGTAGAGAAAGAAGCACTTTACACTTATAAGATATAGAGAAATATTCTCAAAATCACATGTATTATGTATTCATGCAAAGATTGTTTAGAAGTTAGTGATTATGTTATGTAAATTTAGGAAAAATCCAGGTTAGGCCCATACCATAGTAGTAATAAGATACCACACAAAAGCAGTATCATACTATACCACATCCTCGATTTTCTTTAAAGGGGTATTCCAGGAATCAGCATAATTCATATACAAATGGGCACTCAAAATATAAGCTAATGTGTAATTAGTTGTTATTTAAAATTTTGCTCCCCTTAGCAGAAAATGCTGATGACATAGACTGTAATGAAGAATTAAAATGCTACTGGCCCTTTAATCAGTCCGTTAATTTCCTCTGCGCGGTCCGTTGCAGGACAGAAGATGGCTGCTGGTCACATGTCCACATCACATGGCCTGAACCTGCCTGGGAAGGTCATGTGATCACCACTAAGTTTGGCAGTAGTCGGTTGGTTGCAGTGCATCCAGTATGGCCAGTGTTGTGGTGATGGCAGTTACACATCATTACTATGGTAACAGAGCAAGAAAACCTGTTATATCATCACTGGGAGCAGAGCATAAGAGGGAGGAGGAGTTACTGAGTACTAAAGGATCATGGAACTTGTAGTTTCCAGTGTAAGCCATCTTAGTGATAACTCCACCTACTTTAGAGAGGCCATAAACTTTGTAAATCATAAAATCAAATTATTTAAGCTCCGTTTTGTGACTAATGACATTGAGTATTGTTATATTCATTAAGTTATATCATCATGGGTTTTTGTGTCAGACGTTCATATTCCTGGAATACCCCTTTAAGGCAAATCTTTAAAATCTCCATATTTAGTCATAATAAACATATCAAAGGGAGTTTCTCAGGTGATTTATGCCCAATAAACCAATTTCCACACCATTCAAGGGACTATAAATTTATGGCGTTTCACACACAATTTATTCCTGTATGTAGAAGAGTTCCCAAGCCAGACTACAGTCCTTGTTCTCCACATTTGAGTATACCACAGCACATCCCACTTCATGGAGAATACAATACATTGGTTCAAGCTATAAATATTGTTACAGCAAGCACTGGCATTGTGTTATGTATGGGGGTGTTCTTGGTTAAAAGTGAAGAGGCTTTAAAGAGATTGGCCATAACCTTTACATAAGTTACCCATATCACTTTACTTCCTTGTAGATGATTCTTAAATGTTCATCAAGTGATTAAGCAGTCCTGCTAATTACATTAGTACCGTGTGCAGACCCTTCATGCTTCTTTCTTTACATCTCTGAGCTCTAATGAATTGGAGGAACCATTAACAGCAGCGTTTGAGTGATCCTACTCGTCCTTCCTATCCCTGTGTCTTTCCGTTTGGACGGACTTTGAGGAAAGAGAGAGGGTTATGCCACATGGACAGATGGCAGCTGTGTGTATGTAGAGGGCAGCATGCTGAGAACAGGGGAAGGCTGCAGCTTTCAAAGGAGACAGAGAAACATGTATATATACAAGCAGAGACATGAGTAATAGAAGATATTTATTTAAAAGTGGGTTGTATAAAATCCTAGAACACATTTTTAGTTCTTTATTTAATAGAAGATTTAAAATTTTAACCATTTATGCTGTCACATCCATTTTTGTCAATAAAATGAAGATATTGACGCATTGCTTAACCTACTATTCCGGCAGTTTTAATGCTCATCTAAACTCTATAATTAACATGACGTTAAGATATATTTTATATTTTTATCTGCTAAGGGATACAGGGTTCTTTTCGTGGTTTTAAGGAGTAGTATTTGATCATTCTGGATAAATATGCTAGCACTAATCTTAAAGATTTAACACTGGAACAGTGAAAATTTGCTTCAAAAGTGGTCGTCAGGGGGCCCTCTCAATGTATAATATATGTCAGAAGTGAAAAATTGTCACTGGAAATGGGTCGTAGTAAGTGGGTCGTGTTTCAGAGTTTTCACTGTATTTTGTCAAACTCAAATGCTGTCACTGGACATCTTGTCTTGATAAGGATGTGGCCTCCTCATCTTTTGGAAAGGTTTCAGTTTATTTTGGCCTTTTAACGCTGACTAAAATGTAAATGTAATAGTTGAGAACATTTTTTTGACTTAGATGGTGAATGGTCATCTATTATGGATATTTAACAGGTCAATAGACGGGCTTTATTTTGGCAGGGAAGGGTCTTATATTGGCTTTGTAAAAATGTTATGGTCAGTAGAGCTACATGAGGTACCAATAGCCGTAACTCAGGACTTTTGGAAAGTACCCAAATACGATATTCCCTTTACTATATTTCCTAGGAATGGATTGACGACGGTTTTATGAACAGTTTCTTATTTCCAATTTCACTACTCTTTTTATTTAATTTATTCTTTTACTTTATCATAGCGTTAAATATGTTTGATCTGTTTTATGTAACCTTCAATGGTCTCGTCTTTATCAGCACTTGAAACTCTCCTACATGTTCTGAATGCTCTCACCTAAGGCACAACCACACATGTGCTTTCTTTAGTAATAGAGCAATTTGGGGCTGGATATTAGACCTTGCCTTAGTTAATATTATAGCTAGAATTCACTAAATGTGCACTATGTGCAAATACAACGGAACGGGCATAACATGCCTTTCTCTCCATAAAAATGACCTTTGTGTTTTTACTAATGAGTAGGATGCTGGCTGAAGTGTAACACTGCGGGCCGCAGCGTGTTCCTATATGACATTAAGGTACTTTAGTCCTGGTCTGCTGCTAAAAACTTTACAAACCTGAGAATATGTCATCAGTCTTGTAGAACAATAGGGGGGGGTCCATTGTTTGCCAAATGTTACAGCATATTTATGTGGAGACTACTCACTATGTTTCTAATAGGGACAAACAGAATTTATTTTTAATACGAGAATAAAGTCTACTTATGTTAATGATTCAGAAACACGCCCCTACAAGTAGTATTTTTGGGCAAACGGCCTATATTTTGAAGACAAGGTGTAATGTTGTACAGAAAACACTATAGATGACAGTGGTTTGTTATGTACTAGTCTCATGGCCTCAGGACGTTGTTATGGAGTTTTTCTATTCCTCTGTATCTGCTCTGAAACTTGCTATGGGTTATTAAAATGTATATTTGTATTTGAAGGGATTGGGGGGGAGGGGACAACCTGCAAAAAAAAAATTGACTCATTCTGCGCCTGTGATGTCAGAGTGCATTGTTAACACCAGCCCTGTGTATATGTTTTATTTCACAAGTATTAATTCTGGGTTTGGCTCCCGAGCTTCTCAGACATTTCTGGCCTCACTTTTTGTTTTGTTAATTTTTCTGTCAACCAAACATGGTAAAACGAGAAACTATATATATATATATACTGTCTATATAAAAAAAAAAATCTGCTCTTGTGTGTTTTTTTTTTCGATAACAAAGCTTTCTATGAAATCTGAACATTTTTTGTAATATAACCGCTAAAACAAAGAAAAAAAAGCAAATCACCATGTATTTCCTTGAAATATTTAATATATTTAAGTATGAATAAAAATTGAAATATTTGTAAAATGATTGCTCATGCTTCATTTCTAAACGTTGAAGAATTTATAGGGCTGTGGAGTAAGAGGCAGATAGAAAATATAAAGTATTTAAAGATCATAAAGTTTTAAAATAGGAGTTATATATTTAAGATGAATGTAAACTTGAAGGGGTTGTGTCATCAACTACATCGTATAAAAAGGTTAGAAGATAAACATTTGACTGCATACTATCCATCATCACATCTGGTCTGTCAGCCCCCTGCCCCACCCTATGATCATACATTTGGGCAGGATCTAAACCCATCTCCTTTAGGCCTCATTCACACGACTGTCTGGGGACCCCATAGACTGCAACGGCGGCCCAGCTCTATCTTTCCCCGTGTGTGCAGCCAGGGGCGCCACCTTCTGCAGGCCCGGCTACACGTGTGTGTGTGTGTGCCCTTATTAGGAAGTGATTTGGAACTGGTTACTAAACAAGAAGAAGCTGATGTATATTGAGAAAAATAGTGGGAAGGACCCCCCACCCCCACCCTTTATCTATCCCTGCATATGGTGGTTCCCTGTTGTGTGGCTGTGGAATTGGCTGCTCCAATGCAGCACCCTTAAAGCATAACTGTAAAGTTACAGACAAATAATTTTTTTAGCACACTGGAGAGAGCCTTTGATAACAATTCCAACAATTGTATAATGCTGTTGACCTCCTTCTAGCTGTAGATCAATTCTCATTAAACCATAATTAGTTAATCCTGATTGGGCGGCTCATCCTAGCATTCATATGAATCAGGACAGTATGTTTTGTAATTGAATGACCTGAATCATGTGAGTCACATTTCTTGTGACATCACTCCAGGTCCTACACCTCCTCCCAACAAGACTACAGCTGTCTCTAGCAGTTCTATACAGTTTCCCATGGTTACCAGGAAACTTTGCATAAGGAGAGTAGCCTGGGGGACAAGGTAAAGCCTCTGCGAGCAGCTAAACACTTGCTTATAGGTAATTAGAGTAAATTAGACAATTGCTTATTTTTGCTCTGTGCAGAGTTAGGCAAAAGTTTTTATACTTTACAGTTGTTCTTCAGGGCACTTAAGACAACTATGAATAGCTTCCATCGATGGGAAGAGCTGCATATGTGGCCACTCGCTATAGAAGGAAGTTGTGCACCCTCAATTTAATATATAAAGTGTGTATGTATGTCCGAATCTGCACAGTCTTGATTACAGTCATCAAATTTTGCACAGGTTTAGACTAGGTTTTGACCCGAAATTTTCACCTAGCACTTTCCAAAATACACTTATTAATCACCATACACAGGAGCCATTGTTAGAAGCTGAGCCGTGATTGGTTGCTATTTTGCCGTAGGTCATTAATATGAGCTCTGAGCTTTGATTGGTTACTATAGGCAATAAGTAGAAAACCGCTTATGTGTGAGGTAGGATAGATAGGGATACACAGATTCAGGGAGATTTATCAGAAATGTCGGAGGTAAAACTGTTCCAGTTGCCCATGGAAACCAATCAGAGATCAGTTGTAATTTTATAAACACCTGTGGGAAAATTAAACCTGGTTGGTTGCCATAGGAAACTAGAACAGTTATGCTGACAGACACTTCTGATAAATATCCCCATAGACAAAGAGACAGTCAGAGACGAAGACAAATACAGAGACAGTCTCAGTCAGAGAAAAACAGTCAGAGATGAAGACAGTCGGGGATAGAGAGAGCCAGACACTCAGACAGAAACGGACAGAGACAGTCAGCGACAAAGACAGTCATAGAAAACCAGATTCAGACAGACACAGACAGAAAACCGGAGTCAAAGACAGACAGTCAGAGACTGTCTAAGACAGTTAGACAGAGAAAACCAAAGACAGAGACAGATAGTCGGGGATAGACAGTCGGGGACGGAGGCGGTTGGGAATGGAGGCGGTTGGAGACACTCAGAGACAGAAATGATCAAAGACAGACAGACACTAAGAGACACTCAGAGACTGAAATGGTCAGAGACGGACGGAGCCAGTCAGAGACAGAAATTGTCAGAGACAGTGACACAGACAGTCAGAGACAGACAGAAACAGTCAGAGACAAATTGTCAGAGACAGGGCCAAAGACTGAGGCAATCATAGACAGTCAGAGAAAACCAGAGACAGAGAAAACTGGAGTCAAAGACAGTCAGAGACAGACCCTCAGAGACACTCAGACAGAAATGGTGAGAGACAGACAGACGGTCAGAAACAGATAGTCATACTCAGTGACACAGACAGTCAGAGAAAACCAGAGTCAAAGACAGAGACCGACAGACACACTCATAGACAAAGACAGTCAGAGACCATCACTGACACGATTAGTAACAGAGACAGTCTGGATGGACAAAGACCAACAGAAACACTCAGACACAAATTGTCAAAGACAGTCAGAGACTGAGAGAGTCGGGGACAGAGATAGTCTGAGACAGTCAGAGAAAACCGGAGTCAGACGCAGAGACATTCAGAGGCAGACAGATGGAGACAGTCAGAGACCATCAGACGGTTAGTAACAAAGATAGTCGGAGATGGACGGAGACAGACAGGGACAGTCAAAGGAAGAGATAGTCAGAGACAGAGACACAGAGACCGAGTGATACAGATAAATTATTTTTTGTTAACTCATTCGATTTTGTTATAGCTAAGAGCAGTTATTTACTATCCCATTAAACATGAAGCTATTGCTAATTCTTGATCAAATCCATTGTAAATCCTTCTGGACACTGCAGCAGTCTTTGCTATAGACTGTTTCTGGAAGTGCATCAATGCTAGATACATCCCTATTTAGAGGTGCCATTCGAAAAATGGAGCAACCAAGATGAACTCATTTTTATAAACTTTTAATCATCTATAACATACATTTTTACTGACATACTGGAATTTTGTTAAAAATGTGTATATATCTTACCTATATATTTGCTGATAACACTGGAAGACCTGACAAAATTCCATGTACACAAAAATGGAATTTCTTGTATCAAAAACCTTTGAGATGAATGGGAAGATGAATAAGTAAATAATATGAAACAGAAATGATACCTAAAGGATGGAAATAGAGTGCGTCAACATGTACGTCAGAAGATCTACAATTACATCTTTGGCGATGATGTGAGCGTATTGTATGGGGATTATTTATAGGCCATGCTTATTACTACAATGCAGAGGAGCTGAGCCGCCTTCATTACTCAACATCAACCTAGGCAATGGCAGCGACCTTGTTATGACAGAATTTGCACGTTGGTGGTGTTTATACGAGGGAATATAGTCCTGTGTAGGCTTTTACCCCTGTACACTTAGAGCTAAGGGAGAAGGCATCTCATTCATTCAATTCCTCTGGCTCATTTGCATAAATCTTTCATCCTGGTGGTAGATGTCCTTTAAGGTTTTTTGGCTCATGTAGCCGCCTCACACTGGGCAGCGGTAACAATGGCCATCTGTGTGAGCTCATAGAATTAGAAAAACATGAAACCAAAAACACTTATGTGCAGGACATAAGAAGACTTTTACTTCTATTCACTAAAGAATGTATGTTAGGATCTCTTATTACAGATACCGTCACAATTGACTGAAAAAATAGAGCTCCATGCAGATTTTGGTGGGACCCATCGGCCTTTTTTTAGAAGATACAGAGATGGGGGTGATGAGGAAGCCCTTTGATAATTTCCCTAAAAAGTAGCGCCCCACCACTTTTCCACCTTCTCTAATTTGGCAAACTTTACATAAAGATTAGATAAACGTTTAATTCCAAGTTACTCTGAGAAGAAGCAACATTTTAGGATACTTGGTCCCTTGCAGAAATGCTGACCCACTATTACAGTAGATACATTTTATTGCTGGTTCCCCTTTGGTCATCTGATAACTTTCCGTCCATACTGTAGTCAAGCCATTGTCCCTCGCAGGCGGTCACCATTCTGTTATACAGGTGTTTCTTTTGCAGTCCCTGGACTCCTCCATGCTGCAAGGCTCCAGGACTCATGATTTTGGGGAGCACCGCATCATCCAATTTGTCAGGTCAGAAGTGTGTATTGTTTAACAGGGTTAAACTACTAATGTCCGATCTCTAGTATAGGTCATTAGTAGCTGATCAGTGGGGTGCAGCACCTGTCCCTGCTCTATACATGGAGCCTGAAGTACACAGCACCGTCCATAGTGTATAAACTGATGGGCAAAACTTCATGCATCATATGCTGACATATGATGGCAAATACACCAGGAGGCTAAGTCTGTCCACACACATTGCAGAGAGCCCTGCGGAAAATCTGAATGAAAATCTGCATCCAATACACACGTTTTTTATGTGCGTTTTTCATACAAATTTGGGGTCACGCTTTTATTTATCCGGTTTTGTTTTACCTGATCTGATGGAATTTCAAGCAAAAATTTGCATCAGTTCCGCTTCATGGCACGGATTTGATGCAGATTTAATGCAGATTTTCGCTCTCCCATAGATTTCAATTACAAAAAAAAAATGCAAAAAAACCCCCCACAAGGATGCACAAGAAAAGTAGCATGACCATTATTTTATTTTACACACTCAGCAAAAATTTCTGTACTGAAAAACGACATTATTTTTTTCCAAATCACATTTACTTAAATGCTACTGTCTTACGCTGCAGATTTTCAACATGGAATCTGCAATGCATGCTGATAGTCCTAGACCTCCCGATGTATGTGGCGGGCACCCGCGCCGCCATGCAATACAAGAAAACCTACGAACATGTACATTGGCAGGCTAGAGCGAGTGTGCTGTGTGGAGCAGGAATACCCTGTGTAGGCCCACTCCATCGTCGCCTCGCCCCATTTACAACCTCTCTGCATGGAGGTGGTGTGAATGGGGAAATTATCGCAATGACTGGCGGTTTGCTAATTATTGCGATTATTACAGGATAAGTCCTGGTAAATGTCATAAATGAGGAGTAATCAAACAAAAAACACACTAATATACCTACAAAACCCACAAGGCAAGTTAGGAGGCAACTGCGCAGGGAAAAAATGGAGAAAAATCCCAAAAATACCACCAAGTCCAAATGATCAAATAAATAAAAGCTTTTTCCGCTTCTACGTGCTCCAATGTTCCAATTTACAGCAGAATAATAAGGATAAGCCCCGGAAAAAGCCATCCCGGCAAAACTCTGAGTCGGGACAGATACCGAGTGCGCAAAGAAGTTTTTAATACTTAAAGGGGTATTCCGGGAATATGAATGTCTGACACAAAAACCCATGATGATATAAATAAATGAATACAACAATACTCAATGTCATTAGTCACAAAACGGAGCTTAAATAATTTGATTTTATGATTTACTAAATTTATGGCCTCTCTAAAGTAGGTGGAGTTATCACTAAGATGGCCGCCACTGGAAACTACAGGTTCCATGATCCTTTAGTTCTCAGTAACTCCTCCTCCCTCTTATGCTCTGCTCCCAGTCAGGATGTAACAGGTTTTCTTGCTCTGTTACCATAGTAATGATGTGTAACTGCCATCAACACAACACCGGCCATACTGGATGCACTGCAACCAACCGACTACAGCCAAACGTAGTGGTGATCACATGACCTGCCCAGGCAGGTGCAGGACATGTGGTGTGGACATGTGACCAGCGGCCATCTTCTGTCCTGCAACGGACCGCGCAGAGGAAATTAATGGACTGATTAAAGGGCCGGTAGCATTTTAATTCTTCATTACAGTCTATGACATCAGCATTTTCCGCTAAGGGGAGCAACATTTTAATAACAACTAATTATACATTAGCTTATATTTTGAGTGCCCACTTGTATATGAATTATGCTGATTCCTGGAATACCCCTTTAAGACCTTTTTATACACAAGTTTTGTGAGTATTTACAATAAAAAAATGTTACAAATGATTGCAAACTCTGTTGCACTATTGGGGTCTTTTCTTTTCCTTTGGGAGTGAGAGCAAAAGTGTCCTGGAACCAGAAGTGGAGAGGTGTATCACCTAGGCTAGAAGATCACCTGTGAGATCAGCCACCCTAGCAGTGTGGACGCCGCCCAAGAGAAGTGAGATCGTAATAGGAGATTGCCTCTACTCTAGTGCTCTAGACTGGAGGTACAAAGGTACTGTCTTATCCTTATTATTCTGCAGTAAATTGGAACATTGGAGCACGTAGAAGTGGAAAAAACTTTTATTTATAAATGGGGAGTGTATGCAGATACAATAAGATAAGTACAATGACTGGTTGTTTCACGTTACTTAATTACTTTCTGCTCAATGACAAATACTATTACTAAGTCCATTGTGGGGTCTGTACTAACTACAGACATCATGATTTGAGAGAGTGAATATTAGGCATGTTGCTCATGAACGAGTCACGCTCACATCGCAAGTTTGCCTGAATGTCTATCAGTTCTGCTGTACACAATTTCAGTTGCCCCATAACGCGACGCTAGCGCACAGTGGGCGGGGCTCGGGCCAATCGCATATGCGTTTCCCGGGAAACGCATGCAATTAATAACCGGATCGCATGCGTTTCTCTGGAAACGCATATGCGATCGCCCCAAACTCCGCCCCCTGTGCGCTAGCGTCGCGTTATGAATGCGGCGCTAGCGGAACGTGTGAACGCACCCTTAGGGTTGTGCCACCATCTTGGATTTTTGTGTGAGATCCTGCAGATGAGATTTGTCTTGTTCCTGTAGCCACGCCCCCCGCACAGGTCTCACAGACTTTGATTCACTTCCTGGCAGGAGATTGTGAGAAGAAAGAAGCTGCAAACTACAAGCTACAAGGAGATAAGTGATCCGGGGGAAGGGGAATGCAGGCACATATCTGTGAGGCTGAGAACAGAGATGTAGCATAGCTGACTCTGTAATAGGCATCCAATGGATCTCATGCATCTCTGATTAGTGTCATCTTTCTCTAAGTGTCAGTGTGTTAGTACAGAAACAGATGAAGGTGTATATACACCTGTACCCTGATAATGTAACCACATTGTCACCCCACAGAACCAGAAGGATAATACAGTAATGTGTCTTCTTAGACAGTCCCACCCACACCCTGGGATTTTGCACTGAGCAGCCTAGAGAGTGATAGGAGATAAAACAGCAATAACACTGTAAAATTGTAAAGTAAGGGGTTAACATGATCTCTATTGTGTAACAATCACTACGGGATTGAGATGGGAGAATTTTCTTTTGTGGGAAAGCATTCAGGCTTTAAGCATTCAGGCAATTTTTGATGTGAGTAAATTGCATCACACTTGCTCGTGGGCAATAGGCCTCAGGGTAAGGCCCCTTCCACACTAGCGTTGCATTTCACGTCAGGGTGCAATGCGTGAAAAACTGACGTTTTTAGCTGCGTTTTTGTTCCATTTTTCCTTGGAAACATCTGCAATGTGTTCTTCACACACATATATATTGTTCTTCACATGCTATTTTATTTGCACCGTTCCGCGCGTATCTCCCGACAAGTAAGCAGATGTGCCGAACATCTGTAATCTATTCTTCACTGTGTTTTTCACTGCGTTTTTCACTTAAATGATCCTGTGTTCACTGTTTTTATTCTATTCTTCACTGTTTTTTTAATTAAATGCTCGATCTCGAGCAGGGGAATTATTCATGTCACCTAGCAACCCATCCATGTAAAACGCATTGCACTCGCATTGCACTTGCAATGCTTGCGAGTGCAATGCATTTTTGATGCGTCTCCATAGACTTGAATGGGGCGGGAAAAACGCGCGTGAAACGCAAAAGTAGAGTATGCTGCGATTTTGACGCGCGTCAAAACAAACACAAGCACGCGCGTGAAAAACCGCAAATGAGGAAAGACCCATTGGAAACAATGGGACAGAGTGCAATGCAAGTTCTGCGCGTCAAAAGCATTCGCAGAACTTGCGCGTGAAAAACGCTAGTGTGGAAGGGGCCTAAGGATTACACATTTGGGTCACTTTGTATCTTCCAACTGTCCAAAGAGAAATAGACTTCTCATTTAGTTTCTTTAGAGAAGATTTTCAAGAACTTTCTTCCTTTGTCTTCAGTAAAAATCCACACCATATGTTCAAGGGACTTTATTCTTAAGATTTTTTAGCCTCCCGTTGTTTTTAGCAAAAAACCTCCAGTGGAAAGATATGTGCAAAGAAACTAGGTGTAAACATTCTCAGGTTTTAGTTGTGTGATGGGGTGCTACTAAGTGTCCATTTTTGTGGTGTTTTTTTAATAACGTCATCAAAAATGACTAACACTTTTCAAAAATACAAACCATGTGTGCAATATACAATAAAGGTGTTGTGTAATAGCATCCTAAAGGCTGACTTCAATGAGAGTAACCAATTACCCTCCAAACACATCTCAGCCTAAATGAACTCGCTTCACATTGGTCATTGGCTTGGGCTACAGTGTCGGGGGGTCACAGGACCAGCTTCGGCCAATCAGTGGCTCCTTGGATTATGGGATGTCATTGCAGGTCTATGCAGTTTTAATGACCCTGAGCACATCTGGCCAACATCAAGTGCCTCATGGGAGCCTAAGGAGCGTACGTACACTTTTCCTTTTTGCCACTCCTCTCCACATGGCTTTTTATGGCTCCTTGTTAAACCCCTTCAAATTCAGAAGAGTTTGGTTCAGTTTCATCTGGTGAAGTGGCCTCTATAAGAATACACACACAAATATACTTTTCATCATTTCAATACATGATCAATTTCTATCTAAAAATATGAAATAAATGAAGGTAAGTTGGCACTCTCGGCCTATGCTGGAAGAAGTATTATCTGCTGTGGTCAGCCATTACTGGGAGCTCAGAACAAGCGGAATTCTTTATTAGTGATCGCCATCTGATCCACAAACCTGCAAAACAAGACATGAGTTCATTACATACATTCATGGCTTGTAGACAGGAGACCATATTGTTTTTTATTAACCTAAATTTTAATTACATTATTGTAGGTCCTGCACTCTCTCCTGACATGGCTGGTTTAGTAATTGCGTGTATTCGTCATGAGATATAACAGCACGGATGACTGGTCCTGGAGTAGCTATTCCATAAAGCCACTGGCTGTGATGCAGTAAGTCTTTTCACACTGTACTATTAAGTAGATCTGCAGCTTGGAACAATCTATATATAGTACCCCATCCTGTATTGATATATCAGCCAAATTTGTTTAGTAGGTGGGTTCTCCATGCAGTCGCACACCCATGCAGACATCAGGTGTGAGGAGACACTAAGTGTAGGGTTCTGCTTTGAAGCATTTGACTGCTCTCCATCTTGCTGCAAAAGTTGCTGACTGAGGCGAGAGGCTCAAATGAACTCATGACTGGTGCACCCCAGAGTCTGCTGCACCATACAGGAATAAACCTGGTGATGACAGGAAAGCTCTCGAATGGATGCAGTAGGAAAGGAGCCTCCATTACCAATGAGATTGACAAGGTAAAATTAAAAATATTTCTCCATTTATTATGCAGTTGATAGAACACAGCAGGTTACTGGATCCTGAGCTCCTTCTCAATATATTCTATTTCATTAGTGATTCCTGATCTGTCCATTTTTCTACACATTAAACAGTGCTACTCTTAATTATGATGGTATATAACACGACAGATCATGACTGATTATGCAGTCGGAGAAGAACGCTCGGTGAGATGGGATTTCCGGGACTGAACCTTGTATCGCTGGACTGAACTCACATGTGGGGGGATCAGTCTGGGAATTCCCTCCAGCGCATGGAGCGTTTTTTTTCTCTGACTGCACTCACTCTTGGGTTAAAGGACACTTTTTTTTGTAATTAAAGGAAAACTACCACTTAGACAGTCATGAAGTAAAGTAAATATACAAACAGCTTGGGTCTGGTCTTCATTACGCTTTAAATAGCTCTATCACGGTAAAAAAATTAGTGGCTCTCGGGAAATATTGAAGGGATATAGGACCACGCATGCGCAAGAATTCCGTGATAGAGTTATTTAAAGACATGCCCTGCTATGAAGGAGAAAAGCCTGAGCTGTAGTTTTCCTTCAGGCCGCGGTCACACGATCCGCTAGGCGTCCGTTCATAACGCGACGCTAGCGCACAGGGGGCGGTCCTCGGCCCGACCGCACATGCGTTAACAGGGAAACGCATGCGATTGATAAGCCGATCGCATGCGTTTCCCTGTTAACGCATGTGCGGTCGGGCCGAGGACCGCCCCCTGTGCGCTAGCGTCACGTTATGAACGGACGCCTAGCGGATCGTGTGACCGCGGCCTCAAGGACGACGCCTATAAGTCAGCAAGAGCCTGAAATACATGATATTAAATGACAAAAGACAATTAGCGGGTTTAGTATTTGAAAATCCAGCCCTTGTTATGCCAAGACAATGATAGAATTATTAATGCATTTCATAGGACAAACAATAGACTGTAAATGGACTTTGTTTTGTCTGGCTGGAGAGGATCTGTCTCCTGGCACATCTGTTTTAGTACATACTTGTATAACCCAAAAAAATAAGAATTCTGCATAGGTTTTCTGTAACTGCTGCTAATTTATGAGTAGATGTCCAAGAAGGTGTTAAAGGACACCTACGATCACAACGACTGATGGAGCACCGCTGTTACTCACATCCTCATTGCGTCCTCCTGTGGCGGCATCTGTAATTATCACATTATCAAGAAAAAGACGCACATTAGCCGCAGGCACTCAGGCTTACGTAACCTAAGCACCTCACTGCGCTTTTAATATATTCTGCCCTGCACTGCTAGAGTCCCGCCTTAGATGCAGATAGCCTTAGATGCAGATAGCCATAGATGCAGATAGCCATAGATGTCACCCAGCTCCCTGCAAATCTGGATACTTTCCTTGCAAAACCAGCAGTGCACGCAAGATTTGCACAGGGTGCTCAGGTGATGTACGCCTGCCTCCAGAAGCTGATTTGCATATTTATTTTTACATAAAGCTAACACTGGGGATAATTACTTAATATAGGGGCTCATGCACACAATGGGATTTGGGATGAGTCTCTTCAACAACTAACATATGTCCCCATTCACTTCTATGGGGTCCTGCACAAGGCTGTGGACTCCATGGCCCTGTGCATGAGGTGACTGCCCAAGATGCAAGATATAGTGCAGGTCCTATTCCTGCCCGGGCAGTATTTTTCAGTTCCCATCGTCGCTCAAGTGGTGCTCACCTGCTGATGACACATAGGATGCAATCAATGATCCACAAGAAACTGCACGTCCTGTGTGCAGGAAGCCTAACACAGTGCCGGGACTGAACTGATCCTCCAAAGTGAGAGGCTCTATGGATCTGCTCTCCACTTGGGCTAAAAGATGAGGATTCAGAAAAGAGGACTCTTAGGGTGCGTCCACACATTCAGTTTTTCAGATGCCGTTTTTTTTAAGCCAAAAGCATTTCTGGTTCATAATAACAAAAATGTTATACAACAACTGAGGAGAGGAGATTTCATGTGTTAACATCCACGTTAACATTGTGTTTTGTAAACTCAAATGTTACCAGAAATGTAATTGGGCACTTATCATCTCATCAGCTCCTCAAAATGCAATCTAAGTGCCACGTGTGAACATAGCCTGAGTGAAGCATCTGAAAAAGTAAAGGTGTGAACGCACCCTGTAAGGTTTCTTAGCTAAACAACCGCTACAATTGATTTTCTATTTGGCCAACATTACAGCTTACAGACGGCTATTGGTGTAGCCATCAAGGATTAATAATGTCAGCCCCATTCCCTAGAAGGTGTTATGTGCTCAGAGACGCAGCAAATATAATGTTATATATAGAGATTTCCTCTAAGTACCTCTACACTGGGAGCCCAGGTATATTGGTGGAGGCCATGGCATCTGAATGCTATTCACTGGTGCTCACACATGGCAATAACCCACAGAGCTGTTCTATAATTCATGGCTATAGTTCACTAGGAATGAATAATTTAGAGATCTGGGCGTCAGATCAGTGGCAGAGCTGAAACCGAGTGGACAGCCGTTAATGAATACATATTCAGCGAGGGCGTAGGCAGGCGATATTAACCACTACATGGCATGCGTGAACGTGGAGAATGGCATTGAAGTAGATTATTAGCAGAGCGTGGTGAATCCACTGGAACAAATGCAACTTCCACACATTATACCTTGTCTCCACGTGTTCATTATCAGCAGCTGCTTCTCTGTATGTGTGCGGCACAAGGAACGGGTACATGAGATTTTAGGCCTATTTAAGGGATAATGTGAGACTACATGCTGATTTACCCCGGCTCTACCATGAAGCTTGTGTGATTACATTAGTGACCGCCACATTGTACTGAGTGTATCAGGTCAGATCAGGACGGTTACATTATTTTTCTCTTTCCCTGGGAGATATTTTTTAGAAGAATAGAAGAACATTCCGCCAATATGATATGTATCCAATAAGGGCACGGCTTTAGGGCTGTCTTGGAGGAAGTGATATTAGGAAGTAATGTCCCTGCCCATGGGTCCTTGCGCTAAGCACATGTGCATAGAAGACTTTGCGGTCACATGACTTCTCAAATCTGATATTTAACAATTCTTCTGACCTAAGAAACACTTTTTTATATACTTAAAAATATATTATGAACATTGTGCGATATATGCATTCTGCACTGGCTGATGGGCACACTGTTAGGCCCCTTTCACATGGATGTTGTGGGGACATATATCCGGCCACAAATTTGTGCCTATGGTGCCCAGTCGTGGTACAGTGAGCACACACGAGTGTTGCTGTACCATGAATGGGAAAAAGATGCTCTATCTTTTCCAGTGCTTATGGCCAGCCCTATGCCTCGCTCTCCAGTGTGCAGCTGTATGCTCGCCCGGGCTATTGCTGGACGAGCATACGTCCATGTGAAAGAGGACATCGGACCCCAGTGCTACAATGGAAATGATTGACACCAACTGTGCCCGGCGCAGGGTTATAGTACTGTGGATAGCCCATATATATGGAATGACAACTATAGTACTATACGAACTATATGAAGAATAATAGTAGTAGTTATTTTCAGTGCCCATATATGCAGGATATGAGTAGTAGAGCAGTGGCCACACTGTATATACAGAAGTGTGGAATTACCTATCTGTGTGCATATATGCAGGACATGTGAAGCAATACATTAGAGTGCAGTGATGAAGACATTTCACTATTTGAAGTATTTTGCCAGTATAAAGCTTTGTAAATGGTGTATGTGGCCATGGGCCCTAAATAGCCACCCATATTATAATCTCTTAATGTATGTCATGAATACCTAAATGCAGGTCTTCTCCTATCTTAAAATTAACCTGTCAACCAGAATGTCATTTTTAGTTGGTGACGGGTTCCAGTAGCCTGTGCTATGCTGAATTTAAAAATACCTTTGTCAGCATTCTGGAACTTTTCAGTAGTTAATATATGTTTAATTCACATTACCTGCCAGCAGCATGTGGTGAGTCCTGAGGGAGGAGTAGCTGCAGCATGTATGTGCCTGTATCTTCCTATGCATTCTTACTCTCCTCCACACCAGAGAGCTGCATGAGTGTGGAGGAGAGGAGGATGCCACACACCGGCTTCAGCTGCCCCTCCCCCGGGACTCACCACATGCTGCTGGCAGGGAACCAGATAATGTGAATTAAATTAAACTACAGAATTCCATTAAAACTGATCAACAGGTTTTTCACAGTTTAAGGAACAATTTACAGAATGGCGGGGGTCTTAGCAGTAGGACCTGCACTGATCCCAAGAAGGGGGGCTGTTGCAGTTGCACCCCCAAATAATGGAGGGGCAGTTTGAGAATGCACACTGCTGCTTTATGCGCTGTCTTTGGCTCTGTTGGATGTAGAGAAGAACAGTGCTGACCTATCTCCGCCATAGATCACTAGGGCGTGAGCAGGGTGATTAATTTTTAGGTCAAGCTGGGTGCCCGGGGTGATCATATCTTTAATTTGTGGCACTCAGCAAATTCCGAAATGGCTTTGAAAGAAATACTGCTACTTATTATTGGGGCACTTTATAATTTGTGCAAGTATTGTATTATATGACTGACATTTTTAGAAAGAACAGAAACATATAGAGTCATTTTTGGTTTAAAAAAAACTTATATGCTGGGAAGATGAAACAGGAGCAGAGCAGGAACATGTTAAGCTAATGTTTGGCATCATAGTTGCCACACACATTACTGGCACACTTCTCAGGGCAGAAACATGAAATTCAACTGGTTTCTGCATTTAAGGTTATCCTGCATGAGGGATCTCCCATCTTCTTGTCTAGTTTTTAACAGAACCAACCACCACTCACCTTGTCATAGGACTGTTGATCATTGGGTATCGAGCACTCTGTAACCAAGGATAAACATTTTCAGCTTTTTCCTTAGGGTCTTCTGGCAAACACCAGCCATATTGTTGGGCTGAGGTCAAAGGCATTTTCTGTGTTTGTTTAGGGGCTGAAAGAAAAGTTTTAAAGTTTTTCTAAAATATAGTTACAAAAGTAATGAATATATACAAAATGGAAGTTTACAAGGATGTGAGCTGACGGAGACAACCTGTGCTCTCTGCTACAATGTAACAATGTGGATGTTGATTTGTTACATTGGGTTCTCCAAGCAGCTGATAACGGCCTTATATATGTGTAGTTTATGGCCCCATTCATTACAATGGGCAATATGTCCATCCAGCAAAGCAGGCCATAGGGCCCAATCTATAATCTATATATTCTTTAATGTCACAGATAGCTCATGTGTGTATTGAGCCTTACTATTACTAGCACCAAAGAACAGATAGCCTAGTCTATATTACTATAATAATAACTTTAATCTTCAGTATATATTAAAACTAATATGCATATATATGCAACACACCATCACATAATACCTTCTATAGAAGGAAACAATCCCTTATGTCAGTGATGGCTAACCTATGGCACTGGTGCCAGAGGTGGCACTCGGAGCCCTTTCTGTGGGCACTCAGGCCATCACCAGAGATGACTCCAGGCATCTTCCTGCAGTCCCAGGCAGCCCAGGACTTGCTGTGCACAGAGCTATTTTAAAGTGACAGCGCTCCCTGGGACTATTTTCTGCTTTATTGGTGTCCTCAGGGGCTGGTATCAATGAAAACTGTGACAGAAAAGGGAGTATAAATCACAAATTGAATTTCTGTGTTGGCACTTTGTGATAAATAAGCGGGTCTTTGTTGTAGTTTGGGCACTCGGTCTCTAAAAGGTTCGCCATCACTGCCTTATGTGATCACCAATACCTTAAACTGCTCAGAACACAGGCAGCACATGCCCTCTGCAGGCTACTGTGAGTATGACAGCCTTAGGTCGGTGACACATTACGTTTTAGAACACATTGAAAAAATGTATGTTTTTTTTTTTGTTTTGTTTTTTTGTAATGTTTGGTTTGCGTTTGCATTTTCGAAAAGCAATGCTTGATGTGCTTTGTACATCTAGAGTACATCTGTGTCTCCTGGAGTATGTACAAATGCAGTATTTTGTTGTTTTTTGGATTTCTTGTTCACCCTGCTGTTTGGGAATGTGATTGGATGTGTTTCAAAACACACACCACGAATGCTGTAATTTTTTTTAAAAAAAGCCATCAAAATCGCACCTCATAAACGCAGACCTTAGAAAAAACGATCAACAAGACACATAGTTAAGACACTAAATCAAAAATCTCATTTGAAATCAAAGGAATCAAAGATAATGGGGCTTATTTACTGAGGCCCCTTCCACACTTGCGTTGCAGATCACGTCAGAGTTTGATCAGGGTTTAGTCAGTGAAAAACGCACATTTTGCACCAGAGTGCAATCAGTTTTCAGTCAGAGTTTGTTCAGTGTCTCAGTTTTTCACGTGCGTTTTTGATGCAATTTCAATGCGTTTTTCACGCGCAGAAAATGCACGTGAAATAGACTCAGGACTGTGCTCTATCTTTTCTATGGCAATTGCTGAGTGAAAAACGCATTGCACTTGCACTTGCATGTGTCTCAGAGTGCAATGCGTTTTTGATGCGTCTCCATAGACTTGTATGGTGCGTTTTTCACGCGCGTGACTTGCAAAAGTAGAGCATGTCGAGATTTAAACGTGCGTTAAAAAAAACCGCGCGTGTGCGTGAAAAAAAATGCAAGTCTGAACCCATTGGTTACAATGGGTCAGAGTGCAATGCAAGTTCTGCGCGTCAAAAGCACGTGCAGAAAACGCACGTGAAAAACACAAGTGTGAAAGGGGCCTAAGGGTCCCACGGCCATATTTTCGTTGGGTTTTCCGACTTTTCGAGGGATCGCGCCTCGGATTGTGTCGCACGCAATTGGATTTTGCCGCATCGGCGCCAGCTTTCATGCAGCAGAAATCGGGGGGCGGGCCGTCGGACTATCCGACAGATTCAGACAAATAGCGGGCTTTAACTTTGAATTTGTGTCGCAAGATCAAGAACTTACATGCAGTGGGAAGAAGAAGGTTTACTCCGGCGGACCTGAGCGGGGAAGCAACAGATGCAGGATAGAGGGCGCACTCACGTAGTGAAACACGGTAGCGGTGCATTGGAGTCATGGAACGCACCTCAGGGATCGCGCAGGGACCGGGTAAGTAAATCTGGCCCAATGAGTTTAAGATTGGAATAAAAAATGCAATGGAAAAACTCCACCGAAATGTTACGTGTGACACCGGCCTCAGGGATTTAAAAATGTGGCCATGGGTCAATCATGAAATCAGACAATGGTGCACATGTCTGCTTAAAGGAAACCTACCACTTCTGAAGGTAGGTATGAGATACAAACACCGGGCACCAGCTCAGGGTGAGCTGGTGCCGGTGCTTAGTCTCGTTAGTGTTAAAACCGCGGTATCGCGGTTTTAACACTTTTGAAACTTTCTAGCAGAAACTGCTTCGGCGCTTCGTGCACACGATCGTGCGCGCGCCTACATTGGAAACGCCGCAGGCGTTGCGCGCGCACGGTCGCGCGCAGCGCCGAAGCAGTTTCTGCTAGAAAGTTTCAAAAGTGTTAAAACCGCGATACCGCGGTTTTAACACTAACGAGACTAAGCACCGGCACCAGCTCACCCTGAGCTGGTGCCCGGTGTTTGTATCTCATACCTACCTTCACAAGTGGTAGGTTTCCTTTAAAGGAAACCTACCACTTAGAATGGCAGGGGTAAGCTGTAAGTACCGAGCACCAGCTCACCCTGAGCTGGTGCTCGGTACTTACAGCTTACCCCTACCATTCTAAATGGTAGGTTTCCTTTAAATTCCATATGCCTGGTCTCTGGTTTCCAGGGAAATATATGATGTTTCAGGACTCTGACAGCTACATGTTCCCTTCCACTCATGACTAGGAACATGCATACTTTATGTACAAATCTACGCCAGATGTGGAGGCAGGTCCTGCATTTATCAAAAGGTGTCTGAATCGTATATGTATAGGGCACTTCTGGAATTACTTACTTCTGAGATGTTGGTGGCGTCTTACTAATTCCTTATACTTCTCATAACTAATATAAGGAGAACTGGGGTCAGGAGGAGGAAGTTTGTATCCATGTTTTTCATTTTCTCCTGCAAAATCAATAATACATCAATAATCACAAATATGAACCCAACAATGTTTCCTGAAATGAAAAGGTAAAACTCTTCTAGTTGCCCATGTAAACCAATCAAAGCTCAGATTTAAGTTTAAAAACAGTCGTGGGTAAATGAAAGCTCATCTCTGATTGATTGCAACTAGAACAGTTCTGCTCTTTAAAACGTCTGATTAATTCCCCCATACAGTCTATATATATACTGTATATCAGTGCAGGAACATAAAGCACCTGTCCATAAGGCATTATGCACATGGTGCTGTTATCATGACGTTTTGAATCAAATTCACTTAGAATAGGAATAAAGGAAGACACATGAGAATACATGTACTATAGTACACCATCTATACATACACGGGGCACATGACAAGATCATGGCCCCTAGCTGTAGGGAAATGTAGGTGATAGATGACTGGATCTAGAAGTCGTGATCCACTCACCAGTGATCTGCGCTGCCCGCAGGGGATCCTGGTGCCCGGGGCCTGTGATCTGCCCCCCGGGGATCTGCGCTGCCCGCAGGGGATCCTGGTGTCCGGGACCTGTGATCTGCCCCCCGGGGATCTGCGCTGCCCGCAGGGGATCCTGGTGTCCGGGACCTGTGATCTGCCCCCCGGGGATCTGCGCTGCCCGCAGGGGATCCTGGTGTCCGGGACCTGTGATCTGCCCCCCGGGGATCTGCGCTGCCCGCAGGGGATCCTGGTGTCCGGGGGCAGTGATCTGCCCCCCGGGGATCTGCGCTGCCCGCAGAGGATCCTGGTACCCGAGTCGTGTTATTCCGAAGAAGGCCATGCTGGTGCTGATCACCGCCAGGACGCGTCGCCGGTTACCATAGTGATTAGAGGATCCGGGCGGAAGGAGCCCTGACAATGGAGCGCAGAGCCCTGTGATAGGGGAGGAGCAGGACTAGCACTTTATCACCTCAGTGCCGCACCTACAATATATTATAAGGGCCTTCAGATCTCCGTTATTCCAGTACTGTCTTTGTAGGTAAATACAAAAGTCATTGGTGTTACAATCCCATCTACATTAGTCTCCTCTTTCCTTCATTGAAATCCAGGTCAAATATTACATAAAAATCGAGTGTCTTTCAGATTTTTATCCTAGTGTAGTATCCGAACGTTACTCTGCCGCTGTTTTATGGATAAGTCGCAGGACACAGGTCTGCCTGGGACACAGGACAGGTCACTTATCAGGAGCTGGTTTCACCCCTACCCACTGATGCCCTTTTACGTTTCCATTTTTTGCTCCCCTGCTTTAAAAATATGTAACTTATAATTTTCGGAGCTTTCTAAGGCTATATTCACACTGCCGTTGCCCGCCCGTACTGTACCGTAGCGGGCAACGGCAGTGTACGGGGAGAGGAGGAGGAGGTGAGCGCAGCTCACCCCCGCCCCTCTCCATAGCAACCTATGGCGCACAGCCCCGTATTACGGGAAAAGATAGGACATGTCCTATCTTTTTCCCGGGTACGGAACGGTACGGTGCCGCATGTGTGCTGCACCGTACCGCTCCCGTAGGGTGCCGTGCTCCCATAGGAGTGTATGGGGGACGTATATCGGCCGTATATACGTCGGCCGTATATACGTCCCCCATACGTTCGTGTGAATGTAGCCTTAGGGTTTGTTTTTTTGTGTAACAAATTGTAATTCCTATTGGCGGTATGTAAAGGAAAGGTAGATCCGGTGGTAGGTGCATCTAACGTTTTAGGGCTAATCCTTGACTCCCCTCTATCCTTTCTAATCTTTAATCAGAGGAATATGCAGATTTTCTAAAGAGGCTACTGGGGGAGTGGAGTAGCTGGAGCTGAGGCTACACGGCACGACTACTTCACGCCCCAGTAGCCTCTTTGATCCTCCTACCCAGACATCTGCAGCGCACAGTTCCTCTAATCCATGAAGTTCTTTGCATGCGCTTTGGAGCCGAGATCGCGCAGCCATTGGCCTATGTTTTGCACATAGACAGAACTCCGGCTTCACGTACGAGTGCGTACAGCTCCAAGGAGCTGCAGATGTCTGGGTAAGAGGATCAAAGAGGCTAATAGGCCATGGAGTAGCTGTGCCATGTAGCCTCAGCTGCAGCTACTCCACACCCCAGTAGCCTCTTTATAAAATGTGCATATTACTCTGATTAGATTAATATGATTAGAAAAGATCAAGGGGAGTAAAGTATTAGCCCTAAAAAGGGATATCCTTACATATGTTAGATGCACCTACCACCGGATCCGTAGCAGTAGATCCGTAGTGATAGGTTCCATCCCATGTACTGGGAAGCGGGCAAAAAAATTCCAAATGAAGGAATTTTTAAAAAAATTGTTTTTCATTGTTTTCGGGTGGCCCTGTTTTTACAGCTGTCCTCTCCAAATGACAGCTCCCCTTTGCTCTTTGGGTTGGTGCAATTACAAGGATTCCAAATCTATAGAGGTTTTATTAGATTTTTAAAAATAAAACATTTCTCATTTTGACATATTCTGGTACTAATAAATAAATACTTTGGCGTATGGACCTTTGCCAGATGTGATGATGTTTACAATGATATCATTCAGAGGTGGCACAAACATCAAGAGCTTGCACACAGAACGCAAACGCTTCATAAATTGGCACCATAGACTTTAAAGCAAACCAGTCAGCAGATTTGTGTCAATAATGAACCATTTAAGTCCATAACGAGGTATCTCTCCCATTGGGATATCTGTTTCTCTATGTCCTTTCATGACAAATCTATTGAACTGAATAAGATAAGCAGATCAGTTTTGTGTATAGACATGTCTTTTTGATTTCTTAGTTTGCAGATGTAATGTAACAGGTCAGGGCCCTCACCATCTGTACACAAGTCTTTACTTTCCAGCCCTGGCTGTTAGTATTCTTAATAATAACAGGAAACTGTCAATCATCCAGCACTTTTTTGGCTACAGTACAAATAATTCAAAAGTACTAAGAAAACACATAACTCATATTCTTCCAATTTAAACATGATGACACCAATGCCTATGATATTGAAAATTAGAAAAAACAAGCAAACTTCTAACCCTTCAATTCATCCCTCTAATTTCTCATAGGTGCCAGAAAATATGTTTCCCATTTACATCAACAGAATCAACTGTTTCAGCTGCTAACAGCAACAGTGGTAATAATAATAATTCTTTATTTATATAGTGCACACAGATTATGCGGCGCTGCACAAAGCATGTCAAATTGGTCCCTTTCCCCAACGGGACTCACAATCTAAACAACCTAACAGTATGTTTTGGAGTGTGGGAGGAAACCGGAGGACCCGGAGGAGACCCTCGCAAACACGGAGAGAACATACAAACTCTTTGCAGATGTTGACCAAGGTTGGGAATCGAACCCAGGACCCAATCGCTGCAAAGCAGAAATGCTACTCAATCAGCCACTGTGGTAGGACGATTCTCTAGTCGGTAAGGCCGCGGTCACACATACTGCTAGGCGACCGTTCATAGCTTCCAGAGAAACGCATGCGATCGGCTTATCAATCCCTGGAAACGCATGTGCGTTCAGGCCGAGGACCTCCCCCCGTGCGCTAGCGTCGCTTTCTGAACGGACGCCTAGCAAAGTCCATCATTTTTATTATTCCATCTCCTAAACCAGTTACTATTAATGAGTGATAGTCGTCTGTGTACGAGATAGCTGCTAATGGCTGTCTGCTGCCCAGGTGTCATCAGAAGGTGAGCACCACTCAAGTTACATGACAAGAATAAAAGACTGGATGGGGCGCAATATGGGCAGGAATAAGACCTGCTTTATCTTTTACGTCTCTGGCAGCCATCGCATGCACGGGGCTGTGGAACCCCATTATACATGACCTTATACAAGTGTATCAGCTACCGTTAGAAAAAAACTGCTTGCACCAACCCCAAGTCATTTGAGGGTGGGTTCAAATGTGGCAGCTAGGGTGGTGCCATACGTTCCCGTTTTTATTCCGTTTTGCAACAGAATCAAAGAGCACTCGGAGGGCCTGCGGACGATCGCATATACATTCAGTGGCCGGTGTCTTGCATTTACACAATACTAGAAACCCAGCGCTGATTGCCTATTGTGTGCGTTTGCATGCAAACGCATATGTGCTTGTCCGCGGGCCACCCCAGTACGTTTTGATTCCGTTACAAAACAGAATCAAAACGGGAATGTATGGCACCACCCAAACAAATGCATTTTCAAACAAATCAGAACAGCTGAGAAGAGATTTGCCTTGTCAATGCAATGTTAACACATGTTTGTTAATACTGTGTTTGCGCATGCAATAACATTGCATTAACCCCTTCACGCTCCGCGGCGGATATATCCGCCACGGAGCGCAGTGACTTAGCGCTCAGTGGCGGATATATCCGCCACGGCGCCTATGCCGGCTCGGCTCTGGATCAGAGCCGAACCGGCATCGGGAAACACGGGGTGCCGGCTGTAACTAATAGCCGGCACCCCAGTGTAACACCCGCGATCGGAGTTGTCTCCGATCGCGGGTGCTTAACCCTTTAGATGCCGCGGTCAGCGCGACCGCGGCATCTAACAAGCATCTGGGGTGTCTTTCCCCCACGATCGGCCCCCCCGAACCGTTTTCGGGGGGCGCCGATCGTTGCTATAGTAACTCTGGGGTCCGATCTGGACCCCAGAGTTACTAGCAAGAATTGCCAGTAAGATGGCGTCTGTGACGTCATCTTACTGGCAAAGTGCCAGCCTATGCAAGTGCATAGGCTGACACTGATAATACTCTGCAATACATGAGTATTGCAGAATATTATCATGAACAAGCAATCAGAGGATTTCTTGTTCATGTACCATGGTATAAAAGTAAAAAAGTAAAAAAAAAAGTTATTCAATAAAAAAATAAAGCCATAAATCACTAAAAATGCCCCAAACCCCCAAAACATATAAAGAGACATATAACTCAAAAAAAAAGTCTAAATCATAACACAAACCCCACATATATAGTATCACCGCGTCCGTAACAACCCGTAGAATAAAAGTAAATCATTATTGAACCCCCACGATAAACGCCGTAAAAAAAAACTGTTATAAACCCTCCAAAAATTATGATTTTTACCTTTTCAATCCCACAAAAAATGCTATAAAATGCGACCAAAAAACCATATGTACTTAGACATGATACTGGTGCAAAGTACAACATGTCCCGCAAAAAACAAGCCATCAACCAGCTCCGTAGCCAAAAACGTAACAAAGTTATGCCACTTGGAAGACGGCAATACAAAAATTATAGATTTTTCCCCACATTAGGGTTTTGTTTGACAAATTTAGTAAAACGTAAGAAAATATATTCATGTCTGGTATCCCCGTAATCGTATCAACCCATAGAATAAAGCTAACATGATTATTAGTCTATACGGTGAACACCAAAAAAAAAAAAGTCAAAAATCCAGTACAGAATTGATGCTTTTCTACTCCTGCCCTCAAAAAAAGTTCCTAAATTTTCAACAATAGGTGATACCAACCCCAAAATGGTAACAATGGAAAAAGCATCTCATCCCGCAAAAAAAATGCCGTCACATGGCCCCAATAACGAAAAAGCGAAAATTTTATAGCCTTCAAAAGGGGCCAATGAGGAAACTAAAATCCTGGCAGCTGCAGCGCCCTCCTTCCCTTCTGCGTCTCGCTGTGCGCCCATAAAACAAGTCACAGCCACATGTGGGGGGTCTTTGTACTCAGGGGAAATTGCAGAACAAATTGTATGGTGGGTTTTCTCTTTTTATATTTTGGAAATGTGTAAATTTTAGTGCTAAATGAACGTATAAGGGAACAATATGACCATTCTAAATTTCACCTCCATTTTGATTCAATTACTATGAAGATCTCAAGGGGTTAACAATCTTCGTAAAAGCTGTTTCTGATAGATTGAGGGGTGCAGATTTGAAAATGGGTAGATTATATAGGGGGGTTTGATGCTAAATATGTAAAATTTCATTCAAAACTGTATTTATCCCCAAAATAGTCAATTCTGAAAATCCGGAAAAGCGATATTCTATTTGTAAGCCGCGTGACATCAAAATAAATTATCCAGACATTTCAGAAATTATGAAAATGTAAAGTAGACAAATGGGAAATGTTATTCAGCAACTTATTTAGGTGGTAAATCTATCTGCCTGAAAACGCAATGATTTAGAATTTCGAAAATGGCAAATTTTTCAAAAAATTTATCATATTTTCTTTTTTTTGTAAATAAACGCAAAACTTATCAGCCAACATTTACCACTAAAATGAAGTACAACATGTGGGGAAAAAACAATCTCAGAATCGTTTTGATAAGTAACAGTGTTCAAAAGTTATAACCATATAAAGCGAAGCAAGTCAGAATCCAAAAAATCGGGCTGAGCCTTAAGCTGTAAAATGGCTGCGTCCTTAAGGGGTTAACACAAGTTTTGTATTGCAAAATATGGGACCATAATGTGGCCAATAAGGGGGGTGGGGGGGCTGTATGTAATAAGGGAGGTTGTATATAATAAAGGGGCTGTATATAAGGGGTCCTGCATATTATATAATAAGGAGCCTGTAATATTATATAATAAGGGGAGCTGTATATAATGTTAGGAGAGCTGCATATTGTATAATAAGGGACTTGTAATATTATATAATAAAGGGGGCTGTATATCATTTCATTTTTCCCCTCTGGCAGCAAATAGGCTAGAATCGGCCCTGTGTTCACGTGGTGTTAACGCATACATTTTCAAACACATCACAACAGTTGAGAAGAGAGTGAAGAACATGCGTTTTGTTGACAGCAATGTAATTAGGCAAGTCTCCTCTTCTTAGGCCGCGGTCACACGATCCGCTAGGCATCCATTCATAACGCGCCGCTAGCGCACAGGGGGCGGTCCTCGGCCCGACCGCACATGCGTTAACAGGGAAACGCATGCGATTGATAAGCCGATCGCATGCGTTTCCCTGTTAACGCATGTGAGTTCGGGCCGAGGACGCCTAGCGGATCGTGTGACCGCGGCCTTAGCTGTTGTAATGCCTTTGTGAGCGCACCCTTATTTAAGCTCTCTACACTACATGTTTTTTTCACATTAGGGTCATATACATGGCAAACTGCATTAAATCACAGGGAGTCTGTTACAAAGCTGCAATCATCACCATTATCTGCTGTTCCTCATTGGGGAACAGGAGGTTTTTTTTTTTTTTGTATATGACCCTAATGTATATTCCATAGAATATGTATATGACCCTAATGTGAAAAGACATGTAGTGTAGAGAGCTTAATTAAGGGTGCGTTCACATGTGGTTTGCAAGCGCAGACAAAGCGCTACGTGTGGCACCAGCCTAAGGCCGGTGCCACACGCACCCCTTTGTCTGCGTTTGAAAACGCAGACAAAGCCACGCCCACCGGGGCGCGCCTCGACCCGATCGCAATTCTATAGAAACGCTGATGAGATCGGGCCTCGTCCCGGTGGGCACGGCTTTGTCTGCGTTTTCAAACGCAGACAAAGCGCTATGTGTGGCCCCAGCCTAAGGGTGAAGACACACGTGGCGTTTTTAGCCCGCTTTTGGTTAGTGTGTTTTCAGATCGTTAAAAACGCATCCGGTTTCACCCTAAGGCTGGCGGTACATGTGGCGTTTTGAACCCATTTCTGGGCCGTTTTTAAGTGCCACAGACCTTACAGTGACAGCACCCTTACAGGCACCAAAAAATACTGACAAGCCCTGAAATAGATGCAATTCCTGGCACACGGACATAAATTGTGACCATTTCACCCATAACACCACCTCCAATGCAAATACAGTGTGGAGGGTTGGTATGGGAGCCATGCCTTATGGTGTAGTGGGCCAACACAGAGTGTTCCTGCCCTGTAAAGAAAAATTTAGGAAATTCTGGCACAGGACAAAGAAAAATCTTCAATACTTTGGAGATTTTCAGCCGAAAAAAAGACACCTTTCAATATGCGTTTCGCCCAAAAAAAAACACCCTTAGTCATCAATTCTGCTGCCTGTATGAAGTCATATATTTTTTTTTAAGGTAACTTAATGAAGTATTGAAGATTTTTTAGTCATGTGCCGAATTTCCTCAATTTTTCTTGATAGTCTGTTTCATTGGTTTTCAACTTGTTTCATGGCACAGACCTCAAATGTGACCGGACCCACAGCAACTAAGGAGTGGTCTTCTTTTTCCATATACAGGCAGTCCCCAGGTTACATACAAGATAGGGACCGGAGGCTTGTACTTAAGTCTGAACTGTTATATTTTGTAAATGTACAGTAACTCAAGACAATTTTTATTTGTATGGCATAGGATACTGAGAACAACCCTGTCAAGTTGGTTTTGATGCCTTTGTTCAGATTTTATTTCACTTTTTGTCACTGTGACAATAGGTAACTAAGGAAGCATGAGATCGCACCAGCTAATGCATCCTTAATTACATGAAACCTCAGATACTGCCAGCATATACTTACTGCATACATCGGCAACTGATTGTGATCCCTGGCACCTCCATGGCCTGCTCCAGCCTTTCGCTCCTCCAATAAGGAGGCAACATTGTAAATCGCTGTATGTATAACAAGCCACAGAGATGTTGGGGATCGCATAGAGTTGCCAATGTATGCAGTAAGTATACGCCGTCAGTATCGGAGGTTTCAGGTAACTAAGGATGCATCAGCTAGTGTGATCTCCGGCTTGCAGTTCTTCTAGTGCACTGGCTGGAAGACTGCCGGCCACTGACTGATAACTAAGAAAGCGTGACATCGCACCAGCTAATGCATCCTTAGTTACCTGAAACCTCCGATACTGCCGCCATATGCTTACAGCATACATCGGCAACCGAGTGCGATCCCCGTCACCTCCACGGCCCGCTCCAGCCTTTCGTTCTACCAAATGAGGGGCGCACCACTCCAAACAAACCCGGAAGTGGACTGCGCACGTGCGGGGTGCCGAGTGCCCCATTCGTATCTACGGGTTGTCCGTAACTCTAAGCGCCCTAAGTCGGGGGGACTGCCTGTGTTAGTCTGTACCAGTAAAATCTGCCTTCTACTAATTTCATTGGAAAACCAGTGACCTCCTGTTCCTCAGAGTAATAATGTAAGGATATCTTCTGAGGGGAAACTATGTGAAATTTAGCATCTGATTACTAACTCCGCTTTCCTGCCAAACCCCTTTGGGTGAAGACACACATGGCGGTTTTGGGCCGTTTTTACTAAGTGCGTTTTCAGATTGTTAAAAACGCATGCGTTAAAAAACGCATCCTTTTTTTGAAAACGCATGTGTTTTTGTCCGTTTTTCATTGCGCAATTTCGGAAACGGACAAAACGCATGCGGTTTTAAAAAACGGATGCGTTTTTAAACGATCTGAAAACGCACTTAGTAAAAACGGCCCAAAAACGCCATGTGTGTCTTCACCCTTTGCCTAATGTCTACCTTTATGCGGTTTATAAACATAAAACCAGGAGTGCAACATAATGTGAGTGAAGTAATAATGGACACATGGGTCTTGTAGTTCTTTTTTTCAATCCTTTC
This sequence comes from Engystomops pustulosus, assembly GCF_040894005.1. Taxonomy (NCBI): domain Eukaryota; kingdom Metazoa; phylum Chordata; class Amphibia; order Anura; family Leptodactylidae; genus Engystomops; species Engystomops pustulosus. The sequence goes on from NC_092412.1 coordinate 68,128,499, forward strand.
CTGGTTTTCAGTCTCAAGGCGGCCACCGCTACACAAGCTGCCAAGTAACGTGACACCCCCCAATCCTCGACATATATAGATGCTTCACCGCGCCCCTCACAAGTACTTCCGGTGTGAGCGGGCAGGCGGCCGCCCTGACGCACTTCCTGTTTTCCCGCGCGCGTTCCCTCCTACACCGTCATGGCGCCGCCGAGCCGCTGGTATTTCACCCGGGAGCAGCTGGAGCGCAGCCCCTCCCGCCGCGCCGGCTTGGACCCGGATAAAGAGCTGTCGTACCGGCAGCAGGCGGCTAACCTCCTGCAGGACATGGGCCAACGGCTTAATGTGTATCCTTCCCGGCCCGCTCCTGCCTGGGCTCTCGTCAGGGAGGAAGGCCTAGTGCTGGGCGGATGTGTGGCGCACACGAGGGGAGGCAGCGCTGTGCCGCACTCCAGTGGCTGCTCACCTACGGCCCTGCGAGTGACCATGGGAGGGTCTCAGGACAGCCCCCAGCCCGGCACATGCCTCGCATAGCAACACATTATAACCGCTTTGTGATGATCGTGCCCTTCAAGGGGTCGCATGAGGACACACCGGCGATGTTACCATGTAGCCAGGCAAATACTGCGCAGTGGTGCAATCAGCCGGTGGTAACATGAGCAGGCATCAGTTTTCAGTAGCAAAATAAATGTAACCTTCGGTGTAGGCCCGAAAGCTGAGAGGAGTAGCTGTGATCACTGCACTGGGGGCCTAAAGGTGTTACTCAAGTGCATCATGAGTTGTAATACAAGGCACACAAAAAATAAAAACTAAGCACTTGTGACAATAAACATGAGACAATGTGTTGTGTGGTTAATTGTAATAAATTAAACAGTACGTTTTTATTTTTCGTGTGCCCTGTGTTAGATAAGGTACTGACTGAAGACTGATATGTCCGCAATAGAAATAGTGTCTTCTACATCACGTATAGTTGGAGGAGATGGGTGATATAATAAAATAAATTGGTCTTGATGGCATATACAGGAATGTATAGATTTATATGTCCAAACACGGTTCAACTATAAGACCTGTTACATTTGACTAAACCAGGTTAACAATGTAACTGAATTCTGGTCATATGCATCTGCCCTGCAGAGCAAATAATCTCTAGGCAGGACTCCTAGAAGAGACCTAAGAGTCCTGCTTTCCCCACCTACACACTAATAGCCTTCTGTGTGTACTCAATGATAATGACTATGTATTGGGATAGTAAATCCTGTTAGAGAACATTCTGCTATTCATTCAAACTTATATAAATCTATTGATCATATATATAACATTGTGGAATAAATCACTGCCTTCCACATCCCTGTCATACGTACTAGAAACGGGATTCTGATTTTAAATGACCTTTGGAGGTTATGGTTTGTTCCATGTTAACCTGTTATCCAATTTATGATCTGTGGGATCACAGCCCATGAATCATAATTATTGATTAAGCTGCAGGTAGAGATTGTGTCCTACCGCATTCAGTGTCTATGGAAATGGTTGTATGACAGGCCTTAATCCGGTTGCCCACTAGCAAGTTTGGTCGGACAAATTAACTGTCCACTTTCAGGATTTCCTGGGCCGAATCTAGAATCACTGATCTGAATCAGTATGATACTAGGTGATACTAAGTTTGTTGCAGGAAATCCCCCCCAGAGCAATTTTTACCAACCAAACTCAATGGGATTTAGGCTTCGTGCTCATGATTGGTGTTTGGTACGGAGTTCTAAAAGGGCTGCATTTACTGTGGCTCTGTTTAATTACATTAATTTGTTGTAAATGAATTGTGGTAACCTAATTGCTTGTGAAAATGGTCGTAGAAATTACCTTTAGTATATTTTTTAATGCAACATTTTCCTTAGTTGTAACAATGTAGATCTCAACTGACTATCAATACAGCTATTGTATACATGCATCGTTTCTATATGGTCCAGTCATTTACAAGATTCCACCGTAATGTGAGTAATTTATACCAAACTTGTTATCATGAGTCTGTCAAAACTCTTTTTAAAGTGTATGGACAATTTTTAGGGATTAGGAATAGGAACTAACCCCACAATTTTCTGAACCTACTGGTGTATGTAGACCTTAAACAGTCGTACATATTTTTTTTAATCAAACTTTGAATATATCAGTAGAACAAAGGGATAATATAAGAGAAGGAAATTCTCTTACATTTGTTATCCATGGGGATTCCTTCTAAAATCAACTTTTAAAATTATGCTAATGAGTCACCAGAAGTTTCATTACACAGTGGGAGGGGGGGGGGGGGAGTAAATCTTCAGCACAGAGGGGTCTCAGAACAACCCCAGCAGCCTTTCAGGCTCATTAGCATAATTTTAAAAGTTGATTTTACAAGGAAGGAGGCCATGGATAACAAATATAAGAAGACTACCACAGTCACGGTGCCTGGATCTATGAGTAAGTGCCCCTGGTTTATCATGCTTGATTTTCATGCTAGATCTCCTTCAAGGCTGGGTTCCAGTGAGTGAGCTTGTTTCTACAAACTCATTCAGTGTGCGCACATTTTTATGGGCTCATACACATCGCTGTGGTTTCCACGGCCCAGTGTGTGTACCAATTACCCACTTCAAAGCAGGTCCTGTTCCTGCTTGATTTTGTGGCTTGAAGAATCTTTTCTGCGGTCATCAGCATGTGAGAAGCCCTCAAACTCCAATGACACATGGATCACACATAATGGACCTCGGGTCCCTTCATTTGCGGCTTGTGAAGATGCTTTGATAGGATGCACCTCCACAAGGTATCAGTTTATGTATAATCTAAAAACAGATCAGTTGCTGAATTAATACAAACGCAGACTCTGAGCTAGTACCTATATCCACCAGCGCAAAAATTAAAAGAATATAATATTGCTTAATTGATATAATAGAAAAATGTATTTATTTTTATACCTAAACACGGTGCTATTGATACTTGCAAAGTTTCTAAAAAGGTTATTATACGTTAAGTAATGAGCCTATCTCTTCAGCTAGTTAAAAGGTATGCATGATCTTTTAAGCATGGCACACCACAGAATATGTAACCTATAGGAAACCATGTGATACTTTTGTTAAAAGGTATTATTGATAAAAGTATCCAAAATAAATGCAAAAATGTTTTGAATGTATGTATTGGTACATCTTAAAATACTTCTGTACATTTATTAGTAACTAAAATATTCACTTACTGTAATACTTTAACAATTTATCTTGTATTTTTAATTTCAGTCTGTAGCCCCCGCTGTGCTGTTTTTAGCAGCAAAGGTAGAGGAACAGCCCCGTAAACTGGAACACGTCATCAAAGTTGCCCATGCCTGTCTGAATGCTCAGGAACCACTACCAGACACCCAAAGTGAGGTATGTAACCATTCACAGTGAAGTATATGCAGCTAATATGATTAAAAGAACTTTATCTCTCATAAAGTGATAACATGTTCATATGGTAATGGCAGAAATACAAGAGACCTTATACATTAATTTCTCTACCAGCTTGTCTGTTCTTAACTTCAGAATACAGATTCAGGATACATTCTGTGTGTACTCATGACTTTAAAAGTAACCTTCCACCACAAATCTACCTATAAAGATAGATCGGGTGGTAGGTGCATCCATAGGAATTGAGGATAGCCCTTTTAAGGGCTAATCCTCAAGTACCCTCAATCATTTTATAACTTCTAATATGCAAATTTTCTAAAGAGGCTACTGGGGCGTGGAGTAGCCGGAGCTGAGGCTACACGGCGTGGCTACTCCACGCCCCAGTAGCCTGTTTGATCCTCCTACCAGATATCCTCGGCGCGCAGCTATGAGTAGCTGCACACCCTCGTCCACGAAGCCTGCTGTCTGCGCATGCATGGAACAGCAGGCCTGCAGCTGCGCGGTCACTGCTCCGCAGCCAGAGCTGCGGGCCGAAGATATTTCTTAGGAGGATCAAAGAGGCTATTGGGGCATGGAGTTGCCACGCCGTGTAGCCTCAGCTCCGGCTACTCCATGTGCCACTAGCCTCTTTAGAAAATCTGCATATTAGGGAATTAAAATGTATTAAAAGATTGCGGGGACGTGAGGATTAGCCCTTAAAAGAGCTATCCTCACGTCCTATAGGTGCACCTACCACCCCTACTACCTTTATAGGTAGATCCGTGGTGGTAGGTTTCCTTTAAGGAGCACAAACATACAACGGCCAATATAAAACTCATCAAATTAGGCTGCATGTTTTTATTACTTGTTTCTTTGAGTTATTAAATATTTGTAACCCAGTAAGTAGATTTTGCGCAAGTCTTCTGTTTTAAGACTGTTGGCAGCTTGTTTAGGTACAAGTTTCTCATGGAAACTCGGCCTGCCATGGATAGTGATCTCTAATAGCCAGTAGTATGTAATATGAGCAATCAGACCCTGCAAGGTTAAAGTACCCTCGAGGGTCTGAAAAAAATATTTGAAAAAAGGAAAAGTTAAAATCACCAACCTTTCCCTACAGTACATATAAGAATAAACAGTTAAAATCATAAACCTGTTCGGTATCGCCACATCCCAAAATCCCCTTTCTATGAATAATTGAATGAAAAAAATTGATCAAACAATAATATAGGTCCCAAACAGAATTTGGCAAAATGGCAAATGTTTTTTTTTTGTACAAAAAAATAAAAAATCTTTAAAATCTACTAAAACCTATTTAAGTCCACAGGAAAACACGGCAAGTGTGTTTTTTTTGTCTGAGTAGTGTGCTGCATAGACAAGTCACAAAGCCCAATCCCTTGGACTAAACAAAGCTAGGGTGGTGGCATACGTGCCGTCTTGGCTGCGTTGGCAAACGCAGACCAAGCCGCAACCACCGGGGCGGGCTGCGGCCGCATCGCATCTGCGTTTCTATGGAACCGCCTTCGATTGGGAACGAGCCGCCGGTGTTTTGCATTAAATTAATACAAAACAACGGCGGCTCGTTCCATGTCTGCCATCACCCTAATAACACACAATTATATGGTAATGCAAATGCTTAGAGAAAGCAGAAAGGCAGATTTGCACTGCAGCTGTAATGGGCTTTTGCAACCTGTCTTTAGTGAAAATGAGGTCCATGGTGACAGGTTCCCTTTAATGATTACTTATGGTTCACATAGGAGGGTCAGTAAGCTGAGCTATCTATTATCTATTATCTATTTTGTTTGCATGGAGCATTGTCTTTTACTGGACCTGTTGCCTCTGTTGCTTGGCAGCTATATCTGGCATGTAGGCTCTCCAACAGTGTTTGGTCTGTTCTCACTGGTAACAGCATTTCATCTGAAGATAATTGAATTTCTTTTGAAATATTTCTTTATTTATATTATTATTGAGAAAAGTATCTAATATTCCACAGAAATGTTAGTTACCTCATGACTATGACCAGTTGGCGAACCTGCCTGCATACCCTGGTTGTTGTGTACAGAGTGCTTACCAGTGAGTAATTTGCCTGTCCTCTCAACAACAGGCATACCTGCAACAAGCGCAAGACCTGGTCATTCTAGAGAGCATTATACTGCAGACCCTGGGTAAGTCTTCCAGGATGGCTGACAATGGGAAAGCTCCACCATCGCAGTCATGGAGTCAGGCTGACCTGGAGGACAAGTCTGCACAGTAACACCATGTGCTGGATGATAATCCTCCTATTCTTGCTGCATTCTTGAGTTGCCGTGTGCCATGGTTAACCCTTTATGGACAAGCTTGTTTTGGACCTAAAGGACCAATCTTTTTTTCCATGTTCCATTTGACTTGTAAACTGTAATTTTCCTTTTTTTCCCATGTAGTTGTATGAAGGTAATTTTTGTAGGACTAGATGTATGTTATCATTTGTAGTGATATATTTATATATTAGCTTTTATAATTTTTTTGCAAAAAAAAAGTTCTTTTTACAAGTTGTTTATTATGATTGTGTATATGTCAAATATGTAAACATTTGATTAAATAAGGGTTATATTTATAAATAAAATAAATTAGATAGCTATTGACTGGAGCATCTAAAGAGTTAATTGGCCAGGATTTGAGGATTCTTTAAACCCATTGAGGTGAGAGCCCAGATTTCAGCCACCTGAAAGGGGATTTGCATGGGCACAACTTTGGTGACTGCAATACAGATTTGCCTGGTATGGAGCCTTAAACATAACATTCCATGACTTACAAGTGTAGTAGATCATGTCAGTAGGGTAAGGGTGGATGCCCAACAATGGGAAATGTAGTGGTCCCCTTTGACACAGTGTTAATACATGCGCTAACATTGCGTTAACACTTGCTTTTTGTAATGCAATGTTAATGGAATGTTACCATGCTGTAAATGCATTGTGTTAACATTGAAATTTGTAAACCCAAATGTTAACACAATGTATTTATGAAAATCTCTTCTCCTCATCTGTTGTAATGCGTATTAGAATGCAATTTAAACAACATGTGTGAATGCAGCCTTTAGCTCTAGTAGACCTGTTTCAGTTTACTATCTCACATACTGTTTCTTGTGTTACAGGGTTTGAAATTACCATTGATCACCCACACACTCATGTAGTGAAGTGCACCCAGCTGGTAAGAGGTGAGTCTTTCTCCTTTCCTCAATCAAAGCAGAGAGATGCTCAATTCGCTCAACTATGGATTATTTTACCTGCTGCGATCAGAGGAAGTCCCTTTATTGTTTAATTGTTTTGTAAAATTTATCATACATATGCTCACACATTCGTGTCGTTTCGTGTCCTAGTTACACACATGGACTAGCTATTTTGGAGCAATTTGATTTTAACTTGGCATGGATGTACTTGTACGGAAGAGTAGGGACCCTGGAGCATCAGCTGGAGGCCACACAACATGGTCTCTAGGTCCTGAATAACTTCTGTCACAGAGAACTCAAAAAAGTTTGCCACAAATAGTGTTCCTCTCTTAGCCCATCAGATAGGGGAGAGGAAACATTGTTGGAAACCCTTAGGTCTGCTTGAAATGTGCGGATAAAATACTCCAGTCTTTTCCCATTGAGAAAGGTTAATTAGAAAATTATATTTACCCCCAAATGGTTGCATTAAAGGGAACCTGCCATCATTTTCACTAAAGACAGGTTACGGAAGCCTATCACACCTGTGTTGCAAATGCCTTTCTGCTTTCTATCAGCATTTGCATTACAATATAATTGTGTGTTATAACTTACCTGGCACCCTGACAGAATCCTCTGTGTAGTCCGAGGGGGTGGGTTTTGGTTTGGATGCAAAAACAACATAGAACTTCCTAGAACTCACAGCCTGGTGAGCTGACATCAGTAGGGGAGGGAGGAGCTGTACAGGAACACAAAGGTGGTCCTAAGAGCTGAGGAGTGAGCAGAACAGATAAATTATATGTTGTTTTATGAAATGCAGCCAAACCAAAGCCAACGGCAGTTTCATGCCACAGTGCATGCTTGATAACTTTGCATAAGATATGATGCTTCTACTGTTGGAATTCCTCACAGCTCGGAGAAAGGGCTGTAGTGAAATGTGATATAGAAAAGTTACTTGTACCAAGTGAAGGCACTCTGGAAAGATCTCAGGAGATACATAACCAGAAAGTGTTGAAAAAAATGCTAGTCTACTTCATGAGAATTACTTCAGGTTTTATCTCATAATCTTGTAGTAGCCTACAGTCAGGATGATGCATCCATTTAATCACTTCTCTCTTTTTCTCCTTCAGCAAGCAAGGACTTGGCTCAGACATCCTACTTCATGGCAACCAACAGGTTAATTTCTGATATATTTTTGAGGGCATAGGTTGAAAAAATACTTCTTGTAGGATCAGGGACACAGAGTATGTGGAATATTGACCAATTTTCTTCACCAGTTCCTTTTTTCCATTGTCTTCACAGCATATTGTCTTTTTAGGAAACACATTTGTAGGGTATCCTGAATTACTGCTATACTTACTATCATTTAAATATACACTTCTGTTTGTGTATTTGGATGATACTAATAGTCCTTAGACCTATCATCTGCCTCAGCTTTTTTTTTGCCTAGGTCTTCAACATGGGCTAAGAATGGGCTGCAGCAAAATTTGTGTTGTACAACATACAGCAGTAAGGGGAGTATGGAGAGGGCTTTGACAAGCTGAGCCCTCTACATATACGGCCGTTGTCTGCTGTGTAATACTCTGGCACCAATCGTAGCAGTTAACCTGTTAGGTTAGCTGACAGCAGCACCTATCAGTGCTTCCGATGTGCGCTGCTGGGAGCCTGCTAATACAGCAGCGGTATATTCACAATATACTGCAATACAAGTGTATTGCAGTATATTGTATGAGTGATCAGACACTCTAGGTTAAATTACCCTAGGAGGTCTGAAATAATAGTGAAAAAGTTATAAAAATTCAAATCACCCCTTTCCCCAAAATGGTATCAATGAAACGTCAGCTTGTCCCTCAAAAATGACACCTTACACAGCCCTGTACACCATAGTATGAAAGTTATTTCTGTCATAATATGGCAACACTATTAAAAAAAAACATTTTTCACAAAAGATTTTAATTATTTTTTAGTACCTATATAAATTTGTTATCACTGTGATCATGCCAACCACAAAAAATAAAGACGAGGTGTTATTTGGACCTTAGGAATATGGTGTACCTATGGTTTTTTTTTGGCAATTCTAACCAATTTGGAATTTTTTTCCTTCTTCCCTGTACAATGAAGAAAATAAAAAATGATGCTACTAGAAAATACAATTTGTCCTGCAGATAACAAGCCCTCTTACGTCACTGTAAATGGCAAATAAAAAAAGATATGGCTTGTGAAAAGAGGGAAGTAATAATTGCAAAACTGAAAAATTGCCCAGTAATGAAATGGTTAAAACAGCCAACTAACGCAGTCAGAGGTAGTCACCATAACCCCAAGTACAATGTCAAAGCAAATACATAAAGGGGTTTTCTCATAGCGGACACTTTATGCATTACATCTGTATTTTAACAATCCAGAAGCCTATTGCTAAACTATTTTTCTTAAGTTATAACCACTGCATTTGTTTTTCTGTAGTCTGCATTTAACTACGTTCAGCCTGCAATACACCCCTCCGGTAGTAGCATGCGTCTGCATCCATTTGGCTTGTAAGTGGTCTAACTGGGAGATCCCCGTGTCAACAGATGGGAAACCATGGTGGGAGTATGTGGATGTGACAGTAACACTAAAGCTTTTGGATGGTTGGTATTTCTTATTTTCTGTATTGTGTATTTAGTAAAAAAAAAAAAGATAGATTTATTATTACAGTTTATTTATTATTATGTGTATTATTTTAATATCTTGGATCGTTTCCCTTATGTTGGTTTTAGCTTATGTGTGATGTAATTTCTGTGTGCTCCAAGCTGCCTTACTGCTGCTTCTCCTCTATCCAAAGTATAAGGGATGAGTGAGCGATCCTCACCAATCACAAGAATAGGGATCCCATATTCATGTTGCTACATTTACTGCAGTTGAATACAGGCAGTCCCCGAGTTACGTACAAGATAAACCTACCACTTTAAAATTAGCCTTCTAACCCACAAATACCTTACAAATATGTCACCGAACTCTCGTGCACACTCGCGCATGCGCACCAACACCTTTTGTCGCGGCCAGCCTCCGTTGCGGCTGTGCGAAAGACCGCCGAAGCCTGGTAGTATCGCAATGCGGTCGCTCGCATGTAGTGAACACTAATATCATGGTGCGCCGAAGGTGGATTTGAATACCGCTACAAACACTTTTTCCAGGAATACAGCGTTTTCTGCTTCTATTCAAGATATGGTCCTGCATCAGCTCATCCTGAGCTGTTGCAAGGTATTTGTGGATTAGAAGGCTAATTTTAAAGTTGTAGGTTTCCTTTAAGTTGAATTTGTATGTAAGTTGAAACTGTATATTTTAGAATTGTAGTTCTAAACAAATTTTTTTTATTTGCCCCGCTGAGTATTGTAGTTTCCAAATTTTTTGCTGTTATGGGACCAAGGATTATCATTAAAGTTTCAATACAGACACCTTACAAGTGATCATTGCAGTCTTGGACTATAGTAAAGCATTCAGAGAGCTTCACCAAAGGTCACGGGGGGGGTTTGGGCAGAGGGGTCCGTCTGTAACTAGGGGTCGTCTGTAAGTTGGGTGTCCTTAAGTAGGGGACCGGCTGTAGTGTTGAATGAAATGACATTGCACATCTGTGACCACTACTCCATTCAAAAGAGGTGACCTCTTTTCCTGTGATAGATGAAAGTTACTGCTTTAGAACCTGCAGCAATTCCTTAATTCTAAGGATTCTGTCTTATTCTAATAAATATTGCTATCAAAAAATTGTGTATAAAAATTGCTTTATGTTTAGAAAGAGTGTTAATAGAACTTGTTGTCTTATAACTGTGTGCAGTATGACTAACCCCTCGCTTTCCACAGTTTACACCCTTATTGATTTCTACTTTCATAACCTAGACCAGCTCTATGGCCCCACCACTGTTCCAACAAAGTTTTCAATATTTGAATAAGGCTCTCAGATTGGTGGGCTCCGACTTGCAAAAGTTTGATTGGCAATGTGGGGACTTATAGAAAAAATTCTCACTGCACTGGAATTAGTAGAGCAGAGTCAAAGGATGCAGATGGTGATGGATTGTCCTCATTAATAGCAGCATTTAGACACCGATCCAGACAAAGACATTGGAGGAGAGTTATTAAAACTGTCGCTGAATAAACTAGTGCAGAGTTAAACGCCGCATAATAAACCATGCACCAAATAAACCATGCTGAATGGTTTGTCTGGTGAAGTGTGAGACTTTAAACCAGCTATTAGTTGGTCTAATTTACACCAGCTGAATTTTTCTGACGCACCAACTACATTTTCTTGTGCACAGGCTAGGCTGTGCCCCTTTTTCAGAAGAGTCAAAAACCTCTCAGAAAAAGGTCTTAAACCCATAATGAATGAGGCGCTTTGCATTTCACATGAATTCTCCCCCATTGTATGCAGCCATAAACCTCTATGTGAATTATTTATTATTTGCAAAAGTCCTTTTTGCTCCATAACAATGTAAATAAACAAAGCCATTTTGTGCTAATCACTACAAATCTATTATTAAACATTTACCGTATTTTTCAGACTATAAGGCGCACAAAAAAATTATTTTATTTTCTCAGAAATCAAAGATGCGCCTTATAGTCCAGTGCGCCTTATATATGAACCGTACTTACAGACAACAGCTGTTTTGAACTGTGCAGTGGTCTGCTTCCTGCTGGTCATTCATCCTTATAATCAGGTGCGCCTTATAATGCGGTGCACCTTATATATGAACCTAGATGTTTTAGCAGGCATTTATTGATGGTGCGCCTTATAGTCTGAAAAATACAGTAATTGATTGATATTTTGACTGCATCTTTTTTAATATCTTTCACAGAGCTTACACATGAATTTCTCCAAATCTTGGAGAGAACACCGAATCGCTTGAAGCGTATACGGAACTATAAAGTAAGTTCACTTACAATGTGTCTCAAAAGTTATACGTATAGCAACAACCTTGGTTCATGTGTGTCCCATGTATCAGCATGTGAGGTCTTTTTGTGCGCAGATGCCAGTATAAAAGAACTGCCCAAACCACAAACACGGGCAGGAATAAGATCTGCACCAAAAATTACCGCCCTTGCAGTTGGTGAACTCACCGGGCCGTGGAAACCATGGCCATGTATGTTACCTCATTGAAATATATGGGGCATTGTGCCAGCTGTTAAAACAATTTCAGAGGAAAAATCCAAAAAACATTGGGTTGGGGGAAGAACCTCTCGGATGTTAGTACAGCAATGTGTTTAGGGATATATGAGGATTATGTATATTATAGTGCAGCTTTATTAGCTTGGATGTGTGAAAAGATTCTGAATATTATAGCCACCATAGTTATCATTGAAAGGGTTACTTATTTTATTATAACTATTTAGCCCTACAAAAAAATTATTTTAACCTTCCTAATCTGTTTTTTAATTTTTACAGAACACTCAAGCAAACAGCAAACCTAGAGAGGATGGTTGTGACAAAGAAGATAGCAATGACAATCTTTCTGACCAGACGATTCTTCAAATGTTTTCCCGCAGTGGATTTACAAACTCGTCCCCCATGTCTGATTCTTCTTGTCATTCTTTCTCTGGATCAAAGGCAGATACTGCAATGTCAGGAAGTTCATGGGGAACATCACTACCAAATCAGAGGCAGCCACAAAGAACTAGCGATCACAATCCATGCACGGATCAGGCCCAGCTACTGCAAAGCAAAGCATCTACCACTGCAAAAGTGTCACTGAAGGAATATCGTGCAAAGCACGCCGAAGAGTTAGCTGCACAGAAGCGCCAGTTAGAGCATATGGGAGCCAACTTGAAGGAGCAGTATGCAAGTGCTGCTCAAAACCTTCTCATTCAGCAGCAGAGAGAGCGGGAGAAGGAGAGCCATACATCGCCCATCATTTTAAAGATTCCCTTGCACAATGTAAGTCATGACCGGACAGACAAATCTACCAGTCTGAAAATGCATCCTTCTATAGCCAGCCGGGATAAACCAGAGGAAGGGAAAGTTTGCATTAAAGTACCAATGGAGGAGAGCAGTGGAAACAGCAGCAAGAGTCGCGAAAAGCATAGAAGCGGTTCTTCATCTTCTCATCACCATCACCACCACCACAACAGCCAGGCCCACCGCCAACACCATCAGGACTCGGCCAGCAGCTCAAGTAGCAAACGTTTGTCACTAAGTAGTTCTTCTCACAAAACGTCAGTACCTTCTCGAAAAAGACCTCTTTCAGATGAAATTAGCAGCCATGATCCCTCTCTTCATAAACTGAGGAGGACTTCCAAAACTCCAACAATTGATGGCTCAGTGGCACAAGTGTCACACAGACCCCGCACTAGTCATGGCAAAATGGAGAGGGAGGCCTCCTCTGGTGCCAATGGACACAGTGCACCTAAGGTTATAGATTACCAAGACACTGTAAACATGCTACACTCCTTGCTAAGTGCACAGGGGGTGCAGCCCATGCAGCCACCTCAGTATTTACATCAATATGGGGATTATCGCAGGCCTAGGCCAAGCAACACAGACAAACCCAGACCTCCCCCCCTTCCTGCTGAGCCGCCTCCACCATTGCCACCGCTCCCCAAATAAAATCTTCATCTTCAGACTTGCAGGAAAGGGTTAAATAGCCACTTTCATTGCACTATTTTACCAGCATTTTGTCTCTGTGCTCTTCCATATACTTTGTCATGTTTTTCATGTTACATTTGAAAAATCTTATATTCTTGTCTCACTAATTTCAGCTCTGTTTTTGCAGTTCAAAATTTGCAATTGCTTCCATCCATTCTACTTTTTCCATGTTGTTTTGTTTCATCTTTCTGCTCCTTAGATGGGAGTGTAGGTTTTACATTTACCTTTCCATTTCCAGTATCTGAACATGGAGATACAAGCTTTTTATTGAGATTTTTAGGGCAACATGCTTGAGGTCCAGGTTTTGTTATTTTGTGTTTTGCTAGCATGTACAGGTACTTTATGTGAGCATCATTTCTCTTTTCAGGACTCACACTGAAAAGTTACTCTGCATGCCAACTGTGTGTGCTATTGGAATAAGTAGTTTCAAATGCAAACTTATAAAGCGGCTTGTACCGAACAATGACGTGCGTTTTCTGATGGTTGAGTATTCACTGAAGTGTCCTATACATGTTTAGTGTGGTGTTAGATATTTTAAATTGTGCAGTAATGCTTCATCTTTAAGTCCGCTATTTTAAAAAAGAAAAAAAAAACACAGATTTTACTAATCAATCTATTACTGATGATATGTGTTGGTAAAAGCTCTTCATGGTAATACAGATTGTTTTTTTTATATAGATTATGTTCTTAATATGCATTCAGGAAAAAGAAAATTAACTTCAAACGAAAAAAAGGAAAGGAAAATAATGCTCACCCTCAAGATCACCATTTTATCATTGGTATTATTGGTTTCACATCAAACGGGTTGTCTACATAAAATAATGTAAATAGACTGGGTTAAAACCAAAATGTCTCCATACATAGAAGAAAAAAACACTCAATCACTGAGGACCCAAAATAGCCTCTCCCCCCCCCCCCATCCACTTAAAAAAAGCAACTTTATTTCTAAATGTGGATGATAGCTGGTAAAAATGTGAGCTCAGCACTTTCCTGGCCTTCATATGAAATTACTTTCCCCCTATCTTGGTTTCTTGTAAGATGACAGGTTTTTCATATCACGTACAGAAGATTTCTGCAGAAAATATACAAAATGTAATGCAACGTGAGTTACAGCATTTAGCACTATGCTTTTTTTTTACCAATTCCCACAGAGCAATATGGACCTATAAAATGCTACACAATCCCTGTGCATGAGGCCTATCTGTTCTAAACAGAGAAAGCTGCTGCTAAACACTTTTTCTTTCCGATGGGCAAACTGAAATGTAGCGTGCCCCTATAGACACTAGAAGTGTGCCTGCTGCTGCCAGTGTATAGGCAGCTTTACATTCATATTTTATGCCTTCATGTTTGTTGTACAAGCGGGCTTTACCTAGTGTGATGTGTACATGAATTACAGTCTATGGAAATGGGATCCAAATGCCACTTTCCCCCTATATTGATGTGTCATATATTCCCATGCACTTCTGAGGTACAGAGGTTTTAGGAGAACTTCTATTGCTGAAAGTTGGAGCACAATATTACTGTATAACAGTATGGTGCCCGGACTTGTATCACGTCAGAAAACATTCCTTTCAGTATAAAATGATATATTGATCTATATATCTGTAATTGTGTGCATAGTTAGTTTTGGGGGCACAGTTCATATCGGTTAATGCAGGTTTTTTTTTCTTTAATACAATCTCAGTATTGAAGAGAGAGAAGTATAAACCCTATATTTTCCCCATTGATGTCCTCTTATACTCTTCTTTTTAACAATATGCAAACGTTTTGAACACACACAATAAAATATCCATAGCCCCCTCACAACATAACAGTGCAGTATTAAAGGACTTGAAATCAAGCGAGGTCACTTACATCCGCGGTGATGACAGATAATTTCTCATAAGTCCTGGGAGGACCCCGTAGAAGCAATAAAATGCAAACAGAGACCGATCACAGCCTGGAGTGCCGGAGAAGATCCAGCGCCCTCTCATTACAGCATTATGAACGCCTCTAGCTGCGCATGCCGGCTCTTATACAGGGGAATGGGAGAAAGGGGAGGTAAGGCGCTTCTTTGAGTTGAAGAGGCGTGCATAATTATGTAGTGAGGGGGCGCCACAGATCTTCTCTGGTGCTCCAGGCTGTGAGCGTTTATGGCTGCAACACAGCCCACCTCATATTTCTGAAGAAATGATCTGCCATCACAGCGGATCGAGGTTCTTCTAAGTGACCTGGACTAAAAAAAACACTTTTCAAGTGGTTGATTTCCTTTTAAGGCCTCCTGTGCACAAACTTTGCAGGCTGCAAACAGGATGATGTGATCCTTTTGTTTTCCGGGCCACAAAGATGGGCAGGAATAGGACCTACTCTAATTTGCTGCAGGCCGCCCCATTACATGTTTTTTGTGCATGAGGCTTAAAAGTGCTGTCTTCCTGATATCCAGTTAATAAATTCTACCATGATATATGATAGGTTGCTACTATTAATCAGTAGCAAGCTTTTAAGATTCATGATTCCTTTCCCTTTCTTTGAAAGTGTTACACATTAGAGCTATTTGCATGTGTATATTTTTGACCATATCCAGTTTTCATACGTAAAGCATGTTCTGTTTGAGATCTTTATAGCCGCAATCGTCACATAGATCACAGGCTCATAAACAGAGCCTACAAAAATATGCATTACGTTAAATCTGGTTTTTATATATGAAAGACAAAGAAATTATTGACATGAAACTAAATATTACAACGTGCGTCTACTTTTCTGTATATTTCAGTACACTCATGCCAATATGATTGTTGTTCCATGCCACGGGAATAAATGAAGAGTCCTTTAATGTGGTACATTTCCCATTACTCTGGCCGTGTACATTCACTGTATGGATTTCGGCAGGCCCACCCCATTTGTACATGGGAAGATTAGATGTCAGAGCGGTTTTGTACTATCCTTATAGTAACACTCAGCGGAGCCCTCTGTACATGTGTATGGCGGCCGAGCTGTATACTGCGTACAGCCAGATTTTCCTTAAGCCCCTAACTGGTGGATTTAGTTATTAGTGAGAATTGTCTCCAGAACATGTCAGATCATGTTGTATCATGGATGGGAGGCTGCTTTTATTGTGTAAGAAAGATGACTGTCTGCACTAGTTATTATTATTTTAGAGATAAAGGACAATATTCTCAGGAATTAGTTATTGATGGTAGAGACATGTTGTACTGTACTTGTTGTGTAATGAATATTTTGATAAGTGGTTTTGCACACTGCTGGCTGTAGCTGAAATGGACTGTGTAAAATACTCAATCCTCTATTGGTCTTTGTGTCCATGTTTACGCCTCTACTTTGTCATAGTGCAGATTTTTTTTTTTCTTTTATGCAGCAGAACCTTTAATATTTTTATTTTGAAGGATCATCCTATTATATTGAATAACTCTCCTAGTGTGTTGTAGAAAAATTTCAGGAGTTTAAAGCAGTTATTGGTCTCCCAGTAACCATTAGAAGGAAGTTCTGCTGCTCACATGAGCTGAGGTTTTGTCCTTCTAAGGCCGCGGTCACATGTACCGCTAGGCGTCCGCCATAACGCGACGCTAGCGCACAGGGGGAGGTCCTTGGCCCAAACGCACATGCTTTTCCAGGGAAACGCATGCGATTAAGCCGATCGCATGCGTTTCTCTGTAAGCGTATGTGCGTTCGGACCGAGGACCTCCACCTGTGCGCTAGCGGCGCGTTATGGCGGACGCCTAGCGGTACGTGTGACCTCAGCCTAACCAATATGTCATAGGAACTTAGGGTGCGGTCACACGATTCGTTCTTGGAGCGTTTTTAAATGCATTGCAAAACTATTGTGACCTCATCCTAAAGTGAGATACTAAACTCAGCTATTCAACAACATGACACTCTTGTTTTGTTGGGATTATGGGTGAGAGGCCCCTAAGGCCATGTTCACACGCAGTGTGTCTTTCTAGAGACGGCTTGCCCAATGCCACAAGTGCTTCTAGTGAAATAATTGCGATTGGGAACCATACAAAACACGGTGAGTTTTGTTCCCTTGCACAAGTGTTTCTCTAGAAACGCATCTGCGATTGGTCAAGCCCCTCCCTCGCAGCCTTTGCCTTGAGTTTCAAAACAAACCACAAATGCTGCGTGTGAACCGTGGCCCTCGTGTGTGTCCAGGTTTATGGTTAACACTTAAATGGGAGCAACAGGAATTGGTCAGGTGAATATCACTTCTTATTTTGCTCTGCGATTCTGACACTTTAATGTAAACCTACAATCAGAAATCTACCGATTAAGATAGATCTGACGGTAGGTTTCTATTAACCTACTAAACTGAGGCCAAGTTCACACCTTGCATTTTTGTTGCATTTTGATACATCGGAAATGCATGCGTTTTGATTAGAGCCAAAAGACCAGTTTGCAAATGCATTTTATAATCCTAATCATCTGAAAGCCATTGTCTTCCCCGCCTTTCATTAAAAATGCATTAAAAGTTGCTAGTTCAGGGAAGCAGTTTCCTTTAACTTTTTCATCAAACATAAAACTAAAGCAACAATGCAAGATGGAGAAAGAAGGGCTAAAAAGACACATTTTAATGGACGAGGAGCAGGGGTGTATTTCCCAATGCGTAGAAAACGCACCAAAAAGCGCAACTTGGTAACACGGCCTAATCTATCTTTAGCTAACCCTACAATGCATTCTAAACTAAGCTTAAATTTATCTAGCTAATATGTACATTTTCCGGAGAGGCTACTGTGGAGTGTAGGGCAGTGGAAGGAAAGTTTCATCCACACCTCAGTAGCCTCTGCAATCCCTCCCTACCTGCACAACCTCGGTGCGCTCCTGCTACAGATCCTTGTGTTCACTTCTCCATCAAAGCTCTGGCATGACAGGAGGAGCACTCCTGTCAGCGCTGATTCAGAGCTCCGACGGGGCATAGAACAGTGGGAGCATTGTGAGGAGCGCGCCAAGAAGTTACTGGGCATGGAGTAGCCTTTGCTACAACTGCCCAGAGAGGCTACTCCACACCCCTGTAGCCTACCATCAGATGGGTATGTTTCTCTTAGTAGGTTTCAGCAAGTCTTGGAGCCTGTGCTAATGTTTTCTGTTGTGGCAGAATCAATGAATAATTTACTCCTTTTTCTTTCCAGTTGCTTGGAACCATTAGAACGGCAGCACACAATGTAAGCACATTCCATGTTTCGAAAATGCAAATATTAACAGCAGTGTAATAAGGCAAATCTCCTCTCCTCAGTTGTGGTGGCATTTACATTGCGTTTTGATATGCAATACATGTGAACACTGTGTTAACTTCTCTAAATACATCGGTGTAAATGAGGCCTAAATTTGTACACAATTGTAATCGCACCAATGAATATGTGTTGTGGATTAGATGCCATTTCCCTGGATACCAGTGGTATTGTGGGTCGCCTGATCCACACTGGGTTGTGCACCCATAGACCCCAGGAGCCAGCTGTTACTTCTGTGGCTTAGTACTAAAAATATCACTAGACAATTGGAATAGAAAAGGGCACAGAATTGACAAATTTCTAGGCATGAAGTCCATCTGTTTATGGAAAACAAATGATATATTTGGATGCACTATATTCTCCATTTTTTTGGATTATTTATTTTTTGTTCTGTGAGAAATTGTCTGTAGATATTTGCTTCATGATCGAAGTATCTGTCTTGAGCATAGTCAATGTAAATGTTTCTTATTTGCATCTTTAGAATTGTAAAGATTTATGTAAAAAGAAAATTATAAAGAATCTAAAACAGTATCTTTAATTTCATAATGAGAAACATCCTACAAAGTAATATGGTTGGAATTCTGCTTTATCCAAAGTTAAAGTATCAAACAAAGGTTCCCATTAGCTTTTTACATTGTGTGGATATTTTCATTGAATTCTCTGTTTGTAGCTATTTCCCATAAATGCTCCTCTATCTGCAGTACTTCATCCTCTTAGGCCGCATACTGCTGTATTACTGCTCTGTTCAACGTCCAGGCATCCTCACCCACCATATACATGGACACAGGAATCTGGGCTCTGATTGGTCACATCTGAGCTACAAGGTGTGCAAGTCTGTCTGATACCAGGCAGAGAATAGCATGTGTGAAGATACCCTTCATGACTGTTCTTTTCAGTTTATTACATGTGGAGTCTTTTGTAACTGTTCGTTAATTTTTTCCGTTCTAAGCAAAACATTTATTTAAAAAAAAAAAATCATAAAAGGGATTATATATAAATAAAAAATAAAGATGTGAATACCATAAAAATATGTTTCTATGTTTGTTCAATGAATAGAGACTAGGTCCTGTGGAAAACTACATTTCTGGATGGATGAATTGAACATGTCTATGCAATATGAACATGAACTATCTAACAGTCATTGGTCCTCATTTATCAAAATGAGTGCAGTCTGTACTATGTGCCTGTGGAATGACTGATCTACGTCATGGACAGATCCCCTATTTTCCAATGCCATCATTCTGCATTTGATGGTGTTGGAGAGAGATGTGTGATCTGTCCTGTAGGGACTGCCACACAATCACTATCACCATCGTCGATTTTTCCTTGCATTATTCTTTTTTTTCCCCCATTGTCCCCCCCCAATTGCATTGCGCCGTGATAGTAGGAGTAGTGCACGCGGTATACGGAGGATGTAGTAGTGTATGTTTGGAGGAGGTAGTGGTGCACTCAATTTGAGAACTTGCTACTAAAACTATAAACCTAAAATTCGGTAAAAAAAATAAGCAAAAGTTCAAAAAATTATGGAAATAGAAAGAGGACAAATGGCAAAAGTTTTCTACAAAAAAAAAAAATTGTGGTGCGACTTATTACATTTTACCTAATTTGTTGAATTTTTACCTCCAAAAAAAAAAATAATACTACTAATATAAACTACAACATGCCACGTGGGAAACAATCTCTAAATCAGTAAAATAAGTTAAAGTGTTAAGTTATTATGACAACGAAGAGACACTGGTTAGATTTTGAAAAAAAACGGGCTGAGCCTTAAAGTACAAACTGTCCTGAAGTGGTTAAATAACCAACATTCCAATAATAACAAAAACGTTCAAAAAGATTGTTAAAGTGGTAATTCCATTGCATCTCTTTCCTTTCTCCTTAAAGGAAACCTACCATGAGGAAACTCATCAGAAGTAGATCTGATGGTAGACTTCTGCGGCCTCCCTATGTCTTAATCTGTAATGTAATAATCCTGGGAGATAACCTAAATTGTTAAAAGCTTTTTTTTTAGTAATATGTAAATTAACTGCAGGGGCTGCCTGGGCGTGTACTAGCCTTTGCTCCCATTGCTAGTACACGCCCGAGTAGCCTCTCCAGTTAATTTACATATTACTAAAATAAAATGTTAACACCTTAGGTTAGGTTCCAGGATTATTAACCCCTTCCCGACATTTGATGTACTATTACTGCATGGCGGGAGGAGCGTTCCCGCAATATGCAGTAAATGTACGTCAAACTCAGAACGGAGACGACGCCAGAAGCTGCGGGTGTCGGCTATATATTATAGCCAACACCCGCCTCTAACACCTGCGATCGGAGATTTCTCCAAAAGATGGCGATGCAAAATCAAATGAAATTTTCTCCTATATTCGTTTTTTTCCCAG
The DNA here is from genome assembly GCF_040894005.1 of Engystomops pustulosus. NCBI lineage: Eukaryota > Metazoa > Chordata > Amphibia > Anura > Leptodactylidae > Engystomops > Engystomops pustulosus. The sequence goes on from NC_092412.1 coordinate 68,149,246, forward strand.
TAAAATTGTAAAAATATATAAAAAAACGATATAAATGAGGTATCACCGTAATCATAGTGATCTATAGAATAAAGATAATACAGGCGGTCCCCTACTTAAGGACACCCGACTTACAGACAACCCATAGTTACAGACGGACCCCTCTGACCTCTGGTGAAGATCTCTGGATGTTACTATAGTCCCAGGCTGCAATGATCAGCTGTAAGGTGTCTGTAATGAAGCTTTATTGATAATCCTTGGCCCCATTAAAGCAAAAAATGTTTAAACTCCAATTGTCACTGGGGCCAAAAATTTTTTTGTCTGGATCTACAATTATAAAATTTACAGTTTGGACTTACATACAAATTCAACTTAAGAACAAACTTCCGGACCCTATCTTGTATGTAACCCGGGGACTGCCTGTATATTATTTTTAGTGTACAGTGTACGACCCCAAAAAGATACAAAAAAAGAAACCCAAAATTGTGACCATTTTCTTTTCCTCCATACATTCAAGAGTTAATAAAATCTCATCAATAAGCTAATGACCCACTAAAATGAAGGATTTGTAAAGTGCATCTCATGTCGCAAAAAAATAAGCCCTTATATGTCCAAATTGCCAAAAAAATAAAGATTGTATAGCCAATAAAAAGTAACATAATCTGCTCTGAATGGCACAGCTTCCCTTCGATGCCCTGGCGTGTGCCCATACAGCAGGTTACCACCACATATGGGGTTATTGTTATACGCGGGAGAGATTGGGTATCAAATTTTGTGGAGCGTTTTGGTATTTTAGCCACTGAGAATTTGTACATTTTATGAAAAACACATTCATTTAGCCAAAAAAAATTTTAATTTTGAAATTGTATCCGATTTTGTTTTAACCCCTGTAAAAAAAATTAAAGGGTTAACAAACTTCATAAAAGTTGTTTTACGTACGTTGAGGGGCGTAGTTTCTATAATGGAGTAATTTATGGGGTTTTACTTTCATTTAGGCCTCTCAAAGTGACTTGAAACCTAAGCAGGTCCCTCAATAGCAGGATTTTGCGTTTTTTATGAAAATGTGAAAAATTGCACCTAATGTTTAAAGCCCCATAACATCTTACAAAAATAAGAGTATGCATAAAAAAAATACGGAGGCATAAAGTAGACATACAGTGAATGTTTTTTGCGGTTATGACTCACAAGATGTGTCACGAGAAAACAATTTCGAAATCACTTGGATATGTTAAAGCGTTCCAAAGTTATAACCACTTGTAGTGACACAGGGCAGATTTGAAAAAATGGGCCGCGTCAGGAAGGTGAAAAGTGGCTTCGGCGTTAAGGGGTAACCCCTTAAGGACGCAGTTTTTTTCGCTCATTTCTCGCTCTCCACCTTCAAAAATCCATAACTTTTTCATTTTTACGTGTACAGACCTGTGTGAGGACTTATTTTGTGCGTCACGTTCTTGTGGGCTCAGTTTTTACGGCTTCTAATGTGCACTCCAAATAACACCTCAGCTTTATTCTTTGGTTAGGTGCGATCGCAGTGATACCAAATTTTATATAGGTTTTATTGTGTTTTAATACATTTTCAAAAATTAAACGAATGTGTACAAAAAAGAAAAAAAATTTTTTGCCATCTTCTGACGCTAATAACTTTTTCATTCTTTGGCGCACGGAGCTGTGTGAGGTGTCATTTTTTTGCAAAATTTCGGACATTTGGGCACCATTTCCCGCCTCGGAAGTCACCGACGGCCGTAACCGTTTTTATATTTTGATAGATCGGGCATTTTGGGACGCAGCGATACCTAATATGTTTGTGATTTTTACTGTTTATTATGTTTTATATCAGTTCTAGGGAAAGGGGGGTGGTTTGAATTTTTAATATTTTATTATTTTTTAAACTTTTTTTTTTTTTTTCACTATTTCTTAGACCATCTAGGGTACATTAACCCTAGATGGTCACATCGCTCCTACCATATACTGCAATACTTCTGTATTGCAATATATGGCATTTTTGCAGCACATTCATTACAATGAGCCACTGGCTCATTGTAACGAATCTGCAGAAGCCAGATAGCCTCGGGTCAAACAAAGACCCGAGGCTACCATGGCAACCGATCGCCGCCCCCCGATGATGTTCGGGGGAGCGACGATCAAAATAAAGATGGCGGCTCCCACGCGCCGCCGTCCTTTAAATGCCGCCGGCGACAGAAAGATTAATAGCCGCAAGTGGTGCAAGCACCGACCGCGGTTATTAGCGGTGGGGGTTTGCTGCAATATGCAACAACCCCCACCCTTGTATGAAGAGGACTCAGCCGTGAGCCCTCTTCATACATTCCCTGTACCTCTGCGCTGTAGAGCTACGGTGCAGAGCATTAAGGGGTTAAGGAGATGTCTGCAGCCCTTGCGAATGTTTGATGCAGCGGTCACCATGGTTTCGTTTTGAGAGAACAAGCCCTAGTATGCAAGAAAATACGACTGAAGTTACAAGCTGCTTAATTCATAACTTGTTAATCAGCTGAGCTGTTCTTTTTATTATGTGTTAACATATGCATTTTGTAACACAAATGTTGAACATGTGAACGCACCCTGTGTATGGGCGCATTCACACAATGTGTTGTGTCCCTTTTTTGAGGCATTCCAAAGACTTCAGCCTTGATCACATGCTGAGGTTACACTGCGGTTTAGCAGATGCAGTGGAAGCACAATGTAACCTCAGCACATGATCAAGGCTAAAGCATTTGGAATGCGTCAAAAACGCATAAAAAAAAACCGTGAAGCAACACATCTTGTGAACGCGCCCTATCACGTTTCAAAATGTAATCCAGACAGAAAAGGGAGAGACTCGGCAGAATCGCACATGGAAATTTGTGTATTTTTTCCCCTGGTAGTTAACATTTTGGTCAGGATTCTTTTTGTATGCTTTTAGTTTCCTTCTACTCCTGGATTTGTTGTTCTCACTTTCAGGGCCATGCCATGCACGTGGGCTGCTCTCAGTCTCACCGGGAGTGACAAGTACCTTCCATTAACCTGCAGGTGTGAAATGTTGGTGTACAGTTCAATATAAAGTCTATACATGTATGAAAAGCCTATCCATCTCGTGATAACTGCGGATAGAATAGAAGGGTGAGGTACATATAACTCTACAGTGCAGGTTCCTTCCCCATTGTCGTCGCTAATCACTATACACTTCCTATGTTATGCTTCGTTCTGCTACATAACAAACATGGCGGCGGAACATAACCCGTCCCGCCTCTACCAGGACAACATCTACTTCTTCCTTTCTCATAGGCTCTCTTAGTCTCGCGATACACATCGCGGCCTATCAGAGAACGAGAGGACAGGGACAGTGGCGTCGACTTATTAAAGGAGCCAATCATGGATTTAGGGGCGTGTCTAGTGAAGTGAATGCTGGACAGCCTGTCTCTTCTGTCTCAGTGTGAGAGGAGCGGCTGTGCAGGTAAAATGGCGGCTGCATCGGGTTATGTGCTGAGTCACTCAGCGTTTCCTATCAGCTCATACATGTGCTAGGTGCCGCTGTACGTGTATTATTAATGCATTGCAGTTTATAAGCAGGGGATATGTAATGTATAGTGCCTCATCCGGGCCTGCGGCTGTTGTGTCTACTCCTTGTACAATAAAGTTTTATTACTACATGAGGTGATCTGGAGGCTGTACAGAGGTATACTGGAGGTGTACTCTGATACTCCTGGGGCTCCTCACTTCTTACATGTTTTACATTTGTTTTTAATGCTTTCATTGTCTTTCAGATGAACAGAATTCGGATCCACGTCCTGCCCAGCAGAGGCCGCCTTACCCCTGTCCCCAGGACCTATGAAGCACTGTCCTGCGCCTATGCGCACCGGCCATGCTCCCAGCCTCGCCTGGAAGCCTATGAGTTCTGCATCAAACATATCCTAGAAGACAGGAATGCCCCGTACAAGCAGTGCAGCTATGTCTCCAGCAAGAACAGCCGCCGCTGCAGCAGTGCCGCTCCCAAGACCGATAAAAAGGATGGGTAGGCAGAATGCTTTCCATGTGCCGTCTGACTCATTTGCTTGTATGGGGCGATATACTTGTAAATGATTGGTGTTGCATTCTGACTTGGGCAGCCTGAAAGCCTAGATTAAGTACAGAATGATATTATGCAAGTAAGAGATTTTTTTTTTTTTTTTTTTACCCTGGGTAACTGCCTGCGGATAGAGTTAAAGTCTTCCCCATATCTCCTAAAATTAGCAGCTAGAGGGACATGGTACTTTAATTACAGATAATTAGATTTTGTGACTCCTGTCTTTTGTTTGTGACTCTTCTCCCTCTCAGTCTGGCAGTGAACTACACCCCATTATTCTGACTGACAGCTTTGTGTCTCTTCAAAGACTGCTCTGCCTCCTTGTACTTGGGGACCCTCTGCTAATATTTAAAGGAAACCTACCACTGGAAGTGGCAGGTTTCAGATGGAAATACCGAGCACCAGCTCAGGGTGAGCTGGTTCCGGAGCTGATTTTTGTTAGTGTTTTAAACCGCTGTATTGCGGTTTAAAACACTTTTTAAACTTTATAGCCGGCGCAGGGAGGTACGCGCTCGGCGCTTATCATGCGTGCAACCGTGCGCGCAGCTACGTAGGAAGTGAAGGAGAGCCGTGCGCATGGTAAGCGCCGAGCGCGTACCTCCCTGCGCCGGCTATAAAGTTTAAAAAGTGTTTTAAACCGCAATACAGCGGTTTAAAACACTAACAAAAATCAGCTCCGGAACCAGCTCACCCTGAGCTGGTGCTCGGTATTTCTATCTGAAACCTGCCACTTCAAGTGGTAGGTTTCCTTTAACTGCAGACATATAAAGCTCTATGTACAGATGTGTATAACACAAGGCACCATGTCATGTGACCAGTGACAGCATCGTAGGTCCTTTAGCCTTCTTATAATAGCAAACTACGCAATGTATGTGATTACATGAAATCACAGCAGCCTATATGGAGGATGGAAAGGAGTAGGACTCCATGGAGGCAGCTGTCACTTCATGTGCTCAGATACATGCATGGAGTACAGTTTGCTGTTATTAAGAGGCTAAAGTACCTGAGATAACACTCTGGCCACATGACATGAACTGTGACCAGTAAGGAGGCGTAAAGCATGGGGAGGATTAGATGGGAGGGGCCGGGTGACCATGACACGCCCCCCTCTCATGCAAGATAATATAAGATAAAAGTTGATTTATGTGGATGTAAGCCAAACAAATTTTAGCTAAAAGAAGGATGTCAGTAAGTGAATAGGACTCTATGAAAACCTTTCACTGGCTGTATATGTGCAAATGTGGTTCCCTTTAAAGGCATTTCCCATGTATATGGGAATTGTACTCAGCAATTCCTGTCAGCACCATTGAGATGTATGTAGCACAACAGTCATGCATGGCCGTCTGCTCCATTACACTCATGTCAAGTAAACTCTCTTGTTTACTTGATCTGTGGGGGTATCATCACTGGGGCTACTCCCACCAAACAGTAAGTTAGGGCCTAACTTGTATTCATGGGAAAACCCCTTGGCAGTTTTCCAATTTCTTGAAAAACCGAATAAAACGTCTTGCATTCCCCAAATTGGAGCCAATCAAAACTAAGTTGTGTAGTTTTAATTTAATAATTTATTTTTTTTTTAAGCAGGTGTTCAGTAAAAAGCAAACAAATAACAGTGATGGTTAAGGGTTAGTCCTTGACTTCCAAAATTCTGTTTTGTACATGAGAATATTGCATAGTGGAAGGATTCCAGTTCTGTATGGTCTCCAGTAATAATTTGGAATCTCCTATGTTGATCTTTACAGGGTTTCCTTCTGTGCGGAGCATGCTCGTAGAAATGCACTGGCACTCCAGGCTCAAATTAAGAAATCAAACCCAGGGCCTACAGTTGAGTCTTTGGTTTACCAGTTAAGTTCATATGCCCGTGGAGAGCTGGGTACCCAGACCCAAGAAAGCAGCCGAAGTGAAGCTAGCCGAATTCTTGGTATGTTTTCAGTACTTCATCTACATCTTCCTTTTCTCTAGTTTTTCTACATAAATACAGTGTGCAAAAAAATAATGGAAATTTTTATAATACATCATATAATCCTGTTCGGCTCTGTATTTCTTCATGAAAGAAGGAACTCTTTGTATTGTTTTTCACTAGGTTTCCCATAGTCCTGCCCTTTGCACAGTGTTTGTTCTGTGAAATCCAGCCACATCAGTCATTTGTTCACACAAGTGGTCAGTCCATGTCAGTCCTTTGTGAGCCAAGTCCAGGAGTGATTGAACACACAGAATCATTGTAAATCCTTAATTATACAATCTCTATGTAGTCTTCACACATGGTTTTGGCTCAAATTGCACTAGAGCTTGCAATGATGAAATAAAACGTTAACTGGCCCTTACACTTGGGGAACCCAGTCATTGCTAATGGTAATATCTTATCACTTAGATGAGGACAGCTGCAGTGATAGTGACCATGAGGCTGTAACGGTGGATCAGACCTGGATGGGAGATCTTGACAGTGAAGCAGACAGTCTGGACAGTGATCAGGAGGATCCTCTGAAGTAAGTCTTGGCTATTCATACTTATCGCTAATGTATACATTAATCAAACTTTTACTTCTTCCAAAATTATATTCTATTCAAGTTTTAACTGTCAGTGAACTAATATTTCTGGACTCTGGGCAGCTTTTAAAGGGGTTGACAAGTACTTTGTCTGTTACGTTCATTTGTCGGTTTCCTCCCCTATTGGAGAGAATTGTGGCTCATTTGACTGGAGCGGTGTTACAAAAAGACCAGAAAATGAATGAATGTGACATCACTGACCTGTAAAATGGAACGTACTGCACTGTAGCACTGCTCCTCAGTTGTGGGAGTCTTTGGATTACTTAAACCAGTGTTGGCGAACCTTTTAGAGACAGAATGCACAAACTACACCCAAACCCACTTATTTAAATGCAAAGTGCCAAAATGTTGCTACCTGTTTTGGCACGGCTTTTAATTGTATCGGCGTCCTGAGGACACCAATACAGTTAAAAGAAAGAGGAAAAATTTAGATTATCATTGTAGCTTCCTTCCAGGATCTCCTGAAAAGAAAGCCTTGAGGGTCCTAGAGTGGGAGCTCCAATAATAACACAGCCTTGTCTGCTCCTCCTGTAGTCCCAGGCTGCTAAGGCACTGAGCACAGCACATCCTGGGTGGCCAGGGACTGCATGATGAGGATTTGAGTCTTGTCTGAAAAAGCTGTGCTGAGGTGATGGCCCGGTTGCCCAGAGTGCTCAGTGCCACCTCTGGCATCTGTGCCATAGGGTCACCATTACTGACCTATACTATGGTGGGGATACCCCCTGGACAATCAAGGCTTCAGCAGAAATGGAATAATTTTAAATTTTTTTTAATAGACATGCTGGAGTTTACACTGCAGAAGAAGTCACCCTCATAATGCGCGAGAAGCTGATTCGGCTCCAATCTCTGTACATCGATCAGTTCAAGAGACTGCAGCACTTGCTGAAGGAAAAGAAACGAAGTTATTTGCACAATGTAAAGATGGAGCATGAATCTATTGGTATGTTCTTTTGCTTTTTGCAAACTGGTGCTGCTAGCACATTCATTTTTATATGGTGAAGAATTAACATTACTTTTCATGGATAACTGTTTATAAATTTTCCTGTTTAACAGTTACACTCCATAGAGGCCATTGTGTACTTTTGCTGTGCACAATAAACACCTAAAACACTTAGACTAAATGTAATTTATTATATACTTGTTTACATTTATTTTTAGCTTATTCTGGTGGTCAGTATCTTGTCTCTCCCTTACCCTAGGGAGTAGCCTCCTTGCTGGACCAGAGGGACTCTCCTCTAAAGAGCGTGACGGGCTGAAGAAACTAAAAGCATTGCGTCGCTATAGAAAACGATATGGTGTGGAGGCTCTTCTACATCGGCAACTCAAAGAGCGTCGCATTTTGGCCACAGATGTTGGATCCCAGCAAGTAGGTTTTATTCCTGAATTAGTTTTGGTATATTTTAACTTTCTTTTGTCAATGTTTATGAAATGTTCTACAACTGTGTCTGCTTTTATTTCCAGTTCAGGATAAATGGTTTGTATCATAATGTTATGTTAACCATAGGCAGTAGAGGAAAAGCCATTTGTTGGGGATTAAAAGCTTAAGTGGATTGACAAGTTATGGCGCAACAAGAACTAGTGTATGGGAAATAGTGGAATTGCCTATTACACAAACCATGCTCTGTAGTTTCCAGAGTCTCTTCAGGAAAAATTGAATCTGAGCAGATTTTCCAGCCTTCTAAACACTGATTTTATGTATGCTGTTGTCTAGTGTCAGATGTTCACAGTATATGCCAGCTTTGAGCGCACCGTGAACACTATGTACGAGGGACTAGGCCCTGAATCAAGGCTTGTGGCTTGTTGTAGCTGTGGGTTTCAAACAGGCGCCAATATAAACTCTTCCTGTGGTCTGTTAGCTGTGCCATTTCCATTGTTTAGGCCCAGCTAATTCAGTTGGAAGAAACAATTTATTTGTCAAATAATGTATCGTGGCTTCCCTTTTTTTTTTTTTTTTTTTTTTTTTTTTTTTTTTTTTTTTTTTTTTTTTTTTTCTCCTTCCATTTCACTAAAACTTTGTTTGTTCATTCAGGCTCATACAACAAGATCCAGTCAACGTTGCCTTGCTTTTGTTGAAGATGTTCGCTGCTCTAATCCAAGCCTTCCTATGAGCAGGCACTGCCTGTCTCGTATCCTTTCGCCTGTGGCCTATTTATTAAAACAAAAAAAAAACTTCAGCAATGGACATCCCTACTGCCAATCTCCACCTAAACAAAGCGTTGTATTGGGTTTTTATGACATTTTAAGGTACTTCTTCTGATGTAACACCTTTCTACAGAAGATCATTTCAGGACATTGCACCCTGCTACTGTCGGCACTGGGCTGTATCATCCCTAACACCTGAAGTTTCCTGGGTGTTTAATCCCTTAGTCCCCTGAGAGCCCCCTTGGGCTGCCTGTAGTCGCTATTGTGGCCTAATAGAAAGCTTTTTTAGTAACAGTATAATGCGCTAAACTAGATAAGTTGTGCAGTGTGTTATAAAAGAAATCACACGATCTCCTTGTGGGGCAAAATAGTAAAAGCTCAAATCGCCTGCTTCATCATCCTCACTTCCTGTCATGTGCATTGAGGCGGCAGGAAAAGGAGAATGAGTGAGGAGACGCGGACACATAGGCTGCTGCTGTGTTTGGTCTGTAGAACAGTGCAGAGTAGAACTAGACCGTTCTCTCCTGGGCCAGACTAATCATTGTATCTGGTGATTAATCTATCATGAGTTGGCCTAGTTTGCTGCACCATAATATTTAATTGGCTATTCCCTGAGATAACACCCTTTTTAGGCCTAAAACCCTAATTAAATCTGGTGGCACAGTATTGCAAATTACAAATTATTGCAAAGACTTTTGACAAATTAATGCAACCCCCCAATATTTGATGACTTTCTATGAAACCCATGTCTGCAGTCTAGCTTTGCAGACTTTGTTTACCATCTTGTTCTTTAAAATCATCTCAAACTCTGAGCTTTTTACAATGGATGCTACACTTGAGATTAATTTTATTTGATGTTTTTTTTTTTTTTTTTTTTATGGTAACAAATATAAACATTCCTTAATTCAGCCTTGCCAGATATTTGTCAAGACAGTAACCAAGTACTTTTCAAGATGTGTGCAGGATCTGAAGAAGTTCCTTGCAATAAAACTCTTCCTGTTAGCCTATCTGAGGAGCCCTGCTGTCCTCTTCACTACAGTTTACCATCACCCATGTACAAGTCTGAGCCAGTGCTGCCTGTAGCTGAACCAATGGATGTGGCTCCTGTGGAGCTATACTTGAGTACAGCTGAGCTGCAGCCCACAGAGAATTTGCCACTTGAGTTCAGTGATGTAAGTTCTGTGGGTGATGAGTCTGATACTGGTGGTAAAAAAAAGTTGTTGTTTTTTTTTGTTTAAATTTTTTTTCTTCCTTTAGGACCTTGATGTTGTGGGTGATGGCATGCAGTGTCCTCCGTCCCCTCTCCTTTTTGACCCTTCTGCTGAAATGGCTTTAAATGATGTTTCAAAAACTCCATTTGAAATATTGTCAGATGATCCTGAACAGAGCAATGCGAGTGACACACTACTGACAGCTGATTCCTTAGTGGGATCTGTGAGACAGGTATATAAAGTACCTCTTTCTATACTTCTAGACTTGTATTAAGGTAGCTGAAGACATTTTTCTGATAGTTTAATGTCTTTCGGAGGCCGATGTCTAGGAAGATCGATCAAGTTGAAATTCATTCTTTCTGGACACAGTTCGCTCCATTACACGTGTATGTTTGGCTTAGCTGACGTGCACGTGTTTTGAGAGTTGGTAGGCCAGCAAGGGTTGTATCCTTTATATGTTGGGATGACATATCATTGCCCTGAATCAAGGCTGGTGGCTTGCTGTAGCTGCTGGTTTCAAACAGGAGCACAAATGAACTTCTTCCTGTGGTCTGTTGGCTGCGCTAGCTTTTTGTATGGCCTAGCCAATTCAGTTGGAAGAGACAAGTGTGTGTGGTTTAATAAACCAAATGACTAAAACTTTGTTCTAAAATGTTTTTCAGAGTCGAATCCAATCAGCAGGAGCATCTCCACAAACTGCTGATGCACTGACACCAGCGCCATCGACAGCCAATGGGAACTCAGATGGGGCCTCTTTCACCTGAATTTGGCTCTAGAAAGTTAATGCTCTATTTTATTTGCGTGATAACTAATGACTTGGTTTTCAAGACTAAATATGATCCCTTAGACATGTTATGTGGTTTTGCTAAAGTTGTATTTTTAACATTCACATAGCAATATGTACAGTCAATACTAGAAAATGGAAAGACATTATTATAAGGTACCTTTATGAAAGTATTTGGAAATTAAAAAAAAAAACCCAAAAAACCTTTGTATTTGTCTTTATGAACACTTAATCCACTGACTAAATGCCTATTTTGAATAAAACTGCATTGGGTGGATTAAAATACTTTAATCTCTTTGAAAATTTATAGTTTATAGATCTAGAGTAGCAGAAAGACATCCTTACTGAAGGATCAAGGATGCTAGTATTGAAATGACTTCTCTTGTCTGTCTTTCCTTGAACTTGTTCTGCTAAGCTTCATAATGGAAGAAAGGTAAAAGTTAGCATGGCTACACAAATCCAAAAGGAACTTTCAGGAAATCGGGTTAAGTAGGTTTTGTGTTCAAAGGACCAAAGGGTTGAAGAGTATTGATTGTCTTTTTACCCCGCTATATAAAAAATCTATTGTAATCAGCTTAAAAGGGGTTTTCCAAGATTTGATAAACGGAACGTGTCATTTCAATAAGGACTTCACGCTCCTCAATGGCTTGTGTCTCCTGCTCCGAGTGCTTCTGGGCCCTGATGGTGACTGTATGACGGGGTTGAAGAGCAGTCAAGAGTATTTTGTCTTATCCTGAATTGCTGTGGGGACCTTTATAACACATATAAAACAAGTTGCATTCATCTCTCACTTAGTATCAGACCCAACTCTGTAGGGAACAGTTTGAGCCCACAATATGCTTCCAGTACTTGAATAAGGGTGAATTCATACTGCTGTGAACCACCTATCATACAGATCTCAAGGAAGATCTATTAAAAAACTTGTAAATTTTTATTTCATACAATTAAAAACTCATACAAACATTAATTTAATAAAAATGGTCCCAAAATATCAGGGGAGACTTCAGCAGCACATCTGTAGCAAGCTAGATTTTTTTTGTACAATACATCAATTAAAATACATCTTTTTCTATAATAGTTAGTATACAAATTATTACCTTGCTGTGGCTGTTTGTCTACCCCGCGCACCTATCATACAGAGTCTGGTGGCACAAACTGACATCAATGCTGGGCACTAAACTCAGTAGCATGTTGATATTTTGTGCTAATTTCTTTGATATGCAACAGAGCTAATGCTGTATTCAGTACGATATTGGTTATGCTACATATTGGGGAAGCTGGAACTGCATCATAAAGCATTTCGAATGCAGTCTGACACCCTGCACGTTCTGTGATCACTGACAATGTGAACCAATGTGATTCCTCCAATCGAGGGCTTTTACCCCATACACGCTGATGTCGCACATGACCGCGGCGTGCAGGGGTGTTCTGACATCTTATCGACAAGAGCATTGCTTGTTCAAGCTAACCTGTATGGGGGGGGATGAAAAACTGTTTAACACTATTTTATATTTAAAAAAAGAAAAAAAACTTTTAGTGGAAGTCCCCTAAAAATGAACATCCCCTATTCCAGTCCCTTTTGGAGACCGTGTCCAAACTAATGCCAAAATCACTTATTTACCGTGAAGGGCCAACACTGCATTTTAAGCAGTAACTTATCTGCTCATAATGGTGCAGCTTCCCTTCAATGCCCTGGCATGTGCAATGCAGCAGGTTACCACCACATATGGGGTATTGTTATACTCGGGAAAAGTTGTGGAACAAACTTTGTGGCGCGTTTTGGTATTTTATCCACTGAGAATGTGTACATTTTGTTGTAACCCCTGTAAAGCAAGGGGTTGGCAAACTTCAGAAAAGTTGTTTTACATATGTTGAGGGGGTGTATGTTTTTGCTGTTATGACTGATGGAAAAGCGAAACATGAAAATTGAGAATTTTTCCAAATTTTCACCAAATATATTTTTTTCCTGTAAATAAATGCAAAACATACCACCAAAATTTTTCGACTAACATGAAGTACAAAGTGTCACAAAAAAATTTTTAAAATTCCGCAACGTCGTACCCCAGTTTACAGCGCTCCGGCATATTTATGAGGGGGTGGTCTGAGACGCTGCTTCTTCCACTCCCACGCCATAGGCCGGTGGTGACCTCAAACCACTGTAAGCTTGATCCGGCGTTCTGAGGTTATGGCGCGGCAGTGTGCTAGCTTTATATGAGGGTTCCAATAAAGCTAACAGTCTAACACTGCTAAAATTGAGGTAGCGCTAGGAGCTGCTTACTTTAGTCAAATCTGCTCTAGTCAGAAAGTCACAATATAGGAGGCATAAGATATAACATCACACAATTGGGTTCGTTAATGTACTGTGTGAACATTTCAAAAGTACACTTAAGGGCCGACTGATAGGATTTCAGGCAAAACAGCCCAGAACTGTGAGTACGCCTGTACAAGCTGCATACTCTTCCTTGACTAAAAAATGCTCCTCTGAAATCCTGGCGTTGGTTAACAATAACTTCTACAAAACAACTGATAAAATAAGTGAGGAGATTTTACTGTAAGGATCAGTTACATTATTGCAGCATTTTTTTTAACCTTCAATTCCTCGTTCAGCCACAAGGGTGTGCTAGAATTGTAATTGAAGCATAACAGCTTCATGTACCAGTTATGGTAGACTGCTTTAAAATTTAGGATTTTTGTGGTTTCATTTTAGCTAAATCCTTTAACCTCATCTACTATTTCCTGGAAAACATCTCAAGCGTGTAGCAAAACAAAATGTTGTAAAATAGTTCCATAAAGAAGTGTGAACTGAACATTATACAACCCAGCAGTGCTTGGAAATCAGCTACATTTCGCTTATTAAAACAACCTCTGTCCTTAGGTCTCCCTTGTAAATAGGATATTCTCCAAAGCTTACATGTGTAAGCAGCTTGCAGATTTAAGCTGCTTGATAAAATAAACTTTCGGAACCATCAAGGAAACCGGGTGATTAGTGATGGTGATGTTGATATGGTGAAAACACCAAAAATCACTGATATGTGATGACAGTAATAAGTATGACTCCTCCTGGAAGAAATGTGTAAGTGACTGGACCTGTCTTGTCAGCCCGTAGGCATATAGCCGTTGGGCTAGGGACTGCAGGCAGCCTGGGGTTAACTAAGGGTCAGGTTAATTCCCCTTTAAAAAGGCGAATAGCGTGGGGTCGTGGGCTACGTGACAGGGGGCAGGGCGGTTAGTAGCCACACCTGGGGGCAGAACCTAGGTCTTAAAAGAGTGAGGGTGATGTCACTCACCCTCTTTCGGGAATCCTTCTTCGTGAACAAGCATCTCCTGCAAGACCCAGCGTTGCTATGGCCTCTGAAGATGCCATCCGTCAGCGCATACGCGCTGAAGGCTCCGCCTGGCTGTCCTCCCTGCTTGCGGAGGCACAGGCCGAAGTTTCTTCGCCGACTGCTCCGCCAGCTCCGGACGTGCGCCGCTCTGGTAGGCTGTTACGCCCGCCGCAGCGCTTGTCCCCATCAGCGCAGGCGGCCGTGAGTACCCCTGTACCTGCAGCTCCCCCGGCTCCTGTTACGCTCCCCCGGGCACCTTCCCCCTCTCACCGCTAGAACAGGGGACGCGATCCCTCTCTGTCACCGCGATCGGAAGCGGTGGGGGAGAGAGGGGAATCCCCCGATTTCATTCCCCCCACTCCGGTCCCGGCCAAATCCTCCTCTGGCCGGTGCTGGCGCCCATTAGTTAGTGTGGCAGCCGGGTCGGGGGGGGGGTTAATCCTCCTTCTTGCGCTGCCAGCATGAGCTGTGATGCTACACGCACCGCAGCCAGGGGTAGTCCCTCCCTCAGACCTGTGTCCCGCTCGCTCCCAGCCCTAGCTTTGGCCCAAGGCCCGGGGGCAGCTGGTTTACATATGCCCTCCCAGCCCCCGGCCTCGGCCCGTAGTATACAGCCCAGGCATCTTCGGGCCTTCACTGTTAACCCCCAGCCTTCATCCATCCTAGGGCCTGCTGAAGTGGATGATGGTGCTGCCTCTGAGGACGATATCCTAGGACCGGAGCTCACGCCCCTTGATCCGAACACCGATCCTGCTCCTCTGATCGCTCCGCTGATGGCCGGGGGAGCTGGGCACGGGGTATGTGCTGGCCCAGGGCCAGCGGCGGGCCTCTTCAGTGAGGTCTAGGGCTAGCTCTAGTTACAGCCGTCGCTCTACCTCGTCCAGGCGCCAGGTGGCTTCTCGCTCCCGGTCAAGGTGGGATAGAAGGCGCCGCTCCCGCGGCCGCAGGTCTGCTTCGCGATCCGGTTCCTCACGTTCATCACGGAATGCTTCATCTGGATCATCGGGTACTCCGTCTCCAAAAAGGCAACATGGCGATAACAGGTCCCGTAAGGGCTCGGTGGGATCTCGTCGTTCCAGCAGAGGATCGGTTTCGGGTCCTCCTACAGCGATGGCGGTTGCAGCTCCTGAGAGGTCGACCTCGGTTCCAAGGCCTTCGTCAGCGACTGGTGAGTCAGCTTGCTTGCAGGCGTGGGGTGGTTCTGGGTCTGACTCTGCATTGTTATCGTCCATTAGGTCCTTGTTGGGGGCTACGCCCGGTGCGCCTTCGGCCGCAGTGTCGCCTCCTTCAATGGCAAAAGCCACGGTTGAGGCTTCCACGTCCACCTTCACACTAGCTTTGCCGGCATATAGGGATACCTATTTTTGTGGTGTATCTCCCTTCGGCTATCATCTTTCAGATGACATGAAGGAAAAGATTTTTCGCAACGATTATGTGGACATCTGGTCCTTAATATCTGTGGATTCTGTGACGGTGGATAGGGAACGCCGCTTTGAGCGTGGTGTGGAAAGAAAACCTAAGGTAGCGAAGACATTCACCAACTGGGTGCAAGCGTTTTCTGTTTTGGGATGTGTCCTGACTCAGAAATCGCCTGAGAAAGCCCCACAGCTGTTTGTATACTTAGATGTCATTTTTAACGCTTTCAGGACTCATGGGGGTACCGCGTGGTGGAGGTACGATGAGGAGTTCAGGAGGCGGCTGGCACAGCGGTCGGAAGTTGGTTGGGATTCCAAGGCCACGGTTGTCTGGCTACGTATAATGACCACCCCCAAGCCCTTTCTGGGACCGCCTCCTCCTCTTCCTCGTCCTCAGCCTCAGCAGGTTCCCTTGGGCCGGGGGCGGCCCGCAGGTCGGGAACATGCTGGATGTTCAATGAAGGACATTGTCGATTCTATGGGTCGTGCAAATTCAGGCACGAGTGTTCCAACTGCGGTGGGATGCATGCCGCCCTCCGCTGTTCCTGTCCGGCGGCCGCCTCCTCCCAATCTCACGGTGGTGGTAAGCCGGAGGACGCCGGTTCGCGTGGGAAAGATGCTGCCGTGGCTCGCCCTGTACCCCAAGAAGGCGGAGGCCGCACTACTTAGAACGGGTTTTTCTTTTGGGTTTTTTATACTGTTCATTCCCAGTGCATCCCTTGTTTTTGCTAAGAATTTGAAATCTGTTTTTGACATTACCCGATGTAGCTTGCGCTAAGGTTGCTAAGGAGGTTGAGCTGGGGAGAATGTCGGGCCCTTATAGTCCCCCCCCCCCTTTGCCAATTTGCGGGTTTCTCCCCTGGGGGTTGTTCCCAAGAAGGAGCCGGGTAAGGTCAGGCTCATCCATCATTTGTCCCACCCCCAAGGTTCTTCGGTCAACGATGGCATTGACAAGAATTTGGTGTCCGTGTCGTATGTTTCCTTCGATAAGGCTATTTCGTTGGTTTGCGCTGCAGGTCCGGGTGCCCTTGTGGCCAAATCTGATATAGAGTCTGCCTTTCGGCTTTTGCCCGTACATGCTGATTGTTTCCATTTATTGGGTTGCCAGCTGGATGACGAATTCTATTATGATATGTGTCTGCCAATGGGCTGCTCCATCTCCTGTTATTACTTCGAGGTTTTTAGTACTTTCCTGGAGTGGGTTCTTAAGCCCGAAACGTCCTCCTCGCTGGTAACCCATTACTTGGATGACTTTCTCTTTGTGGGGCCTCCTGGTTCGGGTCATTGCGCACGCTTGCTTGCTTCGTTTCGCTTTTTGGCTCAGCATTTTGGGGTCCCCTTGTCTGCTGAGAAGACGGAGGGTCCGTGCACGATTTTGTCTTTTCTAGGGATAGAAATTGATTCAATTGCTGTCGCACAGCGTGGTGTGCGGAGCGGTGGCCGCCTCATTGGCAAGAACGGGGGTGGTGTGGGAATCTGGCTTTGTTAGAACTTTTTCCAATAGTGGTGGCGGTGGAGTAAAGACATGGCAAATAAGTCCGTTGTTTTTTGGTCTGACAATATGAGTGTGGTTCATGCAGTAAACAGCCTCTCTTCTTCCTCCCTTCCGGTTTTGGGTTTGTTGAGGCGTCTTGTGTTAAGATGCTTGCATCTTTGTTTGCAACATTGTTTTTAAAGCTCGGCATGTGCCGGGAGTGGAAAATAGCATCGCTGACGCTCTTTCACGTTTTAATTGGCAGGTTTTTCGATCCCTTTGCCCTTTGGCGGACGTGGAGGGGATTCCGTGCCCAGGTTCCCTGTGGTCAACTCTGGAGGCCAACTTCTGTCTTTAGTGCAGTCATCTGTTGCTCCGTCTACTTGGACAGCACATGGTAAAGCTTGGGCGGAATGCTCCGAAGTAGCGGGGGCAGTGGGGTTTTCTGCAGATGCGCGTGTTCGCTTGGACATTACTTTGCGGTATTTAGAAGGCTTAAGGGAGCGGGGTGTGTCGGGGCTGTGTGCGCAGCGTCGCTTAGCGGGCGTAGCTTTTTTCTTTAATTTGCATGGGTGGGTGGATGTGACTCAGTGTTTCTTCATAAAACAGGTCATTAAGGGCTGGAAAAAGGATTCAGTTTGGCGGCAATACCGCCGTCCTGTTTCCTACTCAGTCCTTATGCGTTTACTTGCTGTTTTGGACACAGTTTGTCGGGATGGGTTTGAAGTCATTTTGTTCAATGCGGCTTTTGTTGTGGCGTTTTTTGGTGCCTTACAGATTTCTGAGTTGGTCCCTCCAAGTGCTAACAAGCCGGGCGGTTTGTTGTTTGAGGATGTGTCTGTGTCTGGGGGGGGCTTGCGTTTTCGTATTCGTCGTTCTAAGATGGATGTATTTGGGAGGGGTTGCTGGGTGTCGCTGCGTCAGGTGGGGGGGTTTAGCATGTCCTGTTATGGCAGTTACAAATTTTTTAGCGGTTAGAGTTGGGGGGGATGCAATTCTTTTCACATACTGATAGTTCTCCTCTTACCCGGTTTCAATTTACGGTTCTGTTCAAGAAAGCACTGGTGGCTGCCGGTTTCCCTCCTGGGGATTTTGGCACCCATTCTTTTAGAATTGGCGCTGCGACTACTGCAAGCAAGCTTGGCCTTTCTGATGCAGAGGTTCAAAGAATTGGGCGTTGAAGGTCTGAATGTTTTGCTGGTTATATTCGCACTGATTTGCTTATTAACTGATCTTGTTCCTTTTAGATTCCCGCCCGACAGTATGGATCCTGGGGCATTCTTTCATTTACTGGGCTGAACAGAGGGCTATGGTGTGTCCTCGAAGAAGGTCCCTTGGCTTCTTTGATGCTGATGTTCGCTGGAGAGGAATCAAGGGCCTGCACTGGCTGCAGGCACTGCCGGAACTGGTGGACATTAGCAGATATTCAGTCTCACCCTCAATTTTGGTTCTGCATCTTGGGGGCAATGATTTGTGTTCAGTTCGGCTGGGGGAGTTGGTTCCGCTGATCCAGTCGGATCTGGAGAGGTTCTCTTCCTTCTTTTCCAGGTTCGTGCTGGTTTGGTCGGAGATCATACCAAGGGCCATTTGGGAGGGGGCCAGAGACGGGTCTGGTATCGAAAGGAGCAGGAGGTTATTGAACACAAAAGTTTCCCGTTTTGTGCGCGAAAGGGGTGGAGTGGTGGTTAGACACAGGGAGTTGGGGGGGACAATTGGGGCCTGTTGCTGCCCGATGGTGTCCATCTCACGGACATTGACATGGATATCTTCCTGTCCGGTATTCAGGATGGGATTGAGAGGGCAATGTCCCTTCTGGTGGGGGGTCGAAGGGACATGTAGATTTGCATGTCCTCCTCCTTGGCGGTTGTTAGAAGGGGGTGAGGACCTACATGCCCTCTAATGAGGATGGCATTTCAGGTGCCCCGGTAATGAAGTTCCTTTTTTGGTTAAAGAAGTTAAATAAGTGGCTACTCTATGAGTAGGAGTTAATATGGTTAAGGTTTATTAATAAAGCTGTGGCCGACTCCCTGTTGTCACTCCACATGTTTTAAATAGTATTTCGTTGTCTGTGGTTATTCTTAAAGGGGGGGAAATAGTTTATGGGTAAAGGTTGCTAATATGCATGCAGTCCATGTGACTTAGCCCACAAAAGGTAATTATGAAGTCACCAGGTTCAATGTCAGCCCTAATATCAAGGAGGAAATTACAAATTGTACTTAATTAGGGGATTGTAGAAACAAAGTTACAGAATACATTTTGGAAGCAATGATGGAGGTATAGTATAGAGCAGTGATGAGCTTGGTGTGTCAAAATTCGCCAAAAACCCGAGCATAACTCGTGTTTTTGTCACCTTGACAAAAAAAAACATAATTTTGTGATATTTATAGTTTTAAATAACAAATATGTATAATTATTTAACTTCTAGGGTTCTTTAATCCTAGGTTGTGGGATTGATCCTACCATGTACTACAGTATGGCAGTATATGGGGATTTTCCCCATCATCTATTCATTACAATGTGCTGGACAATCTCTCAGCCTCCCGGCTACTGCACCTGGCCGTGTAGGAGCCGAGGATGAAACTTAACTCTCCGGCGGCCGCGTGTCACTGAAAATGGCTATGCGTGTCAGCACTGACACGCGTGTCATAGGTTGGCCATCACTGGTATAGAGTGTACGTTTCTCCCAATCAGTAACTAAACTTGAATTTTGTTTAAGATGTTTTTCCGGGAAAGTTACTAAAGGCATTCATGTCATATATCAAGAATACATTTTCCCACAGCTACCTGTCTCCGCTGACAGTCCAATGAGAGATGGGTAAATGGCACACAGCAGTGTAATATCCTGTTCCTGTGTCTTCTATTGCAGTTATTAGAACATACATTAGTTCAAATCTATTTGGAAAAACTCCAACACTCTGCATTTTACTGTTGGAACTGGGGGAGGGGGAGTAATTGCTTTATTTTTGAGAGAGAGGTATCTATGCAGTAACGTTTTTGGCGGGAGAACGTCTGGCAATAACAGTTTTAGTATTTCATAGATCAGGGTCTCCTGTGTCTCCTCATTAATTCTTCCTCTCCTCCACACCATCCCCCTCCCTCCCCTGCCGGCTCAATGCACATGACAGGAAGAGGGAAGGGGTGAGGAAGTTGGATGTGTGGATGAGGAGACTGACACAGGCTGCAGCTGCCCCTCACCCGGGGACTCACCACAGAACCTTCGGGTGTAGGTATCTACATTTATACGTAGATTTCTTGTGGTAGGTTTTACTCTAAGGGGTTAGAGGGAATCCAATTTGAAGTAGCATCCCTGGAGTGTGAAAATACATTAATATTCTAGGATTGTGTGCGAGGTTTGGAGCACTCCAATGCACTGGTGTCAATATTCAATATTTTGTATTGAACACAGCACAGGCACTTCACCTGGGTACATAGTATTACTATCCAAACAAAAGCCTGCTACAGTCATTCATAGCAGTGCTCCAAGTCCAGCTACTATCCTGAAATATAAATACATTTTCACAGTCCTGCTGTAACCAAACAAAGGTTTGGTTGCACAGAATATAGTCAATATGACAGATTCCTTTTAAATATGCACTGGCGTATGATAAATCTCCCCCATATAGATTATTACAAAACAGTATGGTAATTTTTTATGCCATTATCTGGACATATCCAGCCATGTGCAAAGGTAATAATGCGGAAGTTAGTAATATCCACTTGGAAGCAGCACATGAATGTTATAGATATTAATTTAATACTATATTCGGTTATCTAAAGGTATTTTGTGATGTCTTTCATTTGTATACATTTTAGTTGTTTTTGGGTGCTTTCATGACCGCTGATGATTTCACGCTAATGTAGGTGCCTAGGTGTTATTTATCTCCTATTACTGTGGGGACCTTTTATCATGTATGAAACTGAACAGTTACCATCCATCACATGTTCATGGAGCATCAGACCCGACCAGCTGAGGCCACAATATGCATGCCAGTATTTGAATAACCAAAACACTTTCAACTAAAGCCATGTACTATTAGCACTTCCAGCAAAGCGTTTTACTTTAGTGCGGCCAAGCTCTGCTAGTTTTGACTCGTGTTAATAAATGCAAATATGCAGAGAACCAGGTTCTCTTTGTGCAATAATGCATCCCAAATGTTACAGCAAACATTTATGGGAAAGTAAATTGAAAGCAAACTTTCATTTCTGTGGTGGTAATTTTCCTTTTCTTAGTGCTAGTTATATTTAGCTCTCATATAAACTGTGCTTTAGGCTTTACAGCTGTTTAATCAGGGCCGCAGATATCTATTATTATTAAGCGCCAACAAGTCGCTAGCAGCTCATGGCGTCCAGATGAAAAGCGTTTGCCACAAAGCTCTTGTTGGGGTCTTCAGGCTTCTCAATGGTGTGTTCCTGATTTGTGTGATTGCCATTTCCCTTTTGTGCCTTTCATTTTGAGTTGTTTACAATGAATATCTCCATAATGAGATTCAGCCTTAGTCTGCTCATATCTGCTCCAAGTGAAAGATAAAGCTTGGTCCAGGGTGGCAAGTTCATGGTTGTCTCCAAGGTCAACAAACTCATAGTTATAAATTCCTACAGTTTTTCCTGTTCTACTTGTTAGTTGACTTATAACACTTTTTTATAGTCTTCAATAAATTTGTTGGTTGGAGTGAAAAAAAGATGGATTCTTTCCAACTTGCTGATATTTGGAGAGATAAGGATCTGGCATAATGAGTATCAACCTCAAAGTGGTGAAATCTGACTGGCTCGCTCTAACTCACCCGAGCTTGTTGTTAAACTTACAGCTAGGGAGAAGTTAGACTGCTATCCGACCCCCTCCCCCACTAATGTATAAAAAATGTAGCAGCTTTGCACAGACTAGAGGGGCCCAACAGTGAGGGGAGGATGGCAGTCTTCTTTTATCCTCCACCAGAGCACATGCCAGTCGGGCGGGAGCCCGACACCGCCCCCCCTCATCTAGCAGGAGGCGCCCCGCCTGAGGCGAGAATCTCAACTCGGCTCATGGCAGGTGCGCCCCTGCCTCCACATTGCTATCAGACCTCTCCTTTACTATAGTTCTGACCCTGCTTCCTGGAGGTGTCGGGGCAGAGAGATGGTGTCAGGAGGGGTACATGGAAAGGAGGAAGCTATTCCTGTGTGCCAGTCTTTCTCCTATGTTGCTAGGACATCATGTGCTCCTGACCTCCATTGATACCCTCCATTGAAGTGGTGGAGGTGAAGCCGAGCAATGAGCGTTTGAATGTATGTGTGCATATGCTGTGTGTGTTTATATATGTTGTGGATATCCTGTGTGTCTATTTACTTTATATATGATGTAGATCTGATATGTTTGTGCACATGCTGTATGTATATATATGTAATATGCTATGTATACATATGCATAGCATATATAATATATACATGCTGTCAGGGCTCAGAGTTAGTGAACCCGCTGGACCACCGTGGCAATGACACAAACCAACACCTTGGACTGGAATCTAAGTGGCACCCGGTCTTCACTAGAGCCCGCCACAAAGTCTTGCTGAAGCGCGGTGTCACCAGGTTGTTCCACAGGAGCGACTAGCACATGGTGGCAGCCAAGGTCGAAGTAGGGAATCACTGAGAAGTCTCCTGGTCAGGAACAGGCATATGGTCAAGACAGGAGGCAATGATGCATGGTCGTGGACGGAGCAGGAGTTCAAGGCAGACAGCCAAGGAGCAGAGTCAGGGTCAGGTCCAGGGTCACAACGTGAGATCAGAAGGCAAGGAACAAATGCAAAGGGAAGTTTTCTCATAAGCTTGGAGCACTAAGACCCGGCGGGTGTTGCCGGGACAAGCCGGCTTTTAAGGAAAACCCGGAAGTGATCAGTGGCGCGCTGACCCTTTAAATCTGCGAGTGCCGGTGCGCACACCCTATGGAGTGGGGACGTGCGCACTGGCCACCCGGGACGGGAGCAGGAACGTGGAGAGGTGAGTGAGCTGGGGCCCGGGTGTGCTTGCGATCCGATACATGGACACCCGTGACACATGCCTTATATACTGTTTGTGTGTATATGCTATATGCTTGTGTATATGTGGTGAGTAATGTGCTGTATGTATGTATAGTTGTATGTATGTATTTACCATATTTGTACCAAAACCAAAGAGAACTAGTTTGTGATGTTTAAATTTTGCACACCAAGGCACGGACATGAATAAAGAAAGTGTATGTAGTTAGAAATCTTCTGAGTAATGTGAGGGATGTCCAGTGTTTCGGTAGGAAGGGTCTTTGTTCAGATTTTGAGTCGGATCCAAAGGGCATTGAGATATGCCACTGCTGTTTCACATAGGAAAACATATTTTAGCTGCACTTATCCTGCTCAGATGTCAGCTTCTATTATTAGTACATTTTGTGGTCAAACGCAAAAAAAATCTTATTTAGTCAGTTCCTTCTCCATTTCAGCTGTGGTGGTGAGAAATAAGAAGTGATCTTCTCATGGACTGCCATGTCAATATAGAATGTAACCGGGTTTCCCTCAAACAGCTGCCCTAGCAAAAAGCCAAAGCATAAGTCTAGACAATGTCATTTTTATGTATGAGTGTGTCTGTGTGAAGGAACATCTGTGCGTGTTACACTGCGCTGTCCATAAGAACCTGTCTGCTTCCCTCACAATCAGACTCATTGTTGTGTTCCCTGGCTCCATTCTGATAATTGTTTACAGTTTGAGACAATCACTCAGACAATTATTGAATTCCTTTCCTCATATTCACACATCAGTATTACCAGGAGAAAGGCAATTCTTCACGTTTTCTTACTGCAGAGCTACACTTTGAAGCAGCCAGGGGGGATGGATCCCAGAACCATAAATAGGCAAAATAATGTGACACATGCCTGTAAATCTATCAGTTCCAACATGTATAGTGGTTAGCATAACTATTCTGCATGTAATGTATGTCTTGAAACTGTTGTAATAAAACAGTATTCTTAATTCTTATGGCACCGCACAGCTGGACAGCCATCTATTTGCTGGCTTATTGTGGCTATGACTTTGGTAAAATAGGCCTTGAGACAACAAAACCTCTCCAAAAGGCCTTCTCTATAAGATACTCCTTATCAAGACCAGGCCTCCTAAGACAGATCTTTAGGTCCACTTAGGGGTGTTGCTAGGTCAGTCTCAAATCCACATGGACACAAGCCATGTAAGGGGGTTAAGTATAGGAGCGGGCACTACTTGGATTTGAGGCCATGTCCTGCATTTTTAAGCAATCTCATCAACATATGAGGCTGCGATCACATGTAGCGTTTTTAAAAGCATCACAGAAACGTTTTACATTTTATGATGCATTTGGTTGGTTTGAAAGCGTTTCTCTCATTGTTAGAAGTGTAAGCACATGTGTTAACATTTTCGAGCAATGAAGAAAAAAAAGCTTTGAAACCAGCCAGAAACCTATGTAAAACAGTAACATGAAAAACACAACGCAAAAGCCACGTGTGACCACACTCTGAAATTAACTAAACCTGGAAATTAAAACTTACATAAACACATGTAATTGAGCCACAAAACAAATAATTGAAAGCAAGCTGAACTTAGAAGTAACTAATACATTTTAATTTACTGTAAATGCAAAAATTTATAAAATAAAAAAAGAAGCCCAAACTTTCAATGCCCAAAGGGCAACATTTTAATCATTTAAAGTATGTAAACAAATTACAATTTACATGTTTATCCAAGGTGGGACACAGCCGCACTTTAGTCGAATTTTCCAACATTTTCAGGGACTGTGCGGTTACGACAGGTATTTAGCAGGGGATTGTGTCACATAATTGGATTGGATTTTGGCGCAGCTGCGTTGACTTTCATGCAACAGAAATGGGGGGGGCGGGCCGTCTGACGATTCGGACTGAGCGAGGGATTTAACATTCAAATTGTGTTGCAAGACAATGCACTTACAAGCACCAGGAAGAAGAAGGTGAACTCTGGCGGGCCTGAGTGGGGAAGCGACACATGCAAAGAAATCAGGCACATGATACGGGTAAGTAAATGTGCCTCGGTATGTTATACCCTGCCACACTCAGTTTAACGCCCCTATGTTGCAAGTAGCTATGTAGGCTCAAAAATGAAAGGAAAAAAACAGCAGAAATAAAGATACATGCCCCCCAATGTGTTTCCATTCACTTGTTTTCAGCACATTGTAGCCAAGGGCAATCATTAGGGTTTTACTTTATCAAGGGTCATGAAATAGGGAAAGTATTTTCCCCAATTTATTTCACCACACCAGAAATGAAGTACAAAAAATTTGCCTTAACACCACTTTAGACCCTACACCACATCCGATCGATGAGTTTGTGCAATTGTGTATGTGCTGTAAATAGGAAGTGATGATTAAGTCATTGACAGAGCCCCTAAGAGAATAGGTAGTGACCATGCACATCCCTTCTCATTCCTCTCATCTGCCGTTGGGAGACACCCAATTCGTAGCTGGTTTCGTGTGTGTAGTCAGCTCTAGAGCTCCATAACTTGACTGTCACTGTGCCTTGGGACCAAATAGAACACAATTAATATTTTTAAGAAAGGTAAAGCCTTAATTGTCCTTTTACCATATTTCATTTATCCCTCCTGTTTGCCTTTGTTGTTTTAAAGGCAGCATCATATGTTTTACAAATACATGGCAATATCCCCTTAAATAATGTACATGCTAAACATATACATAGGGTGCCATGCTGTTCACCTTTTTGTCATTTTCAGTGTTGCATTTATACCTTTCTAGCACTTTAAAACATTAAAGGACATCTACAATCAGAATGAAGAATTGTAAACCAAGCACACCTGCATACTGGTGTGTGCCCCCTCTAGCAGGATCTACTGTTATTTAAGCTTTATATGCCCTTGTTTTTAGGAAAAAAGGCTTGACCAACATTTATGTAGCCCGGAGCCCCCCAGGCTCATTTACATAATTTTAAAAGCCTTTTTTTGCAAAAAACAGGGCATAAGAAGCTGAGAAGAGTAGATTTTGCCAGAGGGGGCACACAACAGTGTGTAAGTGTGCTTGGTATACAAATCTTCATCCCAGTGGTAGATGTCCTTTAATGGCTTGACTACTATTTCACATCATGTCACTATCTAACAGTCTTCTTATAAGTCATGCATTGACTTTGGAGGTAGCACCGAGGCATAATTTTCCTTATCCCAACCTGGAAAACTTATTAGCCTGAAAAAGTGGCCTGCAAAGTTAAAATCTCCATTTTTTTAGTTTACTTTCATTGACAGCCTCTTACTCTGCCAAAACAGTTCCCTACACTGTGCCAATGAGATTTAAAAACATTGAAACACCGCTAGCCACAGTTGAGAGATTGTGCATTTTAGCAAAGAAATACTGTTTCAGCTATTTGCCCACATCATGTTATAAGGCATTGATGAATATGGAGCTGATTTCCAAGGTTTTCCTCATCCCACATTGGAAAACTTATTTGCATATTTCCTTCCTTTATACTTTATGCTTTTGAGTTTAAGCTAATATGTGTGATGATGGCACAAAGGGTCCACTATGAGTATGACTGGAATTGCTCTCAGGTTCTGACTAAATCCAGCTGGGGGAACAATGTGAGGCATTTTTTAGCTTGACGATACATAAGATTAGGCTTCACTAATGTTGCTTTAACCCCTTAAGGACACAGCCATTTTGTAGCTTAAGGCTCAGCCCGATTTTTTGGATTCTGACTTGCGTCTCTTTATACGGTTATAACTTTTGAACACTGTTACTTATCAAAGCGATTCTGAGATTGTTTTTTCCCCACATGTTGTACTTCATTTTAGTGGTAAATTTTGGCTGATAAGTTTTGCATTTATTTACAAAAAAAAAGAAAATATGATAAATTTTTGGAAAAATTTGCCATTTTCGAAATTCAAAATCATTGCGTTTTCAGGCAGATCGATTTACCACCTAAATAAGTTGCTGAATAACATTTCCCATTTGTCTACTTTACATTTTCATAATTTCTGAAATGTCTGGATAATTTATTTTGATGTCACGCGGCTTGCAAATAGAATATCGCTTTTCCGGATTTTCAGAATTGACTATTTTGGGGATAAATACAGTTTGGAATGAAATTTTACATATTTAGCATCAAAACCCCCTATATAACCAACCCATTTTCAAATCTGCACCCCTCAAGCTATCAGAAACAGCTTTTACGAAGATTGTTAACCCCTTGAGATCTTCATAGTAATTGAATCAAAATGGAGGTGAAATTTAGAATGGTCATATTGTTCCCTTATACGTTCATTTAGCCCTAAAATTTACACATTTCCAAAAGATAAAAAGAGAAAACCCACCATACAATTTGTTCTACAATTTCTCCTGAGTGCAGCGACCCCCCACATGTGGCTGTGACTTGTTTTATGGGGGCACAGCGAGGTGCAGAAGGGAAGGAGGGCGCTGCAGCTGCCAGGATTTTAGTTTCCTCATTGGCCCCTTTTGAAGGCTATAAAATTTTCGCTTTTTCGTTATTGGGGCCATGTGATGCCATTTTTTTTGCGGGATGAGATGCTTTTTCCAATGTTACCATTTTGGGGTTTGTATCACCTATTGTTGAAAATTTAGGAACGTTTTTTGAGGACAGGAGTAGAAAAGCATCAATTCTGTACTGGATTTTTTACTTCTTTTTTTTTTGGTGTTCACCGTATAGACTAATAATCATGTTATCTTTATTCTATGGGTCGATATGATTACGGGGATACCAAACATGAATATATTTTCTTACGTTTTACTAAATTTGTCAAACAAAACCCTAATGTGGGGAAAAATCTATCATTTATGTATTGCCGTCTTCCAAGTGGCATAACGTTGTTACTTTTTTGGCTACGGAGCTGGTTGATGGCTTGTTTTTTGCGGGACATGTTGTACATTGCACCAGTATCATGTCGCAGTACATATGGTTTTTTGATCACATTTTATAGCATTTTTTGTGGGATTGAAAAGGTAAAAATCATAATTTTTGGAGGGTTTATAACAGTTTTTTTTTACGGCGTTTATCGTGCGGGTTCAATAATGATTTACTTTTATTCTACGGGTTGTTACGGACGCGGTGATACTATATATGTGGGGTTTGTGTTATGATTTAGACTTTTTTTTGAGTTATATGTCTCTTTATATGTTTTGGGGGTTTGGGGCATTTTTAGTGATTTATGACTTTATTTTTTTATTGAATAACTTTTTTTTTTACTTTTTCACTTTTATACCATGGGACATGAAGAAGCAATCTTCTGATTGCTTCTTCATGATAATATTCTGCAATACTCATGTATTGCAGAGTATTATCAGTGTCAGCCTATACACTTGCATAGGCTGGCACTGTGCCAGTAAGATGACGTCACAGACGCCATCTTACTGGCAATTCTTGCAGGTAACTCTGGGGTCCAGATCGGACCCCAGAGTTACTATAGCAACGATCGGCGCCCCCCGAAAACGGTTCGGGGGGGCCGATCGTGGGGGAAAGATCCCCCAGATACATGTTAGATGCCGCGGTCGCGCTGACCGCGGCATTTAACGGGTTAAGCACCCGCGATCGGAGACAACTCCGATCGCGGGTGTTACACTGGGGTGCCGGCTATTAGTTACAGCCGGCACCCCGTGTTTCCCGATGCCGGTTCGGCTCAGATCTTGAGCTGAACCGGCATCAGCTCAGCGTCCGATATATCGGACGCTGAGCGCTAAGTCACTGCGCTCAGCGTCCGATATATCGGACGCTGAGCGTTAAGAGGTTAAACGGAAGTTACTGTTTTTGTGCTTTTAGCTAATGCCCCTTCTACACAATAGTGATGCCTATCTGTCTCCTATCTTTGTAGCCGAGCTCGTCATAGCAGATGTCGTTTCTTTTTATAACCTAATATCTTATCTGGCATTGCACAAGTTAATGTGGCCTATTTCTTTATTGCTGTCATGGGAAGGCAGTTCTGTTGCTTTACATAACACCTTCCCATTCCTAGGTCACTAGACCATAGCCATACAGTTCTCTCTTTCATGGTCTAGAAGCAAACATGAATAATATAAGTACGCCACTGTCAGGGAAGAAATGATGCAAAGTATTCATTGGCCTGAATGTGTTTTCTTACAGATTTACTTCTGACCAGAAAATTCAAGTATTCATGCACAATCTGGGAATCTGTTTTTAGCCAGCGATAAGAATGAATGCAGCTTTTGACAAATCGGATGTGCCCCTTCCTGGAAGGGTTAAGAAATGCTCCATAGAGGGTGTTTGGGGCAAGAGATTCAATGAGTAAAAACTCCAATAAAGCTGATGGCAAATGAGCTGTAGGTTTTACACTTTCTTACCAACGCCCTGGACTCCTTGTAATATTTGTGCCTAGTAGTTAATAGGTGTTCTGTAAGTGGCCATGATATGTAGAAGGAAAATAAGGAATACTTGGGAAATGGAAAAAGGGTGGAACTTCCTGGATCAGGAAATGAAACCTGCTACCTATGATTCCCATGAGGAGCTGAATAACAACACCTTTCATCATAACTTGGATTCCTACAGTAAAGCAGCTTTGTCCATATGAAAGAAAGCCAGCAATTCACAATAACTAAACACAGCAGCCTTCTGATTATGATGGATGTTTGTATACAGTTACAAGAGACATAATAGCATTTTAATAACTGTGCAGACCTAGCTATATATATATATATATATATATATATATATATATATATATATATATATATAGTTCATCCATGTAAAAGGTATAGCTGGAACAGGAGGCACCCGGCTCTTCCTTTCCTAGTGAGTAATGACAACATGACATTTGGGGTTGCCTATCTAAGTTGCATACAGTTAGTCCCCAACTTAAGAATGTTCAACTTACGGACGGCCCACAGTTAGAAATAGACAATGTGACCTCCGGTGAAGTTTTCTGGATGCTGCTAATTGACTTTATTTTAGTTCCAGGTTTCAGTGATCAGCTGTAAGGTATCTGCAATGAAGCTGTATTGGTAATACTTGTTCCCATGACAACCCAAAATTAGTAAAATCTAATTATTACAAGGAACAAAAAATAAATTGCCTAGAGTTACACTTACAAAATATACCTGTTCTGACTTACATACAAATTCAACTTAAAAACAAACCTGTAGAACGTATCTTGTACATAACCCCAGGACTGCTTGTCTGTGGATGCTCCAGGGATGCAATACATATTATTCTTAATGTACACAGCAAGTTTGGATGCACTATACCAAGTACTGTACTTGTGTTGTTGCAGTATAATTTTATTTAAGCAGATGATATTCACCTAACCTAGTACAATGGTTTGCAATATGACCATGACTAGAGGCCCACAAACGCTTAGACCACCCCTGCAAACCACACTCAATGCTACACTCTTTTTTTTAATAAAAATTGTGCATAAGTCTCTGTAGTCAATCATATTGGGGGAGATGTGTCTGTCATGAGGCCAGTACAGAGTAGATCTAGACAGATCTCTGCTGACCCAGATTAACCCCTGTGCCTGATGCTGGATGATGTATCTGGTGCAGTATAAGAAGTATTATTATTATTTGGTGAGTTGTACTTTGCACCTTCTATTAGTTGCTCTATAACAATAATGATCTTTATGTATATAAAGCGCCATCAAATTCTGTAGTGCTTTACAAATCATAGGGGACAATACCAATATAATATTAGATTACAGAGTACAAACATTCATATGGAACAATAATAGTGAGGGATTGCTGCACCACAATATTGCACTTCCTGACGCACGGGTTATTTTCAGGCACAACCACGCCCCCTTGTACTCAAGACACACCTCTTTTAAAGAGCCAAAAAATACCTCTTTTGAGGAGCCAAAAAAGGAGCCCAGTCAATAAATGAAGCACTGGGCATTTCAGGTGCAAGTTACTCCAGCTTTCTGGTGTAGACAGATTGATACATGTCCCCGTTATGATTATGGCAGGCAACATGGCACAAATCAGAGGAAAGTGCAGTATAGGGCTTGTTAGTCTGTAACATACCCAATCCATTACAATATCACTTCTAGCATTGGCTTATTCCCCTTGCCTTATTGAAATAAATTTGCATCTCTATAACAGATTTGAGAGTAATTTCTGTCAGTTGAAGATTCTGCACAAGATACAGAACTAAAACATTCGAAATTAGCTAAAACCATCAAGTTTCTGTTCTGGTTTTATGCTGCAGTCTTGCTACACATGGGTCTTAACAGGTTGAATTTTGCACAAGAATCCATAAAAATAAGTGACATGCTGTGGATAATGTCCCCACTGCAGATTTTTTAAATGTAGCTTGTGGATGGGTGTTGGTTACAATATTGTCATGCGTAAAATCTGTGAATGTATGCAACATGTGCAGATGACCTTAAAGGGGTTGGCCACCTTTAGGAAAGATTTACAAGGGAAGTGGTTGTCCCTTGCATTTTTTTTTTCAAATAGAAAGGTCAATTGGACAATGTTATAAAGATCTAAAGTATTGTAAGTGGGGTAGCAGTGAGTATGACATATCTAATACATGGGGGAGAAAGGAAAACCATAAAACCTAGTGTGTGTCCTGGATCTGGGGCAATATTTGAAACCATTGATAACCAAATCCACTGACCAAAAATGGTTTATTTGTGAGCACTCTCCTAACTTGTGAAAATATGACACTGCTTCTCTGTGTAGGATGGATAAATTAGCAATATGAACCATATTTATGTTACCCATACATATATTTTCCATTATATAGCATCAACATATTCTGGACCCAAAACAGAGGTTACATTTACTCACAAAATGTATTTCTCTGTGATATTCTACATACAGATCCATTAACAGCTAATGTCAATAGTAACTTCAATGCTTTATGCCCTAAACCCAACTTGGTAAGGTCTTATAGACATGTTCTTTTAATAAATAGAACATAGACAACCCTGTCTGACCCCCATGAAAACCACAACTGCTAACAAAATATTTTTAAGCAAGACCCACACTCGAGATACATCTGGGATGTTAAGCAACATAGCCATCTGGAGACAAACATTTCTAAAAAACCACAACTCTATGTCTTAACAAGATCCAGCAAACAGTTGTTTTTATTTTGTATTATTGTTTATGTGTGTCTTTAGCAGCTGCATACAGATGGTTAGAGTTGTCCCCATTAAGTTTTTCCATAATTCTCAAAATATTAAAAAAGTCCATCAAAGAAAAATATTCTTACATCAGCTGACACCAAAACAAAGATTTTTAGAGACTGTTATTACCCAAAGCTCCTTAGTAAATCTATTTAATGCACCCCACAACTTTACTCAATATTGCAATATAAGCATCTGTCTTAAGTACACTGACTCATCTGCCTGAATAATGCATACAATTCTTTTGTCTTCCTGGTGCTCAAATAAACTTGTTGGAGAAGAGCTTTTTTACATTCATTTACACTGGCCTAGATGTAAGAGGGCCACTCTTTAGGCCATACTGACTTTATTTTATATTCATGCATGTTCTTAGAAGCTCTATTGCAGGTCCATACATAACAGCTGTGTGCATAAACCTTATAGATTGTACACTATGAGTAGAGATACCCATCATAAATTTACATAAAGTTACATACATTTATAAAAAAAATAAGAAATGTGTACATCATCATGTATCTGTCACACCAGAGTTTACTCAAACCTTACCGTGTCTCCTTTGCCCTTTTTTGACTACAGTAGAGTACTGTGAACAGGAAATTCCATACTTTACCATATACTAAGTGTAGAAGGTCAACCCTTAAAGTGACATTATATAATATCGGAGTTTCACATTTTTTTGCCCTAATGGGACCAAGATTATCAATAAAGCTTCATTACAGACACCTTACAGCTGATCATTGCTGGGACTATAGTAAACCATCCAGGGAGCTTCACCAGAGGTCTCAGTGGGCAGAGGGGTCCATCTTTAACTAGGGGTCGGATGTCCTTAAGTAGGGGACTGCCTGTACATGAAGAGAGCAGAATACAATGGATATTCTCAAAGTGGATTCCATTCAGTAATTTGTATCGCTAAAATGAATGCACATCAATTCAGCACGTCTAATCTCTTCTACATTATGTGCCATTCAGATATCTTTCAAACCCGTGTGAATAATCATTATAGTCATTTTAGATTATTACTTGTACTTCTTACTTCCTTTGTTGCATAACTCTGACATGTTGTGTTGGCTATAGACATCCTGTAAGACAAGGCTCACATCAAATTTTAAGCCTTCCTTTGTAAGGAAATGTTGGGAGGATTCCTGGCCTCTGCTGAAGGTATCTCTTTCTAATGTTGGGACAGAGAACAAGTAACCTCATCTTACGCAAGGTAAACAATTCCATGGAAAGTATGTTCTGTTTCTTTTTCTTTACTTCCTTAATATTTATTTATATTAATCCAGTCGGATGCAGACAAAATCAATGATCTGTGCAGAACACAAACTAAGGCATACACAGGCGAAGGACATCAATAGTGGGCCCTAATACATTGTTTTTTGCTTGAAGCTTGGTGTCAGGCTTCTGGGGCAGTGAACGCCCTGGACCACTGAGGACGATGATACAAGCCGACACCGGGGACCGGAGCTTAAGTGGCACCCGGTTCTCACCAGAGCCCGCCGCAAAGCGGGATGGTCTTGCTGTGGCGTGGCACCACCTTGTCCGCAGTGGCAGCCAAGGTCGTGGTACAAAATCGGCAGGCAATCTCATGGTTGGGGACAGGCAGATGGTCAAGGCAGGTTGCAATGGTTCAGGGTCTGGGACGGAGCAGGAGGTCAGGGCAGGCAGTGCAGGAGCATAAACAGGTCCAGGGTCACAACGGGGAATCCAATCACAAGCAGTAAGCACAGGACAAAGGTTTCTCGATATATTAATAATATATAATTATAATCATCAATCTAGAACTAATAATGCCAACTCCAGTGCCTGAAAAAGAAGGAAAAGAGCAAGAAGAATACAAAAGAAAAAAAAGATGGTGGGGGGCAGACTTCCACCAGTTGATTGAAATTGCCCTTCATACATTTTTGAGTTCTTAAAGCCTCATTACCTGACTAAGCTTCAAGGTGAATCTGATTAATACAGCCACTGAGGCAGACCAGTACTGTGCAAAAGTCCACCTTGACTGCCCATACAATGAAAATCTGAAAAAGCTATTCAAATTATGGCAGTCCTTGGTAGCCACCGCATTACCTCTACCAGTGGGCAAGGCAGTTGCTGTTATCCAGTCCCAGGTGTTGCCCATACTTAGCTTAAGGTCCTAAGAAGCATGCAGGTGTCAAGATCAAAATGATAAATGTGTAGCAAGGTCTGACGGAGCACTGGAATGCCCATTTCAGTGCAGAAATTTGTGTCACATAAAGAATAGTGCATCAGCGCCACAAACTGGTCACGTGGAAAGCAGACACTTCTTAAATACCTGTGCAAGCAATTTGCACCTTAATAATTGTGCCCCAATGTGTTTTGCTCCTGCTGCCTAAAGGTTCTATCCTCTAGTGAGAGGTTCCTGAGAGTTCCCAGGAAGTGCCCAGGTTTCTAGTCCTCAGTGAAGGTGTTTTCTGTTATCCTTTGATTCTTGGATTTGTAACCCTGGCTCTTTTTTAAAGACGCTTATTCTTCTTTATAACAAAGCATGACTACTTTGGTCTGTGTCTTAAACTTTGCATGTACTCGGCCTGTCATGACCCCTGGCCAATATCTTGGACTCTACATGTACTCTGCCTGCCCTAAACCCTGAACTGTAACCTTTGGGATGACCTTAAATCCGGTGAACAATTCAAAATGTCAAATAGGAAAGTCAGATGATGTAGAGTGGATGACTGCCCGCTGGGCTTAATGACCATCGCCCAAAGACTCAGAGTTGTGTGCACCAATGTTGGGACAGAGAACAAGTAACCTCATCTTACGCAAGGTAAACAATTCCATGGAAAGTATGTTCTGTTTCTTTTTCTTTACTTCCTTAATATTTATTTATATTAATCCAGTCGGATGCAGACAAAATCAATGATCTGTGCAGAACACAAACTAAGGCATACACAGGCGAAGGACATCAATAGTGGGCCCTAATACATTGTTTTTTGCTTGAAGCTTGGTGTCAGGCTTCTGGGGCAGTGAACGCCCTGGACCACTGAGGACGATGATACAAGCCGACACCGGGGACCGGAGCTTAAGTGGCACCCGGTTCTCACCAGAGCCCGCCGCAAAGCGGGATGGTCTTGCTGTGGCGTGGCACCACCTTGTCCGCAGTGGCAGCCAAGGTCGTGGTACAAAATCGGCAGGCAATCTCATGGTTGGGGACAGGCAGATGGTCAAGGCAGGTTGCAATGGTTCAGGGTCTGGGACGGAGCAGGAGGTCAGGGCAGGCAGTGCAGGAGCATAAACAGGTCCAGGGTCACAACGGGGAATCCAATCACAAGCAGTAAGCACAGGACAAAGGTTTCTCGATATATTAATAATATATAATTATAATCATCAATCTAGAACTAATAATGCCAACTCCAGTGCCTGAAAAAGAAGGAAAAGAGCAAGAAGAATACAAAAGAAAAAAAAGATGGTGGGGGGCAGACTTCCACCAGTTGATTGAAATTGCCCTTCATACATTTTTGAGTTCTTAAAGCCTCATTACCTGACTAAGCTTCAAGGTGAATCTGATTAATACAGCCACTGAGGCAGACCAGTACTGTGCAAAAGTCCACCTTGACTGCCCATACAATGAAAATCTGAAAAAGCTATTCAAATTATGGCAGTCCTTGGTAGCCACCGCATTACCTCTACCAGTGGGCAAGGCAGTTGCTGTTATCCAGTCCCAGGTGTTGCCCATACTTAGCTTAAGGTCCTAAGAAGCATGCAGGTGTCAAGATCAAAATGATAAATGTGTAGCAAGGTCTGACGGAGCACTGGAATGCCCATTTCAGTGCAGAAATTTGTGTCACATAAAGAATAGTGCATCAGCGCCACAAACTGGTCACGTGGAAAGCAGACACTTCTTAAATACCTGTGCAAGCAATTTGCACCTTAATAATTGTGCCCCAATGTGTTTTGCTCCTGCTGCCTAAAGGTTCTATCCTCTAGTGAGAGGTTCCTGAGAGTTCCCAGGAAGTGCCCAGGTTTCTAGTCCTCAGTGAAGGTGTTTTCTGTTATCCTTTGATTCTTGGATTTGTAACCCTGGCTCTTTTTTAAAGACGCTTATTCTTCTTTATAACAAAGCATGACTACTTTGGTCTGTGTCTTAAACTTTGCATGTACTCGGCCTGTCATGACCCCTGGCCAATATCTTGGACTCTACATGTACTCTGCCTGCCCTAAACCCTGAACTGTAACCTTTGGGATGACCTTAAATCCGGTGAACAATTCAAAATGTCAAATAGGAAAGTCAGATGATGTAGAGTGGATGACTGCCCGCTGGGCTTAATGACCATCGCCCAAAGACTCAGAGTTGTGTGCACCAGAAAAGTAAGGCCATGAAATGTTCCCTCAGTGACTCCCCAAGTTCTTCTAGTTTACTCTGATACTTCCTGAAAAGGCCTATTATGCACTACTGGAGAAATTCTGGGGTGCCATATTCTTCTGGTTAGATTCACTACTGGTCATGGTTTTTCACACGTGGAGATAATCACCATCATCATATGGTTAGCAGAAGCCCCAAATCCAAAAAATCTTGTTGTTATCCTTTCAAGACTAAAACATTTTAAAAGCATTAATTTTCTCACAGTTTCTCCTGATGGCAACATACTATACTACTTTCTAAGACATTTAGCTCACATTCAGATGGTTGTTTTCATGTGGACATCTGAGTCAATACATGTGAATTGGATTTCCAAGCAGAATAAATCCACATGTATTTCAGCACAAGACGCACAACATACTAATTACACTACAGAATTGTCACTGCCACAATACAAAGGGTAAATCTTCTAAACCACATTCCACATAAAGCAGTTCTGTCATGGATTTGCTGTGATTGTCTAATAAAACCAGAACAAACAGTGCAGGTTTTCTTATGATTACCTAAAGGCACTACAACAAAACCACTTTTTGAGGTTTAGAAATGATGGCTTTTGGCTACACACTTTGTTGCAGCATTTCTTAACCTCACTAGTTCACGGAAAAACTGTATGCTCATGCTGTTTTTGGCTGAACCTCTTCTCTATGTGTGGTCTTACCCTAACTAAGGTGGCAATTCATTTTTAACACAGGGAGTGTCCGTTTTAATAAATGAAATGACTATTTCTAAACTGTATATTTCTTATTATGTCTAAAAATAGTTCATGTAATTGCTTCACATTATATTAAATATTATGACATTATGTAAGTAGTCTAATTTCAAGAAAAATTATAAACTGCCTTTCCTTATAACTGACAAAAGTATAGAAAATAGCTTTTTTTATATAGCAAAACACACTTAATGGGGTGGTCCAGGATTATTAATTTTTTTATTACCTTGTAGCAGGGGTTGGTCTGGAATAACTTAAGAGTCTATACTTACCTCAATCCTCTGCTTTGGTCCAGCTGGGAATCACACATTACCACTGGCCTCTTTCTGTATAAAGGCGGTCCCCTACTTAAGTACATCCGACTTACAGATGACCCATAGTTAAAGATGGACCCCTCTGACCCTGTGACCTCCAGTGAAGCTCTCTTTACTATAGTCCCAGGCTGCAATAATCAGCTGTAAGGTGTCTGTAATGAAGCTTTATTGATCATCCTTGGTCCAGTTACAGAAAAAAAAAAATTGAAACTCCAATTGTCACTGGGGCAATTTTTTTTGTCTGGATCTACAATTATAAAATATACAGTTTCGACTTACATACAAATTCAACTTAAGAACAAACCTATGGACCCTATCTTGTATGTAACCCGGGGACCGCCTGTACAGTATATCACATTGACAAGCTGTTAATAATACATCACTGCTGACATCTGTGTATAAACAGAGACCAGTGGTGATGGAAACCACCATTATGGACTGGAGTGGAAGAGATAGGGAAGTATAAGCTCTTTGGTTATTTTAGACCACTCACCGTAAATAACAAAAAAAATTACAATCTCATTCTACCCTTTTAAAGGAAATGTACGACCAGCATGAAGGATTGTAAACCAAGCACACTGACATACTCGTGTGTGCTCCCTCTTGCAGTATCTTTTTTAGCATCTCATGCCCTTATTTTTAAGAATAAAAAAATTAAAAATATGCAAATGAGCCTGGGGGCTCTAGGCTCAATTAAACATATGGAGACTGTAGCGACTCGGGCTCATTAGCATAATTTTTAAATCCTTTGTTTAAAAAAACAGGGAATAAAAAGCTAAAAGAAGAGCGGATCCTGCCAGAGGGGGCACACGCCAGTATGTCAGTCTGCTAGGTTTACAATCCTTCATGCTGGTGGTAGATTTCCTTTAAGCTCTCTTAAATGCAATGCTAAAGTGTATGAAACATGCCGCCATACAAGTTTACAGTCAGAAAAGTAAATGCAAGCTTCCTGTGCATCTGATGGCAGTTCTCTTATTTATCGCAACTGTTTATCTCTATGTCAATTTATCTCCCTAACCCCCAGATACCAACTGTTAAGTAATCAAACCTACATAGGCGATGTGCATGAATTCACTAGATCCTATGATAAAGGGAATATTTCTCCTCCACAGGAAGTAAATAAGTCAGATTGTTACTTTAATCTTCTGCTGAGGATTAAAGCTACAATGATGTACCGTGAGAAAAGAGAGAACTTCCTCCATGGCACGGCTCCAAATAGCAGAATACAGTAATAAAATGTAAACGGTGAGGAGTTACATAAATATTTTGTAATTTTATGTATTAGTTTATTTTAGTTTTATTCAAATATTTGTTAATATAATCGAATTAACTGCAATAAAAGATAGATTTATAACATTTTTAAAGCATACATTCAAAATATATAGGACCTTTGAGAATGCAATAAAACATTGCCCCTACATTGCCTTCCTATGTACCCTGAGCATGACACTATGTTTGCTTTTCTTTTGTCTACAAAAAGTGGTTCCAAGTTAGTTATATCCACAGAATAGAGGATAACCTAATGATTGGTGGTGGTCCGACCACCGGGACCTCTAAAGATTAGGATATTTGAGCTAAATAAAAAATATATTTCTTTCACAATCTGTTTGTTTCACAATGTTTCTATTCATTTTTAGGGAAAGGAAAAAAATTTATGCAGTCATTAATAAACATACAATAAACAATCTACAGGTCAGTCTCCTGTCTTATTGCCAGATTTTTGAGTTATTAGAGAATGACCCATTAATAGAAAATTACAATATACAATTTACAATATATAGATGGGGGGAAGAAGGTTGGAGTCACAATCTGTTTTTCTGCCTTTTAAAAAATTTAAATTTACTGTCACCTTTTAGTTTTGTTACATGATTTTAAAGCTAGCTGAGACTTAACATTTTGACCTGAAGTATCAATGTCATATTAAGCTCACGTAGGCTGTGTCCACACTTATCAAATATCTGACTCTGGTACAAACTCCAAGAATCTGATGACATGGACATATTAGTTTCATGGTTAGGAGGTAAAATGCAATAAATGCTTTTAGGTCATGTGTTGAAGAACAGCAGGAGATTAAGTTGGCTGTCTGATTAATATATCACCTTCACCCTGTACAGTCATCAGGAATTTTGTCTATAACACAAGCCAGTCCAGAAATTCCCAGCACATCTGCTAACCAATACTTGAGTAACATGATAAACAAGAGGAAAAGTCAAAGGTTGGCCTCCTACAGGTGATTCTGCGCTAGACTTACTGTAATTCTTCAGAGACCAATACTGTCTAACCAAAATAAAAGCCTGATATAGTACACTTGTATCAACTATAGCATTTCTATTTGACATATGGGAATCTGTGTAAAAAATAGATACCAATACAACATTTCTTCCATAGCTGGGGCACATTCAGCCATTGCTTCCTTATAGGTGAGCTCTGTGAGTCAGGACCATCATTAATCCCATAAAATTGTTTCTTACACATTGGTGGACATGTATTTTATTCTGACTCAGGGTTTTTTGTGCCTTTTTGTACATTTTATCCACATTTTTTTTGTATCTACGCCTGGGTGTTAAGAAGTTCACCAGTGGGTGTGTCTGTTGCAGTGTCCTAATGTGTCTTTGCAAGACACATTTTGCAAAGGAGTTTCCCCACGAACAAAAGTTAGGCCCTATCCACGGGATAGGGCCAAACTTGCTGATCAGTAGGGGGTCTCAGATCATGAAAACGAGGGGTCCTATGGGGTCCCACATACCTCTGTCGGACCCCTTGTTGCTCCGTCAGACTAATAGAGCAAACGGCCGCGCATGACCGTTCTGCTCCATTAATCTCTCTGGAGATGATGGAAATTGCCAAGCGCCGCGCTCACTGATCTTCGTCAGCTCCATAGAGATTAATAGAGCAGAACGGCCATGCGTGGCGTCTGCTCCATTAGTCTAATGGAGTGATGAGGGGTCCGACGGATCTGTGGGCCCTATCCTGTGGACAGGGCCTAACTTTTTTTTTCATGGAAACCCCTTTAATTTCTTCTCTTTTCCATTTTAGCCACAAATCAAAGTACAACTGACCCATATTTACTCCAATGCATGTTTTAAAATGCACCTGAAATGTTGCAAAAATTAAAAAAATGTGCAAGCTCACACCAAAGTCTTAGATACATGAGAACAGACAAGTGTGCCAACACCAGGCAACCTTGAAAAGAGGGAACAGAAATACAATAATACATGTGCTGCTATGTAGGACTATACTTTGAAAGTGAGATAATGTGAGATAAGTCAATCCCACAACACTTTAATTCTCAGAATTGGTAGATGTTCTGTCTACCTAACCCATTGATCCTCTAGTGTCATAAACTATTGACATGTCATAACTTTATAAAATAGCAAACCTCCTTCAAAAAGATGCCTTATAGTGTTTTCTAGATTTTTCCAGTCTGCAGATTAGTATGTCATCAGTATTTTTTCTCTATGTAGTTCAATATCCTCCCTAGAGACAGACCATTACCATTATTCATCTGTAATACTGATGCCATACCGATGACAAACTAATGCAATATCACCAGTAATATGTTCATATTCAGATCTGTTTTTCCAGTTGATACTGAAAAGTTGACACTTCAAAAGGCAATTTCAGTGGTGTCTTATGAGAATTAAAGCTGCCTGAGCCTTCCATGTCAACGGGATCATTTACAGATCTAATGTGTATTACAGCCTGTGGAATATTCCTAGATAGCAAATGTCTGGGGAAGAAGGATTTTTGAAGGAATCTGTGACATAGATTTGAACCTAGCTTAAGAATTGAACGGGAAGATAACGATCCAGATGATTCTGTACGTAGATGGAAAATAATTTTTAATTCAGGTTAGTCAGAAAAAATATATTGAGACAGGAATAAAACACAGTTGGAGGTAAGCAGATGGAGCCTACGTGATTCACCTTACTCATGGCTCAACGTAATCCTTTGTGCTTCGCTATGGAATATGTATATGGCTAATGCGCAACAAGAAGAAAACCAGTGTAAACACATTAACCATTAACAGCTGGCACCATTCATTGTCATTCCCCCATCATCCTTAGGCAAAGCCCTCTCTTCTTTAATAATAATAAAATAATATTAATCTTTATTTATATATCACCATCAAATTCCTTGACTTGTAGATGATTATTTGTTTCACTTTGTGCCTTTGTTGCTTTTAACAGGTTTCCATAGAGCTCTATTAACTAGCTGCCTTCTTTTAGCTAAAAATTGTTTCTCTTACATCTCCATAAATTAACTTTATCCTGCCATCAGAGGGCGTGGGTCCTGCTTGGCCGGCCCTTACTATCTACTCCTCCCCATGTCCTAAGCCTCTTCTAAGTATTCAGCACTTCATGTCATGTGACCAGGGTGATGTCATCTGAGGTCCTGTTACATCTGCAATGTCTACTCAATGTATGTATCATGAACTAACAGCATGCCTCCATGCGGAGTCAGGACCATCATTAATCCCATAAAATTGTTTCTTACACATTGGTGGACATGTATTTTATTCTGACTCAGGGTTTTTTGTGCCTTTTTGTACATTTTATCCACATTTTTTTTGTTTCTA